>NC_138769.1:287786275-288386275 GCF_965119305.1 Pelophylax lessonae
CATCTGAACTTCTGTGTAGGGGGTATATATACACACACACATATATGTATTTATACACATACACACATATAGGTGTGAAAGTAGCAGAACCCTATGCCTGCGCTAATGAAATTATTTGCAGGCATAGAGCTCCGCTCCTATCACACCTATATGTGTGTATGTGTATAAATATATGTAGCAGAAAAAAATTGCCCTAAAATGTTAAAAAATTTTGATTTTTAAATTTTTTTTGGGGGGGGGGGGATTTCATGTAAAAAAAGATGAAAAATATTATTATTTTTTCATAATTGTCGCTCTTTTTTTGTTTATAGCGCAAAAAGTAAAAAGGTGATCAAATACCACCAAAAGAAAGCTCTATTTGTGGGGAAAAACTTTGGGTACAGCGTCGCACGACCGTGCAATTGTCCGTTAAAATAACGCAGTGCCGAATCCCAAAATTTGGCCTGGTCAGGAATGGGGTAAAATCTTCCGGTTCCTAAAGCGGTTAAAAATACACTCATTGAGAATTTTTTTGTCAAAGACATGTAGCTAAATACATTTTGGCCTAAATATATGACAAAAATTGAATATATTGGATATTTTTTAACTGTCAAAGTAGAAAAATATTGTTATTTTTTCAAAATTGTCGCTTTTTTTATTAATATCGCAAAAAATAAAAATCGCAGAGAGGATTAAATACCACCAAAAGAAAGCTCTGTTTGTGGGAAAAAAAGTACATAAATTTCGTTTGGGTATGGCGTTGCATGACCGCGCAATTGTCAGTTAAAGTCGCACAGTGCCGAATCGCAAAAAGTGGCCCAGACGTAAAGCAGGAAAATCCTCCGGTGGTAAAGTGGTTAGGGACCTTCTACAACCCTGTCCAGCTCTCCTAGAGTAACTGCCTGTCTCCTGGAATCTTCTCCATGCTCTTGAGACTGTGCTGGGAGTCACAGCAAACCTTCTGGCTATGGCACATATTGATGTGCCATCCTGGAGGAGTTGGACTGCCTGTGCAACCTCTAGGGTCCAGGTATAACCGCATGCTACCAGTATTGACACTGATCCTAGGCAAATGCAAAACTAGTGAAACAGTCAGAAAAGATTAGTAGAGAAACAGATGTCGGTGGCCTCCACCTATAAAACCATTCCTGTTTTGGTGGCCGTTTCATTATTGCTCATCTAGTGCACCTGTTGTTAATTTAAATAACACCAAAGCAACTGAAACTGATTAAAAACCCCCTCTGCTACTTAACTGACAGGATAAATATCCCAAGAGTTTAACCACTTCAGCCCCGGAAGGTTTTACCCCCTTAATGACCAGAGCACTTTTTTCAACTTGGCACTGCGTGATTTTAACTGACAATTGTGCAGTCATGCAATGCTGTACCCAAAGGAAATGTATGTCCTTTTTTTCCCCACAAACAGAGCTTTTTTTTTGGTGGTATTTTATCACCTCTGCGCTTTTTATTTTTTGTGATATTAATGAAAAAAGATAGAAAATTTTGCAAAAAATTGACATTTTCTACTTTGTCTTTTAAAAAATATTATTCATAATAATATATTACAGTTTTGTCGTATATTTAGGCCAAAATGTATTTAGCTACATGTCTTTGACAAAAAAAATCTCAATAAGCATATTTTTATTGGTTTGCGCAAAAGTTATAGCGTCTACAAACTATGGTGTAAATACTGGAATTTACGCAGCTTTTACTTTCTGGCTGCTTATCTCAATTCTTTAAGTGGTCAGATGGCAGGGCAGTACAATCCCCCCAATTACCACTTTTTGGAAAGTAGACATCCTAAGGAATGTCCTGAGAGGCATGTTGAGCTCATTGATTATTTCATTTTTTTGTCACAAGTGTTTGAAAAATGACAAAAAAATAATTTTTTTACAAAGTTGTCATTGAAATGATATATTGCTAACGCATGCCATGGGTATATGTGTAATTACACCCCAAAATATATTCTGCTGCTTCTCCACATGTTTGAGACTTTTTGGGAGCCTATCTGTGTACGGGACCCCGAAAACCAATCACCACCTCCAGAATTTCAAAGGGCGTAAATTTCTCATTGTACTTTCTCACTACCTATCATGGTTTCGGAGACCCTGAAATGTCAAGATAGCACAACCCCCCCCCCCTCCAAATGACCCCATTTTTCAAAGTAGACATCCCAAGCTATTTGCTGAGAGGCATGGTGAGTCCATGGAATATTTTATATTTTGCCACATGTTTTGGGAAAATTACAGTTTTTTTTTTTAAACACAAAGTTGTCACTAAAATATAAATTGCTCACACATGCCATGGGTATATGTGGAATAACATCCCAAAATACATTCTGCTGATTCTCCTGAATATGCGGATACCCCAGGTATGAGACTTTTTGGAAGTCTAGCTGCGTACAGGACCCCGAAATCCAATCACCGACTTCAGGCATTCCATGGGCGTAAATTGTTGATTTCACTCCTCAGTCCTCACTACCTATCACAGGTTTGGAAGCCATGAAATGCCAAGACAGCACAAACCCACCCCCAAATGCCCCTTTTCGGAAAGTAGACACCCTAGGCTATTTGCTGAGAGGCATGTTGAGTGTTTTGCAGATCACACTTTTTGTCACAATGTTTTGAAATTTGAAAAAAGAGGAAAAAAAATGCATTTTCCTTTCTTTTCTTTATTTTCAAAAATAAATGAGAGCTTCTAAATACTCACCATGCATCTTAGCAAATACCCTGGGGTGTCTACTTTTCAAAAAAGGGGTCATTTGGGGGGGGGTTGTGCTATCTTGGCATTTCATGGCCTTCAAAACTGTGATAGGTAGTAAGGACTGAAATCAACAATTTACGCCCTTAGAAAGCCTGAAGGTGGGGATTGGTTTTCGGGGGTCCTGTACGCGGCTAGACTGCCAAAAAGTTTCACACATGGGGTATCCCCATGTTCAGGAGAAGCAGCAGAATGTATTTTGGGGTGTCATTTCAAATATATTCATGGCATGTATGAGCAATATATCACTTGGTGACAACTTTGTGTAAAGAAAAAAAATAATAATAATTTTTCCGAAACTTGTGGCAAAATTTAAAATATTCCATGGACTCACCACGCCTCTCAGCAAATAGCTTGGAGTGTCTACTTTACAAAATGGGGTCATTTGGGGGGGGGGGGGGGTTTGTGCTAGCTTGAAATTTCAGAGCCTCCGAAACTGTGACAGGTAGTGAGGAAGTAAAATAAGCAATTTACACCATTAGAAAACATGAAGGTGGTGATTGGTTTTCAGGGTTCCGTACACAGCTAGGCTCACAAAAAGTCTCACACATGTGGTATCCCTGTACTCAGGAGAAGCAGCAGAATGTATTTTGGTGTGTCATTTCACATATACCCATGGCCTGCATGAGCAATATATCATTTAGTGACAACCCTGTGTAAAAAAAAAAAACAAATTGTCACCTTCCCGAAACTTAGGGCAAAATATAAAATACTCCATAGACTCAACATGCCTCTCAGCAAATAGCTTTGGATGTCATTTGGGGGGTGCTTGTACTGTCTTGGCATTTTATGCTCAATCTTAGCCACACATCACCCACTCTTCTAACCACTTGAAAACCAAGCCTTTTCTTTGAATTTTATTTACATGAAAAAATATTTTTTTTTTACTAGCAAATTACTTTGAACCCCCAAACTTTATATGTTTTTTTAAAGCAGAGGCCCTACAGAACAAAATGGTGGATGTTGCAACTTTTTTTTTTGTCACACGGTATTTGCGCACAGATTTTCCAAACGCAATTTATGCGGAAAAAATAATTTTTTTTAAAATTTAATGCACAAATACACTATATATTTCCTAATTGTTTGGTAAAATTTAAAAGATGATCTTATGCTGAATACATAGATACGCAACATGACTTTTTTCAAATTTTTTTTTATTTTGCATTTTTATGTTATGTTGACACCTTTCCTTTCATTTTTTTTTATCATTTTTATTGTTATCACAGTGAATTTAAATATCCCCTATGATAGCAATCTGTAGTGATAGGTACTCTTTTTTTTAAAATTGGGGTCTTTTGGACTCTAGATCTCTCCTCTGACCTTAAAGCATCTGATCACACCAAGATTGGTGTGATCAGATGCTTTCCCAATTTCCCAATGGCGCTGTTTATTTTTGGCAAAACAGAAGTCATGAAATGAGAAGAAATGATGGTGCTAATCACCAACAGGAACCAGTGCAATGGGAGGTTTAAATTAATAATAAATAAGATAAAAATTCATATAAATTAATAAAGTGTGAGAAAAATTCATAAAGATTCATAAAGTGTAGGAGAAAAATTCCTTATTAGGAGCCGCAACAAAAACGTAAAAAAAACATATAATGAAGTAGGTAATTATTGCTAAATAAAGGTTGCGCTCAACCGAATTACACTTAGGTGAACCACAAAATTTGTAATAAAGTGCATATGTGAATGAATAAAGTTTGAAGTGCAAATATCAAAAGTGCAAATGCAAACAATTATATGTGACTGTGCAATCACCTGACAATACACATGAAAAATTGCATGTGCAAATATAGTGAATAATTAATAAATAAATGAATAATTGGATATTGGTGCAACCAATTAACAGTCCACAATGGATCTCAGTGAATAAAAAATCCAATATAATATCCAATATGAATAATTGATGATGATCACAAATTCAGCACTTACGTAGTAGACTTCAACACCTCCACCAAAATAGCAGGCTCACCCGGTGTGCACAAAAAGGCTTACCAGGTGGAGTGGACCCCTTAAATTACAGGGGGTCAATTCGAGCAGGGACAGGATAAATTGCCAGTATCAACCGATAATCAGGATTCAAAGGCACCTCCAATACACCTCCAGATATCCACCCGTTGACGGCAGTTACGCGCTGACGAAACGTGTCAGGACGTAGGATCGTAATCACGCTACCTCGTCACTTCCGGCTCCCGGGGGAACGCAGGCTGTGTTTATGCTCATGCTGTATGCAAGCCTTTAATCGTGTAAGTGCACCTGATTGTTTTAATAAATATAATTTCAATATGTACTTCACCATGAGAGTCCCCCTTGTTTTTTCTGGGTACAGAATATGAGAAATCCATCCCCAGCGATAAGGAGATATACAGGTGGATATCTGGAGGTGTATTGGAGGTGCCTTTGAATCCTGATTATCGGTTGATACTGGCAATTTATCCTGTCCCTGCTCGAATTGACCCCCTGTAATTTAAGGGGTCCACTCCATCTGGTAAGCCTTTAGTGCACACCGGATGATCCTGCTATGGAGGTGTTGAAGTCTACTAAGTACTGAATTTGTTATCATCATCAATTATTCATATCGGGGGGGGGGGGGGCGTGGCTCCGAGCTCTTTGATGGCTACTTATTCACAGAGCTCCACCGGACCGCTGGGATATCCGCCGCATGGAGGGCTCCCACCTATCTACGAGCCGGCAAAAAACGGTCAGTGAGCCTCCCTCATACCCCAGGAATGCAGCAGAGAAGGAAAGGAGGGCAAACTCAGCCTCACAAACTGCCCCCATTCTCGGGCTTAGGACTGCTCCACAGGCTTCAAAATGGCAGCTGCCCGCACAGACAGGGTCCTGAGGTAACTCAAATTTCTATTGCTAATTTAGGGGCTCACATACCTCCCACCCCACACAGTGAGGGGAGTTTTCATTCAGGGACCAATACTCCATCTACTAGGAGCCCTGCAAGGTCCCGCCAGAGAATAGACCCCACAGCAGGTGACACTTGGGACCCTAACATGGAAGTTAGCAGTGTTTTACCTCAGCAACAACAAGCAAACGCCATCACTGACCCTATTGCTGGATTCCCTACAACGGGCCAGCCAGTCTCAGACATAGTACTGAAAGACATGTAAATGTCCCTTAGGGACTCAATTCATAATGACCTTACAGCTTCAATCACAAGATGTCGCAAGGAGGTATATGAATTAGGTGACAGAGTTGACCAAATGGAACAGGCCATGGGTGAATATTCCACTTCATACAATACAATGGTTGATGCCCATAGTGCCCAAACAGAAGACATACTATGGATTAAAGATAAATTGGCGGAATTGCAGGACTGTCTCCGTAGGAACAACTTAAAACTCAGAGGAGTACCAGAAAAAAGTTCTACAGTGCCAACTTCCTCAGTATGTCCAGAAAATGTTCCATGAGATTGTCCCTTCACTTTCTGAACAAGATCTTATTGTGGACAGAGTGCATAGAATCCCCAAACCTTCTTTCTTGATGACATCCCTAGAGACATCCTCTAGCGGGTACACTATTATAAAACAAAAGAAGCCATTATGGAGCAATTTCGTAAAATAGATCAGAGACCCCCAGCCTACATGTCTGTCCAGATTTTGCCAGACTTATCCCGCAACACTCTTCAACGTAGGAGACAATTGGATAGTATAACCAAGGCATTGAGAAATCACCAAATTTCTCACAAGTGGAAATACCCTGCAACACTGCTTATATCACATAATGGTACTACTGTCCCCATTTCTACATTGGATAAAGGTCTCGCCTTCCTACGGCAATGGGACATAATAACTGAAATGTCTCCCTCTTCAAACTTCATTCCCATCCAACCTAGAAGTACATCTCAATATGATTGGCAAGTTGTAACCTGAAGACGCCCTCCACACAGGATGAGACATGAAGCGGGGCCCTCTTCCACTCCTCAACGTTCCACCTAATCTCAGCGGCTCTTAGTGGTTCTTCCACCATACCCCATGTTCCTAAGGATATCAGTCAATATATCCCCGGTTCTGTTCCTGGTTCCTATTTTTGATTTTTTCTTTGCTCTTTTTGTTTTTGTTCATTGTCTTAACACAGGATACCTTACCCAGTCTACATGGGATTCCTTACAGTCAACATCTATCCCAAGTGACCCAGGCCCTGACACTCAACTGCACATCTACCGGACAACAGTGATTAGAAATCTCCCACTGCATTCCTTGGATCCAAGTAGGACCATGTTTTCTTCTGCACAAACTTTTAATCCATCTTTTCTGTGATGATTACATGCCTATCACTTAATGCTAAGGGATTAAACCATCCCGCCAAACGCCGCTCCATGTGGCAAGAAGCCCTCACACATAAAGTGGACATTTTATGTGTTCAAGAAACACATTTTGAAGCCTCTAAAAGTCCTATGTGCTCTAATCACAACTTACCCCATGTCTTCCTCTCTTGTGTGAGCAATAAAACAAAAGGAGTCTTAATTGCAGTGCGAGATACAGTCAGTTTCCACCTTCATAGCTCCACCATTGACGAAAATGGAAGATTCATCATACTGACATGTGATATCAACTCCAAACTTTACACGATTGTATCCTTCTATGCTCCTAATGTCCACCATATCCTCAATAAGCTTTTCAAAAAAATACAACGTCTTAAATACGGTGGAATTATTGTTTGCGGAGATTTCAGTGCTGTACCTGATTCAGTTCTGGATGCTTCCAAAGGCCCCTCTAAAGGCCGCCAGGAACTTGGTAGTCTGCTCCAAAGAGAGGACCTATTTGACGTCTGGAGATGCAACCATTCCAATGAGAGAGACTACACCTTCTTTTCTCCCATACACAGCTCGTATTCCTGAATAGACCTGTTCCTAACGGACTAATGGCTGCTCTAAAAGATTTCAAGATCACATATTTTTGATATTACCTGTTCTGACCATGCAACCATTTTTTTTTTGTTTTTTTCAAATATAATTTTTATTAAAGTTTTCGGGTGAGACAGTATAATCCAAAAAAAACAATAAACAAAACATATCTTATTCAAGTAAATTCCTACTTCATGTCTTCGTTACACAGCTAATTTCTGACTATACTCCTCCCACCCTCTCTTCTTTATTTCTATAACTCAAATCAACCCCAAAAACAACAAACATCAACAACAACAACAACACAAAAAAAAAAAAGGGGGGAGGAAAAGGGTGAAGAGGGGGGGGGGAGGAAAGGTAGGGAAGGAGTATCTCCTCCCCTTCTTTCCGGGTTATCTTTTTATTACTCAAGAGTCTATCGTGTCTTCTTCCAGCCTATCTATCCCGTGGTTCGATACTATAAACATATTCCAAGCACCCCATGTTTGATCTCCATTTCTGATGGTCCGGAGGGCGGTAATCCCAATCTAGTTTGGCGATGTAATACTAAACTATTGCAAAGCCCTAAATGTATTAAGAAATTATCTGCTAACCTCACTGAGTACTTCCGTTTTAATGCCCCCTCCACCTCTGATGCTTTTACCTTATGGAACGCCCATAAGGCGTATATTAGGGGCATGTTGCTGCAACAGGGGGCCAGATTACGGAGATGCTATAACTCTCGCCTTGACTCGATTTTTGATGATATTCATACCCTAGAACAACAGAACAAATGGAAATTGTCAGAGGCGCGTTCACAAACTCTTCTGCGACTGAGGGAGGAACTCCGTCTCCATCTTATAAAGTGCTTATGTGTAACATCATAGTTACATAGTTACATAGTTTGTGAGGTTGAAAAAATACATCAGTCCATCCAGTTCAACCTATGATGAAGAGAAGAAATTATTTAACACTTCTGCCTTTTCTCTGTCCTCTGTGGCCATATTTCCTTTGTCGCCTTTTATGGGGCCAATGTGTTCTGGCCTCGCTTTCTTACTGTTTATATACTTAAAGAATTTCTTGGGGTTCATTTTACTCTCTTCCGCTATAAGTCTCTCGTGTTCTATTTTAGCCGCCTTGATTTCGTCTTTGCATTTCTTATTACACTCTTTGTAATGCTTGAATGCTGCCAATGACCCCTCAGTCTTGTATTTTTTGAAGGCCTTTTCTTTAGTTTTAATATGCATTTTTATGGAGGAGTTTAGCCACCCAGGGTTCAGTTTTGCTCTTTTAAATTTATTTCCCTTTGGAATGCACTGACCAATCCCTTTGTTTAGTATGCTCTTGAAGCAATCCCATTTTTCCTCAGTGTTCTTTGTTCCCAGGGTTCTATCCCATTTGATATTTTCTAGCAGAGAGTGCAGTTTTGGGAAATTGGCTCTTTTGAAATCCAGTGTCTTTATATTAGGGCTGTGCATCTTCACTTACCTCACGATTCGATGCGATTACGATTATTAGGGACGCGATTCGTTACGATTCGATTCCGCGATGCATCAAGATGCATCACGATTACTGCCCAATGCCCATGCCCAGCCCACTGCCCAATGGTTTTCAAAAATTTATCAAAAAAAACAAACAATCAAGCAGTCACAAATAAAAGAATCCTTTTTATTTTCATTTGCTTCAAAGGACACTTTCCTGGACCCTGTCATGGCCTGCAAGCCCTGCATACTTTAGTGCACTTGCACTGCAAACATATAGGAAGGTCTGAAAATGCAAACAGCATAGCAGAGACAGACAACAACACTAGTATTTTACTAGAAGTAACAGTAAAATTAGTAAAAAACTGTAGTAGTGCAGTTTACTGCTTCATAAAAGAAAATATTAATATAAGCCAGGCCTACCACCATTTAAAGTACAACTAAAGGCCAAACCTTTTGGATTTTGGATAAAGTTTGGCCTATAGTTGTACTTTAAGGCAAGCCAAGATAGAAGAAGCCAGCCAGCCAGCCAGCCAAGCTAATATTCTTGTGAAAATGGTCATCATAAATTCCCACAAAACATTATATATAAATCCTTTTATGTGAATATGCATTGCAATAAATTCCAGGTGTGCCATAACCTGTCCTCTACAAAACAGAGCACTTCCTGAATAGTAGCAAACATCAAGGGTGAACCTGGCAATAGTGCACTGCTGCATAACTTCCATGTTCACCGTGATGTTTGTTTCCCTCTGCAACTGCCAGTCAACTCAAGTGAGTTGATGGATTGGCTGCTAGAGGGGAGTTACAAATATAAGCTTTAAGCTTATCAATTCACTTATGTCACTTTTATGTCACGTACTTTACAGAAAACGTTACCTGTCCTGCAGACAGTCTCTGTCTCTACCACGATTAAACCCAACTGAAGCCAAGCCAAAGCCACCATTAGAGGAAGGAAAACCCTTGACAGAGTAAATCATCAACTAAAGCTTAAACCTTGAGTAAATCTTCATGGGATCACACACAGGAGCGAGGAGCCCCACACTGACAGAGACCTGGAAGTCCCACACCTTCACCAATCCCCCACAGCACTGACAAACACTTGAGTGAGAGTGAGTCCCCCCCCTTGCCCAGACCCCCACACTGACAGAGACCTGGATGTCCCCCACACCTTCCCCAATCTCCCACAGCCCTGACAAACAATGAGTGAGTCCCCCCCTTGCCCAGACCCCCATAGCTGACTGACACTGACAGAGACCCCTAGGCCCCCACTGACACTGACTGACCCCCCTGGCTGCCAGACTGCCACAGCAGAACAGTACCCCCGGGCCCCGACCGACCATCCCCTGTCCCAGCCCCCCCCCCATCACAGACATCCCCCAGAGATACAGACGAGAGACCCCCATGAATGATTACACAATTATTTGTTCGGACATACCTGCTGTGTGACTGTGTGGGTTGTTGTGCACTGCATTGCAGAGGAGGACAGGTGCTGTGCTGCTCTCTGGGCTCTGTGGCGGGCGGCTGGCGTCACTGGCAGTGGTGGCTGGGCCTCCAGGGCCTGTCGGCTACGGTGAGGTGAGGCTGGCGGCGCTGGCTGGCTGCGATGGGGACGCACTTGGGGCTCCTCACTCCTGTGTGTGGACTCACTGGACTGGCAGCTCCTGGCTTGGATGGCTGGCTGGCTTCTAGGCCGCAGGTGGGACGCCGATACACGCGGGGGATGTCTTGCTGCGCCTCGGCCCGGGTCAAAGAGGCGGAAGGGGAGGGGCGGAGCCTTTTTATTAAGCTCCCGCCACTAACCCACCAATCAGCTGCCGATCCTGCGATCTTGTGATTTTTTTTTTCCCCTTGCGCGATAGGGCGTGGCCGCGGCTGATGACGTCATTTCGTATAATCGATTATGCCGGCAGCCCGCATCGATGCAGAATCGCGAAGGGTCAAATCGCGATGCATCGATCTTTCGATTATATTCCCCAGCCCTACTTTATATTACCCTTGTGTTTCCTATTACTATGATTAATACTGAAACTAATTGACCTATGGTCACTGTTTCCTAAGTTGTCTCGTATCTCTATATCTGTAAGCAGGTCTGTATTGTTGGTAATCAGTAGGTCAAGTACCGCATTATTTCTTGTCGGTGCATTCACCATCTGACTCATGAAATTGTCCTGCAAAACATTTAGGAACTGCCGAGCCTTGGCTGAATGCGCGGTTCCTTCTGCCCAGTCTATATCTGGATAATTAAAGTCCCCCATTATAATGACATTTCCCATCCTTGCTGCCAATCCTATCTGTAAAAGGAGGTCCGCCTCCCCCTCCTCCCTCTGGTTGGGGGGTCTATAGCATACGCCCAATATTACTTTCCCTATAGTACCTTCCCTTTTAAGTTCTACCCATAGGAATTCCGCCTCGTCCATAGCTCCATAATAATACCATCCCTCATATTTACCTGTACACTGTTCTTAATATACAGACATACCCCTCTCCCTTTTTTACCTTCTCTATCCCTGCGATAAAGGGAATACCACTGAATGGTCACCATCCAATCATGAGAGATGTTGAACCAAGTCTCTGTTATCCCCACAATCTTCCTCAAACATCAGCAGCTCCAGCTCTCCCATCTTGTTGGCCAGGCTTCTGGCATTGGTATACAAACCTCGTAATTCTGACCGGTTGCATATATCCTCGTTTGATGTTGTTTTTAGACTGCTCTTGTGATTTTTCCCCATACCCACCTTGGGTTTAGGAGCTCTGAACACCCTACCGCTAATGTCCCCATTTGTGCCCTCTGAATCTTGCTCCCCACTGGCTAATTCTACATCTGTACCCTCCCCCCCATCACCTATTTTAAAAGCCCTTCTAACTTTATGGCCATCCTCCCACCCATTACGTCTGCACCCTCCCCATTTAGGTGCAATCCTTCCCTACCAAAGAGCCGGTGGCCGACTGAGAAGTCGGCCCAGTTCTCCAGAAACCGAAACCCTCCTTAATACACCAGCTCCTCAGCCACTTGTTAACTTCCCTAATCTCCCGCTGCCTCTCTGGTGTGGCTCGAGGTACAGGTAGTATTTCTGAAAATACTACCTTGGAGGTCCTATTCCTCAACTTAGCGCCAAAGTCCCTGAAATCGTTTAGGACTCTCCATCTTCCTCTGCCTATGTCATTGGTACCCACATGACAGCTGGGTCTTCCCCAGCCCCACCCAAAAATCTGTCCACCTGATCCATGATGTGCCAAACCCGAGCGCCCGGTAAACAACAAACTGTTCGGCGCTCACGGTCTTTGTGACAGATTGCACTGTCTGTCCTTCTAATGATTGAGTCCCCTACCACCAGCACCTATCTTTCCTTTCCCTTTCTCCCACCCTCACTGGAGGAGTTCTTCCCCTGGCAGCTAGGGGCGTCGCTCTGCTCCAGCAATGCTGGTCCCTGACTGGTTTCCCCAACATCACACAACGGGGCGTATTTATTGGGATGCTCCAGCCCAGGATCGGCCTCCTTTCCTTTTTCCCTTCTACCCCTCCTAACTGTCACCCATCTACTCTCCTCCATTTCTCTGCCCACCTCTGTGCAGGTCCCTGCCTGCACCTGACGGGTACGAGCTTCCAGGGAAGCAACGTGCTTACATTTCGCGCATTTGTATTCGCCCTTGATCGCATGATCGAGGAACGCATACATATCACAAGATGTACACGGTCAGTCGCAGGGCACGGTCAGTCGCAGGACACAGTCAGTTGCAGGACCCGGTCAGTCGCAGAGCATGGTCAGTCGCAGGCACCGTCAGTCGCAGGGCACCGTCAGTTGCAGGGCGCTGTCAGTCGCAGGGCACTGTCAGTCACAGGACACGGTCAGTCACAGGACACAGTAATAGGTACTCACAGACACTAAGGTAGTAATAGGTACTCCCAGACACTCAGGTATTAATAGGTACTTCATCTTGCGCAGAAGTATGACACGCACCTTGGACAATTGAAACTCACAACATATGCTAATGCTAATAGAGCTGGTAAATACCTGGCTAATCGCTTGAAAGCCGCTAGAACTAAAAACAGGATTGCGTGGACTCCCATATTGTTGAGTGGATTAGGCAGTGACAGACAACAGAGGGTTGTAGTCAATGGAGAACATTCAGAACAAGGTCATGTTACCAGTGGGGTACCTCAGGGATCTGTACTGGGACCAATTTTGTTTAATATCTTCATAAGTGATATTGCAAAAGGCCTCGATGGTAAGGTTTGTCTTTTTGCTGATGACACAAAGATATGTAACAGGGTTGATGTTCCTGGAGGGAAACGCCAAATGGAAAAGGATTTAGGAAAACTAGAAGAATGGTCAGAACTCTGGCAACTGAAATTTAATGTGGATAAGTGCAAGATAATGCACCTGGGGTGTAAAAACCCAAGGGCAGAATATAGAATATTTGACACAGTCCTGACCTCAGTATCTGAGGAAAGGGATTTAGGAGTAATTATTTCAGAAGACTTAAAGGTGGGAAGTCAATGTAATAGAGCAGCACGAAATGCCAGCAGAATGCTTGGATGTATAGGGAGAGGTATAAGCAGTAGAAAGAGAGTAGTGCTTATGCTGCTGTACAGAACACTGGTGAGACCTCACTTGGAGTATTGTGCGCAGTACTGGAGGCCATATCTCCAGAAGGATATAGCTACTCTAGAGAGAGTTCAGAGAAGAGCTACTAAACTAGTACATGGATTGCAGGAAAAAACTTACCAGGAAAGGTTAAAGGACCTTAACATGTATAGCTTGGAAGAAAGAAGAGACAGAGGGGATATGATAGAAACTTTTAAATACATAAAATCAATTCGGTAAAGGAGGAGAGCATATTTAAAAGAAGAAAAACTACCACAAGAGGACACAGTTTTAAATTAGAGGGGCAAAGGTTTAAAAGTAATATGAGGAAGTATTACTTTACTGAGAGAGTAGTGGATGCATGGAATAACCTTCCTGCAGAAGTGGTAGCTGCAAATACAGTGAAGGAGTTTAAGCATGCATGGGATAGGCATAAGGCTATCCTTCATATAAGATAGGGCCAGGGACTATTCATAGGATTCAGATATATTGGGCAGAGTAGATGGGCCAAATGGTTCTTATCTGCCGACACATTCTATGTTTCTATGTTATACATCCTTTATCTAAACAAAAAATTCATAATCCGCAAGATATAGCAGTCCACTTTGCCGAATATTACGGTGCCCTTTACAACTTAAGAGACGATAATACTATGTCTCACCCTACTGAATCCCAAATTTCTGATTTTTTGAATACTCTTAATCTTCCTTCTTTGACCCCGCATCAAGTGCAACTACTGAGTGACCCCATTTCAGAGCAAGAAATTTGGAGAGTTATAGCATCCCTCCCACAGGGTAAATCCCCTGGTCCTGATGGACTACCCAACGAGTACTATAAATCTTTTTCTACGATCCTTGCTCCTCATATGTCATCGGTGTTCGCCCGAGCGGCTGCCTCTTCCGCCTTTCCCAAGGAAATGCTGCAAGCCTACGTAGTAATTATTCCGAAACCAGGGAAAGAGCCAACTACGCCGGCTAATTTTAGACCCATATCACTCTTAAATTCAGACGTTAAAGTCTATGCAAAAATTCTTGCCCTTACACTATCAGAAATTATTCCACTTTTGATCAAGAATGACCAACAAGGGTTTGTAAAGGGGAGGCAGCCCTCGGACGCAACCCGAAGAATTTTGAATGTGATACATTATGCAGAGACCTCCCGAACGCCTTCTCTGTTGTTATCCCTTGACACAGAGAAGGCGTTCAATAGGGTGGAATGGCATTACATGGACATGGTGTTATCCCGATTCGGGTTTGGTGGGGAAATTAAGTCTGTTATAATGGCCCTGTATTCTTGCCCGTCAGCCAGAGTATACACATCTGGTCTCCTATCTAAATCCTTCCTAATTTCTAATGGTACTCGCCAAGGGTGTCCGCTCTCGCCCATTATTTTCGATGTCATGATTGAGCCACTGGCTGAGTCCATTCGTCAGCACCCCTCAATATCTGGTTTCCAGATTGGAGAGGAGAATCATGTGGTCAGCCTTTTTGCTGACGACGTGATCCATCTTTTGACCGAACCAGAAAAGTCCCTATCAGCAGTGACCAATTTACTCAATGTTTTCAGTTCTATATCCTATTATAAAATTAATTATTCTAAATCTCTTATTCTTGACTTGAGAATGGCCCCCAAAGTGAAACTCAAGCTACAGTCTTCCTACTCATTCACTTGGGCACAGGACGGGATCCCCTATTTGGGGATCACATTAACTCCCAAAATACACCTAATGGCCCGTGCGAACTACGAACCCTGGATCACTAGTATTCACTCGCAAATGAATAACATGACATGCTCTATTATATCATGGGTAGGTAGAATAGCGTCACATAAAATGTCTATCCTCCCACAGATCCTGTACTTCTTTAGAGTCCTTCCCATCCCCATTCCGAAAAAGTACATAACGACCCTCACAAAATTGTTAACCCAGTTCATTAGGCTACACAAAAAACCAAGGTGCACAAGGAAACATCTTATTGCTCATAAGAAAACAGGAGGTATGGGGCTCCCGGATCTACATGACTACAGGTTAGCGGCCATCTTAGAACAATTGGGCTACTGGTTCAAGTTATCCGATAGACCCCAATGGGTAGACATGGAGACGTCATTCTGCAACGCTCCGGATCTGGCATCAGTTCTATATATGGATCATTTAGTCCCTGGAAATACTTCCTCCCTTTCTCCACCCATGGAAGCTTCTGTAATGGCATGGCACCATGTTATGACCAGCGCCAATAGAGAATCCCCTATCGATATTCCACCTATACCAATACAAAATTTGGAATCCAGAATACCCTTTCAATATACCAAACCTCAATTCAGCCATGGGATCAAATATGTTCAAGATTTTTACACAGATGGCCATCCACGTAAGTGGTCAGATATGCAGGGTCGTTTTTTCCCTCCCTTCTAGGCTATATTTTGTTTGCTTTCGCATTTCACAATATTTGTCAAAATACCCCTTACCTGTTTTATATGTCTTTCCTTCTGTTTGGGCTTTCCTCATGGCTCCAACACACAGGAAAGGTGGAATCTCTCTTATTTATAATACTCTCCAATACAAATCAGAATTCCAACTTTCAGTGGCTATTCAGAAATAGAATAAAGATCTGGACAATGAATCTGGATATTCATTGTCAGACTGGCAGAGGGCGATTCAATCTAACTATCACTTTTCCAAATGTGTGGGACATTGGGAAACAATGCTTAAATTGCTTCACAGATGGCATTACACGTTGTACAAACTCTCCAAATTCTCACCCCATCATTCTGACCAATGTTGGAGACAATGTGAACAGGTGGGAAATTTAACCCATATTATGTGGGAATGTCCATGTCTAACGGGATACTGGAAGCTTATCTTTCAAATGATTTCCTCCTTAACAGGGATTATACAAAAACCCTCCATGGGTCTGGCCCTACTCAATCTTGGGATCGATAAGTTTCCATTATCTATGAGACAAGTTGTAGGTCATGTATTATTAGCAGCACGGCACAACATACTAGTCAATTGGGTCACTCAAACTTCACTTAAGATATCAGACGTTAGATTAGCGGTTAATCGCAACCACCGGTTTGAACGCCTACTAGCAATTAATCAGGGCTCATGCGTAGCCTTCAATAACAGATGGAAGATGTGGACTGACTTTAGAGGGTAACAAAACTGACTGATATCTTCACTTTCTACTAGACGTTGGCACTTTGTTAAGATGGGGCCTGGTCGGGAAGCCGCTTTTCCCTCCCCTCTTGTACAGTTAGTACCCGTTGGGGGTGCAGGAGGGGAGGGGATGATGGGGAAACGACCGGTGCACTGTCTCCCGCTTCAACGAGATATTATCTTCTTTTGTGTCTAAGAGGCTCTTCTACCATGTTCCTCATATTAACAATAGATTTTGATATGTTTTCTGACTGTCTGGAGTTACTGTATTACATTTGATAACCATATCCTGTGTATTTTTGTTTTATTTGTGCATGTTGCACAATATTGAAATTGTCATGTTTTTTTGTTGTTTGTTTATGCAAAACCAAATAAAAATGTATTGTTTAAAAAAATAATAATTATTCATATTGGATATTATATTGGATTTTTTATTCACTGAGATCCATTGTGGACTGTTAATTGGTTGCACCAATATAAAATTATTCATTTATTTATTAATTAATCACTATATTTGCACTTGCAATTTTTCACGTGTATTGTCAGGTGATTGCACAGTCACATATAATTGTTTGCATTTGCACTTTTGATATTTGCACTTCAAACTTTATTCATTCCCATATGCGCTTTATCACAAATTTTGTGGTTCACCTAAGTGTAATTCGGTTGAGCGCAACCTTTATTTAGCAATAATTACCTACTTCAGAAGTCATGAAATGTTCGTAGCTTCCGGTATCTTAGGCCATAAAGATGATTGGAGCCATTCTCATCTCCAATCAGCTCTATGGTCAGATAATGGAACCA
Source organism: Pelophylax lessonae (assembly GCF_965119305.1). Lineage (NCBI taxonomy): Eukaryota > Metazoa > Chordata > Amphibia > Anura > Ranidae > Pelophylax > Pelophylax lessonae. The sequence continues at coordinate 287,803,881 of NC_138769.1, forward strand.
CCGGCTGCACTCTCAGGTTAACCGATGGGACAGGAGAGCCCAAGAAAAACTGCGGAAGGCGGCAGGAGGGGGCGGGGGGTCCCCTCCCACTGCTTGTAAAAGCAGTCTAGCGGCTAATGGTCTGCTAGCATCACTTTTACATGTAAGCCGACCGTTGGCTGTAAAAAATGATACCATAATGATGCCTAAATCTGCAGGCATCATCCTGGTATACCCACTCTAAGTCCAGCAATGTACCAGTACATTGCTGGTCCTTGTTTGGCATATATTGTAGGTTTTTTTTTTCTTCATGCAGCCTGTGGGCTGAACAAAAAAAAGAGAACCTTACAGATTCCTTCATCCACATCAATTGATGTGGATGAAGAAATCTCTGCCAGAAAATGTGTAGTATACCCATCATTAGCCGCCCAAAACATCCAACCCACTTTTAATGATGGGTATACGTGACCAACGCCATGTATACCAATTTTTTTATTTAACTGTGGTGGTGAAATCACCTCCTACAGCGCTGCCATCAGAGATTTCCATATATGCTGAGCGCAAACACTGTTAGTGTCAGAATATATATAAATCAGTGTGGCAGCTGATGAGTGTACCTGCAAGGCAAACTGAACAGTAAACATAAAACATTACATTGGTATCTGAAAAGTAAAAAATGGTTACCAATGAAAAACAGTAAAAGTAGAAGTAGAAGAGCAGAGTAAGAACAGAAAAATATCTCAACTGACAACTATTTTTGGCTTTTTTATTTTATGATTTTTTTGTAATTTTTTTTTAAACTTTTTTTTTTCATTTTTTTTGTAACTTTTTTTTTTTACACTTTTTTTTTCTTTAACTGCAACGTTCCAGCTTAGGGTCTCTCAAAATGATGATAGCCATCGAACATCTTTCGAGACCCTGTGTAAGTGTGCCCTAGACTGTGCTGTACCCAACCCTAATAATCCCCTAGTGTGTGGTAGTGTTGGAAACATTCCCCGATGCAGAGACCAGGTTGGTCAGGACAGAAGGGACAATAAGTGCAGGTGTCATGCCTAAATCCGCGCTTACTACAGACACAACATATTTTTATTTTTTTCTTTTGGCAGGGGTACTCGGCAGGAGACGTGGAAAATGCCTCTCATGCAGCCAGCTCACTGCATCTGGTAGGGGAAGTTGGGCAGGAGCACCTGCTGGATACAGGTAAGCACTGATGATCTCTTCCTGGAATTCTAGGAATGATCCAGTTCGTCCTGACGCTTTGTATAGCACAAAAGCGTTCAGCAAAGCCAAATTGGAATAAATAGACACTTTTTTGTACCAGCATCTGGCTTTACAGGCAATTAAGTACAGCGACAAAAGCTGGTCATTGAGGTCCACCCCTCCCATATTAAGGTTATATTCATGGACACAGAGGGGCTTCTCCAAAACACCAGTTGCCATATGAATTTGGACCGTCGTGTCTGCGTGAATGGAGGACAGAACGAAAACATTCCGTGTATCCCTCCACTTCACTGCAAGCAATTTGTCAGTTTTCAAGCAGGCTCTCGCCCCCCGACTAAGTTGGAAATCTACAAGCTGTTGGGGGAAGCCCCGACGATTAGGTCGCACAGTGCCACAAGCGCCAATTTGAAATTCGAGCAGGTGACTAAAAAGTGGCACGCTTGAATAAAAATTGTCCACGTGCAAATGGTACCCCTTTCCAAATAAGGGTGACACCAAGTCCCTAACTACCTTAGTAGTCTGGGCAGTTGGGGGGCTCCACAGTGCTATCTTTTCCCTCGTAGACCCGGAAACAAACTTTATAGCCTGTGGCCCTGTAACACAGCTTATACAGCTTGACCTTGTATCTGGCATGCCTGCTGGGGAGATTGATAGCAAGGCGGCCAGGAAACTTAATCAAGGGCTCATCAATGCAGACAACTTGTTGGGGGGTAAACAAGGCTGCAAACTGCCGAAGTGAAGTGGTTTACGAGGGGCCAAATTTTGTGGAGCCAGTCATATTCAGGTTCTCCCCGAGGACGACAGAGTTCATTGTCACTGAAGTGCATGAACCACAGAATTTGCTCGTATCTCGCCCTGGCCATGCAAGCAGAGAACACGTGCATATGGTGAATTGGGTTAGTGGACCAATATACCCACAATTCACTCTTTTTAGTAATACCCATGTTAAGGGATAGGCCCAGAAAAGTTTTATACTCGGAAACCGTTATAGGTTTCCAGCCGAATGGTCTGGCAAGGGGCGAATTTGGATTGATTGATATAGAAAACTGCTATATACTGTCTATAATGTGCAATGTGACAGGGGGTGTAGGGGTTAACTGGGGGCTGGGTGATCAGGGGTTAAATGTGCCTATCTAGGTGTGTGGAAGTGTGCTCTGTGCAGTACTCTGTTTGATCCTCTATCCTCTCACGCTGAAATCCAAAAAGGATTTAGGGAGGGGAGAGAGGGTCATTTCTGTGCCTGTGTTTACATTACACAGGCACAGCTTGGGTCTGTGATTGGTCAGGACCGATCAGCAGGTCCAGGCCAAAAATCTTTGGCCTGGACCTGATGACTGATCGGTTCTGAACCAAATCAGACCATCAGCAGGGGGCTGGGGGCACACGGGGGCATGCCCAAGAGCCCCGGGAGTGAGCGCAGTACATGTACGGGACTTTGCCTGTATGAGCCAGCCTGCCGCAGTACTGCCGCAGTACATATGCAACCGGTTAATTGACTTGATGCTATACTCTGATTATAAAGTGTTCCTTTAATTTTTTTAAGTAGTGTAGTTTGTATTTATATACTTTTTTATTTGTTAATATCGCAGTTTAACCATTTTACCGCTGAGTAGTGCGGCAAAGTGGCTCGTTATCGTCTGATGACGTAGACCTACGTCGCCAGACTCCTCCCCCTGTAGGCGGCGCTCAGGCACCGCCGGAGGCGCGCTCCCGCTGTTTTCATTCACAGCGGGAGTCGGGCCAGGGGAGGAGCAGTGGCGATCGCCGCTGCTCTGCCCCGATCGTCGGGGAACCCAGTTTGGAGATCCGCCCGTCTGTGTAAACAGAGCGGGCGGATCTCCTAAGTGACAGGGAGTGACAGATCGGAGTGTTCAGCATACCTGAACATCCGATCTGTCCCTGGCTCACTCAGTCACCTCCCCCCCCACACGTTAGTAAGCACCAGGCATACATTAACCCCTCCCTCTCCAATAAAATTAACCCCTTCCCTGCCAGTGTCATTTTTACAGTAACAGTGCATATTTATAGCACTGATTGCTGCAGTAATGTCACTGGTACCCCCAAAAGTGTCAAAAATGTCAGTCAAGGGTCCGATCTGTCCGCCGCAATGTCGCAGTCCCGCAAAAAAAATCGCAGATCGCCGCCATTACGCGTTAAAAAAAACCCCACCAAAAATGACAGAAATCTTTCCCATAGTTAGTAAATGCAATAACTTTTGCGCAAACCAATCAAAATACGCTTATTGCGATTTTTTTTACCAAACATGGGTAGCAGAAAACAAATTGGCCAAAAGTTTAAAAACAAATTGGTTTTTACATCTTTTTTGGGGGGGAATTTCATATAAAAAAATGTGAAAAATATTGTTATTTTTTCAAAGTAAACTCTATTTTTTTGTTTATAGCGCAAAAAGTAAAAATCGCACAGGTGATCAAATACCACCAAAAGAAAGCTCTGTTTGTGGGAAAAAAAGGACGTAAATTTTGTTTGGGTACGGCGTTGCCTGACCGCGCAATTGTCAGTTAAAGTCGCACATCGCCGAATCGCAAAAAGTGGCCCAGACGTAAGACAGCAAAATGCTCTAGTGGTAAAGTGGTTAAACATCACAGAGGTACACTGTTAGGCTACATGTACACGGGACGTTTTAAAAAGTCCCTTGAACGCTGGAATTTAAAGGACGTTTAAAACATCCGTTGTGTCGCGTTTGCAGCCATGTTTAGCGGGCGTTTGCGCTCAGAACCGTTTCTAGAGGTCAAAAAATCATTCCCCTTTAAAATGGAAAAACGCGAGCGCTAAACGCGGGTGATCGCGTTTTGTCGCGTTTTTGCGTTTGAAACACCAGTAAACACACGACACTGAACTCTAAATGACTGTAAATGACCCTGTGTACATGGACAGATAAGATAACATTGAGGTGGGTTCAGGGGCTTCTGAAAAAAACACCCAACTGCTCAAAAACGTCAGTTTACAAGTTGCAGTGTACATGAGGCCTTAATTACATAGCATACTGTAGAGCAGGGCACTAAACAGACTTTACAGTATATGATTTATTCACATGTTTATGAGAGTGTGGAAGGGAGGAGCGATTTACAAATAGGATTTTAGATTTCATGCACATAGCAGCGTGCAAGATTGCAAATACATTTTCTAGTCTAATGTTGTTACTGCTTTTTGGCCATCATCATGCTGTTTTTTTCTTTATTGGTTGAACTGGATGTACTTGTGTCTTTTTTAAACCAGATTAACTATGTAAATATGTAATTAAGAGATAAGTGTACAGGACAAAATTTGGCAAACCCAGCATTAGTCTGCTATATCCACACTTTTTTTTCTGGCCTTTTTGAAGGCCAATTCACAAACTTTGGTTAAAAAGGGCATAGATACAGTAGCTGGAAATGCCATTTGGAACACGTGCAACTGAGAAAAAAATAAGTGTTCAGCAGAGAAAGGGTCTTTTAACGTGGCTTAAAAGGAAACATTAATTTGCACAAATACAGTAACATGCTTTAACCACTTGCCGACCGCCGCAAGTACATATACTGCGGCGGTCAGCCCCTCACAGGCAAAGTGACGTACCGGTACGTCACTAGCCTGTGAGGCTCTGGGGAGCGAGCGCGCGCCGCCGGAGGCGCACTCCCGCTCCTGCGTGGTCACGGACCCCCGCGCGTGTGAGCGGCGGACCCGATGTCCGCCGCTCACTCACGATCGTCCGTGACAGCGGGAGAAAGGCAGATGGCTAATGTAAACAAGCCGCCTGTCATTCTCCCCTGTGTAGAAACAGTGATCATACGGTTCTACTATGTAGGACCGTTGATCATTGTTCCTACACCTCAAGCCACAGCCAATCACAGTTAGAATCACGCCCCTAGGGACACACACAGCCCCTCCCTCTCAAAAAAAGTTAACCCCTTCACTACCAGTGTCATTTTACAGTAACAATTAATTCAAAGTGCCAAGTGACAAATTATAAAAAATGTGTCCAGTGAAAAATATTAACCACTTGCCGACTGCTGCACGACTATTTACTGCGGCAATCTGGCTCTCCTGGGCAAACCGACGTAGGGCTATGTCGCTCGCCCCGGAGCCTCTAGGTGGCGCGCGCGGCCGCAGGCGCGCTCCCGCCCCCGCTCGTTCCCGCACATCCCCACGCGAGTGACCGGGGGCTCCAAAGTCCGCCGGTCACTCGCGATCTCCCGCTGGAGAGGGAGAAAGGCAGACGGCTAATGTAAACAAAGCCGCCTGTCATTCTCCCTGATGTAACTTCAGAGACTACACGATTCTGCTATGTAGGATCGTATATCTCTGTTGTTACATCACAATCCACGCCCCTTGACAGTTAGAACCACGCCCCTAGGGACACACTTAACCCCTTGATCACTAATAAAATTAATCCCTTCCCTGCCAGTGTCATTTTTACAGTAATGTCACTGGTACCCCCAAAAGTGTCAAAAATGTTAGTCAGGGGTCCGATCTGTCCACCGCAATGTCGCAAAAAAATCGCAGATCGCCGCCATTACTAGTTAAAAAAAAACAATAAAAATGACATAAATCTTTCCCTTAGCTAGTAAACGCAATAACTTTTGCGCAAACTAATCAAAATATGCTTATTGTGATTTTTTTACCAAAAATATGTAGCAGAAAACAAATTGGCCTAAAATGTTAAAACATTTTGATTTTTACATTCTTTGGGGGGGAATTTCATATAAAAAAATGTGAAAAATATTGTTATTTTTTCAAAATTTATACTCTTTTTTTGTTTATAGGGCAAAAAATAAAAATCGCACAGGTGATCAAATACCACCAAAAGAAAGCTCTGTTTGTGGGGAAAAAAGGACGTCAATTTCATTTGGGTACAGCATCGCACGACCGCGCAATTGTCCGTTAAGGTCACGCAGTGCCGAATCGCAAAATAGGCCCTGGTCTTTGAGCAGGAAAATCATCCGGGGCTTAAGTTGTTAAAGCGGAGTTCCGGCCACAAAAACAAAATTTCAATGAACATACCCCCGGGCCAGTCAGGGCTAGTACATTCCACAATGCCTAGCCTCTGATCTGTCCCGGTTCGCACTTACCTGCAAGAAGAAATACTCACTTTTAAAATCTCTTCTCCAGCGTTGCCATCTCTGTTGGGGGCAGCTGAAGCCAGCGCGATCCTCTTCTGCGTCCTCTTCCGTGTCTTCTTCTCCCAGAATGCGCCTGCACCGGCCCCTCTTGTCAAATCCGGTGCGGCGCCGCATTCCTCCACAGCTTCTGGGCATGCCCAGAAGCTGTTTAGCAGGTAATTGTGTGTATCAGACACAACTACTCACCAATTATTATTATCATTTACTCTATTTAGATATACTCTGCCTACTCTATTATATCTTCACAAATTTACTCTGCATGTGACGCTTTCGCCTGGCCCGCGGGCCTCACATGCCCTCAGCTCCCGTGGGAGACAATTGGGGTGATGCCCCCACCTCCAGGACCCATCACTGTTGGAGTGACTGGGTAAGTGTTGGGACCATGGGGACTTTGTTCCCTATCCCCTCTCTTTCCCCTTCTCCCCCAATTTCCTAATTACCATCCAATGCAATGTACTTATACACATATACTTATTTACTTATAGATATGATCATACACCGACTCTGAAGAAGTGGCGTTAGTCCACGAAACGCGTCAGTCAATGGATGTTATGATGTCATATTACTCTGTATTACTGTTTCATTGTCATGTTGGTTCTTTTGAGATTGCAACTGTTGGGGTGTAAACCATGTACTTTATTACTTTATTGTCACCACATCATCTCAGCCTATATGTGCATCACACCATTACCTCCTTTTATGCATCAATAAATATGATATAATTTTACTCTGTCATGTCTCTCACTCAAAGTCCCAACCTTTTTTGTATTGTTTCATTTAGCAGGGAATGCGGCGTCGCATCGGAAGTGACGAGCGGGGCCGGTGCCGTTGCATTGATTCCTGGGATCGATGACGTTCAGCTCCCAGAAATCATTGCAAACCGGAAGTGACGGCGCGGGCCGCGGCTGCCGAGGGAGGAAATGGGAGAAAGGTGAGTTTTTCTTTCTACAATAACAAGGTAAGTAAAAAAAAAAAAAAAATCCTAACTATCCATTTTGGAAGTGTCCAGTGAATATATATATATATGGACACTTGCTTAATATTTTTCACTGGACAAATTTTTTATAATTTGTCACTTGGCACTTTGAATTAATTGTACTTGGTTTTATATACCACTGGGATTGGTTATCACACTAGCTCATCTGATTTCTTCAAATATTGGTTGTCACTATATTTTGATTTAACTGTTTCAGCGTTGTATTATTGGTTTATTTATGTTTTTCACTTGGTGATGAGCAGCAGCGGCAGTATTTTTTAGATCTTTATTTGGTTTTTGCCTATGCGCAGGGTGGACTTTCTTAACCGCTTGCCGACCGCCGCACGACTATTTACCGCGGCGGTCAGCCCCTCACAGGCAAAGCGACGTAGGGCTACGTCGCTAGCCTGTGAGGCTCTAGGGAGCGAGCGCGCACCGCTGGAGGCGCACGGTCATGGACCCCCCGACCCAATGTCCGCCGGGCACTCACGATCGTCCGTTACACCAGGCGGCTAATGTAAACAAAGCCGCCTGTCATTCTTCCCTGTGTAAGAATGGAGATCACACGGTTCTACTATGTAGGACCATTGATCTCTGTTCTTACACTAGTAGCCACAGCCAATCACAGTTAGAAACACGCCCCTAGGGACACACTTAACCCCTCTCTCTCCAATAAAGTTAACTCCTTCACCTCCAGTGTCATTTTTACAGTAACAGTGCATATGTATAGCACTGATTACTGCAGTAATGTCACTGGTAACCCCAAAAGTGTCAAAAATGTCAGTAAAGGGTCCAATCTGTCAGTCCCACAGAAGAAAATTGCAGATCGCCGCCATTACTTGTAAAAAAAAAAAAAAAAAAACAACAAAAATTACAAAAATCTTTCCCTTAGTTAGTAAACACAATAATTTTTGCGCAAACCAATCAAAATACGCTTTTTGCGTTTTTTTTTTTACCAAACATAGGTAGCATAAAACAAATTGGCCTAAAATGTTAAATAATTTTGATTTTTACATTTTTTTGGGGGAATTTCATATAAAAAAATGTGAAAAATTTTGTTATTTTTGCAAAATTTACGCTCTTTTTTTGTTTATAGCGCATGATCAAAAAATTGCACAGGTGATCAAATACCACCAAAAGAAAGCTCTGTTTGTGGGAAAAAAAAGGTCGTAAAATTTGTTTAGGTACAGCGTCGCATAACTGCGCAATTGTCCGTCAAAGTCACGCAGTGCCGAATCGCAAACTAGTCAGGAAGGGGGTACAATCTTCCGGGGCTTAGGTGGTTAAGTCATTTATTACATCTTTTCATGTGACAACACTGAAGAAATTACACTTTGCTACAATGTAAAGTAGTAAGTGTATAGCTTGTATAACAATGTATATTTGCTCTCCCCTCAAAATAACTCAACACACAGTAAAATGTGCCAATTGGGCCCAAAGTGTCAATATTTTGTGTGGCCACCATTATTTTCCAGCACTGCCTTAACCCTCTTGGACATGGAGTTCACCAGAGCTTCACAGGTTGCCACTGGAGTCCTCTTCCACTCCTCCATGACGACATCATGGAGCTGGTGGATGTCAGAGACCTTGAGCTCTTCCACCTTCCATTTGAAGATGGCCCACAGATGCTCAATAGGGTTTAGGTCTGGAGACATGCTTGGCCAGTCCATCACCTTTACCCTCAGCTTCTTTAGCAAGGCAGTGGTTGTCTTGGAGGTGTGTTTGGGGGTCGTAATCATGTTGGAATACTGCCCTGTGGCCCAGTCTTCGAAGGGAGTGGATCATGCACTTCTTCAATATGTCACAGTACATGTTGGCATTCATGGTTCCCTCAATGAACTGTAGCTCCCCAGTTCTGGCAGCACTCATACAGCCCCAGACTATGACACTCACACCACCATGCTTGACTGTAGGCAAGAGACACTTGTCTTTGTACTCCTCACCTGGTTCCTAACGTCCTACCACACATGCTTGACACCATCTGAACCAAATAAGTTTATCTTGGTTTTATCAGACCACAGGATATAGTTCCAGTAATCCATGTCCTTTTCTTCAGCAAACTGCGGGCTTTCTTGTTCATCATCTTTAGAAGAGGCTTCCTTCTGGGACGACAGCCATGCAGACCAATTTGTTGCAGTGTGGGGCTTATGGTCTGAGCACTGACAAGCTGACCCCCCACCACTTCAACCTCTGCAGCAATGCTTGCAGCACTTATACGTCTATTTCCCAAAGATTACCTCTGAATATGATGCTGAGCATGTGCACTCAACTTCTTTGGTCGACCGTGGCGAAGCCTGTTCTGAGTGGAACTTGTCCTGTTAAACTGCTGTATGGACTTTGCCACCGTGCTGCAGTTCAGTTTCAGGGTCTTGGCAATCTTCTTATAGCCTAGGCCAGTGTTGGCAAACCTTGGCACCCAGATATTTTGGAGCTACATTTTCCATGAGGCTCATGCACGCTGCAGTGTAGTTGAGCTTTATGGAAAATGTAGTTCCAAAACATCTGGGGTGCCAAGGTTCGCCATCACTGGCCTAGGCCATCTTTATGTAGAGCAACAATTCTTTTTTTCAGATCCCCAGAGGGTTCTTTGCCATAAGGTGTCATGTTGAACTTCCATTGACCATTGACCAATATGAGAGAGTGAGAGCTATAACACCAAATTTAACACACCTGGGGTCTGGGTGTTCCTTTGTTGTTAAGGGGCTTCCAGAATCTGACATGTCCCTCCTCACAGACCCCCATATCCCTTCTGGTCCGTTTTTATCCAATCTCCCATAGAGGACAGCGGGGGATCTGATAGCTCCGTCTCTGCAAAGTAAGCGGAGATGGACCTGTCATCTGCCTGGTTAGCGGGGATTAGCGGATCCATCCCCCGCTGAGCAAAACGGAATCCCCCGGGTGCACCACTCATGTGAAAGGACCCTTGTGCACCAGGGACATGTGCCCGCCCCCCACTAGGCAACAGGGATGCTGATCCATGGGACCGGCGCCACTAATTGCTGCCGGCCACATGTCATTGCTCCCCGCTGAGAGAGAACAACGTTAATCTATTGTAAACACAGCAGACCATTGTTCTCTCTGAAATTAACACAGGTCTCTGTGTTCATTTCACAAGCCCATCCCCCATATAGTTAGAAATCACTCCCCTAGGCTCACACTTAACTCTTTGGTCTCTGTGGTCATCTCAGAAGCCACGCTCCCACACAGTTAGAATCACTCCCTTAGGGTCACATTCAACCCCTTGATCACCTATACTGTTAACCCCTTCCCTGCCAGTGTCATTATTACAGTAACAGTGCATATTTTTTGCACTGATTACTGTGATGTAGCACCCTCCAAAGTAGGTGCTAGGTAAATTATAGTGGGGCCTTGCCTGCTTAACAGCAGGGCCATATTGTTCAGCTAGGCTGGCATGTGCTCCCAGGTGTGTCTGTTGTGCTGGGGAGTCTCCCCACTGTATCCCAATGAGGGCTCTCATTGGGCAGTGGAGGAAACCTGGCCAATAACACACCAGGGCTTGTATCCATCCTAGAAGGGCAGATTCTGCACCACATCATTCTGGGAGGGGGTATAAGTCAGTGGGGTACGCATGTCAGATTGTCTTTGGCGGGAAGCAGAGTCCCAGGAGGGAGGTGATGGCTGTCTCTCCTCCTGTCAGGAAGAATCGGGTGTCCTGGGTGGCTGGCCTGAGTGGACACAGGGCTAAGCTGAGCTGCAGTGAGGATCCAGGTGTGTTGAGGACCAGCGGAGCATTGGGGTTGAGTTTCAGGAAAGCATTCTGAGCCGTGAGTACTGCAAACTGCCCCTGGGGGTCTGCCTAGCAGAGGGGACCAATCCGGAGAAAGTCAGAGGGATCCAGGAGCTAGCTAGCCAGTACAGAAATATAGTAAAGGGGGTGCCAGAGATTACCCTGAAGAGTAAAGGGGGTGCCAGCGGTTGGGCCCTGAAGTGTAAAGTGTTAAGTGTTGCAGCATCGTTGCTAGTGGCTACCTCAGTCAGAGAAGACTACAGGGAGCAGTGCGCAGGACTTTTGAGCTGTAAGGAAGCATCAGAAGTCAAGTTTCAGTTCACAGGCAGCAAGTCAGGTTTACGAGCGCCAGTAAGCGTTGGTCGGCATTCAGCCGGCGCCAAGACAACGCTAGGCGGCTTTTTTTTCAAGTGTCCTATTTTGTACCTAGTTGAGCCAGAGGAGTATCCCACTCATTCCCTTCTCCCATCCCCACATAAAATAAACAAAAAAACGAAAGATGCCGGACTGTTCATTGTCTCAGTTCTCACAATTGGGCAACAAGCTTAAATGTGCTGTTGGTGTCAACGGTAACCATGGCAGACCTACATTAGGCTAAATGCCTGGAAATATTGCTACAGTAGTAATGTCACTGGTCCCTCCAAAAGTGTCAAAAAGGTCAGTTAGGGGTCCAATCTGTCCATCGCAATGTCGAAGTCCTGCTAAAAATCGCAGATCGCCGCCATTACTACCGTAGTAAAAAAAAAAAATGACATAAATCTTTCCCCTAGTTTGTAGACGCGATAACTTTTGTGCAAACCAATCAATATTCACTTATTGCAATTTGTTTTTACCAAAAACATGTAGCAGAATACAAATTGGCCTAAGAGGATGCAAAAATGTGATTTTTACATTTTTTTGGGGGGAAATATATATAGCAGAATGTGAAAAAAAAAACTCCCCAGAATTGTCGCTCTTTTTTGGTTTATAGCGCAAAAAAAAAAAAAATTGCACAGGTGATCAAATACCACCAAAATAAAGCTCTATTTGTGGGAAAAAAAGGACATCAATTTTATTTGGGTACAGTGTCACACGACCGTGCAATTGTCAATTAAAGTAACACAGTGCCGAATCGCAAAAAATGGCCTGGTCATTAAGGGGGGCAAATCCTTTCAGTCCAGATGTGGTTTAATATCTCTGTGCATGCAGGAGTGAGAGCAATAATTATAGGTTCATTGTTCACAGTTAACTCTACACTGTTGACCTGAAGGAGTTTTTAGAACAGTGGCTATGGAAAGTATAAGGTACTGCAGTTTGTTGCCGTTTTACAGGTGCACACAATTTTAACACTTGACATGTTGGGTATCTATTCACTTGGCGCAACCTCATCTTTTTTATTTTACCAAAATTTGGATAATATATTGCGTTTATGTTCTCTAAAATTAACTGTAGTGCATTTTTTTAAATAAGCATTTAGTTAATTAAGGTAAGTGAAGCCTTGGGTTGGGCATCAAAGTGCTACTTTTATTACTATATAGTGAGAAGTTGGGCAGGGGTTGTCCGGAGAGTCATGGCATGTTAATGAGACCTCCCTCCAGGTCCCATTAGACTCCTTTGTAGTCTCTAATGGGACCTGGAGGGGGCTCTATCCAATGGAGACTCTCTAAAGGACACAGAGAGGGCCTCTGTTAGAGCAATCTGTTGCCGTGGGTTTATATTTACTATGGTGTTGTATCTGGTGCTGTGGAGTTTTATCCAGTGCTCCTAATCTTTATCTTGTGCTGTGGGTGTATATTTTGTGCTGTGGTTTTATTGCTGATGTGGCGGTGCCATGGGTTATTATCTGGTGCAGTGGATCTTTAGTGGGTTTATATCTTGTGCCAGGGGGTTGATTTATAGATCTGGTGCTGTGGCAAGTCTTTTGGGTGCAATCTAGTGCTGTGGCAACTGCTGTGGGTACAATATGGTGATGTAGCCTGGTGATGAGCAGAGTATTTAATGATCCCCATTCCCTTTTTCCTGAAAATTGGATGATTATAATCTGATAATGACTAAGCCCCTCCCCTCCATGACATTGTCAAAAAGGGGCAGGGCACAGGTGACCTTAAAATGATGCCCCCCTCCCCCGAAAAAAGTTCTGCGGATGACCATGAATAGGAGTGTATGCTTAAGTCATGGTATTTTGTGTAATGTTTATGGTAGCCTTTATGTGTCAGAAGCTTTATGTATTTTGATGTCCAGTAAAGTTTTGTTTTATGCTTTTTATCAAAACTGCTCTTGAGGTGTCTGTTCATTTTAAACATTCACTGGATATTTCAGTGGCTGTCCAGTATACCTTCATTAAAAATGTTGTTGTTCCCACATGTGTTACAAGTGAGCTAGGGATGATCGAACAGTTTGGGTCGACCATCGGTTCGACCCGAACATTGACTGTTCGAGGTTCGGCCGAATTCCGAACTTTTTGCTGAAAAAGTTCGGAATTCGGCAACCAGAACCGACCAAAATGCAATGGGACAGGAACTGGGCTTTAAAAGCCCGTGATTGGACCAGAACCATCAGTAAAAGCCAATTGAGGGGGCAGGAGAATGCTAGGAATGTGATTGGAGTGACTAGGGGGTCCAGAGGCCAACCATTAGTGAATACGCCCCCCCAGTATATAAGATAGCCATGCCAAATCTCTACCATTTTAATACAGGGCTGTGGAAGAGAGTGGAAGCAGTTCTGTTACTTCTGCTTCAAAGTGTCATTTAGCAATTATTAATGTGAGGAAAGGGATATCTAGTGTAGTTAGGGTACTATTTTCCACTATAGTTAGATTTAATAATCTAGTTTCTGTAGGGAAAGTGTTAAGTGTAAGGGGACCGTAGTGTAGTGTAGGGTTAACTGACTCTGACTGCTATGGCAGGGTGACAAAACCCTTCCATGTCAGGGTGACCGCTATAGAGAAAATATTGATTCTCTTAGAACACTTATAGAACCAGATAGTGGCTTCGCCCCTGTCACCCGGCTTTTTGTTGCAGGCGTTTATAGGGCTTTTTTGAGGACATGTTTGGAGTCAGGCATGACATCTGAACTTCTGTGTAGGGGTATATATACACACACACATGTATGTATATATACACATACACATATATAGGTGTGAAAGTAGCAGAAACCTATGCTTGCGCTAATGAAATAATTAACACCCATATGGCTTCTCTGCTATAACACCTATATGTGTGCATGTGTATAAATACATATAAGTGTGTGTGTATATATACCCCTATACAGAATTTCAGATGTTTTGCCTGCCTCAAAAGACCCCCAAAAAATACCCAAAAAAAACGCCTGCTGCAAAAACACACCTGGGCGTTTTTGTAGCTGGCGTTTTTTTGGGCATTTTTTGGGCGTCTTTGGAGGCAGGCATAACATCTGCACTTCTGTGTAGGGGTATATATACACACACACATGTATGTATATATACACATACACATATATAGGTGTGAAAGTAGCAGAAACCTATGCTTGCACTAATTAAATAATTAACACCCATATGGCTTCTCTGCTATAACACTTATATATGTGTATGTGTATAAATACATATAAGTGTGTGTGTATATATACCCCTATACAGAAGTTCAGATGTTATGCCTGCCTCCAAAGACCCCCAAAAAATGCCCAAAAAAAACGCCTGAAACAACACACCTGGGCGTTTTTTTTGGCGCAGGCGTGTTTTTTTGGGCATTTTTTGGGGGTCTTTGGAGGCAGGCAAAACATCTGAAATTCTGTATAGGGGTATATATACACACACACTTATATGTATTTATACACATACACATATATATAGCAGAGAAGCCATATGGGTGTTAATTATTTCGTTAGTGGAAGCATAGGTTTCTGCTACTTTCACACCTATATATGTGTATGTGTATATATTTACATACGTGTGTGTGTGTGTGTGTGTATATATACCCCTATACAGAAGTTCAGATGTTATGCCTGCTTCCAAAGACCCCCAAAAAATACCCCAAAAAAACCGCCTGCAACAACACACCTGGGCGTTTTTTTTTTTTGGCGCAGGCGTTTTTTTTGGGCATTTTTTGGGGGTCTTTGGAGGCAGGCAAAACATCTGAAATTCTGTATAGGGGTATATATACACACACACTTATATGTATTTATACACATATATATAGCAGAGAAGCCATATGGGTGTTAATTATTTCATTAGGGCAAGCATAGGTTTCTGCTACTTTCACACCTATATATGTGTATATATACATACATGTGTGTGTGTGTGTGTGTGTGTATATATATACCCCTACACAGAAGTTCTGATGTCATGCCTGACTCCAAACATGTCCTCAAAAAAGCCCAAAAAAACGCCTGCAACAAAAAGCCGGGTGTAAAAGTAGCGAAACTACTAACCTGTTCTATATTAATTCTAATACAAACTAACTTTTTTTTCTGGTTCTGGACATGCTACAGAGCTGAAACTTCACAGGTACACTTTTTCGACCCCCCAGACACTAAATCCAAAGAAATCTCTTTTTTTTTTCAAGAATTTTTTCAATAATTGGCTCTCTATCAAAAATGACAATTTTTAAGAACTTTTTTTTTGTGTGATTAATAGTCCCTGGGGCATGACCCAGAACCCTAGGCACTTTTTAGGGGCATTTATTGGGTTTTAGGGCTTCAAAATGGTGTTTTTTGATTACCGAAGTTTGGGTCCCATTGATTTCAATGGGGTTCTGAAACCTGGGCCGAACTTTCGGGAAGTTCGGGTGTTCTGGTCGAACCGAACTTTTGAAAAGTTCGATCATCCCTAAAGTGAGCAATATACAAAGCTTTTAACATATGTGTTGTATAAAATTGTTACAGTTAGGGGGTATTTATGGGTAAGTAGAAATATCTGGAAACTCTAGCTTCCTTCTCTAAGACTGACCACTAAGCATAATCCTACTGTCAGTGGGATATACGGTAGGTTACCCCGTCCCCAGTAGCATTTCTAAATGTTTCAGCATGCTAGACAATTGGTAATAACCACACTTCAACCTTTCTTTTTGAGTCTTTTCACTGTGAGCAGACGTCGAGCCAGGAGAAATTGTCAAAGCAAGTAATGATGAACGAAACCGTTTGGAGGGCAGATCTTGCAGTTGAGTAGAACATTTAAACTGCATATAGACAGTTGAAGTGGATGTGAAGCTAGTAACCATGTCTGTTGGAAATGTAAATAATTAGACAGATAATTAAAACATTTGAGTTATCCCCGGACTTCATGAAAAAGTCTGAATATGTGAACGCAGTGATCATTGTTCTCTGTACATTGAAGAGAGGCCACTGGCAACTCCCCTCTGAGTACAGACTCTTGCGGGCACAGGATAATTACACATTATGGCAGACTCACCTATTAGTCTGAACTCCTCCAGTATTGCCAAATTCCACTTTTATTGTAATTTTTCTGGCACTTTTCTCTTTGCCCATTGGGTGGCAACTGATCATGTAACCCCTGTGCATACACACCAAAGTTACATATTCCTAGCACAGATAATACCAGGAATGAGCTGGGAGAAGCTGGAAATGAGATGGCAGTGTATACTGCTTTATATATTGAAAAATAGCTGTGGATGGATGTGCCAATATCAAAATATTGCACCACACCCTAGAATAGATAACTTGGTTAAAAAGCAATAAAGGGTAAATAAAAGGTCTTTATAGGTGCAAAAAATGCAAAATATTTTTTAAAAAGTATCCAGTTTATTAAATATTTTATATTAAAAACATACATAACCATGTATACTTAATCTCTATATATGCAACAAGCAATTAATCCAGATTTTTTCATAATGGGCTGGATAAATCCCTTTCTTGTAGAGATCATGTTGTCCTTTGTGGTACACTAATATTCACCTGGAAGCATTTACATAATTACAACTTGAAGGAGTGTCTCCAATGTGATTCTATATGAATATGAATTCTACATATTCTATGTGATATTTTATATTAAAAACATACATAACCATGTATACTTAATCTCTGTATATGCATCAAGTAATTAATCCAGATGTTTTCTCAACATGTTTCACTGTGTAAAAAAAAAACTGCTTCTTCAGGAGTTTATGGATATTGCTTCCCTATAATGCATCAGGTCACAAGCAGGGGTGCATTGTCTCAGCAAAAAGCTTGCAAACAACTTGTAAAAAATCTACATATTGAGAATCGCATTGAAGAGATCCACACACATAGAATCACATTGGAGACACTCCTTCAAGTTATATTTATGTAAATGCTTCCAGGTGAATATTAGTGTACCACAAGGGACAACCTGATCCAGATATTAATCATCTTTACAAGAAAGGAATTTACCCAGCCCATTGAGAAAAAATCTGGATTATTTGATTGATGCATATACAGAGATTAAGTATACATGGTTATGTATGTTTTTAAAATAAAATATTTAATAAACTGGATACTTTTTTAAACATTATTTTGTGTTTTTTGCATCTTAAAAGCCCTATTATTTACCCTTTATTGCTTTTTAACTACTTTATATATGCTCTGCAAGCAATGTACATTAAAAAGTGGGAAATGCAAGGAGTTGCCAAAAAAAAATAAAAAAATAAAAAACTCAAACTACTAGCATTTTTTAATTTGCTGACTTTATTTCCAATTTAGGTGGTGGGCTCTTTTTTTTGGTACACATACAGTAACTGATAAACTGCAAAATTCTCATAAAATGCTAAAGCGGTCGTGAACCGCAGCCTTTTAACAAAAAAACAAAAAAACAAAAACATACAAGACAATGGCATAATGTGCTAGTATGCATCACATACTAGCATATTATGAAGTGGTTACCTCAGAACGAAGGCCTTCAGCAGGGCTTCCATCATCACCCGGTCTTCCTTCTGGTTGGTGTGCTCCGGCCATTTGACTGGTCGAGCTGCGATGACAGCATTCCTGCGCATGCATGCAGGAGTCATGGCCATGGCACAGAGCTCTGAAGGGACAGCACGGGTATGCCGTTCCTTTAGAGCACATGTGCCGGTGATGTCTCTAGCTGTATGCAGAGTGAATATCTCCTAAACCATGGGTGTCCAAACTTTTGGCCTCTCTGGGCCACATTGAGTGTAGAGAAATTTTCTCGGGCCACATATAAAATATATACTATAGTTAAAGCATGTAATAAAATGCCGCCGCGCACCCCGCACTAATTTAACATAACTAGAGGATGAAAAAATTAAATGGAATCGGTATACAGAGGTTTACTTCTTCGGAGAGACAATAAAGGAACACTCTAACCACCAGTTAGATTCAGTGATTTGAAGTGGTCATGGTGGTAGGAGTCAGAAACACTGCACATGCTCGCCTCTCCCCCCCCTCCGCTCAGCCTCTGCCTACCGTTAGTTGGAAGCTGCTGTGGCCATGCCCCCAACCCGACTTCCTTCCTCCCCAGCAAAAAAAGATTGTCAGGGGGCAGTGGGCCACATTGCCTGTGGGTCTGGGCCGCAGGTTGGACATGCCTGTCCTAAACAGTGTAAATTTAGGAGATATTCATTGTACCTATAGGTAATAAAATGTTCATAATTTAAAAAATCTGATCAATGATAACCAAATGTGTCAAATATAAGAAAATGTATTACCATATACAGTATCTCACAAAAGTGAGTACACCCCTCACATTTTAAAAATATTTTATTATATCTTTTCATGTGACAACACTGAAGAAATTAGACTTTGCTACAATGTAAAGTAGTGAGTGTGCAGCTTGTATAACAGTGTAAATTTGCTGTACCCTCAAAATAACTCAACACAGCCATTAATGTCTAAACCGCTGGCAACAAAAGTGAGTACACCCCTAAGTGAAAATGTCCAAATTGGACCCAAAGTGTCAATATTTTGTGTGGCCACCATTATTTTTCAGCACTGCCTTGGGCATGGAGTTTACCAGAGCTTGGGCATTGAGTTCACCAGAGCTTCACAGGTTGCCACTGGAGTCCTCTTCCACTCCTCCATGATGACATCACAGAGCTGGTGGATGTTAGAGACCTTGCGCTCCTTCACCTTCCGTTCGAGCATGCCCCACAGATGCTCAATAGGGTTTAAGTCAGGAGACATGCTTGTCCAGTCCGTCACCTTTAATCTCAGTTTCTTTAGCAAGGCAGTGGTCATCTTGGAGGTGTGTTTGGGGTCGTTATCATGTTGGAATACTGCCCTGAAGGGAGGGGATCATGCTTTGCTTCAGTATGTTACAGTACATGTTGACATTCATGATTCCCTCAATGAACTGTAGCTCCCTAGTGTCGGCAGCACTCATTCAGCCCCAGACCATGACACTCCCACCACTATGCTTGACTGTAGGCAAGACACACTGGTCTTTGTACTCCTGACCTGGTTGCCACCACATACGCTTGACACATCTGAATCAAATTTGTTTATCTTGGTCTCATCAGACCACAGGACATGGTTCCAGTAGTCCATGTCCTTAGTCTGCTTGTCTTCAGCAAATGTTTGTGGGCTTTCTTGTGCGTCATCTTTAGAAGAGGCTTCCTTCATGCAGACCAATTTGATGCAGTGGGCGGCGTATGTTCTGAGCACTGGCAGGCTGACCCCCCCACCCTTTTAACCTCTGCAGCAATACTGGCAGCACTCATATATCTTTTTTCCCAAAGACAACCTCTGGATTTGATGCTGAGCATGTGCACTCAACATCTTTGGTTGACCATAGCGAGGCCTGTTCTGAGTGGAACTTGTCCTGTTAAACCGCTGTATGGTCTTGGCAACCATGCTGCAGGTCAGTTTTTTTTAGGGTCCTGGCAATCTTCTTATAGCCTAGGCCATCTTTATGTAGAGGAACAATTCTTTTTTCAGATTCTTAGAAAGTTCTTTGCCATGAGGTGTCATGTTGAACTTCCAGTAACCAGTATGAGAGAGTGAGAGCAATAACACCAAATTTAACACACCTGCTCCCCATTCACACCTGAGACCTTGTAACACCAACGAGTCACATGACACCGGGGAGGGAAAATGGCGAATTGGGCCCACTTTGGACATTTTCACTTAGGGATGTACTCACTTTTGTTGCCAGCGGTTTAGACATTTATGGCTGTGTGTTGAGTTCTTTTGAGAGGACAGCAAATTTACACTGTTATACAATTTATACACACATGTTTACAAAAATGTGAGGGGTGTACTCACTTTTGTGGGATACTGTACATATAAAAAGCAAGCAATTCATAATAGTGAAAAAATGTATATAAAGTGAATTGGTGCTGAAAATTCAATAATCAAATTAACACAAAATTATTTTGTAAAATTCAAAAACAATGTCCTTATATTAAAAGTCCCAAAAAAATCCAACATGTGCAGAAAAGTGCATAAATTCTGTGCAGAAATTTACTGTGAATTAATATGTGGCAAACACCCTCTGTGCTCCTTCCACCAATCACCCCAAACAAACTCACCAGATGGAGTAGCTGCAGTGGTGGGATTCAGCCGGTTCGCACTGGTTCCAGAGAACCTGTTACAAAAAATTTACAAGTTCGCCGAACCGCTGACTCAGATTGTGCCACTGTCAGTCTGTGTAGTCAGACTTACTGTTCAGTGACCCGTTATTGCATCCACATCTGATCCAACTCCGCTGGCTCTGCCTGTGGCTGCTTTCTCTCTGTGCTGCGGGAGGGGGACGGGACCCCACACACACAGCACTGGTTGCTAGAGCCGCTTGGCGTATAGCAACCAGTGATGTCCTTCCTTCCTCCTCCACGCCGCCGCCTCCCCGCCTACTCCAATTTGGCTCAGCCTCCACTCCACCCACTTCTTTCAGCGCGGGTAGCACTGCAGGCTGCCTGCAGGTGCGTGCAGCATGTGAGGAGTATACAGTATTGAAAGGATCAGGCGCCTTAGGAGATTTATGGTAAAAATCTATTTTTGTTTTTTATGTAGTGGAGAAATGTCAAAATTGCCCTAGCTGGTAACTGGTTAAAGTGCCCTAATACGTCTCACTTTACTGCTAGTGACTGAAAGCAAGATACTGTCAGCACTGTGAATTGCAGTAGGTACAAATTATCTCACTGACCACAACCTCCCAGTTCAGGTAGCATTTTGATACACACTTAATATCTTTGAGTGTGTGTGTTCTGTTCTTTATTGAAGGTATGTTTTAAGTGTACATAGACTGCTCATTTTAATGGGACTGAGGCCTGTAGTTGCTGCAATAAATGATCAATGTGCTTTATTTATGCAGCTTTGCCCACACCACACACTACCTGTACTAAGTAGCATTCTTTTTATGCTTGCTTCTCCTCCTTCCCCTCTTCATTGCACACTATTGGCTTCTGAGTGTTGAAATCCTATTGGTATGTATTTCAGGTTTTCTCATATATTCCCCTTATACCAGATCTCCCTTCAAAATATTTTGATGAAAACTGTCAGAAGTGCTGCTGATCAGCTATAGATAAACTATATAAAGATGAAGGAATTTAAAAAATCAGCGCTATATCTGTTAGTTCATCAGTACTAAGGTAAATTATTGTAGTGTAAACCATGGGGCTCTATCTGGGTGTGAGGTATAAAACTAATAAAGTAAAAAAATTATATTAAAAAAAACAAAAAAAACAAAGTGCAACATGAAAAAGTGCAAATGCCATACACCACTCCTAATTGTGGGAATCAATCACCTGGTATCTTGACAATAATACCAAAAAAGTGCAAGTGCGTAAATACCAATATGTAAAAATAACACTGTTACTGTGTCATATATAGTGCAATGACCCAAAAATTAATAATCATAGAAAAGTTCTCAAATAGTCTAAAAAGAAAAAAGTGCTAGTGCAATGAAAATTAATTGTGCTGTGATCACAAGTGTAATAAATACACTGATTATTGCAAAGTATAAATATATCCAAAATCCATAAATAAGTGAAAAATAAAAAATGTGAATTATAATTCAAAGTTCATCATAAAAAAGTTTGTATCCAGTGACAAAGTGAAAATGGTGCTGACATCCAAAACAAGGTGTTCACAGTGTTCACACGTGAAATACTTCCACCCACGGTGCTCCACTGATTCTCCTAGGTAGAACTCACCAGAAGGGGTGCTGGTAAAATTAGAAACCAGCAAAGAACGCTCATCCAAAACAGAGACCAGCATAAATAAGTTGAAGGAGAAAAGGATCTGGCTGGTCTCTGTTTTGGATGAGTGTTCCTTGCTGGAGGAATTCTTAAAGGATGAAGGGATAACCTCCTGCATACTATTCAATAACTTCAAAGACTCTCCAAAAGCAAGTAGAGTTTATTTTATTTTGTTTGACATTAGAGAAAAAAATATTACACCATGCTTGGAAGTCGGAACTGGTTACTAAAATTTTTGAATCCCACCACTGAGTAGCTGGTAAGGTTATAAACCAGCTATAGCGCCTTTTGTATATAATATATCCAGCAAGCCAGTTCACAATCTGTTATCTGCTGTCCCTGTCATACAGTCACTCTCATGGGAGTATATAGGGAATTACCATTTTAAGGAGGAAAGGAAAAGAGCACATAGCGTAATTCCATAAAAAAACGGTTTCAATTATTAAAAGAAAACCAATAAAACACACATTTTGCAAGTGTCCTTCCGACTGTAAGGGTTCAAACGCATGTATTGTGATGTAGTTGTTGTTGCCCTGGAGACGGCATTAGAGACAGTCGGAGGCGAGGAGTACAACATTTTTCAAAAGGGACACAATAGTTTTGGTAATTTGAGGGGGGGGGGGGATAAATTCCCTTAATATATAGGGATTTTTTCTCACTTCTTGTTTTGGCTAAGGAACAGTAAGTGAAGGTCAATCTTCCCAATGGCATATAGATGGCATAAAAACTGATGGGTTTTTACATCCTTATTCTTTTTAAAATAAAAAATAGGGCTGGCCATCAGTTCTATTTTAAAATGTAACTACATGTATATTGTACATTTTCGTGCCCCCAGCCCTACTTGTCAATCCTATACTTATCTGTATTACCAGTTAGATTGTACAGCTGCTTCTCAAAACCCTTTGTGCCAAGCCCTGGCTTGCGTTATACACTCTTCGTTCATTCCTACAGAGAGTTTGTTCTCTGAGCTCCAGGCCAAGCGCAGGGCATCAGAGAGGATTATGACAAGCCACTGTGTGGCTTATGGGAAATATTTTGCCGGATCAAGGCAGAAGACAGGGGAAGCAATTTAAGTGTACTTTAAGCACACGTCATAAACATTTTAATATTAATTCATTTTCAGTTTACATTTTAGGCAATACATTGGTAACATTTCTAACTTACAGTAGAGCTGAGAGGCCTGTCATGATAACTCAGAGTGTTTGCTCTATTTTTTATGAACAGGATTTTGCCAGACTGGAAAGTGAAAGTATGAGTTGCTGGAAATTACGGAGCTGATGATCACATACTAACAGCATGCCAACAAAGCTGAACACATGCTAGAATGTAATCTGTGTAACAACCAAATAGTCTTACAAGTTTTTACAAGTTTCCCTAAATGTAACATGAATACAATAGAGTTAAAGCAGAAAATCTTTACAGGTATGGAAAATTTCATGTGTGGCTTGCTAAAAACACGAAAAAAAAATCTAGACAGATGTGAAAATCATATGACATATAGCATAAGTGCATCAGCAGAGTCATATTAACCAAAATAAAATCAATCTCTACACATACAGGCAGACCCCGAGTTACAAACATCCAACTTACATATGTCTGATACTTACAAATGGAGGGAGACAACAGGAAGGAACATCATTTTGGTAATATGCTGACAGAGGAACTGCCTGGGTGGGTTGGAATTTTTCAGTCCTGGTTTAGGTCTTTTTAGCAGAGCTGGGAGAATGGTGGGCCAGTGAAAAGCCTGAGGGTTTGACATGGCTTATGTTGCCCAGTGCCTGAAAATGCTTTGGCAGTGGCGAGTGATGGTGGAGGTAAGTCTCTTCCTAGGAAGGCCCTGGAAAGGAGGGTTGTTGAATCTGCCTTTAGTGAGCCACTAGCCTTGAGGAATTGCCCAGGCCCTGTTATGAGGGAGGGTCTGTGTTTGATTAATCTGGAGAGAATCCCTTTAAGGTTTTGGTATTTGGCCTGGAGCTCGTTCCATGGCAGATTCTATGTGAAGGGCAACCTGAAGCATCGCTCTGCAGAGAACTGTGGTTGTTCAATAGTGGAGTGTGGTGGGGCGGAGGAGACGATGGACCATTTCTTGCTTCAGTGTCCCTTTAATTTATAAGTCTATAAGCAGGTGGGTGAGGCTCTGGTTATCTCTTTCCTTTCCAGATTGAGTTGTGGAGTGTTAAGAAAAATGTCACCATGGACATAAGTAGGTATATAGGTTAAAACAACGCACTTCCGGGCAGCGGTACGCTACAGCGTCATTTCCTGAGAACCACCGTGAACCGCACGCCGGCAGCGGACACGGAAGTGAAGGACTCTGCTGTTTATGCTGACTAACGCCTAACAATATATTACCTTTGTGAGTACCATTTTTTTGATTATATTAATAAATACATTACGGGCTTCACGATGTCTGGCTTCTTTCCTTTCTTCTGAACACACCATTGGGGAGAGAGTGGAGAGGAGCTAATAAGGAGCCAAAAGTAAAAGATTGCAGCCATCCATCCATCCAGGCAAGGGAGATCTTAGGTATCAGGGAGGCTGCATTTACCCTTTTCAACCGGAATATCACATTCGTTTAAGGCTCATTCACATCCTAAATTTGGTGAGTGCATCCCCATAGGGGGATTTTCCTTGAAGAGCACTTGGGCACTTTATTTGGATTTTGAGCACCTTTTTGGCACCATAACTTCTTTGGAAGAATATTTGTTTGGACTGCACCTTAAATACATCTTGCATTTTATTCATGATTACATTTTGGACACTGGATCATATTTATTGTCGCACTTTATGAATTTATATTCACTGATTTTGTATACACCTAATCATATTTATTGTCGCAATTATGAATTTATGAATTTATATTTACTGAATTTGTATACACCTAATTTTTAGAAGAATCTTAAACATTTTATCACAGTATACCAATCTTTAATTATATAGCACTTATTTATATATTCTACCTGCTAGCGCTGCCTATACGTTTTTCAGGTATAACGGTGCCACGTCCTAATTAATGTAGACAAGGAAAGAACTAAACAACATGGACTTTACTGACACATAGTCACAGGTAACCCATTAGGATAAAACCAAATATTTATTTAAAGTATTGGTTTTAAAAAGGTATGTATAATTCATACCCATAAAACACAAGAAAAAAATTTATACAAGGTGTGGACACACATGTGTACCCGCATTGAATACATATACATCACTAAGCATTTGGGTGCCTAATACCACTCAATATTCCAAACGAATAAATCTGTAACTTTCCTTCACAATTTCCACTTGCAGATATTAGTGATTATTCAGGAAGACAAATTCAAAAATGGTAGAAGATGGTGGTAAAGCAGCTCCAATGCTTGGCATCTGTTTAAGGCTCAGGCTCAACATGTTTTGCGCTTTCAAACTTCCTTGGAGGCCTGTCAATGAGCACCAAACAATAACATCTGGTAAGTAAGACAATAGTTGACATCCTATTTAAAGTGCAAACAACAAACAATTCAATCATTGTTGATCAATTATGATTTTACATATCCAAGTATATCGCCGTAATGTACAGTATAATAGAAGTGCGGCTATATTCACCAGAAGAAAGGCCAACCTATAGAACAATCCCAGAAATTTGAAGGTGGGGACGCATCCATGGACACTAGTACTCTAAGAAGAGATATTCAAAAAATAACAATAATAAAATACCAGACTATTCTGGTTGTGTCATTTCAAATACAATAATTATCATTATTGATGATGACAATGAAAATAGCTTTCAAAAAAGTGGTCCTTGTTGAACTAAGGATATAGGTATATGTATATAAATATATATATATATATATATATATATATAGCAGTATTTCCAGGCATTGGGCCTGATGTGGGTCTGCCATGGTCACCGTTAACGCCAACAGCGCATTTAGGCTTGTTGCCCAAGTGTGAGATCTGAAACAATGAATAGTCCGGCATCTTTGGTTTTTAGTTTTATTGTAGGAACTTGGATGGGAGAAGGGAATGAGTGGGATACTCCTCTGGCTCAACTAGGTACAAATATGGGACACTTGAGAAAATTGCCGCCTAGCGCTGTCTTGGCCCCTCAGGGGCAGTTTGCAGTACTCAGGACTCAGAATTCTTTCCTGAAACTCTACCCCAACTCTCCGCTGGTCCTCAGCACACCTGGATCCTCACTGCAGCTCAGCTCAGCCCTGTGTCCACTCAGGCCAGCCGCCTGGGACACCCAATTCTTCCTGACAGGAGGAGAGACAGCCGTCACCTCCCTCCTGGGACTTTGCTTCCCGCCAAAGACGCTGCATCATGTGCTCCCCTCAGACTTATACCCTCTCCCAGAATGCTGTGTGGCATAATCTGCCCTCCTGGGATAGATACAAGCCTGGGTGCGCTATTGGTTTCCTCCACTGCCCAAAGAGAGCCCTCATTGGGTTACAGTGGGGAGACTCCCCAAACTCAACAGCCACACCTGGGAACCATGACAACCTCACTGAACAATCTGGCCCTGCTGTTAAGCAGACAAGGCCTCCCTTATAAGTTACCTAGCACCTACCTTTTAGGGTGCTACATATACATATATATATATATATATATATATATATATATATCCAGGACAAAGACAGATTGGAAACATAAAAATGAGTATAGGTTCCATAGCTACATGAGTAGTAAGGCTGTCAATATATATAAGCCTAGCAGTGGATTAGATACTGATACACCTATAATAGTAAGGCTAAGGGAGTAAAGGTTATTTCACGTATGCTAGGCTTATATATATTGTCAGCCTTACTACTCATGTAGCTTGCCACTGGAGTTGATTTATGAGGATACATTACTGACCTCGGGGGCTGATATGCACTTTCCCCAATATATCTGTATCATAGTTTGTGAGGTTGAAAAAAGACACCAGTCCATCCAGTTCAACCTATGATGTGTGTGTGTGTTTACTGTTAACCGTACATTGAATACCCCTTTATGTTGAGGTCTTTAAGGTGCCCATCTAATAGTTTTTTGAAACTATCGATGCTCCCTGCTGATACAACTGCTTGTGGAAGAGAATTCTGCATCCTTACTGCTCTGACAGTGAAGAACCCCTTACGTATTTTAAGGTTAAACCATTTTTCCTCTAGTTTTAGTGAGTGGCCACGTGTCTTATTGTATTCCCTTTCTCTAAAAGGTTTGTTCCTTATGCTAGGGTCGCAAGTACAGTATTTGTACATTGATATCAAATCCCCCCTCAATTGTCTCTTCTCCAGAGAGAATAAGTTCAGTGCTTGTAGTCTTTCCTCAAAGCGGATTCCCTCCATTCCCCTAATTATTTTTGTTGCCCTTCTCTGGACTCTCTCCAGTTCCAGCACATCCTTCCTGAGGACCGGTGCCCAGAACTGGACAGCATACTCCAGATGTGGCCGGACCAGAGTCTTGTAGAGTGGTAGAATAATCTCTTTATTTCTGGAGTGAATCCCCTTTTTTTATGCATCCCAGTATTCTGTCGGCTTTGCTTGCAGTGGCTTGGCATTGCATGCCACTGCCAAGCCTGTTGTCCACCAGTACCCCTAGGTCCTTTTCCATCCTAGACTCACTCAGAGGTTCCCCCCCAGTGAGTAGCTTGCTTTCGTGTTTTTGACACCCAAGTGCATTACTTTATATTTTTCAACATTAAACCTCATCTGCCATATAGTTGCCCACCCCATTATCTTGTTCAGGTCCACTTGTAAGGTTTCCATATCCTGCATAGAAGATATTGGCATGCTTAGTTTAGTATCATCCACAAATACTCAGATTGTACTATATCTAGTACAATCTGAGTATTTGTGGATGATACTAAACTAAGTTTAGATCATTTATGAATAAATTAAACAGGATTGGTCCCAGGACAGAACCTTGGGGGACCCCAATTTCCACACCCGCCCAATCCGAGTACTCCCCATTTATCACCACCCTCTGGACTCTCCCCTGGAGCCAGTTCTCTATCCAGGTACTTCCCCTATGGTCCATACCTACATTCCTTAGTTTGTACAGTAAGCGTTTGTGGGGAACGGTGTCAAAGGCCTTTGCAAAGTCCAGATACACCACATCCACTGGCTTACCCTTATCTAGGTGGCAGCTCACTTCATCGTAGAAGGTTAATAGATTGGTTTGGCAAGAACGATTTTTCATGAATCCATGCTGATTACTACTAATAATACCGTTTTCATTACTAAAGTCTTGTATGTGGTCCCTTAAAATCCCCTCCAAAATCTTGCATACTACTGATGTTAGGCTGACCAGCCTATAGTTACCCGGGATATATCTCAGCCCATTTTTAAATATTGATACCACGTTGGCTTTTTTCCAATCAGCTGGCACCATACCCATCTGTAGACTATCCTTAAAGATCAAGAATAATGGTCTGGCAATCACCTGGCTGAGCTCTTTAAGAACCCTTGGGTGCAAGCCATCCGGTCCCGGTGATTTATTTATGTTAAGTTTCTCTATTAGCCATGGGGGTATTCCTGAGTTGTATTATTTAGTTTAGCATTACAAGCTGGGTTAGTGTAGCCCCCCCCCCCCCGATTCTTTTGT
Source organism: Pelophylax lessonae (assembly GCF_965119305.1). Classification (NCBI taxonomy): domain Eukaryota; kingdom Metazoa; phylum Chordata; class Amphibia; order Anura; family Ranidae; genus Pelophylax; species Pelophylax lessonae. The sequence goes on from NC_138769.1 coordinate 287,832,570, forward strand.
GAAGACTGAAGAGAAGAAATTATTTAACACTTTCGCGTTTTCTCTGTCCTCTGTGGCCAAATTTCCTTCATCGTCTTTTATGGGGCCAATGTGTTCTGGCCTCGCTTTCTTACTGTTTATATACTTAAAGAATTTCTTGGGGTTTTTTTTACTCTCTTCAGCTATATTTCTCTCGTGTTCTATTTTAGCCACCTTGATTTCGTCTTTACATTTCTTATTACACTCTTTGTAATGCTTGAATGCTGCCAATGACCCCTCAGCCTTGTATTTTTTGAAGGCCTTTTCTTTAGTATTAATATGCATTTTTATGTTGGAGTTTAGCCACCCAGGGTTTAGTTTTGCTCTTTTAAATGTATTTCCATTTGGAATGCACTGGCCAATCCCTTTGTTAAGTATGCTCTTGAAGCACTCCCATTTCTCCTCCGTGTTCTTTGTTCCCAGGGTTCTATCCCATTTGATATTTTCTAGAAGAGAGCGCAGTTTTGGGAAATTGGCTCTTTTGAAATTCAGTGTCCTTATATTACCCTTGTGTTTTTATGTTGGAGTTTAGCCACCCAGGGTTTAGTTTTGCTCTTTTAAATGTATTTCCATTTGGAATGCACTTGCCAATCCCTTTGTTAAGTATGCTCTTGAAGCACTCCAATTTCTCCTCCGTGTTCTTTGTTCCCAGGGTTCTATCCCATTTGATATTTTCTAGAAGAGAGCGCAGTTTTGGGAAATTGGCTCTTTTGAAATTCAGTGTCCTTATATTACCCTTGTGTTTCCTATTACTATGATTAATACTGAAACTAATTGACCTATGGTCACTGTTTCCTAAGTTGCCCCGTATTTTGGATTTACCGATATTGCCGATATTTCCGTGATGTAATTCCGTATGTTGCGCGCACACGTTATGCCTTCTAACACCGCCTTCCACGCCTGCACGGCCCGTACATGACGCCATTTCACCACGCGCGCTGCACTTAAGACTGCCTCCCATGCCTTACACAGCCTCGTGTTACAGCCAGCTGCAGTTTGGTCCGGTCACGCTGCCAGCCATCCATCCACAGGCCCTGGCCTCAGCCACCCACCACAACAGGGTGCCAGCCCAGCGAGCAAGCAACCAGCCACCCAGATGACACCAAGCCAGCCACCCGCCACCGTGACCAGTGTTCCAGCAAGCCAGCTACCCGCCACAACAGGCCAGGGTGAATGAGTGACACCAAGCCAGCCACCGACACAACAGGGTGACCCCAAGCCAGCCCCCCACCACAGTGTTCCAGCAAGCCAGGCAGCCACCACACAGTGTTCCTGCAAGCCAGCCAGCCACCACAGTGTTCCTGCAAGCCAGCCAGCCAACACAGTGTTCCTGCAAGTCAGCCACCCATAGCCAGGTGACACCAAACAAGCCAACCAGGCACCACACAGACTGTTCCTGCAAGCCAGTCACCCATAACAGGGTGACACCAAGCCAGCCACCCACCCACCACAGTGTTCCTGCAAGCCAGCCACCCATAAAATGGTGACACCAAGCCAGCCAGCCAGCCACCACAGTGTTCCTGCAAAACAGCCACCCATAACAGGGTGACACCAACCCAACCAGCCACCACAGTGTTCTTGCAAAGCCAGCCACCCATAACAGGGTGACACAAAGCCAGCCACCCACCACAGTGTTCCTGCAAGCCAGCCACCCATAACGGGGTGACACCAAGCCAGCCAGCCAGCACAGTGTTCCTGCAAGCCAGCCACCCATAACAGGGTGGCACCAATCCAGCCAGCCACCACAGTGTTCCTGCAAGCCAGCCACCCATAACAGGGTGACACCAAGCAAGCCAACCAGGCACCACACACTGTTCCTGCAAGCCAGACACCCATAACAGGATGACACCAAGCCAGACAGCCACCACAGTGTTCCTGCAAGCCAGCCACCCATAACAGGGTGACACCAAGCCAGCCAGCAACCACAGTGTTCCTGCAAGCCAGCCACCCATAACAGGGTGACACCAAGTCAGCCAGCCACCACAGACTGTTCCTGAAAGCCAGCCAGCCAGCCACCACAGTGTTCCTGCAAGCCAGCCACCCATAACAGGGTGACACCTAGCCAGCCAGCCACCACAGTGTTCCTGCAAGCCAGCCACCCATAACAGGGTGACACCTAGCCAGCCAGCCACCACAGTGTTCCTGCAAGCCAACCACCCATAACAGGGTGACACCAAGCCAGTCAGCCAGCCACCACAGACTGTTCCTGCAAGCCAGCCACTCATAACGTGGTGACACCAAACCAGGCACTACAGTGTTCCTGCAAGCCAGCCACCCATAACAGGGAGACACCAAGCCAGCCACCACAGTATTCCTGCAAGCCAGTCACCCATAACAGGGTGACACCAAGCCAGCCACCACAGTGTTCCTGCAAGCTAGCCACCCATAACAGGGTGACACCAAGCCAGCCACCACAGTGTTCCTGTAAGCCAGCCACCCATAACAGGGTGACACCAAGCCAGCCAACAAAGTGTTCCTGAGAGCCAGCCATCCATAACAGGGTGACACCAAGCCAACCACCACAGTGTTCCCACAAGCCAGCCACCTATAACAGGATGACACCAAGCCAGCCACCACAGTGTTCCTGCAAACCAGCCACCCATACCAGGGTGACATCAAGCCAGCCACCACAGTGTTCCCGCAAGCCAGGCACCCATAACAGGGTGACACCAAGCCAGCCAGCCAGTGCCACCACAGTGTTTTGGCAAGCAAGCCATCCACAACAGGGTGACACCAAGCCAGCCACACTGCCAGGCGTCAGCCACCAACCCACAACAGGGTGCCTGTGCCAGCAACAGCAGCAACTTCAGCAAGCCATTTCTTTCATCTTTTTTTTGTGTCTTTCAAGTTTAAATGGAGATGGATGAAGAGAGAGAGTAAAAGTGTGGTCTGGGACTATTTCTCGCCAAAAACATCTCCAGAAAAAGCAGCAGTGTGCAACATATGAACAAACAACATAAGCATGGGATCAGTAACTGCAAAAAACAAAAATATGTCAAATCTTTGGGCCCATCTAAGAGTTGATCATATTGAATTGTATCACGCAGCACAGAAAAAACAAAATGAATATCAATGTGATTTTGATTCAATTCCTTCTCCACTATCCCAGGCAACAATAACAGATATGATTGTGAAAAAAACAGATGTTACCGTCTAGATTCAGATGGAAGATCCCAACTGCTGGACAGAGTAATCACAGAGATGATTGTCACTGATAACCAGCCATTTACAATGGTGTTTGACTCAGGATTTAAGCGGTTGATGTCCATGCTTGAGCCAAGCTATACACTGAAGAGAGAGAAGTATTATCGAACCGAAATGCTGGCAAAGCTACACCAAAAGGTAGTTGACAAAGTAAAGGCTATGCTGAAACCAGAGAATGCTGGCAACTCACTCTCATTCACAACAGACTGTTGGTCACAAACAGAGTCAGAGTCACTACTGATTCTTACATGCCACTTCATTGACAGCGGATGGACAAAAAGGCAATTGGCGTTGAATACAAAAGTGATGCAAGGATCCCACACAGCTGAGTACAGTAGAGAAATGTTTCTAGGCATGCTTGAAGAATGGGGAATCAACAAAGACCGAGTGATGTTTGCGCGACTTTGAGACAGTGGAGCAAACATGCCTAAAGGAATGAAGCTTGCTTATACGTCAGATCTCTGTGTCATCATGGCACACAACGCCCTCCAACTTTCAAATGATGGTCTGTCAAATCAAAGAGCTTTGATTGATATATGTTTTGAGAATCATGAAGAGATTAAAAATGTTGTGCTTGCAAGTCTTTTGAATCCTCGATACAAGAACCACGCTTTCTCTTCTGATGATGTATTGGCTAAGGCGAAACAATGGCTGACAGAAGATATTCAACAGGAGGTGCAAGAGGTTCCTGCCAAAAAGACAAATCCAGAACACTATTTTTATGAAGAGCAACATGCTGAAAAAACAGACAAATGTCCAAAAATACATAAACGAACAGAAGAGAATCTTCTTCATCGTCGTCAAATTGATCAGGACATTTTCAGTGTTTTATTGGGGCCTCATGCAGAGGATTCAATTTCTTCTGAATCTGCAACGATGAGCCTGGATGATGATCTTCATCACTATTTGAAAGAAGCCGTAATTGACAGAAGAAGTCATCCTCTTCAGTGGTGGAGTGAAAATGAGGCACGCTACAAAGACTTGCTTCCCATGCTAGAAGATACCTCTCTCTCTCTGCTTCTCTGTCCTCCACTCCTCCTGAGCATGTTTATGAAGTGGCAGCATTGTATGAACAAAACAGAAGACCTTTAACAGGTGACCATGGACCTGCTGAAATGTTCTGCTTTCTGCAGTATGATATTGTTCTACATAACTGTCACGGAACCATGAACCAGACGTACAACAACAGATAAGTGAAAATAAGAAGGCTTTATTGAAAATCAAGCTGTAAAGCAAAAGTCCAAACAGATGGCGAAACCGAAGCAGAGTCCTTGCGAAGCCAGAGGTCAGGAACCAGGAGGGTAGTCAGACGAAGCCGGGATCAGGAACCAGCAGGGTAGTCAGACGAAGCCAGGATCAGGAACCAGCAGGGTAGTCAGACGAAGCCAGGATCAGGAACCAGCAGGGTAGTCAGACGAAGCCAGGATCAGGAACCAGCAGGGTAGTCAGACGAAGCCAGGATCAGGAACCAGAAGCAGCAGCAGTCTTAGAAGCATGTGAACACAGGAGGACCAAGCAAGGAACTGAAGCCACAGACCTCCTATATATATGAGCTAGGCATCCAGCTCCTCCCAGTGGGAAGGAGGAGCCGCAGGGTGGGAGGCAACAAGAAACCCAGAAACCAAGATGGCCGCCAGCACATGTCAAACGAAGGAGAACAGCAAGAAGGTAAGACCATGACAGTACCTCCCCCTCAAGGGCCCATCCTCCGCGGAGTAAAGAACGGTTTCTGAGGGAAGCGTGCGTGGAAGGCTCGGAGCAAGGCAGGAGCATGGACATCTGCGGAGGGAACCCAGGAACGCTCCTCTGGACCATAACCACGCCAATGAACCAAAAACTGCACCCGACCGCGGACCAGGCGTGAGTCCAGGATATTGCTCACCTCATACTCCTCACGATTGCCCACTTGGACCGGACGAGGCCGAGGAACCGAGGAAGTGAAACGATTACACACCAGTGGCTTCAACAGGGAGACATGAAACACGTTGGAGATCCGCATGCCAGGAGGAAGCGCAAGGGCATAGGCTACTGGGTTTACCCTGCGAAGCACTCGGAAGGGACCAACAAAGCGAGGCGCCAGCTTGGGAGTGGGCACTCGAAGGTTGAGGTTGCGGGTGGACAACCATACACGGTCTCCGGCCTGGTAGGAAGGAGCAGGCGCTCGTCTGCGATCAGCCTGGAGTCTCTGGCGCTGCGCAGAGACCTCAAGGGACTTCTGGATCTGAACCCAAGAAGCACGTAGGACGGAAAGGTGATCCTCCACAGCCGGAATATCCTGGGGAGAGAATACCTCCGGTAACACGGCAGGTTGGAACCCATAATTGGCCATGAAGGGAGACGTCCCAGAGGAAGAGTTCACCGCCGTGTTCCTGGCAAACTCAGCCCAAGGCAGGAGGTCAACCCAATTGTCTTGGTGATCGGAGACATAGCAACGAAGGAATTGCTCCAAGGCCTGATTGGATCGTTCTGCGGCCCCATTAGACTGAGGGTGGTAGGCCGAGGAGAAGGAGAGATGAATCCCCAACTGGGAGCAAAAGGCGCGCCAGAACCTGGACACAAACTGACTCCCCCGATCCGACACAATCTCCTTGGGCAAACCGTGCAACCGGAAGACCTCCCTGGCAAAAATCGTGGCCAACTCCTGTGCAGAGGGTAACTTCTTAAGAGGAACACAGTGGCACATTTTGGAAAACCGATCCACAATCATGAGAATGACCGTATGGCCTCGGGATGCAGGGAGGTCCACAATGAAATCCATCCCCAGGTGTGACCATGGGCGCTCCCCGGTGGCTATGGGTTGCAGAAGGCCCAACGGAAGGTGCCGAGGGGACTTACTCTGGGCACAAACGGAGCATGCCGCTACATATGCGGCGATGTCGGAACGTAGGGAAGGCCACCAGAACAGACGTGAAACAGCCCAGGACAGCTGATTCTTTCCAGGATGCCCCGCGGTCTTGGAGTTATGGTAGGTTCGCAGCAACCGAGTGCGCAACTCCTCAGGCACAAAACATCTGCCGTTGGGTCTCCCAGAGGGAGCACCAGATTGAGCCGCCAAAATCTGCTCACCCAGGGGAGAGGTCAGGCTGGTGCGAATGGCGGCCAGGATCTGATTCGGAGGTATGACCGAAGTCGGAATTGACTCCTCCCTGGACAGGTCGGAGTACTGCCGTGATAAGGCATCCGCCCTGATGTTCTTGGAACCGGGTAGGTAGGAGACCACGTAATTAAAACGTGACAAGAACAGAGCCCATCTGGCCTGACGTGGTGTCAATCTCTTGGCCTCAGAAAGGTAGGTCAGATTCTTGTGGTCCGTCAGGATGAGGACCGGAACCACCGAACCCTCGAGCAAGTGCCTCCATTCTTTAAGGGCCTGCACGATGGCCAATAACTCCCTGTCACCAATCTGATAGTTGCATTCCGCGGAAGACAGTTTCCGGGAGTAAAACCCACAAGGAAGCAGAGGACCCTCTGGTGTTCTACGCTGAGACAGAAGGGCGCCTACTCCCGTCTCAGACGCGTCCACCTCGAGGACAAAGGGCAACCCAGGGTTGGGATGCGACAGAATCGGAGCCGACACAAAGGCGGACTTTAGAGCCTCAAAAGCTCGGATGGCCTCGAGCGGCCAGACCTGGGAATTACTGCCCTTCCTGGTCAGATCCGTGAGAGGCTTGGCTAGCATGGAAAAGTCCCTGATGAACTTCCGATAATAATTGGCGAAGCCCAAAAAGCGCTGCAGGGAGCGAAGACCACTGGGCTGGGGCCACTGTAAGACAGCCGAAACCTTCTCAGGATCCATGGAGAACCCCTCAGCGGAAATGATGTAACCTAAGAAGGTTACCTGGGATCGGTGAAATTCGCATTTCTCAAGCTTACCGAACAGCTTGTTCTCTCGTAACCGTTGCAACACTCGTCTGACATCCAGAATGTGGGTCTCCATGGATTCAGAATATACCAAGATGTCATCCAAATAGACCACCACACACTGCTGCAACAGGTCGCGGAAAACATTGTTGATGAATTCCTGAAAGACTGCGGGCGCATTGCACAACCCAAAGGGCATAACCAAGGATTCATAATGACCGGTCCTGGTGTTAAACGCGGTCTTCCACTCATCGCCCGCCTTGATCCTTACGAGGTTATATGCCGCCCTCAGGTCGAGTTTGGTAAAGACCGTGGCCCCTTTAAGGCGATCGAACAGCTCGGAAATCAAGGGTATCGGGTAAGCATTCTTGATCGTGATGCGATTGAAACCCCTGTAATCGATGCAAGGCCTCAACTCACCGCCCTTCTTTTTCACAAAGAAAAATCCAGCCCCTGCCGGGGACGAGGATTTGCGAATGTGTCCGCGTGAAAGCGCCTCCTTCACGTACTCCTCCATGGCCTCATTCTCCGCTACCGACAGTGGATAGACTTTGCCACGAGGAGGAACGGCACCAGGTTGTAACTCGATGGCACAATCGTATGGGCGGTGCGGAGGTAGGGCAACCGCGCGCACCTTATCGAATACATCCCGGTACTCCTCGTATTCAGGAGGCAACAGAGAGTCCGAGGAAGTACACAGCAACTTGACAGGCCCATGGATGCAACTAGCCCCACACTGCGGTGACCACGAGAGGATCTCGGCCGATCTCCAATCGAAAGTCGGATTATGCTTCTGGAGCCAGGGGTACCCCAAGACCACCGAGTAGTGTGGAGACGAAATAACCTGGAAGCAGACCGACTCTCTGTGAACGGCACCAATGGCTATCCCCACTGGAAGGGTCTCATGAGTCACGTGTGGCGGCAGAAGGGGTCTGCCGTCTATCGCCTCAAGAGCCAGTGGAGAACCTTGAGCCTGCAGAGGAATGGTATTGGCGGCAGCGAACACACTATCAATGAACAAACCACCAGCACCAGAGTCCACCAACGCCTGGGTCGTCATCGAGCCCCCGACCCAGGAGAGGACAACAGTGATCAGTGGTTTGTCAACACGGGAAACCGGGGACGAGGAGACTCCACCCAAGATCTGCCCCCGACAGGATCTCAGGTGCGAGCGTTTCCCGGACGGTTCGGAAATGCCAACCGAAAATGCCCACCGAGACCACAGTACATGCATCGGCCCTCGCGTCTCCGGAGTACCCTCTCCCCCTCGGACAGGCGAGCAAACCCCAGCTGCATGGGTTCACCCCCAGCCAAGTCATCCCCAGGAGGCGTGGGAGGAGAGGGAGGCACGGGTGGGACAGCAAAGGTAGGCGCCAATCTGTTAGGAGGCCTCCGCAGACTCTCCTTAAAGGAAGGTCTCTCCCTGAGTCTGGTGTCAATCAAAATCAGGAAAGAAATAAGAGACTCGAGCTCCACTGGTAGGTCCTTAGCTGCAACCTCATCCTTCAAGGCATCCGAGAGACCATGAGAGAAAGCAGCGACCAGAGCCTCATTATTCCAGGCCACCTCTGCTGCCAGGGTACGAAACTCAATGGCGTATTCAGCTACGGATCGTGAACCCTGCCTGATGGACATAAGGAGCTTCGCAGCAGAGGCAGCACGAGCTGGCACATCGAATACCCTCCGAAGAGAAGCAACAAAACTGGAAAACTCGGCAACCACCGGATTGTTGTTCTCCCATAAAGGGCTGGCCCAGACCAAGGCCTTGTCCGAGAGCAGCGAAATTAAGAAGCCCACCTTTGATCTCTCAGTAGGAAAGGCATGTGGCAGCAACTCGAAATAAATGCCCACCTGGTTAAGGAAACCTCGGCACTGAGTTGGCTCTCCCCCAAAGCGCTGTGGAAGGGGGGCAGAACCGGTCATACCCCGAAACACCACAGGCGCAACAACAGGTGTCGGGGTAGACTCTGGCGCAACAACCGGAGCGGCAGTAGGAGCGGGCCCAGGAGCGACAACCGACCCATCGGCAACGGGAGCGAAATGAGCCGTGCGTTCAAGCAGGGTTTGCAACGCCACGGCGAACTGACCCAACAGGTAATCCTGCTGATCAAGTCTGGCAACCAGCGTGAGTAGCGAGGATGGCCCTGTACCGTCAGAATTCATGGCTTGGTCCTAATGTCACGGAACCATGAACCAGACGTACAACAACAGATAAGTGAAAATAAGAAGGCTTTATTGAAAATCAAGCTGTAAAGCAAAAGTCCAAACAGATGGCGAAACCGAAGCAGAGTCCTTGCGAAGCCAGAGGTCAGGAACCAGGAGGGTAGTCAGACGAAGCCGGGATCAGGAACCAGCAGGGTAGTCAGACGAAGCCAGGATCAGGAACCAGCAGGGTAGTCAGACGAAGCCAGGATCAGGAACCAGCAGGGTAGTCAGACGAAGCCAGGATCAGGAACCAGCAGGGTAGTCAGACGAAGCCAGGATCAGGAACCAGAAGCAGCAGCAGTCTTAGAAGCATGTGAACACAGGAGGACCAAGCAAGGAACTGAAGCCACAGACCTCCTATATATATGAGCTAGGCATCCAGCTCCTCCCAGTGGGAAGGAGGAGCCGCAGGGTGGGAGGCTACAAGAAACCCAGAAACCAAGATGGCCGCCAGCACATGTCAAACGAAGGAGAACAGCAAGAAGGTAAGACCATGACAATAACTGGGAGTATTGAAAAGAGTAGTGTCCACTCCAGTGACTCCACTCCAATCCACTGTCTAGCTTTTGCCTACCTTTTTTTCTAGTAGTTTTGCACTGACTGCTGTAGTTGCAGTGAGTGCCCTACTGCTAAGAGTCCAATCCACTATCTAGCTGTTGCCTAGCTTTTTTTTTTAGCAGTTTTGCACTGACTGCTGTAGTTGCAGTGAGTGCCCTACTGCAGAGGTAGTCCGCTGAGTGACTCCAATCCAATCCACTGTCTAGCTGTTGCCTAGGTTTTTTCTAGCAGTTTTGCACTGACTGCTGTAGTTGCAGTGAGTGCCCTACTGCAGAGGTAGTCCACTCAGTGACTCCAATCCACTGTCTAGCTGTTGCCTAGCTTTTTTCTAGCAGTTTTGCACTGACTGCTGTAGTTGCAGTGAGTGCCCTACTGCAGATGTAGTCTGCTGAGTGACTCCAATCCAATCCACTGTCTAGCTGTTGCCTAGCTTTTTTTCTAGCAGTTTTGCACTGACTGCTGTAGTTGCAGCGAGTGCCCTACTTCTAAGAGTCTAATACAATGTCTAGCTGTTGCCTAGTTTTTTTCTAGCAGTTTTGCACTGACTGCTGTAGTTGCAGTGAGTGCCCTACTGCAGAGGTAGTCGGCTGAGTGACTCCAATCCACTGTCTAGCTGTTGCCTAGCTTTTTTCTAGAAGTTTTGCACTGACTGCTGTAGTTGCAGTGAGTGCCCTACTGCAGAGGTAGTCCACTCAGTGACTCCAATCCAATCCACCCTCTAGCTGTTGCTTAGATTTTTTTCTAGAAGTTTTGCACTGACTGCTGTAGTTGCAGTGAGTGCCCTACTGCTAAGAGTTTAATACAATGTCTAGCTGTTGTCTAGCTTTTTTTCTAGCAGTTTTGCACTGCCTGCTGTAGTTTCAGTGAGTGCCCTACTGCAGAGGTAGTCCAATGACTCCAATCCACTGTCTAGCTGTTGACTTGTTTTTTCTAGCAGTATTGCACTGACTGCAGTAGTTGCAGTGAGTGCCATACTGCAGACAGAGGTAGTCCTCCACTGACTCCAGTCCAATCCACTGTGACATGTGTAACTGTTGCCTTGCTCTTTTTCTAGCAGTTTTGCACTGACTGCACTGCGTTAGTTGCAGTCAGTGCCTTACTGCAGACGTAGTCCTCCTCCACTGACTCCAGTCCATCCAATCCACTGTGTATGTGGTGTATAATGTGTAGCTGTTGTTGTTGCCTAGCTTTTTTTTCTAGCAGTTTTGCACTGACTGCACTGCATTAGTTACAGTCAGTACCTTACTGCAGAGGTAGTCCTCTTTCACTGACTCCAGTCCATCCAATCCACTGTGTATTTTGTGTAGCTGTTGTTGTTGCCTAGCATTTTGCACTGACTGCACTGCAGTAACATATTGCATTGTCTGAGTCCACTACTGCAGCACTTTATTATGCATTAGATTGTGTGAAATGCAAAGCAAATGTCCCTGCAATTGAAGTTTTCATATCCGTTTTTATGCAGTTAAGGTGTGAAGAACGAGGACTTAATGTTAAAAATGTTAATAAATAAAGATTAACATGTTTATTAAGAGATTTGTGTCGAATTGTGTGTTTTTTTCGGTAATTCTTACATGTATGAAAATATCTGCCAATATTGGCCAATACCGATATGCGATCGGCGAAATATCGGTATCAGCAACGAAAAAACTATATCGGTCGATCACTAATATATATATACATACAGTATCTCACAAAAGTGAGTACACCCCTCACATTTTTGTAAATATTTTATTATACCTTTTCAGTAGTTGCAGTGAGTGCCATACTGCAGACAGAGGTAGTCCTCCACTGACTCCAGTCCAATCCACTGTGACATGTGTAACTGTTGCCTTGCTCTTTTTCTAGCAGTTTTGCACTGACTGCACTGCGTTAGTTGCAGTCAGTGCCTTACTGCAGACGTAGTCCTCCTCCAATGACTCCAGTCCATCCAATCCACTGTGTATGTGGTGTATAATGTGTAGCTGTTGTTGTTGCCTAGCTTTTTTTTCTAGCAGTTTTGCACTGACTGCACTGCATTAGTTACAGTCAGTACCTTACTGCAGAGGTAGTCCTCTTTCACTGACTCCAGTCCATCCAATCCACTGTGTATTTTGTGTAGCTGTTGTTGTTGCCTAGCATTTTGCACTGACTGCACTGCAGTAACATATTGCATTGTCTGAGTCCACTACTGCAGCACTTTATTATGCATTAGATTGTGTGAAATGCAAAGCAAATGTCCCTGCAATTGAAGTTTTCATATCCGTTTTTATGCAGTTAAGGTGTGAAGAACGAGGACTTAATGTTAAAAATGTTAATAAATAAAGATTAACAAGTTTATTAAGAGATTTGTGTCGAATTGTGTGTTTTTTTCGGTAATTCTTACATGTATGAAAATATCTGCCAATATTGGCCAATACCGATATGCGATCGGCGAAATATCGGTATCAGCAACGAAAAAACTATATCGGTCGATCACTAATATATATATATACATACAGTATCTCACAAAAGTGAGTACACCCCTCACATTTTTGTAAATATTTTATTATACCTTTTCATGTGACAACACTGATGAAATGACACGTTGCTACAATGTAAAGTCGTGAGTGTACAGCTTGTATAACATTGTTAATTTACTGTCCCCACAAAATAACTCAACACACAGCCATTAATGTCTAAACCGCTGGCAACAAAAGTGAGTACACCCCTGTGTGAAAATGTCCAAATTGGGCCCAATTAGCAATTTTGTTAGTGTTACAAGGTCTCAGGTGTGAATGGGGAGCAGGTGTGTTAAATTTGGTGTTATCACTCTCACTCTCTCATACTGGTCACTGGAAGTTCAACATGGCACCTCTGAAAACAAAATTGTTGCTCGCCATAAAGATGGTCTAGGCTATAAGAAGATTGCCAAGACCCTGAAACGGAGCTGCAGCACGGTGGACCAGACCATCCAATGGCTTAACAGGACAGGTTCCACTCTGAACAGGCCTCGCCATGATCGACCAAAGAAATTGAGTGCATGGGCTCAGCGTCATATCCAGAGGTTGTCTTTGGGAAATAGATGTATGAGTGCTGCCAGCATTGCTGCAGACATTGAAGGGGTGGGGGGGTCAGCCTGTCAGTGTTCAGAACATACGCCACAAACTGCATCAAATTGGTCTGCATGGCTGTCTTCACAGAAGGAAGCCTTTTCTATGGATGATGCACAAGAAAGCCCACAAACAGTTTGCTGAAGACAAGCGGACTAAGAACACAGATTACTGGGACCATGTTCTGTGGTCTTATGAGACCAAGATAAACCTTTGGGTTCAGATGGTGCCAAGCGTGTGTGGCGGCAACCAGATGAGCAGCACAAAGACAAGTGTGTCTTGCCTACAGTCAAGCATGGTGGTGGGAGTGTCATGGTCTGGGGCTGCATGAATGCTGTAGGCACCGGGGAGCTACAGTTCATTGAGGGAACCATGAATGCCAACATGTACTGTGATATACTGAAGCAGAGCATGATCCCCTCCCTTCGGAGACTGGGCCGCAGACGACCCCAATAACACCTACAAGATGACCACTGCCTTGCTAAAGAATCTGAGGGTAAAGGTGATGGACTGGCCAAGCATGTCTCTAGACCTAAACACTTTTGAGCATCTGTGGGGCATCGTCAAATGGAAGGTGGAGGATTGCAAGGTGGAAGAGAACTCCATGCCCAAGAGGGTTAAGGCAGTGCTGTAAAATAATGGTGGCCACACAAAATATTGACATTTTGGGCCCAATTTGGACATGTTCACTTAGGGGTGTACTCACTTTTGTTGCCAGTGGTTTAGATAGACATTAATGGCTGTGTGTTGAGTTATTTTGAGGGGACAGCAAATTCACAGTTATACAAGCTGCACACTCACTACTTTACATTGTAGCAAAGTGTCATTTCTTCAGTGTTGTCACGTGAAAAGATATAATAAAATATTTACAAAAATGTGAGGGGTGTACTCACTTTTTTGAGATATGGTATATACTGTATATATATATATATATATAAAATCCTACATCACTGTAATCACATTTATAATCATAGCTCTATTACAATATTTAAATCTAACCTTTTCGTTGCTGGCGTGAATTTTAGAGGTGGCGCTGTATTTAGTTTCAATTTCCCATTCCCGACTTTGCAATTTATCAGACCTCAATATTGTAAAATGTACACTATATTACCATAAGTATTGGGACACCTGCCTTTACACCCACATGAACTTTAATGGCATCCCGGTCTTAGTCCATAGGGTTAAATATGGAGTTGGCCCACCCCGTGCAGCTATAACAGCTTCAACTCTTCTGAGAAGGCTGTCTACAAGGTTTAGGAGGGTGTCTATGGGAATTTTTGATCATTCCTCCAGAAGCGCATTTGTAAGGTTAGGCACGGATGTTGGAGAGAAGGCCTGGCTCACAGTCTCCGCTCTAATTCATCCCAAAGGTGTTCTATCAGGGTTGAGGTCAGGACTCTGTGCAGGCCAGTCAAGTTCCTCCACCCCACATTCGCTCATCCATGTCTTTATGGACCTTGCTTTGTGCACTGGTCCAAATCATTTGGTGGGGGGGGGGGGGGAATTATGGTGTGGGTTTTCTTTCAGGGGTTGGGCTTGGCCCCTTAGTATCAGGGAAGGGAACTCTTAAGGTGTCAGCATACCAAGACATTTTGGACAATTTCATCCTCCCAACTTTGTGGGAACAGTTTGGAGCTAGCCCATCCTGTTCCAACATGACTGTGTACCAGTTCACAAAGTTTAATTGCCATGTTCTCTGTGTGATAATCACCTTACCTTTTACCCCCTTCATGAACAGGCCATTTTTTGCTATTTAGCACTGCGCTAGTTTAACTGGTAATTGCGTGGGCATGCAATGCTGTACGGAAATAAAATTTATATAACTTTTTCACATAAATAGAGCCTTTTTTTTGGTGGTATTTGATTACCACTGGGCTTTTCATTTTTTACTTTCTGCTATAAAACATATCTAATATATATATATATATATTTTTTAATCTAATTTTTCCATACATTTAGGCCAAAATGTATTCTGCTACATGTATCTGGTAAAAAAAAATATATAATTTTTTTATAATAATAGCAATGATCAGCAACTTATAGTGGGATTGTGATAGTGCAGATTAACTTACACTTGGCGGGAACTGACTAACTGCCATTGACATCACCAGTGACACGAATACAGTGATCAGTGATAATGCTTTACACTGTTACTGTACTAATGATCCTGGCTGGAAAGGAGTTAACATCTAGGGCTTTTCAGGTATAAGAAACAGAGAAATCCTTCCCCCTGCAACAGAGGGCTCTATGCTGTGATTGGACACAGACGATCAACAAACTCCTGCTGTTTAAAAAAACAGTGGGTGTAAGCGCGCGGGGGGGGGGGGGGCGGGGCCTCGAAACAGGTAACGGAGCGACGCACCAGTACTGCGGACGGGTGGTCGGCAAGTAAATTAACTTTGTATTTTGTTAAATTTGGTGTTTTTGGGGACACACTTGGTTATGTGCATAGATTACTATCTTTACTTTTGTGTTTTCTCCGATTATGGAGATACATCCCTTAATTTTGGTCTGCATTTCATCTCTAGCTGTGCCTGTTTCCTTCAAGGTTATTTTGTTAGACCTTAATTGAAATATATGAAGTTAGAAGATGATTAGATACCATGCACAGCTGAACCAGATTTTACACTCTCCAGTTTTAGTAAATCAACCCCTATATGCCCTATGCCCTATATGCCCTTGCTATTCGGAGTATGTTATGAATATGTAAGATCACCTTTGGCCATGTTTCTCCAGACAGTAGATAGGTGTAAAAATAAATAGTAAAAGTATATGGAATCCTCTACCCAGTCATAGTCTTATTGTCAAGAGGAATGGCAGTACTTATGTAGCATTTCACCGCTTCGTCCAAATGGACTGGGTACCTCCACAACTGAGCTCAAAGGCGTGAACCACACAAAAATAACCCGAGAAGCCCCCACTAGGGGGTACTCAGGAGGAGAAGTTGTTAAAGGAGAACCATCAACAGTATAAAATGCAGTACATTTTATTGAAGGAACAAAAAAGTATAAGTTACAAAATTCATGTAAAAAATACCACCCAGACACCCAGTGTAAACCACACAGACAACGTTGTCTAAGTGAGCACATAAAAGGGGCCCCATTTATTCTTGCATTCCACTGGTGCACCTTACAATCACAGTTTTTCCTGGTTCACAAGGGAAGGTTTTATACATTCCAATTCAGGAGTGGCCTCCTCTAGCAAGGAAAAAGTCTCCAAAAGATATCATAATCAAAAAACAAAAAGGAAAGAAGATACCACCGTGATAGCTTTAACTATTGGCCTGTATCTGGTCTGGATGGCTCTGCACTCCAACTTGCCTTCCACTGTTGGAAGCCTGGTGAATTCCGGTTCCGGTTTACACCCATACATCAGCTGGCTAACCGCAGACTTTTGAAGGAACAGCTGAGACACAGGACTATATCACTATATCCAGGGCTTTTTTCAGCGGGAACGTGGGGGAATGCAGTTCCGGCACATCCAGCAATGCATTTATGTAATAGCAAGGGGTGCCGGGGTATCTATTGATTGAGGGATCTATTCTAGCTGTAGGGGATCTAGTTTTGCAGGGGGCCATTGTTGCTTAGGGGGTCTATTGTTGCTGGTGGGGGACCTACTGTTGCCGGGGGTCAATTGTTGCTGGGAGAGTTCTACTGTTGGGGGGGGGGGGGTCTGTTATTGCTGCCCGGAGTCTATTGTTGCTAGGGGAGAAATTTTGTTGCGAGTGGTCCATTGTTGTTAGTGGGATCTATTGTTGCAAACGGGGGGGGGGGGGGGTCCTATTGTTACTGGCTACTGGGGATACTATTTTACTTTTTTTTTTGTTATCAATACCAATATGTGGTTCTGTATTCTCTAAAAGGGCAGCACTGGGAGGTGGGTAGGGGGTGGAACCAAGGAATGGTGCTCGGAGGAGGGTGGGGGCGGTAAAAGGGGTGATTCAGAAATGGGGAGTTCCTACACCTATTTTCTGAGAAAAAAAGCCCTGACTATATCACTATGCCACGCCACTGTCATGCCCATGAGACACTCATGCCGATTAGCTTAAGGTGACCATATTTCCACACTGCCAATCAGGGACACACCCCCTCCCAAAAAAGATGATTTCAAAACCTTCGCCGACGATGGAATCCATCACCCCTTTTCCTTCTGTGTGGCTATCTCTATCATAGAGTGCTAGGAGGAAGTGATGTCACTTTAGAGCAGCGGTCCTCAACCTTTTTGACACGTTGGACTGATTTCGTAGAAGAAAAATTTTCCAAGGACTGGAGGGGGAAATATAGTTTCTCGGTTGACGGGGAATTCGGTGGCTGTGATTTGTCGGGCAAATGGCTGGTGTTATCACCTAAATTATCCTGACACGATGCTTGATATGGTGTCAGAATGATTGAAGCACAAGTCTATTATTACATTGTAATATATAATAAAATAGTTCAACTCACCATAATACAGAATCAGTGGGAGCCCTGAGCTTGTCACTTGCCACCATATGCAGTGTGCCACTGTCGCCTGCCACCAGATGCAGCTGGTCACTTGCCACCAGATACAGCGTGCCACCATTACCTGCTACCAGATACAGCGTGTTACTTACCGCTGTCGCCTGCCATCAGATGCAGCATGTCACTTGCCATCGTCGCCTGCCATCAGATGCAGTGTGTCACTTGCCACTGTCACCTCCTCCCAGATGCAGTGTGTCACTTGCCACCATCGGCTGCCATCAAATGCAGCGTGTCACTTGCCACTGTCACCTGCTGCCAGATGCAGAGTGTCACTTGCCACTGTCACCTTCTGCCAGATGCAGTGTGTCACTTGCCACTGTCACCTTCTGCCAGATGCAGCGTGTCACTTGCCACTGTCGCCTTCTGCCAGATGCAGCTTGTCACTTGCCACCCGCAGCTGGCCACCAGATGCAGCGCGTCACTTGCCACCATTGCCTGTCCCCAGATGCAGAGTGTCATTTGCCACCATCGCCTTCTGTCAGATGCAGCATGTCACTTGCCACTGTCGCCTTCTGCCGGATGAAGCGTGTCACTTGCCACCCGCAGCTGGCCACCAGATGCAGCGTGTCACTTGCCACAAGAAGCCTGCCACCAGATGCCAGTTGCCACTTGCCACCTGCAGCCTGCCACCAGATGAAGCGCGTGTCACTTGCCACCTGCAGCCTGACACCAGATGCCGTGTGCCACTTTTCACCCTCAGCCTGCCACCAGATGCAGCGTGTCACTTGCCACCTGCAGTGTGCTACTTGCCACCCTCTGTCCCTTCTCTTCAGCAGGGCATGCTGGGGGCTGCAGTTTCCTCCAGTCTTTGGGACTACATGTTCCACAATCCTCTCTGCTTTTTTTTCCCTCTTGCCCATAGGAGAGGAAGGAGAGGAAAGACATATAGTGAGCGGCTGTTCTGGCAAGCGCCCCTCCCAAGAACACAGCAGCACGAGGAGGAGAAGGGGAGGGGAGGGGAGAAGAGCTTCTCCTCCTCCTCCTCGTGCTGCTGTGTTCTCGGGAGTGGCACTTTCCAGAACAGTGTAAGACACATGCATTCTCTTCCCCGCTGCTTACAGGAGAGAGAATGGGCGGGAAACAGAGCCCTCCACAGTTTTTCCTTTTTCAAAGGGCAGTCCTGCAAGATGCAGCTGCTAAAGGGAACGATGTTCCTGCTGTGGAAATAGTAGAGGAACGCCATTCACATGTGTTCCTGCAGGACTCGAGCCCTGGCTAACTTGTGTATTGTTGCTATGCTCAGTCCTGCTATGGTGTAAGATCTGAGACATGAAACCGTCGTCCACAACCTCATCTTAGTAGCAGAATTTGGCAGTTTCTCACCAGGTTTAAAGTTTTGCTAAACACACAACAGTAAAATTCTTCTGTATATGCATGCTTGTTATACTCACTGTGAAACCTAAGGGGTTAATTCTCTGCATTGTTTAAAAAGGCAGTTTGATCCTGTATGTACAGATCCTGCTCTTCTTGCATTGTCCCCATAACATGTTCGGATAAGACAGAGTTACTGGAGTAAGGCGTCACATTCTCAGTTTGATGTTTATTGCTTGAGAGAGTACATGTGATCAGCACAGGGCCAATCAGCACTCTCTAGACAGAGGGTTAGGGGACAGCCAATGCAGGATGAAAACTCTTCTTACAAGCTTTAACCGGGCACTGGTAGAAGTCACAATGCTGCTATACACTGTTGATAAGAAAAGGTATTTAGCAGTTTATATTTACTAAAATAATTGCATTTTCATGTTCTGTGCACTGTGGGAAACAAGATATAGTGAATGCAGGGTCCTGTGTTTATTAACACTTTAAGACTCCTACACAGCTGTTTCTGTTTCAGCTAATGACTATGTTTCAACTTACATTTGAAAATGATGGTCATTAGCACCCACTTTGTATAATTGGTTAATCGTACACCATAGATCTGGCTTTGTGCAAGTGTAAGAATTAATTCAGATTTGAAGCTGAACGGTAGACACAACAAATATTGATTTTAGATTTTTCTTCTGTTTGCTCACTTTGCATTTTGTAAATTGATAACAATAAACAATTAAAGTACAGATTTTTGAAAGCATTCTTACTTTACAGCATTTTTGTAAATATTTTATTATATATTTTCATGTGACAACACTGAAGAAATTACACTTTGCTACAATGTAAAGAAGTGAGTGTATAGCTTGTATAACAGTGTCAATTTGCTGTCCCCTCAAAATAATTCAACACACAGCCAATAATGTCTAAACCGCTGGCAACAAAAGTGAGTTCACCCCTAAGGGAAAATGTCAAAATTGGGACCAATTAGCCATTTTCCATCCCTGGTGTCATGTGACTCGTTAGGGTTACAAGGTCTCAGGTGTGAATGGGGAGCAGGTGTGTTAAATTTGGTGTTATCACTCTCACTCTCGCATACTGGTCACTGGAAGTTCAACATTGCTACTCATGGCAAAGAACTCTCTGAGGATCTGAAAAAAAGAGATGTTGCTCTACATAAAGATGGCCTAGGATACAAGAAGACTGCCAAGACCCTGAAACTGAGCTGCAACACGGTGACCAAGACCATACAGCGGTTTAACAGGATAGGTTCCATTAAGAACAGGCCTCTCCATTGTTGACCAAAGAAGTTGAGTGCATGTTCTCAGCGTCAAATGTACCTTCTTCCACATATACTGCGCTTCTCTAGAGACTTTTGTCACAGGGTAATTTAAAAAATGACAGGCAGATGAAGAGGCAGGCCCTTACGCAGGGGTGGTAGGGGTAGGGCAGGAGCAGTAGGCCGGAGCCAAAGTGTGAAGTTTCAGAAGGTGCGTTCGATTACGTCAAAGGACGCACCAGACTTGGTTGAGTGGCTCACTCAGCCTTCCTCTTCTGCACCCTCCTCATCCTCTCTATCTGCACCCTCTTCACTCTCTTCTGTGTGCACCCCCAAAGACACCACCACCACCATATACCCTCCACTTGAGTCACTGGAAATATTTTCACAAGACATTTGCGATGCGCAGCCATTCCTGGCATCGGATCAGGAAGAGGAGGTAGCAACCACTGCCACCCAGCAGTCTGACAACAGTACCCAGATCAGCCAAAGGAGGTTGGTCCCAGCTGTTGCTGCCTACTCCGAGATCTCCAATGTTAGTGGTGGGTAAGGTGACGTGGATGATGAGTCTATGGACGTCACGTGGGTGTCCACAAGAGAGGAATAGGAAGGGAGTTCAGAGGGAGAGACAGACCGGCAGATAGGGAGGAGAGGCAGGCAGAACTTGCATTGCACAACAGGTACAAAGCAGCCTGCAAATGTATCAGGAGCGAGCCATCAACCATGTACAGTCACATCTGGCGCTCCCAGGACGCCGGCACATGGCTCAGCAGTGTGGGCTTTTTTTAATGTGTCCGTTGCTGACAACAGTGTTGCCATCTGCAGCCTTTGCAGTCAACGCATAAGTCGCGGTAAGCCCAACACTCACCTAGGGACGACCGCCTTAAGAAGCTAGTAATTATTTTGTGGCTGCAAATATGACCTGAAGGTTTTTAAAGTTAGCCTGCCATTAAAGTCAATGGGGCCCACTGTGAACTTGCGGTTCGCGAACATTTGAGAACGTTTGCGGATAACGTTCGTGAACCGCCCCGGCCGATGTTCGTCCATCACTAATCATGAGAGCTGTCAAACCAAGTCTCTGTAATCCCAACAAAATCTGTCCTCCTCATACATCAGCAGCTCCAGCTCTCCCATCTTTTTGGCCAGGCTTCTAGCATTGCTATATAAACCTCGTCATTTTGACCGGATGCATACTATATCCTCGTTTGATGTTGTTTTTAGTCTGCTCTTGTGATCTTTCCCCCATACCCACCTTGGATTTAGGAACTCTGAGCGCCCTACCGCTAATGTCCCCATTTGTGCCCGCTGAACCTTGCTCCCCGCTGGCTAATTCTACATCTGTACCCTCCCCCCCATCACCTAGTTAAAAAGCCCCTCTAACTTGTTGGCCATCTTTACACCCAGTACGGTTGCACCCTCCCCATTTAGGTGCAATCCATCACTACTAAAGAGCCGGTAGCCGACTAAGAAGTCGGCCCAGTTCTCCAGGAACCCAAAACCCTCCTTACTACTAGGGATGATCGAACTTTTGAAAAGTTTGGTTCGACCAGAACACCCAAACTTCCCAAAAGATTCCAGAACCCTATTGAAATTAATGGGACCCGAACTTCGTAATCAAAAAACACAATTTTTAAGCCCTAAAACCCAATAAATGCCCCTAAAAAGTGCCTAGGGTTCTGGGTCATGCCCCAGGGACTATTAATCACACAAAAAAAGTTCTTAAAAATTGTCGTTTTTGATAGAGAGCCAATTATTGAAAAAATTATTGAGAAAAAAAAAAAGAGATTTCTTTAGATTTAGTGTCTGGGGGGGTCTAAAAAGTGTACCTGTGAAGTTTCATCTCTGTAGCATGTCCAGAACCAGAAAAAAAAAAAGATTGTTTGTCTTAGAATTGCAGTAGAGCAGGGATATGGTTCCGCTATTTTCACACCTGGCCGTTTTTGTTGCAGGCGTTTATTGGGCTTTTTTGTGGACGTCTTTGGAGGCAGGCATGACATCTGAACTTCTGTGTAGGGGTATATATACACACACATATATGTATATATACACATACACACATATAGGTGTGAAAGTAGCAGAACCCTATGCCTGCGCTAATGAAATTATTTGCAGGCATAGGGCTCCGCTCCTATCACACCTATATGTATGTATGTGTATATATACATATATGTGTGTGTATATATACCCCTATACAGAAGTTCAGATGTTATGCCTGTCTCCAAAGATGCCCAAAAAATGCCCAAAAAAACGCCTGCAACAACACACCTGGGCGTTTTTTTGCAGGCGTTTTTTGGGCATTTTTTGGGCGTCTTTGGAGGCAGGCATAACATCTGAACTTCTGTATAGGGGTATATATACACACACACATATATGTATATATACACATACACACATATAGGTGTGATAGGAGCTGAGCCCTATGCCTGCAAATAATTTCATTACCGCAGGCATAGGGTTCCGCTACTTTCACACCTATATGTGTGTATGTGTATATATACATATATGTGTGTGTGTGTGTATATATACCCCTACACAGAAGTTCAGATATCATGCCTGCCTCCAAAGACGTCCACAAAAAAGCCCAATAAACGCCTGCAACAAAAACGGCCAGGTGTGAAAGTAGCGGAGCCCTATGCCTGCTCTATTGCAATTCTAAGACAAACAATCTTTTTTCTATGGCGGTCACCCTGACATGGAAGAGTTTGGTCACCCTGCCACAGCAGTTCACCCTACATTACATTACGGTCACCCTGAGACTTAACACTTTCCCTACAGAAACTAGATTATTGAATCTAACTATAGTGGAAAATAGTACCCTAACTACACTAGATATCCCTTTCCTCACACTAATAATTGCTAAATGACACTTTTGAAGCAGGAGTAACAGAACTGCTTCCACTCTCTTCCACAGCCCCTGTATTACAGTGCTAGAGATTTGGCGGGCCTATGTTATATACTGGGGTGCGTATTCACTACTGATTGACCTCTGGACCCCCTAGTCACTCCAATCACATTCCTAGCATCCTCCTGCCCCCTCAATTGGCTTTTAATGATGGTTCTGGTCCAATCACGGGCTTTTAAAGCCCAGTTCCTGTCCCATTGCATTTTGGTCGGTTCTGGTTGCCGAATTCCGAACTTTTTCCGCAAAAAGTTTGGAATTCGGCCGAATTTCGAACAGTCAATGTTCGGGTCGAAACGAAGGTCGACCCGAACCGTTCGACCATCCCTACTTACTACACCAGCTCCTCAGCCACTTGTTAATATCCCTAATCTCCCGCTGCCTCTCTGGTGTGGCTCGAGGTACAGGTAGTATTTCTGAAAATACTACCTTGGAGGTCCTACTCCTCAACTTAGCTCCTAATTTCCTGAAATCGTTTTTTAGGACTCTCCATCTCCCTCTGCCTATGTCATTGGTACCCACCTGTACCATGACAGCTGGGTCTTCCCCAGCCCCACCCAGTAATCTGTCCACCCGATCTGCGATGTGCTGAACCCGAACGCCTAGTAAACAACACACAGTTCGGCGCTCACGGTCTTTGTGACAGATTGCCCTGTCTGTCCTTCTAATAAATTAGTCCCCTACCACCAGAACCTGTCTTTCTTTTCCCTTTCTCCCGCCCTCACTGGAGGAGTTCTTCCCCTGGCAGCTAGGGGCGTCGCTCTGCTCCAGCAATGCTGGTCCCTGACTGGTTTCCCCAACATCGCGCAATGGGGCATATTTATTGGGGTGCTCCTGCCCAGGACCGGCCTCCTTGCCTTGTTCCCTTCTACCCCTCCTAACTGTCACCCATCTACTCTGCTCTGATGCCTGAACCTCCGTTTCTCGGCCCTCCTCTGTGCAGGCCCCGGCCTGCACCTGTCGGGTACGATCCCAGCTCTCTTTCAGTATGGACATTCTTCTCTGTGTTGCCAGCTGCTTCCCTAGATTTAGGACCTGAGCTTCCAGGAAAGCAACTTGCTTACATCTTGTGCATCTGTATTCGCCCTCGATCGCATGATCGAGGAACGAATACATACCACAAGATGTACACCGAATCGCTTCTCCACACCTGCCAGGCATTGTACCCACTAATCTAATCTGATGGGGAATCAGTAATTTAAGTCTGTCCAGTGTGGCTGTTTTCTAGCTTCCTAACTCTATTTTCTTACCCTCTGTTACTTCGCAACACTCAGTGGCGCTCACTTGACACCCAGACACTCCGGTACTCAAGTACTCACAGACACTCAGGTACTCGCAGACACTCATGTACTCACAGACACTCACCAAAATTCAGGTACTGGCAGACACTCAGGTAGTCACAGACACTCACAGACACTCAGGTACTCACGGACATTTACAGACACTCACAGACACTCGCAGATACTCAGGTATTCCCAGACACTCAGGTACTCACAGAAACTAGCAGACACTCAGATACTCACAGAAACTCGCAGACGCTCAAATACTCACAGACACTCTCACAGACACTCAGGTACTCACAGACTCTCAGGTAACACTCAGGAACTCTCAGGTAACACTCAGGAACTCTCAGGTACTCCTTATGTACTCAGGCAACACTCACCTGAGTAACACTCTGGTACTCTCAGGTAACACTCAGTAACACTCAGGTACTCCCTAGTAACACTCAGATACTCCACAGTAACACTCAGGTACTCCACTGTAACACTCAGGTACTCCTCGGGTAACATTCAGGTACTCCTCGGCTAACACTCGGGTACTTTTCAGGTAACACTCGGGTACTTTCAATACTTTACAGTCTCTGTCTTTTGTTTTAACTAGTCTGTGTCTCTGTGCTCCTGCACAGCCTCCCCTGTAACCTGACCTGACACTTACAGGGCTTGACGGCGAATCCTTCTCCCTCCTCCTTCTCCCTCAGTCGGTCAGTCAGTTAGTCACCTACTCTGCTCCCGCCGCTTTACTGTCACAATATCTCACTCCCCCACACAGTACTACCACTTACCCGCCGCCTCTGGTCAGCCTGTCCTGTTGGTCTCTCGGTCAGGGTCTCCTGCCGCCGCTCCTCCGATCGCCCGCCGCCACTGTAGACTTTCCTGGTCCCCTGCTCACCCTCCGCCGCTGCCGCTGCCTCACAGTCTGGGGGGGGGGGGGGGACCAGTCAGTTTTCAGTCTGTTTCAATCAGAAGCTCCGCACCGCTCTCCTTACACGCCTGCACTCTCCACTCTCCATGCACGCTATCTCTTTTTATTTTTGGTTGAACCAGATGGACTTGTGTCTTTTTTCAGCCTGACTAACTATGTAACTATATATGTAATTAAATGTATTATAGCTATGTGAACATACTTTTTTTCCCCCAAACAAGTTTGGGCTAAAAGTAATATATTGCATATATATATTGTAAGCTGGGGAACAGGTAGCAGGTGCAAAGCTCCTTGGGATAAGCAGTCCTTCAGGCACAGATACCAAGTCCAATTAGGTAGTGACAAACAGTGCAATGTTTATTGGTGCTATACACAAGTCTATATACAGGTGCTGTACAGTGCTTTAAGGAAAAACAACCAGAAGAAATAATAGCAAAACAAAAGATTTCCCAGGCTGAGAGAGAGCTGCTGTTTGTCTCAGGTGAGTTTAAATTAGCCTGGTGAAGAGGACCAAGATCCGAACTGGATCATGGATCAGAGATCTCTAAAGGTATACGAGAGATGCCTGGGTGATGTATAAACCCCGAACAGGACTTTTCCTGTCTCTCTCTGGGACGCTCTGCCACAATATATATACAGTAAACCCCCCTCCATCGCGGGGGTTACGTTCTGGACCCAGCCGCGAAAAGTGAAATTCCGCGAAATAGAAAAACCCTATTAAAATGCATTGTAGGCATGATTTTTTTACTGTCACTGTACGTGTAAAAGCATTTTAAGGTGTTTAAACACACTTTTAAAAAAATAGAAACTCATTTAAACACATAAAAGATACTAAGAGACACAGCAAGAGCTATGAAAAACACAAAAATATTTCATTTTTAATGATTTATATAGTAAAATAACATTACAAAAAAAAACGCAAATTACCGGGACCGCAAAAACTGAACCGCGATGGAGCGGGGGATTACTGTATATATATATATATATATATATACACTGTATATACAGTATCTCACAAAAGTGAGTACACCCTTACATTTTTGTTAATATTTTATTATATCTTTTCATGTGACAACACTAAAGAAATTACACTTTGCTACAATGTAAAGTAGTGAGTGTACAGCTTGTATAACAGTGTACATTGCTGTCCCCTCAAAATAACTCAACACACAGCCAATAATGTCCAATGTCATGCTGTATCGCTAATAGAAATGAACTTAGAAATGCGCGTGGACGTATTGCTCAAAGAAATGCGCGCACATGTGTGCCCACAGTTTCTGGCTATTTAAGGAGTGATCTTGCTCACTCCTTAAGTGCATACTGGCCTTCAGCTTTTCTTGTGTTCTGAGTTCTATCCTGTATCTGACTTCTGCTGATGACCTTGATGGCTTGTTACTGGTCTGATCTTGGATTCTGCTTGTACCTCCGCTCATCTTTTCCTGACTTTGGCTCCGCTCCTGACCACGCTTCCGTCTACGCTTCTGTACCTCATTGCCCACCTGCTACTGACCTCGGCTACCTCTGTGACTTTGCTCCTGCTTCCAGCTTGGCTTAATGCCACTTCTAAGTGCCTGCTTCTGCTGTTCTTCAAAACTGCTCCAGTCACCGCAGTGTGTTCCTGCCTAAAGCCTGCTGAGAGCTTCGACAAACCGTGCTTCCAGAACCTGCAGTACATGTGGAGTGGACCTCAGCTAGTTCAGCATGCATCACATCTGCTCCTGGCCTGATGTCCTGCCTGACTTCTCAAGCCTGCAAGTTCTGCTATCAACACCTGCCATCATTTGTGTTCCTCCTGTCCCTTGGCACCATCTGTTCCACCTTCACTGGGGCCCGGGCTGGAGCTACCGGAGAGATCAACCTCGTGAATTCAGTCTCTTTCCAGGTACGTGACACAGGGCCTCTCACTATCAGACCAAGCATTGCACTGATGAAGGTCAGCATGCTTGAAGCAGATGTGTGCAGGTTTTAATAAATAAAAGCAAAGTTTCTCAACTCTTTTTTTTCAAACTTGGCACCCTTTAAAAGTATGCAAAATCTGTGGTACTCTAGTCCAAAATGTAAAAAGCAAACAATGTTGCCAAGAACAAAACATGCTTTATTTGCTTTCTTCTTTCCCAGCTGTAACCAGTTTGGATCTCTGTGTTAACTTTAGTAACCAGTATAGATCCCAAGCAGTGACCATCACAGGACTCCAGCAGTGACCAGTTAACTTCAGTGTCCCCGTATATACATATTATTAGCATTAACTTACTTGGCTAGTGCAGTTTTAAAATAACCATTTTTCCCAGAATTCAGCTTTAAAAAGAATTTGAAAAAATGGTACATTGACACTTCTTTTTTTTCCTTCAGCCCGAGGTCTTATTTTTTAAAAGTAATTCTTGTTTCTGGAATCCCAGAAGGACATAAGAAGCAAGCCCAGCCAAAGCTATGGTACCAGAATTTGATGTTGGTATCACATATTGTTGCAATTGCACAGGGAGGGTATGCTGGTATGTAAACAATTATGGGGTAGCATATATGATTCCTTACAGTAAATTAGAATTTATAGTGCTGTACTGCTACATATATGACCATGGCAAAAAGCTTTCAGGGTGCTACAGTTTGAGATTTTAGGTACTTGCATCAATGATTGACAGCATGCTCTGTCTAATACAAATACAAACTACAAAGACAAAGAAAATGTAGAAAGTACACAAAATTGTCAATATTGTAGTGGACATCTAGGAGTATTCTACATGTGGCAGTTATACAGTCCAGGGGGTTGTATAAATAATGGTTTGCTTCCCAGTAATGCTACCTTTGGGCCTGGGTTTTTGCACAAGGCCTTAAAGTCAGCAAAGTAGGTCATATGAATCAAATATAATCTTTACTATATGTCCTGTGTTCTTGTGCTGTAAAAATGAGAGATATTTGGCCATATGTAGCTGATGGTTACATTAAAATAAACATTAATAGCAAGTTATTGGTGGTTCATGACTGTACAAATGTATTGATAGTGTTGACACCATTCTCAAGTAAATAAGGAAGCTGTATTCTCAGATGACTGGTCTCTAGTGAACAAATTAGTTACATTCTCAATTATATCAATTTTGTCTCTTTGAATCCACAGATGTTGGTATTTTCTGAATTTATATACTATGGACTAAAATTGTGAACTAAATGTATGCCGGGTTTCCTGATGATTTGGCTGGTGTATGGTAAGTGACTGCATTTTCAGGAATGTTACCAGCTTATAAATAATGTATTCGTGTTTTGTAATTGCAGTACCGACCAAATAGGCACTGTTTTGCAGTTGTACTTGGTAAAGACATGCATGGTAATGTAAACTGTAATGTATGGTAATGTAAACTGTAATGTCGCATGCTAATTTGAACTGTTAACAAATATATTGAAAAGAATGGGACTTGTAAACCCTAATGAAAAAAAAAAAACATAATAGGATTACAGAACCAAATATCTACAACTGTCAGGAAGTGACAGCATGGGGACATAAAGGTTATAACCACGATTAACACATTGTTGGGTGGCAGTCATGCTTATGCAACAGTGTTGTAACTGCATCAAATGAGTTTTTGTTTGTAACCAACAGAGAAAAACATCACACAGTTATATCGTAATATTTCTAAGATTTCTCTCCTTAGTGGAGCAAAAGTGGAGTTTTTTGTGCTAGCCACGTCTTGGATATGAAAGTACTGGGTTTAAGATAAAGGATTGGGGCATCAAGAAATACAATACTGCCACATTAATAAAATATCTTTTGGTGTTTCTTTTGAGAGATTCCTGCTGAAAGGAAACAGAAACGTACACTAAATTACACTGAAAAAATATAACTTTTAAATATTTTTTTATACAAACATTCCACACAAAATGAAGACTCTAGAGCGGGTTAAATTAATTGTAAAATTTTGATTTAGGCTTCATTCACATGGGCATAGAGGCCAGTACAGTGTAAATGAGCCATTTGTTTACATGTTTAGAACTACCTGGAGTCCCATGCAGGTGGCCTCTGTTAGTGAATGGACATGCAATGGCTGTATAGACACAGCCAAGCAGTTCAGTTTGGCAGGCATTCCAGACTTGATAAGAAGCTTCAAGAACTGTTGAAAAAAATATCAGTTTTTAAGGTTAAGGAGATATACAGTAAGGCTACATTCACACCTGAGCGTAGCGTTTTCGCTCGTTTTTTACTGCGATTTTACCACGATTTACAGGCGTTTTTACAGGCGTTTTTTGTGCAGGCGTTTTTAGATTGAATAGAGACCAATGGAAAACGCCTGTAATCTGCCTAAAAAGA
This sequence comes from Pelophylax lessonae, assembly GCF_965119305.1. NCBI lineage: Eukaryota > Metazoa > Chordata > Amphibia > Anura > Ranidae > Pelophylax > Pelophylax lessonae. The sequence continues at coordinate 287,861,962 of NC_138769.1, forward strand.
AGCTCATGTACTTTTTTGAGCGTTGGGCGTTTTGCTCACAGCGTCAAAACGCTCAGATGTGGACAGGGGCCATTGAAATGAATAGGATTTGTCTTGTTGGGCGTTTTGACAGCTGATCCTAGAGCAGAAAAACTCCCCAAAGACGCCCCAAAACGCCTACATGTGAACGGAGCCTAAGAGAATTGGTGAGATCCTCTCCTGAAAAGCTTAATAAGGATTATTATTCAGAAAAAAAGATAAAAAAATAATTTGAGATCTTTTGGCATTTCAGACAGGAAGGGCTTAAAAATTGATGCACCTTTATAATAAACAAACCAGGACTTAAGAGATGAGGCTTAGGAGAAGATGGCAATTTATCAGATGTATCCTCTTCATCTTCTTTTGCTGCTTGCCATGTAGATTCCAGGACTTCACACAAACAATTCCTGGACGATGTTACTTCATCAAGGCTGAAGAACAATGCGCAGAGTGGTATGAAATCACAAGGTGGTGGCAACTATCTTTCTGACACGTTATTTACAAGTAAAAACAAAGACTATATTTCCATTCAAGTCCAATGATGGAGATTTAGATATGTTTGATCCTTCACAAAATGTTAAAGGTGGGGGCACATTAAGTGATGCACAATTGAGTTTGGAGACACATATCAGTCAATCACAGACAGTTTCTGAAGACATTTCAAAGTTTATTCCTACCTTTTTCTTTTTAGGAGTGGGTCCAACTTACAGTCTCAAGGACACCAAAATGGGGGGCACAGAAGTAGGAGGGAACAAGGGAAGAAACATGGACCGAACATAGGGAAGTATAAAAAGAAATCTGCTAAATTTCACACACAAACTAATTGTTAAATTATTGACAAGGGACATTGAAGCATTACCCTATAAAATGGTGAATGGAATCTGACTCCCAGACATTAAAGGGTCCTCAAATCACTGCAAATTTGTGAGGACACTGTATTTAAACCATTCAACCAGGGAGGCAATATTGTCATTATGATTCAGACAAATTATATTAGGATGTGGTAGTTGAGTTCCCAATATATCCCCCGCTACCTTGATTTTTGGTGGAGGTATATCGAAGACATCTTGATCTTTTGGTCTGGGCCTGTTAAACTGTTGAGGTTCAGTCAAGCTTTAATCTATTTTTCACCTTAACCCATGGTCAAAAGGTGCTTCCTTTTCTATATTTTTATGCATTTATAGAGATTGGTAAGGATATCACATAGTTATATAGTTAGTCAGGTTAAAAGAAGACACAAGTCCATCTGGCTCAACCAATAAAAAGTCACGTACTAAACACACGAAAAGCTGTAGCAAGGGACCATGTTGTTCGGTTATCATAGATCAGCCATGACAGTCTTGCAGGAAAGTTACACATTGCCACAGTGATTACCCCCTCCCTCCTCCTTAAATTCATGGAATGCATAGGTTTTACACTTCAAAAGAGCCATTATCTCAACTCAGAAACCAGCGCTTAAGCCTGCGCAGAGCTGTAAACAGCTGATTGAGTCCTGGCAGGATGTCTGTTTCTGCTGCCCAGGCCTATTGTAAAACTATGACCAAATCCATTAAGGATACCCAGAACTAATGGGGAGTATAAAAGGCATTTATAGAGTTATGCCCAATTCAAAACTTAAGAAATCCACACACGATTCATAAACTCAGACAGGAACATGACACATTAATAATAAGTATATATTTTAATGAGAAATGTTGTACTGAACAAAATAAGGTCATTCATGACCACACTAGAACATATAGAAGGAAAGATAGCTGTCAGATATTCCCTGAGTGACAAGTTTATCTGAGCTACCCTGTGTTTAGTATCACTGGACATGAAATTCAATGCTGAACAATAATCTATCAGTTTCAAGAATGCAACCGGTACATACTGAAAGATATGAATAGTGGTATAAAACTGTCTATAATGAAAAGAAATGGCTGCACTCAGATGTGGTCAAAATCCAGATTTATTGGACATCCCAATGTGGCAAAAAAGTGTCAAGGTAGATGTGTTTCACACACTAATATGTGTGCTTAATCATTACTAGTGGCAAGGTAGATGCGTTTCACACACTAATATGTGTGCTTAATCATTACTAATGATTAAGCACACATATTAGTGTGTGAAACGCATCTACCTTGCCACTTTTTTGCTACATTGGGATGTCCAATAAATCTGGATTTTGACCACATCTGAGTGCAGCCATTTCTTTTCTTTATTGACTGTCCACTAGGGCTGCGCATCTTCACTTACCTCACGATTCGATACGATTACGATTATTAGGGTCGCGATTCGATACGATACGATTCGATTCCGCGATGCATCACGATGCATAACGATTACTGCCCAATGCCCATGCCCAGCCCACTGCCCAATGGTTTTCAAAACTTTATAAAAAAAAACAAACAATCAAGCAGTCACAAATAAAAGAATCCTTTTTATTTTCATTTGCTTCAAAGGACACTTTCCTGGACCCTGTCATGGCCTGCAAGCCCTGCATACTTTAGTGCACTTGCACTGCAAACATATAGGAAGGTCTGAAAATGCAAACAGCATAGCAGAGACAGACAACAACACTAGTATTTTACTAGAAGTAACAGTAAAATTAGTAAAAAACTGTAGTAGTGCAGTTTACTGCTTCATAAAAGAAAATAATATAAGCCAGGTCTACCACCATTTAAAGTACAACTAAAGGCAAAACTTTTTTGATTTTGGATAAAATGTTGCCTATAGTTGTACTTTAAAGGCAAGCCAAGATAGAAGCCAGCCAGCCAGCCAGCCAGCCAAGCTAATATTCTTGTGAAAATGGTCATCATAAATTCCCACAAAACATTATATATAAATCCTTTTATGTGAATATGCATTGCAATAAATTCCAGGTGTGCCATAACCTGTCCTCTACAAAACAGAGCACTTCCTGACTAGTAGCAAACATCAAGGGTGAACCTGGCAATAGTGCACTGCTGCATAACTTCCATGTTCACCGTGATGTTTGTTTCCCTCTGCAACTGCCAGTCAACTCAAGTGAGTTGATGGCTGCTAGAGGGGAGTTACAAATATAAGCTTTAAGCTTATCAATTCACCTATGTCACTTTTTATGTCACTTACTTTACAGAAAACGTTACCTGCCCTGCAGACAGTCTCTGTCTCTACCACGATTAAACCCAACTGAAGCCAAGCCAAAGCCACCATTAGAGGAAGGAAAACCCTTGACAGAGTAAATTACCAACTGAAGCTTAAACCTTGAGTAAATCTTCATGGGATCACAAAAAAACACACAACAGTCTGCATCAGAATCATGAGAACTGAAAGGTTTGGCATTGGCACACTGGTACAACTCAAGGCATATAGGTTAGGTCAGGTTTGTGTGTATTTGTGATCCAGTAAAGATTTAATCAAGGTTTTACGCTTCAATGTATGATTGATTTAATCTTTCAAGGATGTCCTTTCCTGTACCGTGGCTGGCTTGCCTTCAGTTGTCTAGATACACTTTTACCTTTAGTATTTGTTTGGTTGAGGGAACCCCCTACACTTGCTATTGCTACAGAGTACAACAGACACCAGCAGACAGACATGCGTTGCAATAAATTCCAGGTGTGTGCCATAACCAGTCCTCTACAAAACAGAGCACTTCCTGACTAGTAGCAAACATCAAGGGTGAACCTGGCAATAGTGCACTGCTGCATAACTTCCATGTTCACCATGATGTTTGTTTCCCCCTCCAACTGCCAGTCAACTCAAGTGAAGTGAGTTGATGGCTGCTAGAGGGGAGTTATACAAATATAAGCTTAAGCTTAAATATCAATTCATGTGAATGGACCAATTTTGAAAACAAGCCATTCTCCATCTCTCCAGTGCCAGAAAAGCTGTAAAAAATATAAAATGTTCCAGGTTCACTGCGATTGTGTTTGCCCCTGCCATTGCCAGTCAACTAAACACAGTGTGTGTGTGTCGTGACTCGTGACAACTCAAAAGCTTATACGCAGCCTCAGCATCAACTCAACACACACACACACACACACTGTGTGTGTGTGTGTGTGTGTTGAGTTAATGCTAGAGCTGCGTTATAAGCTCTTGAATTGTCACGACAGTCAGTCAGTCAGTCAGTCACGTTACAGAAAGAAAACTTTACCTGCACTGCACTGAGCAGCACTCTACCATGTCGATTACATCTGTAACTGAAGCCAAGCTAGCCAACAAGCCACCATTAGAGGAAGGAAAATCCTTGAGAGAATAAATTGTAAACTGAAGCTTAACCTTGAGGAAATTCTATGGGGGTCACATTCACAAACTCACAAATATAGTATATTACACAAGAATCCACAATTGGTGTATTTATTTGTGATCCAATAAGATAAGATTTACTCGAGGTTAAGCTTCAAATGTACAAGTTATTTCTCTCAATGATTTTCCTTCCTATAATGCTGCACCGTGGCTGGCTTGGTGTCAGTCAGTTGTCTAGAAGAAAATACACTTTAATATTATTTATTTGGTTGAGGGTTAAATGAACCCCTGCCTACTTGCCTAGACACTTTTAGTGTGAAGCAACGGAACGGATTATGGATTGGAAATGGACACATTGGACAGGACAATCTTCAAAAACAAACCATCAGTGCTATAAAGCTATAAAACAAGACTGGTGGTGTGACTGACTGGTGACTGGCGGCAGATTGAATTAGTAATTACTAATTCATTAAAAACACAAATTAGTAATTATTTCAGTGCTTAGCATTTGGGAACATGTAGGTTTTTCTGTAAGAACACTAGATGATCCACATGCTCAGGTTTCAGACTGCTTCTTTTCGCTGTTATAACATCTCCTGCAGTAGAGAAAACCCGCTCTGCAGATACACTTGTACCTGGGATACACAAGTATTGCTTTGACAGCTGAGAGAGGAGGGGGAATATGACCTCATGCTCACGCCACCATTTCAAAGGGTCCTCAGTGAGAGGCAGAGGTGGGGCTTTACAATATTTTTCCATTTCGTCTTCTGCCTTGGCATAGGGGGTCTTAGGTTCTATTGCACCATCAGTGTAAGACTGGCCCAGCAAAGTCATGAGCAGCGATGTTGTGGCCTTTTTTTTGGGAGGAGAATGGATGTCCTCAATGGGTGTTTCTTCTTCCACAGTTGCTTTTTCCCTAGGCACTTCATCCACATTTGTCCTTCTATTAGATGTAATCTGTGTGTTTGAACAAAAGATAATAGTATAAGAAGAGCTGAACTGACTAAGAGTGTGATTCATTGATGAGGTGTGGGAAACTGCACGGTAATCCATACCATACAGTTCCACTTCCCACACCGCATCAGTGAATCAGGGCATGTTATTACACAACACAATGTAGCTGAGCTTCCAGCTGTCTGGGAGGAAACATGATGAAATTCTAATTACCTCCAAAGATGCAGCCTCCTCAGTCACTCCTTTGTATATCTCCGATCTCTCCTCCTCTGTGAGAATAAAAGGCAGTCCTTTAAAGCGAGGATCCAGTGCAGAGGCTGTATGAAGGATCTTCTTCTCTGCCTCACTGCTGTACCTCTTCAGGAGATCTGTTTTGATTGCATTCTCGATCTCATGGGTCATGGCTGTGTCTCCCATGGTGTCTGTCATGCTCTGGAGCAGTTGTGCATTTAGAGGGGCAATGAGTGACACTGTTGGGTTGCGCTCTTCTGACATCAGCAAGGTTGCATCCTTCATTGGCTTTAATGCACTCACAGCGTCCTCTGCATTTGACACATCTGTTTCATTGAGAGTGCAGAGATCAGACTCTCCTTTTCTGGCTTCTGGAGACAGCAAGGTGGCACAAACTGCAGGTTGTTGTTCTAAGAACCTCTCGACCATGTCATATGCGCTGTTCCATCTTGTTGGCACATCAGTTATTAGCTTATGATTCTTCAGGCCCAGACATTTCTGTTTCTCTTTTAGACAGTGGCTTGCTCTAGTGCTGCGATGGAAGAATGTGGATATTCGTCGCACTCTGGCGAGAAGACTGGAGAGCGTGGCCCCTTTCAGTGCCCACTGACATGCAAGATTGAGTGTATAGGCAAAACATTTAACATGAGGAAATTTACCAGCTTGAGCTGCAACTATCATGTTCGCCGCGTTGTCGGTCACAAGCACTACAGATTTATCAGACAGCTGCCATTCTTCCACGACATGAGACAGTAGCTCTGCCAGATGAGCACTTGTGTGAGACTCATAAATGGCTCTTGTTTGCAACACATGTGACAAGACCTGCCAGTCCTTAGTAACGTAATGTGCTGTTATTGTAACATAGGACTCCGTTGTGACTGAAGTCCATGAATCACACGTTATTGCGACTCGACTGGCTTGGTTTATTGACGCAAGTACCTGAGCTTTGGTGTCGTGGTAGAGTGCAGGTATAACGTTTTCTGTAAAGTGACTGCGTGATGGGATCTTATAACGTGGCTCTAGCGTCTTCACAAGGTAGCGAAACCCGGCGTTGTCCACAACTGAGTAAGGCCGTAGGTCCTTGGCGATGAAAGCTTCCACAGCTTTGGTTAGTTTCTTCCCTTTTTCTGAGTTGGGCGGATAAGTTGACAGTATGGCATCAATTCTTGGCTGATCTGGGTCTAGCAGTCTTTCCTTGGCAGTGGTGGCACTGCTGGTGGCGACAGGTGTTACTAACTCAGAGTAAAAACGGCTAACATGGTTTCTCAAGTTCGTAGTATTCCCTAGGTATTTCATTTTTGTGTGACAGGCTTTACATACGGCGTGTGTCTTGTGCAACTCACGCTTCCCTGTGTGTTCGTAAAATCCGAAATGTGCCCAGATGTTTGCTCTTAAAACGCTAGGTGCATTTTTTATCTCTCGATCTTTTTCTCCTTCTGCCATTACCATACTACCACATATGTGACGGAGACGGATGACGTAAGTTGCCAAACTCTGTCAGTGTTTAAAAAAAAATAAAAAAAATACCACTTGTAAACTAAGCCGCAACAAGTCAACCAAGCAACATCTTTCATAAAATATGACTGTCTGTCTGTCTGTCAGACTCCCTCTTATGCATGCACTGAGCCAAAACCCCCGGGGCCCCCCCCTTACCCCACAGCTGCCTGTGACAGTGACAGTGACACCGACAGAGACCCCCCTCCCCCCACAGCTGAGCTGACAGCCGGACACACTGACAGAGACCTGGATGTCCCACTGTCCCACACCTTCCCCAATCCCCCACAGCACTGACAAACACTGAGTGAGTCTCCCCCTTGCCCAGACCCCCACAGCTGACACTGACCCCCAGGCCCCCACTGACACTCAGAGAGCCCCCCCTGGCTGCCAGACTGCCACAGCAGAACAGTACCCCCGGGCCCCGACCGACCATCCCCTGTCCCAGCCCCCCCCATCACAGACATCCCCCAGAGATACAGACGAGACCCCCATGAATGTCATGATTATACAATTATTTGTTCGGACTACATACCTGCTTCTGTGTGACTGTGTGGGTTGTTGTGCACTGCATTGCAGAGGAGGACAGGTGCTGTGCTGCTCTGTGGCGGGCGGCTGGCGTCACTGGCAGTGGTGGCATGGCGGCTGGGCCTGGGACGGTCGGCTACGGTGAGGCTGGCGGCGCTGGCTGGCTGCGATGGGGACGCACTTGAGGCTCCTCGCTCCTGTGCTGTGGAGTGTGGACTGGCTTCTGGCTTGTGGCTTGGCTGGCTGGCTGGCTTCTTGGCCGCAGGTGGGACGCCGATACACGCAGGGGATGTCTTGCTGCGCCTCGGCCCGGGTCAAAGAGACGGAAGGGGAGGGGCGGAGCCTTTTTATTAAGCTCCCGCCACTAACCCACCAATCAGCTGCCGATCTTGCGACTTTTTCTCCCTTGCGAGATAGGGCGTGGCCGTGGCTGATGACGTCATTTCCTAATCGATTATGCCGGCAACCCGCATCGATGCGGGTCGAATCGCGATGCATCGATCTTTCGATTATATTCAGCAGCCCTACTGTCCACGGGGGCGATCCGGGGCGAGCACCGCTGTTGGTCATCAAGCTTCCCATTACCTTGAGCAGTGTATCTCTTTCCTTTGTATAAAACTGTCTGTAGAGGGATCTGATATTGTCATAAACCTAGAACAGCCCATGGACACTCCATTTTCTTGGTCAGGGGCATCTGTCAACACCTCTTTGATCGCAGAGAAAATGGAAGATGCCTAACAAGTTGAGAGAGTTCTCTTTTTACCATCAAATCAGGAACATTTGTCAGGCCTGAGAACTGATAACACCTGGCTCATCGACTGGACTCTGATAACACCCAGTACATTGATTGCAAGTATTCTTCCTCCTCAATTCTACCTTATTTCTCTATTGAAACACCTTTTTTCTGTAAATATTTTATTGGCACCAACTTTGACCTTTTAATTATTAAAACTATTTTGAAAAGTGTTAATCTTGTCCCTAAGCTCTTAATGCAAGCTAACAAAAAACCTGTCTCTTGAAGAGTGCTACTGTATAGGATAAATCCTATGAACATACCGGCCTGTGGTGACAGTGTGTGTTACAGACGACTATTCTAAAATCCTAATTGATAAAATTACTAGTTTCCCCAAAGGGTTAATTGTTTATTTTGCCCAGTGACAATCACTCTACCCTGCTGGCACATAGATTGTGGTCCCGCGAGCTGGAAAATCTTTGTGCAGGGTGAAGCTGAGAGTGGCATTGTTACGTAAGTGACATCGTGGTGTGAGATTGGCTGGTCCTTTGTCACGAGTTAGTGAGAAGGACAGGGATCTGATACCCCCATTTGTCACAAGATTAATGATCGGATTAAAGTACACTATAAACCAATGGCGAGCAATTTGTTTTTGCATTTTACAAGCGCACATCCTAAACATCTCATCAGAGGTATACTGCTGGAATAATATTGGAGCTGACAAAATTGCTCTGATATTGAAACATTTGAAAGGAAGGCCAAACATTTACAACATCGATATATTAGCAAGGTTATAGTAGAAATCCTTTGAATGGGCTAAGAAAAGCCCTCTTGTTATATCAGTAGGCGATCACACAAGATCCCCTCAAAATTTGTTTTATTACCTCATTTAGTAATCAGTCAAATATAATCTTATTAATGGATGCAAAGGCATTGGCATATCCTTCAAGACGGTGAGATTATCAATAGTTTTTGTTTTGTTTGTATTGTTGTGGTCTGTGTTTTGTTTGTTGTCCCCTTTTTGAGGCTGCATGAGGCTATAAGGTTCTTTTTAGTTTTTTTGTTCAATGCCTGTGTTTCCCTGTCATTGGACTAAGCTATTGGCCCTCTGTCTTCATCTGTCCTCTTTCTTTTTTCCTCTTAACGGTGGCTCTAATTCCTGGTGTCTCTTTACTTGGTTGGGAGGGATGGAGTGGGGTTTCATACTTGTTTTCTTCTGGCTGGTTGTGCTGCATCTTTGCGTGGTGTGAGTGGGTCGGTTACGGCCACTGGTAGGTCTCATTGAGTCGACCCTGGAATGCAAGACTCACCTTCAGCCGTGCTGGCGCATGCATGTTTGGCATGGGGAGCAGTCCTGCCAAACAGGAGAATCATTACACTTGCTTCTTTGTGGGTATGAACTACTTGGGGCCCAGGGAGTATTTGTAGATGGTTCATATTGGATGCACACCTCTGCCATCAACAGTGAGGCAAGTGTCAGCAGGGGAGTTTGAGAGGTGACTCAGTTGTATTCTGGTAAGAATATTTCGGCTGTGGAGGATTTTGATAAGTCTATTGTGGGTATTTCTTATGTTATGTTACATTTCAAATGACTTATATTGGGGTTTTCCCTTCTATTTTGAATTTTTAGTGTTGTCTCTCGCTCTACACCTCTATTGGCACTTGGGAATCATTTTTGTATATGTATACCACATTTAAGATATTGAGGTGGGGCTTTTTTATGTTTTAGCTGTATTTCACTGGTATTTCATTTGTATTTCATTTCATTTGGGTTTTATTTTGTTAGGGTCATTTATCGTTTTATTTTGGTGAATTTGTTGGTGTCACCACAACAGCTACCCTTTTGTTAGCAACAGATCACCACAAATGTCTTTAGTCCACCAAAACACAGCAGTTTATATTGCACCCAATCACCATTCCCCCCAATACAGCTCTTCCAATAGGTGCAAACAAATTTAGAGAATAAGGTAGAAGAAGCAAAAGTTCCCATGCAGCTAATGAGGGAGCAAAAATCCACTGTTTCCACAAGCCACAGCAGTGACTGTAGACAGGATGCATTATCTACAAGCAGGGCACATTTCCCCTTTTTTTCTTATGCTGGATGTGTTATACAGCCAGAACAGGCGGAGGAGGTGGTGGAGTGGCTAACCAAGTCTTTATTGTCTTCTCTCACTCAGGCGGTTATCCTACAGTCCACCACAGCTGCCAAAGTCCCCTATTCTGCCTCCTCATCCACAGCAACACTTGTCATTGCAAACAAAATGTTTCCCAGCACACTTATCAGCCAGCCTGCAAAACAACCAAATTGGCCCAATCTAACAGTTTATGTTAAAAACAGAAGGTTTTGTTTGCAAACGTTTGCAAATATATGCGTAAGCAGCAGGGCCCACGCCAAGGGACCTCTGTCTATACTGCAGTGCTAACTCTAAATTTCCAAAACCTCCATAGTAGAAGCAAATATAGGAATGGATAGATTAAGGGCAGGTATGCCTGGAGGGAGCCCACCCCTCCTTAAAGGCACAGGAACGCATGTGATGCCCAGCACCCAATTCATCCAACTACAAAATAGTGGCAACCACCCCAACCTATAACTGGCCTTTGCAGCAAGGTGCACACGGAAGGGCAATGCACATCAAAAACAAATAAAAGATTTCCCAGCATACTTACCAGCCAGGTTGCAAAACAACCAAATTGCTCATGTCTAACAGTTTGTTAAAAACAGTGGGTTTTGTTGCCACACATTTGCAAATACAGTATATGCGTAAGCCGCAGTGCCAATGCCAAGAGACCTCTGTATATACTGTGGTCCTAATTCTAAGTTTCCAGATCCTAGTAGTAGTAGCCTTCATGGCCATTGTGCTCTTGCTGGGCGTAATGTGCATCCCTGTGTCTTTAAGGAGGGGTTCACACATATGCGATGTCAGACATTGCATGTGATTCGCAGTGCACTGCTCTGCAAATCACATGCCATGTCTGTGTCATGCAAATTCAGCCATACAGATTGTATGGCTGAATTTGCATAGCATTCGGGCCAAAGTCGCACAGGACCCTTTTTGTGGTCCGCCTCAGAATCGGATCACATGGTGTTCACACCTATATGATCCGATTCATGTACGAACTGACAGTTTGCATATCGAACTGATCTGGGGGTGTCGTTAACTTTGTATTGACACCCCCAGTGATTCGCATATGGCAGTGTGAACTGCCTGCAAGTTGAGTGCGATGCAGGAAGCCGCAGTGGATTCACAGCATTCCCGCATCGCACATGTGTGAATCAGGACTAAATGTGAAAATGTCTACTGGCGTAATGCACAACATGAGGTAAGAATGCCATTATGCCACAACAAAAGCATTGTCTGGGTATTGTTGATTTTACTTATACAGTAAAACCTTGGTTTGAGAGTAACTTGGTTTGAGAGCGCTTTGCAAGACAAGCAACTTTTTAAAATAAATTTTGACTTGATATACAAGCGATGTCTTGATATACAAGTAGCGTCATGTATAAAAAAGAAGAGAGGAGCCTCTAAAGTGTAGCAATATGGTTACATTTAATGAAGGTTCAATATTTAGCAACTCACATGGTTGATGATTAAAATAGGCACATCTAAGTATGCAGGCATCTGGGGTAAAGCTGTCCACATAGACCATCCTCTGCACAGCAATCTTCATCATCCCTTCCCTGCTGCACTCCACAAGTGATTCAAAGCCTCACTTTCAGATCACTCTACTGCAGGCTATTCTTCCCGGTCACGATTGCAGCCAGTGGTTCAGAAGATGGTCTATGTGGACCCCGGATGCCTGCATACTTAGGTGTGCCTATTTTAATCATCAACCATGTGAGTTGCTAAATGTTGAACTTTCATTATTAAATGTAACCATATTGCTACACTTAGAGGCCCCTCTCATCTCTCTTATTTTCTGTAGCTCTGCTAGATTTTGCTTCTAATCCCCTTGGGAAGGCTGCATATTGTGGATGGACATTTTATGGTTACACAACCTATCACATTGCTATAATCTTTGTATATAGACTATAAACTGAAGGACTTGTGGAACAAATCATCTGAGTTTCCATTATTTCTTATGGGGAAATTCGCTTTGATATAAGAGTGCTTTGGATTACAAGCATGTTTCCAGAACGAATTATGCTCGCAATCCAAGGTTTTACTGTATAATATTTTTTCTTAGGAGGAACATTTACATATTCTAATATACTCTAATAAATATACAAAGGGAGTTTTATACTGACTAGATAGTTGTGACCATGTGAATTTTTATAAATCCTTTGGCTCACGCTATCACATTACATAACACTGACTAAAGACTTGTGGTTGAGAAGCTAGATGAGACCCAAAAATAATTCATGCAACCTAATGTATCACAGAAGTCTAAACTCCTTTGGAGCCTCTAAAAAATATCTACCAACCCAAATAAATTCTTGAAGTCTTAACTGGCTACAAATGGTTTGTGAATGCTGGGAAATGCATGTAAATCATTATTTCATATTATGTGCACCTACTGCAATGAATAAATTTATAATTAATTGTTTGCATTCCAGCAAAAAAAAAAAAAAAAAGAAAAAGAAAATCTCTAGCGTGTAAGTGTGGATTATTAGCCAAATAATAGCGAGAAACATTTCAAAATCAGTAGCCTGTAGGTAATTTCTCAAAATACCTAACTGCATCAAAAATTCAGATAGATTTGGATTCCTGGATAAAATGTGTAACTCTTTCCAAAAAAACACATTTATCCTTTTTGCCCCATCCTTTTCCTCACCATCATTAGATGTTACTTACAATGTGTCTGCATCCACATCGTTTACATTCTTTTACTGCATTTGCTGCACCTGCAGGGTTAATCTGTCTAGACTTCAATGGTGCCTTCTCCTATTTGTCTATAAAGAATTTATATTTGGGTAAAATTAATTTGTGTGACAAATGACTCTAGGTAAGTAGTAGTCAGCTTGCTTAATAAGAGAGTCTCCGATGTGATCCTTAACATTCCCAGGGAGCTGTGTATTATACTCAATATTTGTAATGCTGTAGAATATTTCCAAATAGCAAACATAAAACTTCTCCTGATGACGTCCTGTTGACAAAACATGTAGGGTTGGAGACTTCCAGTACCACATCACTTTCACATTCCATTGTTGATCCAAGCAGAGGCAATCCCAGACTAGTTGTCAGCAGATCATTATTTAAGTTTTTAGGGGAGGCATCGTACATTGTGAGTGTACTATATATTTTTTTTATGGGGATGTTTTTAATAAACAGTGTTGCACTACAAGCTTTCTCTGATTCCTTTCCTATGCATGATGGTGATGAGGAGCATAGAGATCTCATGGAAAGTGGTTTTCTGTATGAGGCTGACCAGAGGCATTAAGCGCTATTTGACGTACCTAGGTATATGCTTAGGGGGTCAGTAATTATTGGTTAGTTCGGTTTCAGGTGGGAGCATGGGTGGTGAGAGAAACAGGACTATAATCCTCTACACAGAGCACAAGACACTTTCACAAATTTTGTATTGCTCTTTATTTACAGTACAATTTGCACTTTGGAAGAGGGAAAGCACTTTTTGGAAGAATTGTTTGTAAAGAAGCATATTTAACATTTGCACTTGATACATAGTTACATACATAGCCACATACATAGTAGTTGAGGTTGAATAAAGACAACAGTCCATCCAGTTCAACCTGTGCAGGTGTGTGTGTCAGTGATGTAATCATTTCCCATAATCCTGAATGTTGTGATCTCATGTCCAAGAGTCTTTTAAAAGTAGCCATACTCCCCGCAGCTACAACCAATTGTGGAAGAGAGTTCCACATTAAACCGCCTCTCCTCTAATCTCATTGTGTGGCCACGTGTCCTCTTGCACTCCTTGAGACAAAATAATTTTTTTTCTATGCTGGGATCACCATTGAGGTTTTTTTTAAATCGCTATCGTGTCCCCTCTCAGGTGTCTCTTCTCCAGGGAGAATACATTAGGTGCTTGAAATAGCTCCTTGTAATGAAGGTCTCCTAATCAGTTTAGTTGCCCTTCTTTGGACTCTCTCCAGTTCCAGCACATCCCTTTTGAGGATTGGCGACCAGAACTGAACAGAATAATCCAGATGTTGGCAGACCACGGTTTTATAAAGTGGCAAGATTATAGATTTTTCTCTGGAAAATATCCCTTTCCTTATGCATACTAATATTCTGCTGGCTTTGACAGCTGCAGCGTGACATTGCATGCTATTGCTTAATCTATCTTCTACTAAGACTCCCAGATCTTTCTCCATCTTGGATTCCCCAGAGGTCCCCCCCCCCTAGAGCATAATTTGCATTTATGTTTTTAGCCCCCAAGTGCAATACCTTACACTTCTCTACATTAAACCTCATTTGCCATGTAGTTGCCCACTCTGTTATTTTGTTCAGGTCATTCTGTAAGATTTCTATGTACTGATGAGAAGTTATTGCCCTGCCTATTTTTGAGTCATCCGCGAAAACTGAGATTGAGCTACTGATTCCATCCTCATGTTATTAATGAATAAATTGAACAAAATTGGTCCCAGGACTGAGCCTTGGGGGACCCCATTTACCACTCCATACCAGCCTGAGCATGCGTGATTTATCACCACCCTTTGGACACGCCCATATATTAATAATAATAATGATTTATAATATGGAGTAGTACAGCTATTTTATTATTCAGGATAGAATATTGGCAGACATTGCTGACATACTGTGACAGATGCTACAGGTCTGGTTGTAGACAGAGGCTTGGAACATTTTACATTAAACCGCTAAGGATTAGAAATGGGCAAATCTGCCCTGGTTCAGTTTATGGGAGGTACACTGAGTCCTGTTTGAAACTTGCAAAACACAAATTTAGCAGCAAATCCTATTAAGGTCTACGGGAGGGTTAATCATATTATTCGATTCTGGCCAATTTTAGGGCTAATAGGCAAACTATCACCAAAAAAAGCAATGGGAAGCAGATACTGTCATAGGGAGCCTGTGCCAATCACAAAAATAAAAAAATATATAATGGATGAGGTGCTGTTAATGCAGCTTTGAGGGCTACAAAAACTCACACATTTTTCAATAACACGTTTGAGATATGCATTAAACCTGTGTGTTGTATTTGTATGAGGAATTAGAGACAGCAGCAGCACCCCAATTTCCTTTAACCACTTAAGGACCGTGAGGTTTTACCCCCTATTTACCAGGCCATTTTTTTTTGCCATACGACACTGCGTTACTTTAACTGACAATTGTGTGGGCGTGCCACGCTGTACCCAAAATAAATTGATGTCCTTTTTTCCCCCACAAATAGTGCTTTCTTATGGTGGTATTAAACCTCTGCAGTTTTTATTTTTTGCGCTATAAACAAAAAAAGAGCGACAATTCTGAAAAAAAACAACTTTTTTTTTACTGTTTTTTGCTATAAAACATTCCCCAAAAAATTTTAAAAAATAAAATTTCTTCATCAATTTAGGCCAATATGTATTCTGCTACATATTTTTGGTGAAAAAAAAACCCCTAATAAATGTATATTGATTGGTTTGCACAAAAGGTATCACGTCTACCAACTAGGGGAAAGATTTATGTCATTTTTATTTATTTATTTATTTATTGTTTACTAATAATGGCGGTGATAAGCGATATTTAGTGGGACTTTGACATTGCGGCAGACAGATCGGACGCCTAACTGACACTTTTGAGGGGACCAGTGACATTACTACAGTAATCAGTGCTAAAAATATGCACTGTTACTGTATTAATGACACTGGCAGGGAAGGGGTTAACACCAGGGATGATCAAAGGGTAAATGTGTGCCTAGGGGATGCTTTCTAACTGTGAGGGGGATTTACTAACTGGATGATGACAGAGACCTGTGTTCCTAAATAGGAGGAACACAGGATCCCTGTGTTCATTACTGACAGAACATTGGCCTGCCTTGTTTACATCAGCAGACCGCTATTCTGTCTCCATTGGAGGGCGATCGCGGGTACCTGGCTGACATCCCATCCGCCGTACTCGCTGATTGGCTCCCCCTCTAGCCAACCGTGCCTCCACTATCTGCTATAGGAAGCGGCGTACAGGTACGTCGTTTAACATAACAGAGCCAACCTGCCGCAATAAGACTACGGTAGCTGGTCGGCAAGTGGTTAATTTGATTGATATCAATAAAAAAAAATAATACTTTTCGGTGGCTTGACTGGCAGCAGTGGTAGCCGCAAAATATTGTACATTTTTGGTCAGAGAAAAAGCTGGCATTATTGATGTAACCAAATCCCCCTCCTCCACCAATCACTCCAGAACCCCTAAAATTGGCTGACAGAATCCATCGGAGATGTTTGGCTACTTCATCTCTGACTTGAGGTAGAAGCAGCTACAAATAGAAAATGTGGGGAAGATTAGAGCTATACAGTATAGCTATCCTATCCTATGAGTTCTCCTTTGGTTCTCTGTGTCTTTGACCTTTCTATATAATATCTCTATCCCCTCTGTCTGCCTATCTATTTAAATTGTATTATCCGTCTTATCTATTTATTGCTCTTAATTACCAATATCTATATTCTGCCAGTCATCCCATTTCTACCTTGTTACATGTGGAGTCATGCATATCTCTGCCTTTGTCCTCAGGAGGAGGACTGAAGGTGACAAAAGTATTAACGACTTCTGGACTGGGCCTTTTTCTGACACTTGTTGATCACAAGTTAAAAATCAGGTTTTTTTTTTGCTAGAAAATTACTTGGAACCCCCAAACATTATATATATATATATTGTTTCAGCATAGTCCCTAGAGAATAAAATGGAGATCGTTGCAATATTTGTTATTACACCGTATTTGCGAAGCAGTCTTAAAACGCAATTTTTTTTAGAAAAAATGTACCTTTTGAATAAAAAGATAAGAAAACAGTAAACTTAGCCCAATTTTTTTCTATAATGTGAAAAATAATGTTATGCTGAGTAAATAGATACCCAACATGTCATGCTTCAAAATTGCACAGGCTTGTGGAATGATGACAAACATTGGTACTTAAAAATCCCCATAGGCAACAGTTTAAAAATTTCCACAGGTTACCAGTTTAGAGTTACAGAGGAGGTTTCGCTCTAACAATCCCTGCGGTACCTCACATGTGTGGTTTAAACACAGTTTGGGGGGGGGGGGGGATTGCGTATGTGCTCGCTTCTGCGCGCAAGCTAACAGGACGGGGGGCTTGAATTTTTTTTTTCCTTTTTATTTTATCTTTTATTTTTACACAGTTTTTATTTTTTTAACTTTTTAATCATTTTATTCCCATTACAAAAAATGTAAACATCCCTTGTAATAGAAATAAGCATGACAGGACTTCTTTAGTGCCGGTTCACACTATTGTGATGCGGGAACACTGCGAATATACTGCGTGTTCCTGCATCACATCCGCAGAACAGGCAGTTCACACTGCCATATGCGATACGCTGGGGGTGTCAATTCACAGTTAACGACACCCCCAGATCAGATCGCATAACGCAGTGCGATCTGACAGTTCGCACAGAAATCGGATTCTGATTCTGCTGTGGACCAAAAAAAGGGTCCTGTGCGTGTTCACTGCGATTGCGGTGCGAATTCAGCCATACAAACTATGGCTGAACTCGCAGCCACACAGACATCGATTGTGATTTTAGGAGAAGTGCGCTCCGAATCATATGCGATGCCGGTGATAGCAGAAGTGTGAACCTGCACTAAATGTGAGATCTGGGGTCAAAAAGACCTCACATCTCACATCTACACTAAAAAAGAAAAAAAAAGTCAGTTGCTAGGAAGCGACGTATGACGTTGCTCCGCTACTCCAAGGCCATAGTCGAGGTGAGGACCATCTTGTCTTCCCTCGGCTTCCTGCCTGAGAGGAGAGCGGACCGGATCGTTTCCCCTGCTACCGACGGGTCCAGTAAGCGGGAAAAAAGATCAGGAGGCAGCGGAAGGGGGCACCTCTCCCACCGCCCATGAAAGGTGATCCCACAGTGAATTGGCCACTAGGACCACCCTTATGTTAAAGAGGACCGCCCATTGTTTAAAAAAATACAGGGGTTATGGCAGCTGCTATAACCCCGGTATTTAATATCAAAACATCTTTAGGCCTCATGCTCACAGGACGTTTTTTTAACTTTCCTAGAAGCCAGCAGCGTTTTTGCAGAAAAAATGCATGATGCTTGTAAAAGTGTCTAAAGCTTTTATGAGCGTTTAGAGGCACTTGTGCATTATGGCCTCATGCACACTCCAGCTGCTAAATGGACGTTTAGGCTCCATGTACACGGGACGCTGGAAATGGCTGTTTAAGAGCAGTTGGGCTTTTTTTTTTAGAAGCCCCTGAACCCATCTACATTTTATCTTATCTGTCCATGTACACCAGGTCGTTTGCAGTCGTTTGCGGGCAGTTGCGTTCAGTGACTTTTTTTTAGGACGCAATTATTTGCGTTCGAACGTGTGTTTCCCGGTGTTTCAAACGCAAAAACGCGACCGAACACGTCCGAACGCGACCGAACGCGATGAGCCGCATTTGGGGAATAATTTTTTTGACCTCTAGGAACGGTTCTAAACGCAAACGCCCGCAAACGCCCGCTAAACGCGGGTACAAACGCGACCGAACGGACGTTTCAAACGTCCTAAAAATTCCAGCATTCAAAGGGACTTTTAGGCCTCATGCACACTGGACGTTTTTGGAGCTGCTGTTAGCAGCGTCAGACGTTTTTTTTTGCAGCTGCAGAACGCCCATCCATGTTATTCTATGGACTCATGCACACATAGAGCTTTTAGGAGCTCCAAGTGGCATAGGCGTTTTACAGCTCCAAAAAAAACCCAGAAACTGTGGGTTCAGGAGCTCCAGCGTCAAGCTGCAAAAAACGCCTGACGCTACTAAACGCGCCTAAACGCGGCTAAACGCGGCACGACGCGCGTCAAGCAGCGTCAAGCGTTTTTTTTTTTTTTTTTTAACTGTGATTGGTCATTGTAATGACCTGGAAACCAGGAAATACAGAAAAAATGTGATTGGTGACTGTAATGACATGGAAAACAGCAAATACATGCCCACATTACCCAAGAGACCTTTGCCCCTGTTGAGAAGAGTGGATAGTGTGGAAAAGAAGCATGGCTACTGACATTCAACAGGCAGAGCTGATTTCAGCAATTGAAGTTAATCCAGAGCTCTGGGATTTATCCCACCCATCATATAATGACAGAATACGTAAAACAAAGATCTGGAGGGAAATTTCAAATGCTCTCATACCAGACTGGGCCCGGCTGAGCAATTCATCAAAACAAGAACGAAGTAAGTTTTTTTTTTTTTTTTTTAATTCCTTTGCTATGTTTATTAGAAAGCATATTAACCCTTTTTTCAATTTTCCATAGCCAAAGCATTACAACGGCGCTGGAAATCAATACGGGACAGAGTAAGGAGAGATTTGACAGAAATAGAAAAATCTCAGCGGAGTGGAGCAGCAGCTCCACCCAGAAAACAATATTTATTTCATAACAACCTAGCGTTCCTGCGCCGATCAATGCTGCAAAATGCAAGAGAGTAAGTTAATTTTTTTTTTTTATGTCACATATACCCTAACAAAAATTAAAAAATGTACATTCACTGTTTTAATTCTCTATAGAACAACATCAAACATTTCAGACCACAGGGATCCTATCGAGGAGGAGGAGGAGGTGGATGCTCCAGATGCAGCTTGTATAGAAAGTGGGAGTGTAACAGAAGCGGAGGTGCTATCCCCCAATCTCTCCATTTCCCAAAGCCCATCACCAGCACAGGTAATTATCTGTCCATTATGTCTCTTCTGTCTGTCAGTCTATGTACCAATCTGAACATGCCCATTTTTGTTCACAGGAATCTACGAGCCAGGTTACACCTGCCAGCAGCATCCGCCAGGAACCAGAATACCAGGTGGAAGTTCGTGGCCGTGGCAATGGCAGTACCCGTGGCAGAGGCCGCAATCAGCGCCAGAGGGGTGGCATGTTCGCCCCTGAAACAGAGGATAGGGTGGTAGCCTTGCTGCAGGAAGTGAGGGATGAGAGGCGCGTCGTGGACCCATTTTTGGATCCTTTGAATGCGCGCGCCTCATTCTTGCGGAACCTGTACCACGTCCTGGAGGAGATTGGTGGACCCGAGGAGAGGCATTGTATGGATCGCATGTACGTTTTTGCTATGCAATATCGTACATCAAAATTAAGTGGTGGGCGACCACCTAACGATCCATCCAGTGCTCTTCAGGATCTATCAATGTCCTCCAGGACTGTAGCAATGCTACCACCCCCCTCATATCAGCAGCCTAGATGGCAGCCACCATCTGGCCATTCCTACCCTTCCTATTACTCCCCACATTTCCCCACGGAATTTCCTCCTCCCCCTCCTCCAGGACATGCAACATGCTCCAATGTTGCCATACCCCCTGCCTTCCAAGGACCCTACCATCCCCAGGACTTTGGGAATGAGCGCCTGCCCCAACCTACCCATTCCCACCCTGAATCCACTGTCCCCCGTCCCCAATTACCTCATCTGAGCCCTGCTGACCAATCTGCTCAATATCAGCAGTTATAAACTTGAGCTTTTTTGGTTTTGTTACTCCAGTTTTCTTTTTTGTTTTGTTACTCCAGCTTGTTCATTTAATAAATCTTTAAACGAGAATTTTTTTTTTTTTTTTTTTGGGGTTAAGGTACACTTCAGCAGTATGTTAGCATACGGGTATCATACGCTTGCCTCAAGCAGAAGAAAAGGACTCTTTTTCTTCTGCCTGGGGCAAGCGTAAGTGCAGCCCAAAAAGGGGTATAATACGCTTGCCTCAAGCAGAAGAAGAGGACTCTTTTTCTTCTGCCTAGGGCAAGCGTAAGTGCAGCCCAACAAGGGATATCATACGCTTGCCTCAAGCAGAAGAAGAGGACTCTTTTTCTTCTGCCTGGGGCAAGCGTAAGTGCAGCCCAAAAAGGGGTATAATACGCTTGCCTCAAGCAGAAGAAGAGGACTCTTTTTCTTCTGCCTAGGGCAAGCGTAAGTGCAGCCCAACAAGGGATATCATACGCTTGCCTCAAGCAGAAGAAAAGGACTCTTTTTCTTCTGCCTGGGGCAAGCGTAAATGCAGCCCAAAAAGGGGTATCATACGCTTGCCTCAAGCAGAAGAAAAGGACTCTTTTTCTTCTGCCTGGGGCAAGCGTAAGTGCAGCCCAAAAAGGGGTATCATACGCTTGCCTCAAGCAGAAGAAAAGGACTCTTTTTCTTCTGCCCAACAAGGTACAAGGCACAGCTGAACTGAAGAAATGGGAGACATGAAAAGAACTGCCAAATTTTAAATTGCTTTATTTCTAAAAAAACAAGAAGGCAGAGCTTAGAAAGATACAACATTTTTTTTAAATAAAATAATTTTGCCACGAAACTTCTCCATCAGGTGATAAGAAGAAATCGGCAAACTGGTTACGAATGCCTATCACCCGTGCCGTTGACCTCAAGTCCAAATATTGCACCCGTTGATTTTGGTTTCGGGGTTCCGGTTCAACGGTGCTCCTCTCCTTCTCCCGCAGGAAGTTGTGGAGAACACAGCATGCCAGGACCACCCTAATGGCATTTTCCACATCAAGCTGCATGCAGGTGAGTAACACTCTCCATTTTGCTGTCAGGACTCCAAAGGCACATTCAACAACGCGGCGTGCACGGCTGAGACGATAATTAAATATTTTTTGGCTGTCGCTGAGACAATTGCCACTGTATGGCCTCATTATATTTTCACTAAGTCCGAAGGCCTCGTCCGCTACCATGACCAATGGTAAGCTTGGTTCCTCGGTACAAGGTAGAGGCCTTCTTTCTGGAATGTTGAACCTTCCTTCGTTTAGCCGACGTCCAAACGCTGACTCACGAAAAATGCGGGCATCACTCTGGCTGCCATATGCTCCAACGTCAACCACAATGAAACACAGATTCGCATCAGCTAATGCCAGCAGGACCACCGAAAAGTATTTTTTATAGTTAAAATATGACGAACCTGAGTGAGGAGGCTTCTTGACCCTGATATGTTTGCCATCCAGTGCGCCCAGACAATTGGGAAACTGAGTTTTTTCCCAAAATTCATCAACCACTGCTTCCCAGAGGTCTTCAGTTGGCTCCGGCATTACGACTTGATTAAGCTCCTCCCATATTGTCATACAGCTTTCTCGGACTATCTTGCCAATCGTCGAGACACCAAGAAGAAAGTGGTGGTTTAAGGACACGAAACTCGATCCTGTAGCAAGGAACCTAAAAAAGATCAAAATTGGGAGTGTCAAAACAATACAACGCAATACATTTTGTACACATGCAATGCGACATAAGCTATGCATTCGGTTTGCAAGAAATCGCAATGAACAGACATCGCATGCGATTTGCATAGCAGTTCGGTACAAATTGCATGCATGCAATGTCATGCAATGTGTGACATTGCATATGTGTGAACAGGCACTAACCCCCCTTTCAAAGCAAATATCACTTACCGGAGTGTCACGAGCAGTCGTTCCTCTGGTGACACACTGCTTCTCATCCTGGTGTCCATCCTTTCTAACCTTGGCCTGAGCATCCCCAGCAGGTCATCGAAGACAGATACTGACATTCTTGTAAAGTTGAAGAATTTTTCAGGATGCATGCGAAGATGGGTGTACATGCTCTGAAAGTACCCCAACGTAGGACGCTGGGATACAATGGGATGTACCCAGAATCTACGCCGTCTGCTGCTTCTCTCCTCCTCCTCCATCTGTCTCCTCCGCCGCATCCTATGCAGAGCAATCAGAAGGATTGCCTCATCGATTTTTTGAATCACAGGATCCATTTTCCTCAAAACAAATGCTCTCTCCTCAGTTTCTCCTCACAAAATGGCATAGTCATGTGATATTTATCATATTTTATGGAATTCTGGGTAATATGTGAGTGAATTTATGTAAAAAGTTGTGTTTACTTTAAAAAACGCTTGTTAGCGCTGACGCGCCTAAACGCGCTATGACGCCAATGCAAAACGCGGCTTGACGCGCGTTTTTGACGCCGCTTTTTCCCGGCGTCAAGTAAACAGCTTTTGAGCACGTTTTTATAACGCCCTGTGTGCATGGAGCCTTAACAACGTCCCGTGTACATGGAGCCTTAGGAGCAGTTGGGCATTTTTTTTTCAGCAGCTCCTGAACTCTCCTCAGTGTTATCTTATGTGTACATGTACACTCAGTCGTTTATAGTAATTTAGAGGCAGTTTAGATTACTAGCATTTTTTTGAAAGCATAAAAATCACGTTCAGGGCTGTAGTTTACCAGGATTTCAAAACACCAAATGCTTGTAAACGCGGTAATGCGTTTATAGGCGTTTTTAAAGGGGAAAACATTTCTAATACTTTTTCAACATATAAAAATTTTGAAAAAAACATACATTTCACCACATGCAGTTGCCTGCATCATGATTTTTGATGGGATCCATAGTGAAAACATAAAAAATAGGACAGCTTGATAGGCAGACAAGCACACTGCTGCTGCTGCTCTCTCCTCTCTCACATAATGGCTGAAATAGTTAATAATTGACTTGTTTTTCATGCATTGTGAGCGTGTCTTCTGAGGTTATCTTTAAAAAAATGCTTCTAACCTGAAATGCTGATAGCTGCTACTAAACTCGCATAACTCCTGCTGCTAAAATAACTGTTCATGGGACGTTGTCAGGCATGCGTACAAGCATATGGGGGCCATACAAACTACTGAGTACCATTTTTAGTTGCTGCAATGAAATTTCAGCAAAATGGACTAGCCTGCTGCATCATTTTTTCACTTTGATTTTGGGGGTGTCTTTACCATTGTCCAGCCTGTAGAGGTCTGTGTGTCCCTCCATGGATATGCCTCCCCGGACCATCACTGACCTACCACCAAACTGGTCATGAGAAACAATGTTACAGGAAGCATAACGTTCTCCACCGCTTCTCCAGACCCTTTCATGCCTGTCACATGTGCTCAGGGTGAACCCGCTATCATCTGTGAAAAGCACAGGGTGCCAGTGGTGGATCTGCCAATTCTGGTGATCCATGGCGAATGCCAATAGAGCTCCATGGTGTTGGGCACAGGGCCCCGTAGAGGATGTCAGGCCCTCAGGCCACCCTCATGAAGTCTGTTTCTGATTGTTTTGTCAGAGATGTTCACACCAGTGGCCTACTGGA
The DNA here is from genome assembly GCF_965119305.1 of Pelophylax lessonae. Lineage (NCBI taxonomy): Eukaryota > Metazoa > Chordata > Amphibia > Anura > Ranidae > Pelophylax > Pelophylax lessonae. Next base: position 287,886,292 of record NC_138769.1, read on the forward strand.
GGTCATTTTTTAGGGCTCTGGCAGTGTTCATCCTGTTCCTCCTTGCAAAAAGGAGCAGGCACAGGTCCTGCTGATGGGTTAAGTCCCCTGTCCAGCTCTCCTAGTGTAACTGCCTGTCTCCTGGAATCTCCTCCATGCTCTTGAGGCTGTGCTGGGAGACTCAGCAAACCTTCTGGCAATGGCACATATTGATGTGCAATCCTGGAGTAGTTGGACTGGTTGTGCAACCTCTATAGTGTTCAGGTATCGCCTTATGCTACCAGTAGTTACACTGACCCTAGCCAAATGCAAAACTAGTGAAAAACAGTTAGAAGTGATGAGTAGGTGAAAAAATGTCACTGGCCTCCACCTGTAAAACCATTCCTGTTTTGGAGGTCATCTCATTGTTGCCCATCTAGTGCACCTGTTGTTAATTTTATTAACACCAAAGCAGCTGAAACTGATTAACAACCCCCTCTGCTACTTAACCGACCAGATCAATATCCCAGGCGTTTAATCGACTTGATGCTATACTCTGATTAAAAAGTATTCCTTTGATTTTTTTTGAGCAGTGTATATTAGAGCTGCACGATTGTGGAAAAAATGAGAATCACAATTTTTTTGCTTAGAATAAAGATCATGATTTTCTCATGATTCTCGGCGTAACATCATCTTTTACATTATACAAAAAAATCAGGATAACCCTACTGTTTCGTTTTTTTTTTTTTTAATTCAAAAGTGCCGGTTCACACTTGTTCGAGTGCCGGGTTCGCATGTAATATCGGAGCGCACTGCTCCGACATTACATGCGATCGGCTGTGCGGTGCGAGTTTAGCCATACAGTTTGTATGGCTAAATTCGCATCGCACCCGCAGCTAACACGCACAGGAGGCATTTTTGCAGCCGCATAAGGATCGGATCGCACAGCGGTTCACACGTGTGCGATCCGATCCTGTGCGAACTGCACGATCGCACTGCAATATGCGATCAAACTGGGGGTGTCGTTAAGATTACATTGACACCCCCAGCGTATCGCATATGGCAGTGTGAACTGCCGGGGGTGCGTGTGCGATGCGGGAACAGGCTGCGAATTCGCAGCCTTCCTGCATCGCATAAGTGTGAACCGGCACTTACAGTTTATTTTTTCCCAAAAAGCTGCATTTAAAAGACTTCTGCGCAAATACAGTGAGACATAAAAGTTTGCAACAATCGCCATTTTATTCTCTAGGGTCTCTGCTAAAATATATATATATCATGTTTGGGGGTTCTAAGTAATTTTCTAACAAAAAATACTGATTTTAACTTGTAAGCAACAAGTGTCAGAAAAAGGCTTGATCTTTAAGAGGTTAAACTGACCTCACTTAGTCCCGGTTCACACTTCTGCGATGCGGGAACACTGCGAATATGCAGCATATTCCCGCATCTCATCCACACCCCTGGCAGTTCACACCGCCATATGCAATACGCAGGGGGTGTCAATTAAAATTTAACGACACCCCCAGTTGAGATCGCATATCGCAGTGCGATCTGCAAGTTCGCACAGAATCGGATCGCACTTGTGTGAACCACCATGTGATCCGATTCTGCTGCGGATAAAAAAAAAGGGTCATGTGCGTGTTTAGTGTGATTGCGGTGCGAATTCAGCCATGCAAACTGTATGGCTGAAATTTGCACTGCACAGAGGTTGCATGTAATTTAGGAGCAGTGCGCTCCGAATTACATGCGATCTCTGTGATCGCCCTAATGTGAACCGGTGTTCCATGAAAAAACCCTACCCGTGAAAATTCCCTACCCTCGTCACTTCCTGTGCACCTACATCATTGAACAGCTGAGCAGCTTACCACTGCGCATGCTCACAGCTCCGGAGGGTAGGGAATTTTAACGGGGTAGTGTTTTTTAACGTTACACCGCATCAGCTGTTGCCGCGGGTACATTAAATCATCTCCGCTGCAACATTAAATCATCTCCGCCCCAACCCCTCTGAAAATCATCTCCGCTGCAACATTAAATCATCTCCACTCCAACCCCTCTGAATTCCCTGATCTTGGCTCCAAAATATAAAAGTGGCGGCGGATCTATGAAAATATAACTCACGGAGCCGAGATCTCCGTGATTTATATTTTCATAGACCTGCCATCGCTTTTACATTTAGTAGCCGAGATCAGGCAAGTCAGAGGGGTTGGAGCGGAGAAGATTTAATGTACCCACGGCAACAGCTGATGCAGTGTAACGTTACAAAACACTACCCCATGAAAATCCCCTACCCTCCGGAGCTGTGAGCATGTGCAGTGGGAAGCTGCTCAGCTGTTCCATGACGTATGACGTACAGTATGTGCACAGGAAGTGACGAGGGTAGGGAATTTTCACGAGGTAGAGTTTTTTAACGTTACACCGGCCCTAACAGACAAAAGTTCATTCATTTGAGCTAAAAGAATGAAAAGATACATTGTAAAACATTGTGTTTATAGATATCTAGCAGCCTTAACAATGTTGATAAACATTTATGGAAACTCTTGTTTTTTTTCTTTGACAGCTGTGAGTGATCAGAGAACGGCTCTGTAAGAATCTAAGACAGTGATGGGCTGACGGCAAAAAGTCTGAGTGCCCAAACTGCAACGGAAAACCAACTTTTTTAATTCAGAGTGCCAACACTGCAATTAATGTGCAGCACAGTAATATGAGATTAATATGAGAATAGTCCAAAGGATCCCAAAAGGTCCGTAAAGTTCTTCAAATTTGGCTTTATCTGGAGAAGTAAGAAAACATAGGGTTGTCTTACGGAACTGTAAAAATTTGTTACTAAAATTCTCCTTTGCAACTGCTACAATGCTTGAAAATTCCTTGTAGATTTCCCGATGGTTTATAGGATTGTCCGTAAATGTTGTAGAATTTTCCAAATGCATTTTCAGATTTGGAAAATATTTCAGCTGTCCACTTTCAAGGTCTCTTTCAAAAACCTGCAGTCTTCTCTCAAATGTTCTGATATCACAAAACATCCATTCTGCTGTTCTACCTAAACCTTGCAGTTTTTTGTTCAGTACATTGAAGTATACTGTAAAATCTGTGGAAAACGTGAGGTTGGTAAGCCAGGTCATAATAGTGAGTTGTGGATATTCCTGTCCCTTTTCATTAATAAACAGCCTAATTTCATCCAAGCAGGCTACAAATCTCTCCAGTACTCATCCTCTGCTCAGTCACCAGACGTTATTGTACATAAGTAAAGTATTATACTGTGCCTGAACCTCTTCAAGAAGTGCTTGAAACTGTCGAAAATTAAGAGCACGAGCCATAAAGTAATTCATCATTTTTGTGACATCTTTGAGGATATCATTTAATTTTTGGCTGCTTTTCCTGGCATCAAGAGCTTCTTGATGTATAAAAAAATGAAACTGAATGACGGGATGTTTTGCTTCTTCAACAAAGAACTGTATGAAACCAGATGTTACCCCCACCATGCAAGGTGCCCATCACTAGTAACTGAAACCACTTTTTCTGGTCTTGTGTCTTGTGACAAAAAAGCCTCCATCACAACATTGTAGATATCTATACCTTGTGTTCTTCCAGGCAAAGACACCAGTTTCAGGAGCTCTTCTCTCATGATGTCACCAACAGCATAATGCAAAATTACTGCTAGCCTCGTATGATTATTTATATTTGTGCTTTCACCCAAGCACATGGAGCAACAGTCTGCCTTTTGTAAGTCAGTGGTGAGCTGCTGACTGACATCACTTGCCATATGCAGGACTCAATCTTTAACAGTATTCCTGCTAATTGGCATCTCAGAAATGCATTGCGCAATGTTATCCTTGCTTGGAAAATCATGAAAAAGAGAATTACTCACAGCCAACATGGCTGTTTTGATAAAATCCCCATAAAAAAGGGGCTTACCATGTTTTGCTATGCACAGTGAAATTTGAAAGCTAGCAGCCCTCAGATGATTTGTTTTAGCAAGGTAGTTGCAAAAACTACACTACTTGGAGTGATATTTCCTCAATTTCCCTTCAAGACATTCTTTCCTTTCAGCTTGACCAAGTTCAGCAACACTTTTGTGATTGGTGTCAATCTCGCACATCAAGTGACATCTGACACTTGATGTGCGAGACACAACACTTTCACTACACAGACCACATAACACTTTACCATTGCGTTCAATCACTCCAAATGACTGTGTCCAGGCCTATTGGAATGATCTTCCACTATCTGTTTTCAGTTTAGCTTTTTTTGCTGTACTAATTTTTGGGTGTTCAAGTCTATAAAAATACAAAAAAAAAAGGATAAAAATCTATCCTACCTATACTAAAAATAGTATTGTCACATTTCACAAATACGTATTTATTAAACACATATTTGTAGAAGAGCAACTCACATTTTTTTAGACAAATATAGGCATAAATAGTCCAACGACCTGTGAAACAAGGCGCGTTGTGCTGCTGCTGACTCCGCTCTGCTGGGTCTGGAAGCCGGCTGTAGATTCTACAATATCCACTGTAGAGAAGAATCCAAGAGACAGGACTGTAATAAAAAAAACAATTTTTTTTTGTCATTGTTGTTCATAGGGACACAGGTTCCAAAAACTACCATATGTTATATAGCGTCACCTTAAGGTGAATTGGACTTTAGGCAAACCAAATTGTAGGCCAGCCACTGCAGCTTCAGTTTTTGCCTAGTGACGGTGAATTCATATTTTTTTTTTTCCCCAGTTCTGCTGTTTAAAATGTAATTTTTTTTTTCAACGCTAGTATGCATGTGAGTGAGTCTGTATGTGCTCAGATCATACGCCTCACACTGCATAAAATTGGTCTCCGTGGCTGTCATCCCAGAAAGAAGGCTATTCTAAAGATGATGCATAAGAAAGCCCACAAACAGTTTGCTGAAGACAAGCAGACTAAGGACATGGATTACTGGAACCATGTCCTGTGGTCTGATGAGAGAAAGATAAACTTATTTGGTTCAGATGGTGTGTCAAGTGTGTGTGGCGGCAACCAGGTGAGGAGTACAAAGTACAAGTGTGTCTTGCCTACAGTCAAACATAGTGGTGGAAGTTTCATGGTCTGAGGCTACATAAGTGCTGCCGGAACTGGGAAGCTACAGTTTATTGAGGGAACCATAAATACCAACATGTACTGTAACATACTGAAGCAGAGCATGATCCTCTCCCTCTAGAGACTGGGCCACAGGGCAGTATTCCAACATGATAACAAGCCCAAAAACACCTCCAAGTCGAACACTGCCTTGCTAAAGGAGCTGAGGGTAAAGGTGATAGACTGGCCAAGCATGTCTCCAGACCTAAACCACATTGAGAATCTGTAGGGCACCCTCAAACGGAAGGTGGCGGAGCACAAGGTCTCTAACATCCACCAGCTCTGTGATGTTGTCATGGAGGAGTGGAAGAGGACTCCAGTGGCAACCTGTAAAGCTCTGGTGAACTCCATGCCCAAGAGGGTTAATGCAGTGCTGGAAAATAATGATGGCCACACAAAATATTGACACGTTGGGCCCAATTTCAACATTTTTACTTAGGGGTGTACAACTTTTGTTGCCAGCGGTTAAGACATTATTGGCTGTGTGTTGAGTTATTTTGAGGGGGACAGCACATTTACATTGTTATACAAGCTGTACACTCACTACTGCAATACTCACTACATGGTAGCAAAGTGTCATTTCTTCAGTGTTGTCACATGAAGAGCTATAATAAAATACTTACATAAATGTGAGGGGTGCACTCACTTTTGTGAGATACTGTATACATATATAGTATCTCACAAAAGTGAGTACACCCCTCACATTTTTGTGTGTGTGTGTGTGTGTATATATATATATACAGATAAAGCACATATCTAGTCTATATTTTTATTATTATTATTATTATACAGGATTTGTATTGCGCCAACAGTTTGTGCAGCGCTTAACAAAATGAAGGCAGACATAACAGTTACAATACAATTTGGAACAAAAGGAATCAGAGGGCCCTGTTTGTTAGAGCTTACAATCTAAAAGGGAGGGTCAATTGATACAAAAGGCAATAGCTGTGGGGGATGAGCTGATGGAGCAAGTGAAACAGTGTTATTAGTTAGTAGCCGGGTAGGCTTCTTTAAAGAGAAGGGTTTTCTGGGATTGTCTAAAGATGGATAGATTAGGGGACAGTCAGACAGATTGGGGTAGAGGATTCCAAAGAATGGGAGAAGCTCTGGAGAAATCCTGGAGGCGAGCATGGGAAGAGGTGACAAGGGAGCTATAGAGCAGGAAGTCTTGGGAGGACCGAAGAGATATGGTTGATATTTTGAGATCAGGTAAGTGATGTAGCTGGGGGCAGAGTTGTGGATGGTTTTGTAAACTATTGTTAGCACTTTGAATTTTATTCATTGGGTGAGTGGAAGCCAGCAAAGGGATTGGCAGAGAGGGGTGGAGGACACTGAACGGTTAATAAGGTAGATAAGTCTTACAGCAGCATTCATTATGGATTGAAGGGGGGATAATCTATGTAAGGGTAATCCAATGAGGAGGGAGTTGCAATAGTCGAGGCGAGAGATAACCAGGGCATGAATTAAAAGCTTGGAGGTGTCACTGGTTAAAAGGGGCCGTATTCTAGCGATGTTGCGGAGGTTAAGGTGACATGATTTGGACAGGGATTGGATGTGAGCCTGAAAGGACAGTGAAGAGTCCACAGTTACCCCTAGCACCCTGGCATGTGTGGAAGGACTGATAGTTGTTCCATTGATCTTGACAGAGAATTCCGGGGAAGGGGCATGTGGAAGGAGGAAATATTATGAGCTCGGTTTTAGATAGATTCAGTTTGAGGAAGTGGTGGGACATCCAGGCTGATATGTCTGTTAGTAAATCAGTGTTGAGGGAGGAGACTGATGGGGTGAGCTGAGGGGTAGAGAGGTAGATTTGGGTGTCATCAGCATAGAAATGGTAGTGGAAGCCATGGGAGGCTATTAGCTGACCCAGGGAGGAGGTATAGATTGAGAATAGTAGAGGTCCAAGGACAGAACCTTGGGGGACCCCAACAGTAAGAGGAGTTGCAGGGGAGTAAGTGGAATTGTAAGTGACACCGAAGGTGCGGTGAGATAGGTAAGATTCGAACCAATGGAGGGCACAGCCACAGAGACCGAGCAAACTGAGTTTTTTGAGAAGGAGGGGGTGGTCAACAGTATCAAAGGCAGCAGAGAGGTCCAAGAGTAAAAGTATTGAGTAGTGACCATTGGTTTTAGCTGTTGGTAAGTCATTTGTAAATTTTAGGAGAGAACTTTCTGTGGAGTGTTGCCGGCGAAATCCAGACTGAAGGGGTCAAGGAGGTTATTCTCAATGAGGTGCTTGCTCAGGCGGTTGTAGACTAAACTTTCAAGGAGTTTGGAAGCAAAAGGGAGTAAGGAGATGGGTTAAGTTATTAAGATTGGTGGGGTCTAGTGAGGCTTTCTTTGGTATGGGAGTTACTAGCACATGTTTTAGAGAGTTGGGGAAGATGCCAGTGGAGAGGTTGAAGATATGAGTTAAAGAGTGTAGGATAGAGTCAGAGGGTGACCGTAGTATTTGAGAAGGAACAGGGTCCAGGGGGCAGGAAGTTAGGTGGGCATTAGAAAAAATTTTAGTGACTTCCTCTACAGTAGTTGTGTTAAACAAGGGAAGTATTGATTGTGCAGGAGGACAAGGTGTGTAAGGTGAGGGAGATATCTGTAGTATAAAGATCTCTTCACGAATTGTATCAATCTTATTTTTGAAGTGATTGGCAATCTCTTGGGCAGTGAGTAAGTTAGTGGGTGGAAGCAATGGAGGAAGAAGTAGAGCGTTGAAGGTATAAAAGAGTTGATGGGGACTGTGTGAGAGGGTGTTAATGAAAGTGATAAAGTAGGTCTGTTTGGCAGTGTGGAGGCAGGAACTGTATTTTTGGAGGGCAGATTTATATTGGCTAAAATCTTGCTGTGACTTAGTCTTATGCCACAAGAGCGCGACTACGTTTTTGAGGCTTCTGATATTGTCTGTCTGCCAGGGTTGTAGCGGTCGGGGCCTGATTCTGTGTGTAGTGAGGGGGGCCAAAGCATCCAGGGTAGATGACAGTGAACTGTTGTAGACAGAAGTGGCCATGTTGGGGCAGGAAAGGGATGAGATTGTGTTGAAGAGACATCCTGTAGCAGAAAAAAGAAGTGAAGGGTTAAGATGGCGAAGGTTTCTACGGGTAATTGTTCAGTAGTTGGAAGGTAAGGAGGAGGACAAGGAGAGACTGAAAATAATGAGGTAGTGATCAGAGAGAGGGAATGGAATGTTGGAGAGGTTGCAAGGGGTGCATAGGTAGGAGAACATGAGGTCAAGGCTGTTGACATTAGAGTGTGTAGAAGCATGTGTCCATTGTTTTAGGTCAAAAGAGGAGGTTAAGCTCAAAAGTTTAGAAGTAGCAGGAGTGTTAAGATTAACAGGGATGTTGAAGTCTCCAAGAATGATTGTGGGAATTTCAGAAGAGAGAAAGTAGGGTAGCCAGGCAGAGAAGTCATCAAGGAAGCCTGATACCGGTCCAGGAGGCCGATAGATCACAGCAATTCTCAATGAAACTGGAGAAAATAGACGAATACAGTGAGCTTCAAATGAGGAGAGGGACAGAGAGGGGGTGGATGAAGAACCTGAAAAGTGCTTTGAGGGGAAAGCAGAATTCCAACCCCACCTCCTTTCCGTCCACTAGGCCTGGGAGAGTGAGTCCACAGGAGGCCACCATGGGCGAGGGCAGCAGTAGAAGGAGAGTCAGATTCTTGAAGCCAGGTCTCAGTAATTGCAAGCAGGTTGAAGGAGTTTGTGATAAATAGGTCATGGACAGAGGTGAGTTTGTTGCACACAGAGTGGGCATTCCAGAGGGGAGGGGACTGGCTTATCAACTCGAGCATTGGAGGCGGCCGGGAAGGGCTGCTGGTGTGGTGGAGAGCACAGAGCTGAGATTGCGGGAGGAGAGAAGGAGGACTTTAGCAGTGGGGCTTTGTGTTTTGTTTTTCCCACATGGTACGGAGTACACTGATCCCCCCTCATCCTGACGAGCATTTGGGATTATCCATGGTGGAAATTGCTGACATTTGGTGTATTTGCTTATCCACGAGAGTGGCTGAGCCATTAGTGTCGGTGAGTGTGACCTACTCCCCCTTGCTTTCACGGTGGTGGTGTAAAGAGGTGACCCATTACATCCACTGATTAAATCTACATCCCATCAAGTTCACATGTTTGGATGCACTTATTTATGGATGGACATTCTGATGTTATGATGGACTTTTTACAGTTGTTTGTCTACTAAAGTGATCTCATGTGTTACTGTTGAACAGAAGGACTATCTATCCTTGTGGTAGTGTGAGGTCATTACTACTTTTTTGCGCTACTGGTCACACCTGTATGTTTTTACATATTGCTTTGTTGCCGTTTTATATATATCACAAGACTGGCAGATATAACAATGCCTAACAAATGAACAGCCTATGGTCTGTAAACAGCAGAAATACGCTTAAAATTACCACGTCTTAAACATACAACCCTTGTCCCAAGAATATCAAATAAATACTTGGCTCTGGTGGTTGCTTCCAATGGATCTCTGGAGAGAACAAGGCATTGGGAAATCCTGGCTGCATCATGGCTGTCCCACAGCTCCAAAGCCAAAGAGGAGAGAGCGCCTTTCTCATGCTAATTACTCCTTTTTATAGTCCTGCATACAAAAGACCACCCACAAGATGTGGTCATTTCTCTTGACCACTACTCACTCATTTTGTGAGTGAGGTCATCAACACATGGCTGCACATCCCCCACAACCACATGGCTCATTGAATATGCAGCAGCCATTTTATATAAGAGACTTAACCACCTGTGGGTGAGAGAGATTATTACACATGTATGGGAACATTTGTCATGAATCAGTTAAAAATCCACAACTGATACAATGCCCCTGTTGATCCCACACATTGGCAATAATTATCAACATTACAAACAATTACATACATTTATACCCTTTGTGTTTCAAAAACAACTCTGAACACATGCTTTTTTTTTTTTTTCAAAAAGCCCTAAACACCAGCCCCCACATTACATCTTGTTCCTCTGGCTCCTAAACCAATCAGACTGGTTTATTTACATATCAATGGGGAGGGCCATAGCTTGCAAGAACAAATGGCCTGAAAATCTAAACTCCATATTATGGCAATAGAGTCCCTACAAAATAGACCACGGCAGCACATACCACCTGTTGACTATAGCATAATATGAATCTTCAACATTTCTTAAAGCCTTTGCCAGGAAAGGGAAAAAATAAACCCCCCGTTAAATGGGAGAAAAAAATTCCCTTTCGACCCCCGTATCATCTGAGCGGTCAGACTAAGTCCCTGGCAGCTACAACATTACTATAAACAGTGTTAGCAGTGTCCTTGGCAGTCTGTGGAAAAAAAATCCCAAACGAATGAAAGTCCCTTGTCCTGGTCATAAGGAAAATGCTCAGATGTAAGTCCACTCCAATTCAGCCACCATCAGGAAATCATCTGCATCTTCCTCAGGCTCGCATCCGATCTTCTGGTCTGCCTCATCCTATCCGGTTTGGTCATCTGCTCTGCCTGGTCCAGACCTCGATGCTCAATATGTTATTAGAGACAAAGCGGATTATATGTTCCTTCCCCCTGTGCCAAAAAACATAGCTCACTGCTCACATTTCTCAACATCACCATTTTTAACTGCAAAACTGTTATAGGGAGCCCACTGTTGCCTGGTTACCCTTTCACGGAAAGGCAATGACTTCCAGCGAAAAACAAATAAACTTGCATGTCTCTCTGTGCTGTCCTGCGAATATTAGCCTGCTGTTGTCCAGTCGTCACAGCATGGCACTATCTAGCAAAATGCCCCATTCTGTGACAGCAGAAACACTTAATGTGTCTAAATCTACCATTCCCAACCACTTGTATCTATCTCTTAAACAAAGCTGGTGTAGGAATCCCATCTATTTCCTCTCTAGGGACCCTAGTAAATCAGTCCACATGTTTCTTCGGGAGACCATAGGCCTTGTCTTCCTTGCAGGCTTAGGGCCTTTGTCCTTTGTGGCATCATTAGAAATGCTTAGGAGGGCTGCACACCGCTCATTAAAATCTTCAGCTCTGCCTACAGAAGTTTGAACACACTTCAAAGCCACTGCAGGTTTAACTTTAAATGCCCTATTTCCTAAATCATTCACCTCGCTTGCAGTGTCTTTGGTCACCACTGCAAGCTGCTCATTGGGCTCAATTTGGGTAGGCCCCTTTTCCACTTCATTCAGTTCATCACAAGCACTATTCCGCAAACCATTCTCTCCACCATGCTCACAATTTATTTTCCCTTTTCTCTGATGTGTGATTATTGGACGTGTATGACACTAATCCAGATCATCACTACCATCAGAATAGGACACATAGTCATTATCTGAAACATCAAACTCTATCTCCTCATCATCACTATCATTGGAGGAGACATCCTCACAATCCCAGTTTTGGGATGTGACAATGGCACGTACCCTGGCTTTACTAACAGGTTTACGGCCCTTCCTTTTCCTTAAGGCATTTATTGATTTGGTCATGATTTGGGCTGCACACCGCTCTTGCAAATCATCAGCCCGACTAGCAGTTGAATGCACACACTCTGAAGCAACTGCTAGTTGGCCTTTTAATACCTTAACTTCTGCCTCTGCCTTCTCCCTTCTCTGTGATTCTGTATAGAGAGCATGAAGAAAGTACCAACCCACTGTGGACACTGTCCTCTTCTCTGCTTTACTTAAACCCAACCCCTTAAGGCTAAAATCTACAAAATGATCTGAGACTTTATCACCCCAAGTCTTATTCAAAGGAGAAGCATACTTTGCAAATACTTTAGCAAGATGCTCCCACTCATTGTCTCTGGCCCAGATAGGTCAGCTGTCCACTCCCTTCTGGACACCAAACCTCTCTGCAACCTTGCTTTTCCTAAACAGCTTATGCAGCATTGTTGCTTAGCAAAAACTACACAATACACCACAGAAAAACAGGTCTGCTTCAGTTGAATTCATAGCGCAATCCTGGCACGAGCCCCCAAATGTTTTATCCGTGCACGCAATTGTTATGGACGAGCCCCCAATTATCTCGGACGAGCTCCCCAAATGTTTTGCTTGCGTCTATCTAGCAAGGTTCCTTTCTCATGCTAAATACTCCTTTTTATAGTCTTGTATACAAAAGACCACCCACAGGATGTGGTCATTCCTCTTGACCACTACTCAATCATTTTGTGAGTGAGGACATCAACACATGGCTGCACATCCCCCACAACCACATGGCTCATTGAATATGCAGCAGTCATTTCTATATAAGAGACTTAACCACCAGTGGGTGAGAGAGATTATTACATATGTATGGGAACATTTGTCATGAATCAGTTAAAAATCCACAACTGATACAATGATCAACACAGGGCCAATAAGCACTGTCCAGACAGAGGGTCAGGGGTCTTGGATCGTGATAGGACAGCTCAGTTCAGTATCAAAACTCTTCCTACAAGCTTTACCAGGAACTGATAGAAGTCACAAGGCTGCTATATACTGCTTATGAGAAAAGGTATTTAGCAGTTTATATTTACTAAAACAATTGCATTTCCATGTTCCTTTTACTGTGGGAGACCAGATATAGTGAATGCAGGGTCCTGGGTTTAGTAACACTTGAAGGAAAAAACAAAAAAATGAACCTGTACTGCTTTCATAGCAAAAAAAAACAAAAAATCACATCAGTTATATTTTCCTCCATCTCCAGTTCTTTGAGGCTCCCAGTGGCAACACATGCTTCTTTATATTAGTCTTTATGGTAACTATTTTGCACCGCAGGACTGACCAGCTGATGATCTGCTCTAGTGTGACCTAGAGGCAAAATTAGCCAACCCTGTTAGCTAGCAGCTACAAAAAATAGATGATCAGCTTACATTATTTACCCTAAGAGCAAACAGCTGGAGCACCCATGAATGCAAGTTTATAAATGGCTGGATCAGAACATTGAACCCAAGGACTGTAGAGAAAAAGGCTGTGCTTTTAATCAAGTGTATACTTTGGTGATCATTTTAATGCCATGAGTAAGTGACTCCTAAAATAGTTTTGTTGTAAATCATTAATCATACATCTGTGTTTGTAGAACTATTTCTGTTAATATGTCTGCATTACTTATAATGTAGTTTTCCTTCTTCCTATAAAACTCCCAGCAAAACCACATTTTTATAGCTGCAAGATGAATGTGGTCTCCAGACTTCAAGCCCAGGAGTCAAGAGCACTTCATGTATCAAAAATATGGGAACATCTGCCTTATATAAACAATATAAATATATACTTCCTACATTTCATACAGATGTGAAAATTAGGGGAAAAGGCTTAAAGCGGTAGTATAATCATTTTGTTGACTTTTACCTACAGGTAAGCCTATAATAAGGCCTTCCTGTAGGTACAATTAATATCTCCTAAACCTGCACGGTTTAGGAGATATTTGCACTGCATGCAGCCGCTGACGCTAGCGGCGCATGCGCTCTGAAGGTCCGGCGGACCAGCAGAGATCACATGACCAAATACCAGCTCTTCTGTTACTTTTTACTTATTCATCCTAGCATGAGTGTCAAAGCTCAGCTCAAGACAAAACATTTTATTTAATTATGGGCACATACAGTAGAGGTTATAAGGTGAACCTCTGATTGTCTGATTTTATTGGTGTCTGTGTTCCTGTAGGTAGAGTTCCCTTCACTTCCTATCAGGGCAGGAAGTGATGGGAATTCTCTCTAAAGCAAACAAGGACATTACATATTACATAGTATAACATAGTAGGTGAGATTGAATAAAGACAATAGTCCATCCAGTTTAACCTGTGTAGGTGTGTGTGGCCGTAATCATCTCTCATACCCCTGAATGTTCTGATCCTTGAGATGTACGTCTAAGAGTCTTTTGAGAGCAGCCATACTTCCTGAAAAAATCACCTGTTGTGGTAGAGAATTCCACAATCTTGTAGCCCTAACAGTAAAGAACCCCCGTGTTGCCTGAGGTTAAAACGCTTCTCCTCTAATCGCATTGTATGCCCTCGAGTCCTCATGCAATCCTGAATAGCTTTTTTTCTATGCTGAGATCACCATTGAGATATTTATAAATTGCTATCGTGTACCCTCTCAGGCGTCTCTTCTCCGGGGAGAATAAATCAAGCGATTGCAGACGCTCTTCATAATTAAGGTCCTCCAATCCCCTAATTAGTTTAGTTGCCCTTCTCTGGACTCTCTCCAGCTCCAACACATCCCTCCTGAGGACTGGAAACCAGAACTGGACAGAATACTCTATAAAACTCTGGTCCGACCACATCTAAAGTGGTAGAATTATAGTTTTATCTCTGGGATACATCCCTTTCTTTATGCATGCTAATATTCTGCCGGCTTTGGCAGCTGCCACTTGACATTGCATGCTACTGCTTAGTCTATCCTCTACCAAGACTCCCAGATCTTTCTCCATTTTTGATTCCCCCAAAGGTTCCCCCCCTAAAGTGTATTGTGCTTTTATGTTTTTAGTCCCCAAGTGAAAAACCTTACACTTCTCCACATTAAACCTCATTTGCCATGTCTTTTCCCACTCTGTTATTTTGTCCAGGTCATTCTGTAGGATATCTGCTTCATGCTGTTCAGTTATTGCCCTGTCCAATTTTGTGTCATCTGCAAAAACTGATATAGATCTACTGATCCCATCCTCAATGCTGTTGAATAAATTGAACATGGTTGGTCCCAGGACTGAGCCTTGGGGGGGACCCCACTTACCACCTCAGACCAGTCTGAGTATGTGCTATTTATTACCACTCTTTGGACACGCCCTTTTAGCCAGTTCCGTATCCAAGAGCAAACCTTGCGGTCGATGCCTGCAGACCTTATTTTATAAATTAAGCGCTTGTGGGGAACTGTATCAAACGCCTTAGCGAAATCCAGGTACACCACATCCACTGGTCTCCCCCTATCTAGCTCATAGCTCACCTCCTCGTAGAATGTTAAGAGATTGGTTTGATGCTCTGCGGAGTCCTTTGCACCGGAGCCGGACTTCAGTGCCTCTCTGGAGAAGAATCACCAAGACTGGACAGAATCCGTTTCTTACTGTGAAGGGAAAGCCCCGGGATAGCAATGGCATTTGCAGGAGAACGGTGTAATACTGTACTTGTATGAAAACCAGGTAGAGGTCGCCATCTTCATCAATCCCCAGGAAAAGCTGAATCATCACACAAGGTCTTCATCAAGCCCCAGGATAACATGAATGTTCACAAGGTCTTCATCATGTGGATCAGGAATAATTGCCTGAAAACAAGGGACAAGTAGCATTTTGTTGAAGCCATCTGTTGATGGAAGCACAGTGGAAACAGGATGAACGGACTCCTTTCTGCGTGATAATTCTGGAGTGTTCATCTGAGAGGTGGTGGCTTCATCAGGATGAAGGGACTCCTTTCTGCGGTAAAAGTCTGGAGTGTTCACCTGAGAGGTGGTGGCTTCAGCAGCATGAAGGGACTGCTTTCTGTGGTATTTGCCCCATTACCCCCCATGTTTTTTTCTCCATCAAACCCCAGGAAAACCTGACTGTTCACAAGGTCTTAATCATGTGGATCAGGAATAATTGCCCGGCACAAGGGACAAGTAGCATTTTGTAGAAGCCATCTGTGGATGCAAACAGAATGGAAACTATGAGAACAGTGAAGTGTTTTGGTGTCCTCTGCGACATACTCACTCACTGTTGGCTGCGTCCTCCTGTCTCCTCCGAAGTTGGCCTCTCTGCCCTCCTGACGTGATCGCCTTCCACGGCATCGGCATTGTGAAGGTCGTGGCATTCTGATGCTGACTGATGTCGGTATACCTGAAAATAGCTAAAAATTGTTATTATTGTATATATTAATATCATTATTACTACAATTGTGTGCTAATAGCAATATATTTGCTCATTGCGATTGGAACGGACTGCTGCCTACACACTAAACCGCTCCAGTTTGATGTGTGGGCTGTGTCAACAGACCCCTAATGATCAAAATAAAATATCTGGCTTCCTCTCCCTAAAAAAAAAAAAAAAAAAAAAAAAAGATTGGTTTGACAAGAACGCCCATTTGTAAACCTGTGCTGATTACTGCTGATGATGTTGTTGTCTTTAGCAAACTCTACGATATAGTCCCTTAACATCCACTCCAGAAGTTTATATACTATCGATGTCAGACTGACAGGCCTATAATTTCCCGGGACATGCCTCTGCCCTTTTTTAAATATCGGTATCACATTAGACCCTTGATAAAGTAACTTGATTGGTTACGCAACGTGTCGGGACGCCGTGGTGACGTCACTTCCTGGTCTACGGCCGAGACCGGAAGTCGGTGAGAGAATACAGGAACCGCATCGACGGCTTTGCTTTTATTGTATGCACCTATTGATCTACCTAAATGTGAATTTAAAATTTAACTTTTACCTGGAAATAAATCGTGTTTAAACATACTGCGCTATGAGACCCTCTTTACATCTTTCCCTCTAATCATCGAGTGTCTGGGCTACACACTTATAAGTATTACAGACCAGCCTATAGGAGCAGGACCTTGGCTCCCATATCGCCTGTGGAGACTCCATTTCTTCCTGGGAAACTGCTTGTTAGGTCTGCAGGTTGACACGAGACACCTGACATGCTTATGTGAAAGACAAGTGAGGTGAGCGGCCATTTCACCTATTTTGAGGATATCTTGCTCACTCACTTTGGTACTGGGATCACTAATTATCGCTGGCTGTAATTGCACTTATTATGAACTTTTATTTATAATATTTGGAGAATTATTGGACTCTTCCCACTTATTTATGGACCACACTTTTTGATATTTACCTGCTTCACCTTTTATATCACGTTTTGATATTACTGTGATATTTTTTATCATTATTTTTTATTGTCTGTTCACAGGGGTTCACCTATCATAGGGCATAGTGCACCCTGATATTTCATTTTCTATCGATTGTTTTCACCTATTGATTTGAATCACGGCTATTGTGAATTTACACTACTACCTTCACTGCACTTCTTTAGTTTGCCCTTCATAGGGCATATTTCTTCATTTGCTTCTATAAATTTTTTTCGGAGCTTGTGAACAGTTCCTCTACTCATAGAAGCTGTGCAACTTGTTCCTTTGTATGTTCGCAAGGTGATTTCTGACCTCCTGCACATTTTTCACAGCTACCAGCAGCTCATGTCTCTTATGGCACTCTAATTGAATTATTGTTTTTTATATCAATTGCTTCAGTCCGAGCTTTTGACTAGTTCTGGGTCCATAGAACCTGTACAATTTGCTCATTATCTGCACATAAATTTATTTTACCACTTTTTTCACAATACGAATGATTTTGGAATATTTGAACGTTTAGTTCACTACACATTACCTTCACCTATTCAGCACCTTGGCACTTTAATTTAATTCTTGCACTGGACACTTTATATTTGATTGACACTATTTATTGCTTTATTGTACTTTCAAGACATTTATTTCCTATGTCATATTTTTACTGTATACAGTAACTTATGGTTCACCGTTTTTATGAGGTTTTAGCGCTGGTTATCCTTATACACTTTTATTTGATCGTATGTGGTGACACTACAGAACTAGCTGCAGGATCTCTGGTGCTCCATCTATTTATCTTTTTATCCCCGACACTTCTTTTCTCGTTTGGTAGCGCATAGATTCTATCCTTTATTACATTAGCTTTCCTCCAATCCCCTGGTACATTTCCTGTCATAATACTGTCAGTAAAGATCAGGAACAGTGGTCTAGATATAGTCTTACTAAGTTCTATGAGTACTCTCGGATGTACGCCATCCGGGCCTGGTGATTTATTTGTGTTAATTTTATCCAGCCTTTCCCTGATTTCACCCTCTGTTAGCCATAGCAGCAAGTCCTGTGAATTACTGCTAACCATACAGTCATGGTCAGTGTACCCCTCCTTTTCCTGAGTAAAGACTGACGAGAAAAAAGCGTTCAGCACGGTTGCCTTTTCAGTGTCCTCTGTAACCATCCTCACATCATCATTAATTATGTGCGCAATATGCTCTGCCCTAGTTTTTTTGCTGTTCATATATTTAAATAATTTCTTTGGGTTCTTTTTACTATCCTACGCTATTTGTCTCTCAAAGTTGATTTTAGCCATTTTGATTTTGTATTTACTTTTCTTATTTGCCTCCTTGTATTGCTCGAAAGCCGATCATGTGCCCTCTGATTTATATTTCTTGAAGGCCATTTTTTTTCCCCTAATAAGTTTTTTAACTTTACGGTTTAGTCAGCCAGGTTTAGTTTTGTCTCTTCTAAATTTATTTCCCATAGGAATGCACTGCGAGATGCATTTGTTTAATGTGTTCCTAAAGCATTCCCATTTTTTCTCCATGGTCAGTGTTCCTAGGGTTTGGTCCCAGTTTACCCTTTCAATCATGGAGCACAATTTGGAAAAGTTTGCCCTTCTGAAGTTTAGATTTCTTAACCTCCCTGGCGGTATGATTCTTTTGGAATTTAGGTGCTGAAAGCGGTACCATTATTTTGCATGTAATTCTTGTGAATGAGCAGCCCAAACCAACTGTATACATTTATTATATATATTATATATATATATATATATATATATATATATATATATATATACAGTGGTTACGGAAAGTATTCAGACCCCCTTACATTTTTCACTCTTTGTTATATTGCAGCCATTTGCTAAAATCATTTAAGTTCATTCTTCTTCCTCATGAATGTACACATAGCACCCCATACTGACAGAAAAACACAGAATTGTTGACATTGTTGCAGATTTATTAAAAAAGAAAAACTGAAATATCACATGGTCCTAAGTATTCAGACCCTTTGCTCAGTATTTAGTAGAAGCCCCCTGTATTTTGATCTAATACAGCCAGGAGTCTTTTTGGGAAAGATGCAACAAGTCTTTCACACCTGGATTTGGGGATCCTCTGCCATTCCTCCTTGCAGATCCTCTCCAGTTCTGTCAGGTTGGATGGTAAACATTGGTGGACAGCCATTTTTAGGTCTCTCCAGAGATGCTCAATTGGGTTTAAGTCAGGGCTCTGGCTGGGCCATTCAAGAACAGTCACGGAGTTGTTGTGAAGCCACTCCTTCGTTATTTTAGCTGTGTGCTTAGGGTCATTGTCTTGTTGGAAGGTAAACCTTCGGCCCAGTCTGAGGTCCAGAGCACTCTGGAGAAGGTTTTTGTCCAGGATATCCCTGTACTTGGCCGCATTCATCTTTCCCTCGATTGCAACCAGTCGTCCTGTCCCTGCAACTGAAAAACACCCCCACAGCATGATGCTGCCACCACCATGCTTCACTGTTGGGACTGTATTGGACAGGTGATGAGCAGTGCCTGGTTTTCTCCACACATACCGCTTAGAATTAAGGCCAAAAAGTTCTATTTTGGTCTCATCAGACCAGAGAATCTTATTTCTCACCATCTTGGAGTCCTTCAGGTGTTTTTTAGCAAACTCCATGCGGGCTTTCATGTGTCTTACACTGAGGAGAGGCTTCCGTCGGGCCACTCTGCCATAAAGCCCCGACTGGTGGAGGGCTGCAGTGATGGTTGACTTTCTACAACTTTCTCCCATCTCCTGACTGCATCTCTGGAGCTCAGTCACAGTGATCTTTGGGTTCTTCTTTACCTCTCTCACCAAGGCTCTTCTCCCCCGATAGCTCAGTTTGGCCGGACGGCCAGCTCTAGGAAGGGTTCTGGTCGTCCCAAATGTCTTCCATTTGAGGATTATGGAGGCCACTGTGCTCTTAGGAACCTTAAGTGCAGCAGAAATCTTTTTGTAACCTTGGCCAGATCTGTGCCTTGCCACAATTCTGTCTCTGAGCTCTTCAGGCAGTTCCTTTGACCTCATGATTCTCATTTGCTCTGACATGCATTGTGATCTGGAAGGTCTTATATAGACAGGTGTGTGGCTTTCCTAATCAAGTCCAATCAGTATAATCAAACACAGCTGGACTCAAATGAAGGTGTAGAACCATCTCAAGGATGATCAGAAGAAATGGAAAGCACCTGAGTTAAATATATGAGTGTCACAGCAAAGGGTCTGAATACTTAGGACCATGTGATATTTCAGTTTTTCTTTTTTAATAAATCTGCAACAATGTCAACAATTCTGTGTTTTTCTGTAAGAATGGGGTGCTATGTGTACATTCATGAGGAAGAAGAATGAACTTAAATGATTTTAGCAAATGGCTGCAATATAACAAAGAGTGAAAAACTTAAGGGGGTCTGAATACTTTCCGTACCCACTGTATGTATATTTACATAAAAAGTACAGTAAAACTGCAGGAAAGGGCACTGGGGGGCAATGTAATATGATTTTTTTTATTTTGAATGGTATCAGTGTGTTTGGTGTGTTTTACATTTTAATTTGCCACCGGTTCCACCCCCCGGCCGACGTCACGTCGCCGGAGACGGAAGCCGGGGCTCGCAGACGATCGGGAGGAAGCTCCGCCGCATACCGCCCGCATTCTTCGCTGGATCCCGGAGAAAAGGTAAGTAAAACCTCTACCAGGATCCAGCGATCTTCCTAGCGCTACCCCGAGTGTGGCTCGGGGTTACCGCTTTTGGCTCTAAAATCTAACCCCGAGTCACGCTCGGGAATACCGCTAGGAAGGTTAAGTTCCCCACTTGCCTTGTTATATTGTTATTTACATTAAATGTGATCATCCTGGGGTCGCTAGAGCCCAGGTTGTCCTGGACTTCTACCTCCAAGATTAGGTCTGGGTCATTAGTGATCAATAGATCCAGGACTGCATTTTCTCCAGTAGGAGAATCCACCAACTGAGACATGTAGTTGTCCTGTAAGGTTTCCATGAATAGACGGGCCTTCTGTGAGTGTGTAGTCCCCTCTTCCCAGTCAATGTCGGGATAATTGAAGTCCCCCAATATGATGACTGATCCCAGTTTTGCCACTTTACAAAACAGTGATATAAATTCCAGCTCTACCTCCTCCCTTTGGTTGGGTGGCCTATAGCAAACCCCCACAATTACTTTTCCTTTTACTTCTTCCCCATGGAGTTCTACCCACACGGATTCTAACTCCATACTCATCCCTTCCATAATATCACTCATCTCTATCACCCTTACATTATTCTTGACATAGAGACATACCCCTCTCACTCTTTTTCCTACATTATCCTTCCGGTACACCGAATACCCTTGGATATTGGCCAGCCAGTCATGTGAGGGGTTGAACCAAGTTTCTGTTATTCCCACAAGGTCTATGTCCTCCTCATGTACTAACATTTCCAACTCATCCATTTTATTAGCTAAGCTCCTGGCATTTGCATATACCCCTCTTAGTTTTGTGGAAGTTGATAGTGAATGGTGATTATTTTTATTCCTGTTTGGTCTGAGGTTTTCCCGCACAGACCCCCCAATTGACGTTATGGAACTACTGTCGCTGCTGACTCTAATACTGCCTTCTGTCCTTTGCTCCCTCCCTCCTGACTCTACTTCTGAGCCCTCCCCCCCATCTCCTAGTTTAAAAGCCCCTCCAACTTGGTGCCCATCTTTCTCCCCAAAAGAGCGATACCATCCCCATTAAGGTGCAGCCCATCCTTACTATAGCCAACTGAGAAGCACGCCCAGTTCTCCAGGAACCCGAACCCCTCCTTCCTACACCAGTTCGTCAGCCACTTGTTAAGTTCCCTAATCTCCTTCTGCCTCTCTGGTGTGGCTCGAGGTACCGGCAGTATTTTAGAGAAAACCACCTTGGAGGTCCTATTCCTCAATCTATTCCCTAAGTCCCTGAAATCGTTCTTTAGGATCCTCCACCTTCCTCTTACTTTGTCATTAGTGCCCACATGCACCATGACCGCTACCCTTCCTAAGGGTCACCCAACTGCCTACCTCTGATGCCTCTGATGACATGATTACCACTTTACCTGGGCATATGTCCAGAGTGTGAAAGGTTTACAACAAGCTCATGGCAGTAGCAGTAGCAGCCATAAGCTTCTATTTGTTTTCTTCTGAGGGCTCCTGGCTGTAAGCCACCTGAGAACTTTTACAGTGCTGGTGATGTGGTGTTCCCTCATGCAGGACCACCTCCCCATGGTTCCTGGGAGCCCAGAACCACAACAAAATGTGTTCAGGTTGGTCAGTGGGAGGTGACTGGAGAACATACTTAAAGCGGAGTTCCGGCCTCAAATACCTTTTTTAACTAAAAATACCCCTATAATACTAATCCATCGCCCTTCACAGAACCGCTATTCTCATACTTACAAAGTGTACAGTACTGGATTTTAGTCAAAATCTTACTTTTAAAAATGCTGTTTGGGTGCGGCCATCTGAGGCGTGGGCATCTGAAGCCGCAGTGTAATCTGCTGTGTCCTTTTTCCTGATTCCAGGGAGTGTTCTGGGAGTTCTTCCTGATTCCAGCCTCCTGGGAGTGATGACAAACAGCTCCCAGGATGCAATGCAAAGGCGTAAGTGAGGTCGGTGGCCGTGGCCACAGAGGAGGGAGAAGGAGGAAGTACAATCCAAAATGCCCAATTGTTGATCAGCGTAGCGAGCACTCCAGGAAACACTAAAGTTGCAAAAATTGCAAAAAAAAAAAAAACGGAACTCTGCTTTAAACTCCTCTGCTGTCTGGTATTCTGGAAACACTCAACTCTGAGCAAGAGAAACATCTAAGCATGCACAATATGTGCTTCGTTAGCTGCAGTGGGGGTCAGAGAAAACATTGCGTGTGTAATAGACCTTTGATGTCTCCAGAAAAAGGAACTGTAATCTGCCCAATGCTATCACATAGGGGGCTCCTGTGTGAAAACAGTAAAAATGTTAAATAAAAAAACGAAAAAGTAATAAAATATACATTTAAATTTATTAAAACGTAATTAAAAAAATCAAAAGCAACCCTAATTACTCTGCACACACCCAAAAATGTAAATGTTGTGCCTTGTGCATATGTATGCAAATGCACAACTTGCACATGTGTATATGTAAATGGCAATTGAGCCACATAGGTCATACTGTATGTCACCTCAAACGACAGCGTGAGAGAAATAATTCTAGATCCCTCATTTACGGTTTATCTTAAAGCAGAGTTCCATTGTTTTTTGTGTTTTTTAAAAGTCAGCAGCTACAAAAAGTGTAGCTGCTGACTTTTAATAAACACACTCACCTGTCCCATGGTCCAGCGATGCGCCCGGCGGGAGCTTTGGATCTCTCCCTCTTCTCCCTGCAGCACTAGCATCACTACTGTGGGCCCCCAGGTGAGACAGCTTGCAGCTTCACAGTTGGGTACGCACTGCGCATGCACAAGTCATGCTGCGCGTCCTGAGTGGAGGGGCAATCTCCTGGGACCTGTGACGTGTCCCAGAAGATTGCAGGGAGGGAGGGGAGAACTTCCGCTTGAGCCACCTAGGTGGCCTAAACGGAAGTGGGAGTGGATACCTGTCAAAACTAGGTACCCGCAACCCCCCCCCCCCCCCCCCCCAAAAAAAAAAGTGACATGCCATGGCATGTGGCATGTAAGGGGGTCAGGAAGCCTTAAAGCGGAATTCCACTGATGAGCTGTAAAAGCATTTAAAGTGTAATTCCACTTTTGTTGAGAAAAAAACATTCCCCTCTGGGTGATCTCTGCACATTGCAAGGTTTTTAACAAACTTTGTTGCAGAGTCCTACCTTTTGTTATTGTGAAGAAATCATTGTTTGTTTCTCTGTGCTGAGTGAGTCTAATGGGAGTGGTTTCATAATCATCTCTCAGCTGTGCTGTGTGTGAAAACCTGCTGAGCCTGCATCCCTTTAGACGTGTTCCTATTGGGAGTATCACACCAAAAATGACATTTTTGTTGCAGGGGATGCCTGAAATCTTGTTTACAAAAGATTTTATTAGAAAGTCATAAAAAAAAGAACAATACAGGTCAAACAAGTATCATCATACAAAAGGAAGAATAATGTTTTCTCACTTATACATTGCATAGAGAAAAAGCATGAAAAGTGCATACATCATGAAGCATTTACTGGTCAAAAAGTAAAAGCTAATCACTAATCAAATAGACCAATGTTAGCATAGGGTCAAAGTCTTCATTCCAGATATATCCCATCACAGCTGAAACATAAAAGAAAATTCTACGTACAACTATCCCAAAGATCCCATTTAGCATGGAAAGTCAACAATGAACCATGTAGGGAGTGAAAGATTATTTCTGTCAGTTTGATGCATTCCATTCTGGTGAGAACCTGAGACCATAGTAGAGTGTCTGAGCGCCAATTAAGGGCAATCATCCAGTGAATGGAGCACATAAGTGTGTGTATCAGATTGGAAGTGGAGTTGTGAACTTCTGGAACTTTCACAAACAGAAGACACATCTTTGGTGTGAGAGATATCACTGAACCCACCAGTTTAGAAATGAGTTGTTGAGCTTGATCCCAGATTGGGCGTAATAGATTGCAGCTCCAAAAAATATGAAGTAGGTCCCCTTCTTCACTACAGCCCCTGTAACAGTTAGCAGAAACTGAGCCATAGAAGGTGTGTATTAGGGAGGGGGTCATATACCATCTGGTAAGAAGATTAAGAGGGGACTCTCTGCAAGCACTAGAGCGTGAGCATTTGCGCATATTTGACAGCATGCGATACCATTCAGGGACTGAAAAGACACAGTTGAGGTCTTGCTCCCATTTCAGCATATATTTGTGTTTTACTGGAAGAGTGAGTGTAACTAGATGTGAATATAACAATGATAAAAGCCCTCTATTCCTAGATGAAGAAGTACATATGTTCTCGAAAACTGTGAAAGGTGGGTTCAGTGATAGAGAGCCCTGTGCTTGGAAAAACTCCCTGAGAATATTATAATGGTGTCTTTCAGAGCTGGGGAATTTATGTAGGTCCATCAGTTGTTCAAACGTACAAAAAATGTTGCCAACTGAAAGCTTCTTAAAATTCACCAAGCCTCTGGTTATCCAGAGAGATACGTCATCTCTATTCAGCTGAAGTGAGTGGGTACCAATATGATCCAGAAAGGATGTCAAGGGGGAGATCCGGGAAACTAAATTAAGGGGGGTTTTCAACTTCAACCATAGCCGGTATAGATGATTGACAATTTTGTTGGCAAATGATCCGTAATTAACCGGGGTTGTACCACTCCAAAGAACAGACGAGAGAAGGCACGGGGAGACTGAGGCTTGTTCGAAGGAGAGCCAGGGAATGCTATCAGACTCAGCATGCCATTGTGCAATTTGTATGAGCTTAACTGAGATATAATAGGACAATAAGTCTGGGATACCCAGACCCCCTCGGGACTGGGGTGCATAAAGAATGTGGCTATTGTATCTGGACCTTTTACCATTCCAGATAAATTTGGAAATCTCACGCTGGAAAGAGATGACATGTGATTTGGGCACATTGATGGCGAGAGCCCTGAAGCAAAACAAGACCTTTGGCAGGATGATCACCTTTACAGCCATGACTCTCCCCAGGAATGAAATATGATACGAAGACCATGCCTTTAACAAGAGACCCAATTTTTTGAACACTGGAGGAAAATTTGAGATGACTAGAGAGTCGTAATGAGGAGTGATTTGGACCCCTAGGTAGCGAAATGATCTAGTACACCAAGTAAACGAAAAGCTTTCCTTAATGGATACCTGCATCCAGTTTGGCAAATTTATCGGCATAAGTGAACATTTAGAGAGGTTCACCCCTAGACCTGACATGGACCGAAACTTTTCCAACTCAATTAACAGATGAGGTAGAGAGACATGTGGATTGGACAAAAACAATAAGACATCGTCCGCATAAAGACTAAGTTTGAATTCTCTCCCCCCTCTATCGTATCCAGCGATATGAATATTCTTCCTGATGGCCGTGGCCAAAGGCTCAATCGCTAGAGCAAACAAAAGGCGGGAGAGCGGGCAACCCTGCCTTGTACCTCTTTTTAAGTGAAAAAAGTTGGAGTTACAACCGGGGAGGCGGACTCTGGTTTGTGGGGATTCGTACAGGGCTTTAAAGCCATGAATGAATCTTTCTCCTAGACCATACTTGGGAAGAAGATGTTCTAAATAAGGCCAGCTAACACAGTCAAAAGCCTTGTGAATATCTAAACTCACAAGGCAAGTAGGGGATTTGCTAAGGTTGGCGTCCTGGACAATATTCGCAACCAACCTTATGTTATCCGATAACTGTCTCCCAGGAATAAATCCGGTCTGATCAGGGTGGATCAGTTTGTGGATGTTAGTGGATAATCTGTTAGCTAGAAGACAGCCAAAAAGTTTGAGGTCATTGTTCATGACCGAAATGGGTCTAAAATTTTGTGGTAGAGAGTGATCTTTATCCGGTTTTGGTATCAGGGACATGTTCGCAAGGAGCATTTCCTCTGGGAAACCCCCCCCCCCCCCGAAGTACATGATTAAATAATTTAGTAATCCTAGGGGCTAAAATTGCGGCAAATGATTTATAATATGCAGAGGAAAAACCATCTGGGCCGGGGGCTGTAGATGATTTAAGTGATTTGATTATTTCTAGAACCTCATCGACCGTACAGGGTGCATCTAACAACTCCTTTTGATTATCTGAAAGCAACGCAATAGATAGACCATCCATCCACGTGTGGAACTCATTCAATGGGAGCTAAGAGGGCACTGAAAGAAGGTCTTTGTAAAAGTTAGTGAAAATGTCTAACACTTCCCTAGGATGTGAGACAACCTTTCCATCCGGCCCTCTGAGCTTGTAAACGTGAGTGGGTTTAGTAGATTGAGTTAACTTTTTAGCAAACATGGTGGATGAAGAATTGCTATGAAGGACAAATTTGGCTTTGGACCATCTAAGAGCCTTTTCAGTATTGTTAGATAGAATATCATCAAGGGCTCTCCTTTTAGTGTAAATTTGGTCCATGATTGCAGCAGAGAGAGAGAGAGACTATGTTGGTTATATAATCTATCTAAATCCTTTGTGAGTGATTTTATGTCAGATAGTCTAGCTTTGTTCCTAGCTGAGGCCAGTGCAATCAATTTACCCCTAATGACCGCCTTGTGTGCAGTCCAGACTATAGGTGCAGGAGAAACGCCATCTTCATTGATCTCAAAGTAATCCACCAGAGAAGAGGAAATCTGGGCCACCATTGCAGGATCATTTAGTAATGAATCATTTAATCTCCAATTATACGTTGTGTTGCCCAGTCCCACTCCTCCGGCTTCAAACAATACTATCTGATGATCGGACCATGGGCAAACATGAATCCGCGCATCCGAAGAGTTCGCCAACCACACCGGTGTGCAAAAAATATAGTCTAGCCAAGGCAGAACTATCATGAGGGTGAGAGTAAAAGGTGTAACCCTTCACTCCCACATTATGGGCGCGCCAGGCGTCAATTAGCTGCATATCACTGAGTGCTCGGGTCAAACTCCTCGGAAAGGCTTTTGATGATGTTGTAACACTACTCCTGTCTAAGGATGGGTGAGCAGCCAAATAGAAATCCCCCCCCACCACCATATGCGGGGATTCGAACCTGCCTAACACTTCAAAAAAGTGCCTGAAAAAGGAGGCATGTGCTTCATTGGGGCATAAATAGAAGCAACAGTAATCAATTTGCCTTCAACCGTACCTTTTATAATTAGGAATCTGCTCTCTGGGTCACTATACGTGGATGAGATATCAAATATTATATTGTTTCTGATAAAAATAGCAACCCCTCTGGTCTTGTTATGGAACGAGGAGCATTTAAACTGTCTGAAAGATTTATCAAAAAATTTTGGTTGTCTGTCCACCGCAAAATGCGTTTCTTGCAAAAGGAGTATATCCGCACCTAATCTTTTGTACTGTTTAAAGGCCTTATGCCGCTTATTGGGGGAGTTGAATCCCTGGACATTGTGTGACAAGATTTTAAGCCCCATGATCTATATAAAAAGGACATCTATCGAACTCAAGCCTCTGGGAATATAGTATGAAACTGAAGGACAAATCGACCAGAACTAGTTCAGATTGTAATAGCATGTAACTTTCCTGGAAAATATCAAGATAAGGCCATGATCTACATGATGACGGACACCCATCTACCTTTGCTCGTGGGCCCGGTCCAACCTCAAGAATACCAGGAATGAAAAATTACCAATATACTTGCATTATAAGTGTAAAGACCTGAAAAAATGACTTTCTTTTTTTAAGTGAATTTTCACTGAAAAAACAACAGATAAGTTTAGAGAATATCAACCAAAAATAACGAACATGAACATACTTTTTGGAGATGGGCATATGACCAAAACCCATCCAAAAAATCAATATCCATTGGACATAAACGTCCAACCTTCGAGTGCGGAGACCCGGGACCCAGGGAGGAGAGAGGCCCAGAGGGGGCTCGCACAAACCAGGAACCCGAATCCTCGCAAAACAGCACATAGGGGACAAACCAACGGGAGAGGAGAGAGAACGGCAATGTAATCAGTATTATCAGTATTCCTCATATGTGCCAATATGTATATAAAGAAGAGAAGAAAAAAAAAGACCATTTGAGTGACGCTGCTTACGCATCAACAGACATATATTTACCCCTGCACAGCCGCCCCACGGGAAAGGAGCGGCCACCCAGAGGCAAGGGTCTGCCCGCGGCCACATAACCCACATTACCCATGCACCACTGAATAAGAAGCGTCCGAAAAAAAAGTTTATGTCCATGATGAGTTTCCTCAAAAGATTCCGTCTCTGAAGGGATTACGCCATCTGCGCTGGTCCCTTCTGGTGGCTGGGGTGGACCAGGAAGGTGAAGGCCTAGGAGTGTTCTGCGGGCGGGCTTCAGGGGCAGCTTCCAGGAGGCCCAGCTTACATAAAAGTTCCTTTCCTTCTGTTAGGTTATAGACCACATACACCGTGCCATTATGCGGGACCGATAATTTAAAGGGGAAGCCCCATCGATATTGAATCCTGGCAGCTTGGAGCACTGTGGTGACCTCCTTCATTTTACGGTGCCTTTCAAGCGTAGCCTGAGATATGTCAGGGTAAATTTGAATGCTCTTGGAGGCTTATCCGGGGGTGGTTTAGGCCGCAGGGCTCTATGAATCCTATCACAGATAAAATCAGACTCTTGCTTATCTGGTAGCAGGTCATTGAAAAGCTTAGACACTGCAGGGAGCAAATCAGTGACCGATTTGTGTTTGTAACAGACTGTAGTTGTCTGAGAGCAGCTCAAAGTCCTTTCTAAGGTCATTGTGGGCAATAGAAAGTTCATCGTGCTTTGCTTCCAATAGGTCTGTGCGGCCCCCCAAAGCCGCTATTTCCTGTGTCAAAGTGTTTGTGGATTTTTGAATCTCAGACTGGAATTTGTCAGCCAACTTTTCATACATGGCTGCAAGCCCTGCATCAAAGTCTGCCTTAGTGACCCCGCATGAATACTCACGGTTCTCGGACTGTGTACTGGGAGTGGAAGGTGACTGCACGGTCCCTGCATGCGGAGGAAGGGAAGCCTGGGCGCCATCTTGGGACATCCTGCTGATCTCCTTAGTGCGCAGCAAATAAGTTGTCAGGGATCGTTTTGGCGGACCGGTTTTTCTTCTTCGCTGAAGGCATGCACAAATAGTTCCCCCGGGGGTGTTGAAGGTTTTCGGGTTGAAGTGAGTGGAAATGGCCCCGGGGATCACGCCGAACTCTCTCCCCTCCGACGGAGCTGTGCTTCTAGCTTCCTTCCAGCTCCGCGCCGCGCATGCGCCCCCCATCTGACTTGTATCTTAAGCAGACTTCTGGGAAAATTGGTGAGCCAATCACACAAGCAGGAAATAATGTTTCTGGGGTGTGGTCAGTACACATTCTGTGTACAGAACAGTTCCAGGTAGCCATATTGGATTGCATTTTCAGAAAATGATAACAGCTGCAGATTAAAAAGGAAAGGTCATTTTTAATAACATTCAATTACAATAATGATTTGTGTTGCAATTGTATACTGCTATATTATTTTTTTCTTTATTTGCTTTTTTTCCCCCCATGAAATTGGAGTTACCCTTTAAAGCATTGCCTATTGATCGTTTTGGGTACCATAATTTTTTGCCATTTTTCAGGCGAATGCAGTTTTGAGGCTTAAAATATTTGATATCTACAGTATGTACCCTACACTACCTCATCTTTTATTTTGTATAAAAAAAATGGGGTTGAAATTGTACTTGTGTGCAATTAAATTAATTTTAGCATTTTACTTTTCCTGAAAATATGTTGAGTTGATAAACAGCTGCAAAAATTCTGTGTGACATTAATTGCAACTACCATCTTTAAATTCTACAGGGCCTCTGCTTTTAAAAAATATATCATATTTTAGTGGGGGCTTAAATAATTTTATGGCCAAAAATGCTAATTTTAAAGGATAAGTTTTATTTTTATATTTCAGGTACTTATATAGCGCTGTCAATTTAGGCAGCATTACATATTCACATCAGTCCCTGCCCTCAAGGAGCTTACAATCTAAGGTCCCTGACTCACATTCATACATACATAGTAGGGCCAATTTTTTTATACAGGATCCAATTAACCTACCAGCATGTCTTTGGAGTGTGGGAGGAAACCAGAGTACCCAGAGGAAACCCACACAGGCACAGGGAGAACATGCAAACTCCAGGCAGGTAGTGTCGTGGTTGGGATTTGAACCAGTGACCCTCTTGCTGCTAGGTGAAAGTGCTAACCACTACACCACTGTGCCGCCCTAAGTAAGTTCACCTTTTGTTATAGATGCACCAGCCTTCACATCTCCCTGGATCTTCTCCCTCTGCTCACTGTCACAATTAATATTAATATACAAAATTTATATAGCTCCAACAGTTTGGGCAGCACAGTTTAGGCCAAACAGTACAGTTACAATACAATTCAATACAGGAGGAATCGGGGGGCTGCTCATGGGCATCCGTAGAACTTTTTCCAGGGGGGGCATCATCTTAAGTCAACCATGCCCCGCCCCTTTTTAACAATGTCATGAAGGGGAGGGGCTTGATCATTATACTTATTTTGTGTGTTTATTTTTAAAGGTCGAACGGCAGCATTTATTTTTAAAGCATTTGATAACCTAAAAAAATGATCCTGTTCCCTTAAAGCATGTTATACAGCACAGTGCTTGTGCTGTGTAATTTGGCCCCCCGTATCACCTAAAATACCTGGCTGATCCTGCCTGGCTATGTCCTCCCCTCCAGGGCCGATCCTAGGGTCACAGGCGCCTTGGTGCAGAAAATTTTCTGGCGCCCCCACATGGGCGTGGTCATCTTACTAACTCCTCCCCTTTACAAATGTTTCTATGGCAATGGCTCAAACACAGAGATGCTCCCCTAAGAAGTCTTCCTTACCCCGGGACCCTCCCACGATCTCTTAACAATAAACAAATTACAGTAAGAGAAGCAGAGTACTCTAATGGGAACTGGAGGGGGGTCTCTCTAATGGACACAGAGAGGGCATTTGTTAGAGTCTGTTAGACAGAGCCCCCAGACAGGAGATGGTAAGAGACTGCAGACTTGATACAAGAGATGGTCAGAGACTGCGGATATGATACAAAAGATCAATGCATTGATGCAGACTCATCAGTGCCCACCAAATGCAGCCTCATCAGTGCCCAACAAATGCAGCCTCATCAGTGCCCACCAAATGCAGTCTACCAGAGCCCACCAAATGCAGCCTACCAGTGCCCACCAAATGCAGCCTACCAGTGCCCACCAAATGCAGCCTTATCAGAGCCCAACAAATGCAGCTTACCAGTGCCAACCAAATGCAGTCTACCAGTGCCAACCAAATGCAGCCTACCAGTGCCCACCAAATGCAGCTTACCAGTTCCCACCAAATGCAGCCTACCAGTGCCCACCAAATGCAGCCTACCAGTGCCCACCAAATGCAGCTTACCAGAGCCCACCAAATGCAGCTTACCAGAGCCCACCAAATGCAGCTTACCAGTGCCCACCAAATGCAGCCTACTAGTGCCCACCAAAGGTAGCCTACTAGTGCCCACCAAATGCAGCCTACTAGTGCTCTCGAAATGCAGCTTACCAGAGCCCACCAAATGCAGCCTACCAGAGCCCACCAAATGCAGCCTACCAGTGCCCACCAAATGCAGCCTACCAGTGCCCACCAAATGCAGCTTACCAGTGCCCACCAAATGTAGCTTACCAGTGCCCACCAAATGTAGCTTACCAGTGCCCACCAAATGCAGCCTACCAGTGCCCACCAAATGCATTTTACCAGTTCCCACCAAATGCAGCCTACCAGAGCCCACCAAATGCAGAAAACCAGTGCCTACCAAATTCAGCTTACCAGAGCCCACCAAATGCAGCTTACGAGTGCCTACGAAATGGAGCCTTAAAAGTGTCCACCAAATGCAGCTTACCAGTGCCCACCAAATGCAGTCTACCAGTGCCCACCAAATGCAATTTACCAGTGTCCAGCAAATGTAGCTTACCGGTGCCTAGATTACAGAGCTGTGTTCTCCCGCTGTGTCACACAGCTTTTGAATTTGTGTCACACAGCCACTGTAACAAAGTCCCGCCTAGACCGGCTCCTATATTACACGTCATACTGATTTAATTTCCCGGCATTGGATCAATGTGCCGCCTATCACAGGAGTCGGTCAAGGGGGCGGGACTTTGTTACAGTTGCCGCCCGGCTTTTTAAACTCAAGCTCCGTGTCACAGCGGGAGATGCCCACTATGCAGTGGCGTACCTAGATCATTTGGCACCCGGGGCGGATCTTATATCTGGCACCCCCAAATTTAAAATGTAAAAACACCCAAAAAATGTGTAATGTTTTCAAGAATATTTATGGCACACATGTCACACTCCCCATCACAGTGCCCCTTGCAGTCTGCCCCCCCGTCTCTAATCACAGTTCCCCCTTTTGCACTTTCTGCCTCCCCTGCACAGTCCTACCTTTGGCATAAACAGATAGCTAATATTATTAGAAATGTGTTTAAGTTTGAGTAAGAGATTGAAGACTTGCTAAAGGAAATGGTCAGAGACTGCAGACATGGTGCAGGAGATAATCAGAGACTGCAGACATGATACAAGAGAGGGTCCGAGACTACAGACCTGATACAGGAGATGGTCAGAGACTGAGGACATGATACAAGAGATGGTTAGAGACTGAGGACATGATACAAGAGCTGGTCACTGAGGACATGATACAAGAGATGGTCAGAGACTGAGGACATTGTAGAGGAGATAGTCAGAGACTGCAGACATGATACAAGAAATGGTCAGAGACTACGGACCTGATACAGGAGATGGTCAGAGACTGAGGACATGATACAGGAGATGGTCAGAGACTGCAGACATGATACAAGAGATAGTCAGAGACTGCAGACATGATACAAGAGATAGTCAGAGACTACGGACCTGATACAGGAGATGGTCAAAGACTGAGGACATGATACAAGAGATGGCTAGAGACTGAGGACATGATACAAGAGAAGGTCAGAGACTGCGGACGTGATAGAAGATAGAAGAGCACTATCGGGGCCGGAGAGCACAGGGGAAGCAGAGAGTACTGGAGGAGCTGAAGGGCAGGGGGAATGGGGGGGACTGGAAAGAATTAAGGGGGGGTTTGGAAAGCATTGCAGGGGGGTTGTAAGGTGCAGGGGGTGGAGATCACTGGTGGGGGGGACAGGGAGCACTGGGGGGGCAGGGAAAACCAGGGGGATGGAGAGCATGGGGGGAGGGGGGGAACTGGAGAAAACTGGGGGAACTGGAAATCACTGAGGGGGGCAAGGGAGCACAGGGGGGTGGAGAGCACTGGGGGAGCCAGAGAGCATGGGGGGGGAGATGAAAAGCACTGTGGGGAGCTGAAGAGCATTGGGGGGCTAAGAGCACTGAGGGGGGGGGCTAAGAGCACTGAGGGGGGGCTAAAAGCACTGAGGGGGGCTAAGAGCACTGAGGGGGGCTAAGAGCACTGAGGGGGAGTTAGGAGCACTGAGGGGGGTTAAGAGCACTGAGGGGGGGTTAAGAGCAATGGGGGGTAGGAGCACTGAAGGGGGGTTAATGGCACTGATGGGGGGTTAAGGGCACTGGGGGGCCAGCAAAAGAAGTTGTATAGGAGGGGGATGGGGCAGCTGCATATAGATGAATTGACATTTCCCTATTCTTCCTGCAGCCGCTGAGAGGAGGAGAATCAGGCATTCTGCGGCTGCAGGAAGAATAGGGAAAGATGAATTCCTCCATATGCAGCTGCCCCATCCCCCTCCTATACAGCACACACACACTCGAGTCGGGCACTCACCTTCTTTCCGCTGCGGCTCTGCCCCCACAGCCCCGCCCCGCCCCGCCCCATGAGCAGCGTGGACTGAAGGAGCTGCCTTCTCCTTCACACCGGCCGTACACACCCCCCGTCCGCCCGCTGATACGCAGTGTTGGTCATGTACTTTAAAAAAAATAATTTGTTATAGTTGCTAGTTACTTCTCACAAAAAGTAACTGAGTTAGTGACTGAGTTACATCATTAAAAAAGTAACTAATTACCAGGGAAAGTAACTATTGCGTTACTTTAAAAATAAATAATCAAATATGTCAAATAACTTGTATGTCCGCGATAATAAATGTTAAATGAATGAAATGGACACTAAATAGAATCAATTCTTATTTGAAAACATTGTACACTAATCTAGACTATTTTAATGTTGTACTACTCTGCCTCTGGTTGGTTGGCAAACGATGGAAATTATGTGTCTTGTCCCATCCCACCCACCACCGAAGCAACAGTGCAAAATGAGAGTTTTTTCCCGGTGTGACGCTTCATGTGTGTAGTTATGACAAGTAGGGATAATCAAATGGTTCGGGTCGACCATCAGTTCGGCCCGAACATTGGGTGTTCGAGGTTCGGCCGAATTTAGAACTTTTTGCCCAAAAAGTTCGGAATTCGGCAACCAGAACCGACCAAAATGCAATGGTTCAGGAAATGGGCTTTAAAAGCCTGTGATTGGACCAGAACCATTAGCAAAAGCCAATTGAGGGGGCAGAAGAATGCTAGGAATGTGATTGGAGTGACTAGGGGGTCCCTAGGCCAATCATTAGTGAATACGCCCCCCAGTATATAAGATAGCCCCCGCCAAATTCCTAGCATTGTTATACTGGACATGGAAGAGAGTGGAAGCAGTTCTGTTAATTTTACTTTAAAAGTGTCATTTAGCATTTATTAGTGTGAGGAAAGGGATATCTAGTGTAGTTAGAGTGCTCCTTTACACTTAAGTTAGCTTCAAAAATGTAGTTTCTGTAGGGAAAGTGTGAAGTATCAGGGTGACCGTAATGTAGTGTAGGGTTAACTGACTGCTATGGCAGGGTGACCGAACCCTTCCATATCAGGGTGACCGTAATGTAGTGTAGGGTGAACTGACAGTGACTGCTATGGCAGGGTGACCGAACCCTTCCATAGCAGGGTGACCGCTATAGAGAAAAGCTAGTTTCTCTTGTGTCACTTTTGCTGCAGGGATATGGCTTCGCCGCCGCCAGCATTTTTGGCTGCAGGCGTTGCTAGTGATTTTTTGAGCACATGTTTGGAGTCAGACATGACATCTGAACATGTGTATAGGGGGTATATATACACACCCATGTATGTATATATACACCTGCACATATATAGGTGTGAAAGGAGCAGAAAAAACTACTTGCGCTAATGAAATAATTAACACCAATATGTTTCTGCTCCTATCACACCTATATATGTCTAGGTGTGTATATACATATAAGTATGTGTGTATATACACCACTATACACCAGTTCAGATGTTTTGCCTGCCTCTAAAGAACCCAAAAAAATGCCCAAAAAAATGCTAGCGTAGAAAAAAAAACGCCCAGGTGTGTTGTTGCAGGCATTTTTTGGGGTTTTTGGAGGCAGGCAAAACATCTGAACTTGTGTATAGTGTACCTGTGAAGTTTCAGCTCTGTAGCATGTCCAGAACCAGAAAAAAAGATAATTTTTCAGTAGAGCAGGGATGGTGGGACCCTACTTTTACACCTATATGATCTTTTTTTTATGGTTCTGGACATGCTACAGAGCTGAAACTTCACAGGTACACCTTTTAGACCCCCCAGACACTAAATCACACAAAAAAAAGTTCTTAAAAATTGTCATTTTTGATAAAAAAAGCCAATTATTGAAAAAATTAAAAAAAAAAAAAAGAGAGAGATTTTTGGATTTAGTATCTGGGGGGTCTATAAGGTGTACCTGTGAAGTTTCAGCTCTGTAGCATGTCCAGAACCAGAAAAAAAAGATAATTTTTCAGTAGAGCAGGGATGGTGGGACCCTACTTTTACACCTATATGATCTTTTTTTGGGGGTTCTGGACATGCTACAGAGCTGAAACGTCACAGGTACACATTTTAGACCCCCCAGACACAAAATCACACAAAAAAAGTTCTTAAAAATTGTCATTTTTGATAGATTTTTGATAGAGAGCCAATTATTGAAAAAAAAAATTCTTTGGATTTAGTATCTGGGGGGTCTAAAAAGTGTACCTGTGAAGTTTCAGCTCTGTAGCATGTCCAGAACCATAAAAAAAAATTGTTTGTATTAGAACACTTTCAGCACAGGATGTCACTTTTCACACCTTGCCGGTTTAATAGCAGGCGTTTTTTTGGGCATTTTTTTGGGTTCTTTTGAGGCAGGAAAAACATCTGAACTTGTGTATAGTGGTATATATACCACTATACACAAGTTCAGATGTTTTGCCTGCCTCCAAAGAACCCAAAAAAATGCCCAAAAAAACGCTGGCGTAAAAAAAAAAAAAAAACGCCCAGGTGTGTTGTTGCAGGCATTTTTTGGGGGTTTTTAGAGGCAGGCAAAACATCTGAACTTGTGTATACACACATACTTATATGTATTTTACACTTAGACAGATATAGGTGTTATAGGAGCATAACCATATTAGTGTAAATGATTTCATTAGCGCAAGCATATATTTCTGCTCCTATCACACCTATATATGTCTATGTGTGTATATACATATAAGTATGTGTGTATACATACCCGTATACACAAGTTCAGATGTTTTGCCTGCCTCCAAAGAACCCAAAAAAATGCCCAAAAAAACGCTAGCGCCAAAAAAAAAAAACGCCCAGGTGTGTTGTTGCAGGCATTTTTTGGGGGTTTTTGGAAGCAGGCAAAACATCTGAACTTGTGTACAGTACCACTATACACAAGTTCAGATGTTTTTCCTGACTTCAAAGAACCCAAAAAAATGCCCAAAAAAACGCCTGCTATTAAACTGGCAAGGTGTGAAAAGCGAGAAGCCATATTCCAGATCTATAATTGCACTAAGAAACAATCTTTTTTTATGGTTCTGGACATGCTACAGAGCTGAAACTTCACAGGTACACTTTTTAGACCCCCCCAGATACTAAATCCAAAGAAATTTTTTATTTTTTTATTTTTTTTTTTTTTTCAATAATTGTCTCTCTATCAAAAATCTATCAAAAATTACAATTTTTAAGAACTTTTTTTGTGTGATTTTGTGTCTGGGGGGTCTAAAAGGTGTACCTGTGAAGTTTCAGCTCTGTAGCATGTCCAGAACCCCCAAAAAAGATCATTTAGGTGTAAAAGTAGGGTCCCACCATCCCTGCTCTACTGAAAAATTATCTTTTTTTCTGGTTCTGGACATGCTACAGTGCTGAATCTTCACAGGTACACTTTTTAGACCCCCCCAGATACTAAATCAAAAAATCTTTTTTTTTTTTTTTTTAATTTTTTTCAATAATTGGCTTTTTTTTATCAAAAATGAAAATTTTTAAGAACTTTTTTTTGTGTGATTAATAGTCCCTGGGGCATGACCCAGAACCCTAGGCACTTTTTAGGGGCATTTATTAGGTTTTAGGGCTTTAAAATGGTGTTTTTTGATTACCGAAGTTCGGGTCCATTGATTTCAATGGGGCTCTGAAATCTGGGCCGAACTTTCGGGTAGTTCGGATGTTCTGGCCGAACCGAACTTTTCAAAAGTTCGATCATCCCTAATGACAAGTCCATACGCTGGCACACTGATCCATGTCCTCCCTAGGATGGAAGCAAAGATACTCACATTTCCAACAGTCCCTCTGGTGCTAGCATAAGCTCCTCTGTGGCAGTTTTCAGGCCTCTTTAGCGGTCAGTTTGGAGTCACATCACTACTGCGCATGCGTGGGAGCTAGTCATCCCGGCACACAAGATCAGGCCAGTCGCTGTAGGCTTGCGCAGCTCATTTTACATTTCAGGGATTGCTGTGTTTAGGTAGGTAGGTGTCATTTATTGCAGAAGACACTTTGCATGTCTTTTCTGCAATGAATGCCTGCCTACTCACACTGACTTACAATGGAACTTCATTTCTGCTTTAAGAATTAGTAAACTGATATATTATTTTTTGTTTTGGGGTTTAGTACCACATTAGGGAAACCACTGCACATCTTATACACAAACCAAATAAAACAAGAAAGAAACAGACACAGGGATACTCATTTAATACTAATCAGAATAATATAGGCAGCTCTAAAATAAAGAAATGCTCTGATGAAGAATCCCTGTAAAAACTTCCGGTGGGACCCCACCACTTCAATAATCATAAGGCCCCTTTCACATGAACGATCTGATCAGATCTGCCTGTCAGTTTTTAAGGTGGACCTGATCGGATGCTCCATGCATCCCTATGGGGCAGCGGATGTCAGCGGTGACATGTCCGCTGACATCTGATCCGATCCTGTCCGTGAAATACGGACGGATGGAAACTCTATTTTCCATCCGTCCAGCGGATCGGATGAGAACAGTCAGGCGGTCCCGTTCTCTTCCGATTCCCCCATAGAGGACAGCGGGGAATATGACACCTCCCTCTCTGCACACAAAGCGGAGACGGAGCTCATATCTGCCTGCTCAGCGGGGATCGGTGGATCGATCCCCTGCTGAGCAGAGAACAGTCCGCACCGGACCATGTGAAAGGAGCCTAAAGAAAAAAAGAAAAGAAGATCCCACAGTGCTTATACCTGAGTGATAGAGGGGGATGCACTACCTACTGGAAACACACATGGCTGACCCTGGTAGTGGTGCACTATACACATATCATCAGTGATGCCCAGGGATGGAAAGTCAGGCTAAGGTCACCATCTTATCTGACTCACCTGTCTAGAGGAAAGAATATTCAGAACCCCCCTGAAATTACACAGCATTCGGGCACTCTTACTTCCATCTGCCAGGTAACAAGTGCCAGCAACACCAGCATTTCCTGCATATGATGTGGATTGGTGCACTCTCCAAAACGGTCCCTAGTGTACTTTGTCACTGAACATAAAGTTCCTGCTTTTCCCTTCACATGATGTGTTAGTACGGTGCTGACATTTTCTAGAAGACATGCTGGCTGGTGAGGAAGGTGGCAGGTTGTAGGACCAATTGTAACTATTGTATATGCACCCACAGCAGTGTATAATTCAGGTTTATTATACACCACTATGTGTGCAGATAGAGTAGTTACAATTGTCCCGCCCCCTGCCATCTTTCTCCCCGGCAGCTGCTGTTAGTCTGTGTATGGAACAAGGGGGCGGAGCCCCGTATACCGGCCCGATTTTGAAAGCTCCACTCACTGCCATTGTGGCCGCCCCCTGCTTGCCCACCAATCATCACTGGATGCGGATGGATGTTACACTGCTGGCCACTATAGTAACGCCAGCATTTTATGGTCAGTAACGGTAACAGCGTTACTACGGGGGAAACAGCTGGAGGAGAGGAGGACTCTGCCACTGGAGCTTCGGCATCCCTCCTCCGCCTCAGCTTGCGGCGCCTGGGTGCTGTGCACCCCGTGCAGCCACCCAGGATCGGCCCTGCTCCCCTCTGTAAACTGACCACGGTATACCATGGCTGCTCAGCCCCGACACCATGGTCAGTTTACGTGCCTCCGTCATCCGCAGCTCTCCTGTCCTCCTCCCCCCTCCCTCCCTGCCTGTCTGTTCCTGTGTCAGTGCCATCATTATGTACAACTTTCTTGTACACTTTTCCTTTAGATTTAACAAAACCATATAATATGAGGTCAAACCTAAACATTTTCGATTTGTGTGCAATCAGGCAAGTCCCTGCACTACATAGTTGAAGGTAAATCTAAAGGAAATTGAAGAAGAAAATTGTATATTGTATAGCTAGCTTTACAGTACATACTCCAGGCCTAGACAGACAGCTAATCTCTGAACAGTGAGGAAAAAGTCCATATTTACTTCTAACATGCATAGATAAGGTCAGGCAATATATACATAGATAAGTTCAGGCAAGGCGCGTGTGTTTCAGCCCATAAGTGTTGTTCCATGATAGTAATAAAAAGTACATTCCTACCACAGAGAATGTGTAATTCATATGTGTATGGTTTTAAAAAAGATAAGGTAATAATAACCCTACTGCAGGGTGCGGACTCCCTTTTGCCATTTAATTAGAAATGTATTCTTTTGCAATACGTTGCAGTCTCAGGTAAACCGTACTATAACAAGACTGATCAACCAGCTCCCTCACAAAAATGCTGCAAGCATGGTCAACATAGAAAGAAGAGACCGTGCCATATAAAAGGCGTAGGGGCTTGGAAAGTCCTTACTATGGGGCATAGCAACGTATTGGTAGTTGTGCTTTCCCAATTTCGGCACAGTGCTGACAGCAAGCAATTTATTCAAGTTGTTGCCAGCTCTTGTATGGGGCAGTAATAGAATATGTATAATACCGTGTTTATATATATATACATTTGCAACTATTGTACCTATAAAAACTAGTTTAAAGTTAGAAGATACATTAAATGCGGAGTTCCACCCTAAAAAAAAAAACTTTGCAGCATGAGGTAGAGTAAAAAAACCTGAAAAAGAATTGGATAATTAATATTTTTTTTGTTTCATTTACCTTGTTTTTAATGAAATTTAACTTACCTTCCTTCCTCTTCCTCCTTATGCAGCCGCGGCCTTCAACATCACTTCCTTCTTTGCTTTCCGTCCTGGGAGATTAATCCCAAGATGCAATGGGAATGACCGGCCGCTACTCTGATTGACGATCGCAATCTACAGCGCATGCGCGAGATTGCGATCGGCATTCTGGGTAGCTGAAACCAGGAAGAAGGACACAGCGGGGGACACAGCGGCTTCAGACGCCCACATCGGAGATGTCCGCACTCTGCAAGCAATTTTAAAGGTAAGATTTTAGCTTAATTCAATTACTGTCCTGTACTGTAATATGGGGTTAGTGTAATTGGAGATAGCTTAGGATTAGGGGGGTATTTTTAGGTAAAAAATATTTTTGTGGCCGGAACTCCGCTTTAAGGTAAAATAGCACATGCACTCAGATCATTTAATTCTGTGTTCTAACATGCTTAGATATTTGCATTGCGGAATTTCTACTGTCATGTTTGGGGGAAAAAATCCAGCTGTGCTTATAAGAAAGAGAAAGTAGATTGTGAATGTTTTTTTCTGTTTCTGCTGAGAATTTAAATAAATAATTTTAGTTGAGAGAGAATGGAATAGCGCCAAAGCAGTAGTTTGTACTGTTACATGAGCTGTTAATATTTGTA
The DNA here is from genome assembly GCF_965119305.1 of Pelophylax lessonae. NCBI lineage: Eukaryota > Metazoa > Chordata > Amphibia > Anura > Ranidae > Pelophylax > Pelophylax lessonae. Next base: position 287,927,726 of record NC_138769.1, read on the forward strand.
GAAGTTTATTTATGATATACTTTTTTTACTAATGAATAGCATATTGGTGACTGAGTGAAAAAGATTTCAGATACAGTTTAGTACTCTTTTAAATTTATGGTGGAGTGTGGTGCCCTATGAAGTGCGATCGCCTCTTCAGCACCTGATTTAACATTATAATTCCGGACTACTGCGCCACACTCGTGTGCATTGCATGTGGTAGTGGCGTGGCTCCTTCAAACTCAATGGGTAAGTTTGAAAAGGCTGGGTTCACACTAGCTGTGGCTGTGGCTCACAACAGGGGGTCCAGTGCATCCCTGTTCTCTGTTTCTGGTGCGAATCAGGTCAGAATTTTTGCCTAAATTTGGACCTGAAACAGACCAGAAGACGCACAGGACCCTTTTCCAGTGCGGACCGCGGCCACCCCGGAGCTGTGTGAACCGGCTTCATTGAGAGTTGGTCACACTCTCCTGTCCTGCGAATTGGATGTGGGGAAACCTCGCATAAGTGTGAACCCAGCCTAAGTAAGGATACTTGTCACACTCTGCACCCTGGGTTAAAATTGCTCTGGCCTTCTGGATTATTCCCAGTTTTTTTTCTCTCCTATTCCCCTCAACTTCCTTTAAGATCCCTGCCTTTTTTTGGGCTTATTAGGTTCCTGGTTTGTGCATACAGGGATGGTCTCAGTTAGGTATGAAGGCTTTATAATTTAACACTTGCGGGGGCCTTATTCTATAATTTTTATACTCCGCATGGCCTGTTGTTAACGTCCTTGCTAATGTAGTGCTACCCCCCATAGGAGCCGCTAGATATTTTACCCAGATCTTCTCCAGTTCCACTTCTACAGCCAGGCACACAGTATTTTTTTCCACAGCCAGGTGCACTCTTACTTCCGCTCGTTTGTTCAATAATCATTCTAGGGGTTTAAGCTGTATTTGGCATTTTATTGAGAAGTTGGATAGGGAAAAGAATGTAGTGGGATACTCCAGATTTAATTATTTACAAGAAGGACAGCTCCTTTATCTGAACTGTGGAATTACTGCAGGATACACTCTACACTCTTGCATAAGCCCTTTGTAGGAATTATGGATGGTTGCTCTTCAGGACACTAGCTCATATCCCCTTTCTGCTGAACCAAGTAGCTGACTTTCCTAGCACAGAGCGGGGTAGCCAAAGAATCAGGCCCCAAGATCTCTACAGTCTGTACTCCCAACGCCTTTGGAGCTAATTGTAGCCTCCTTCCAATCCTCCATCAGCATTCCATCAGCATCCATCTAGTGATCTTAGACAGGTCTTCAAAGAGACAGGTCCCCTTCAGTCAGCTCTTTAGAACACTCTGATCAGCATTCTAGCTTCCAGGCCTCCCACCTAAGGCCGCATGGCAGCGGGTGTTGAGGAGGGCAGAGCATCCCCGCCTCAGCTGGACTTTCCTCTCCAGGAAAAGACCCCATTCTCTATGCTACATCAATTATAAATACCCCTTCCAGCATGCTTAGGGGCCCCTATGCTTGTAATTGGCTGAGATGCCATCCATAATAATGCTACTGATCTGCATAATTCAATTCTATTCACCCAGAAACTTTCAAAGTTTCCTGGATACAGAGGAGTCAATATAGAAACAGCAGCACTGTGAAACACATAGGACTTCCTAGCTAAACAATGTCACTTTCCTGTTAAGCAGGAAAGCTGTTATGTTTTACCTAATAGCCTCCTGTTAAGCAGGAGACCACACTAGACTAACTTATATACATCCTAGCAACCTACCTAGGAGGGTGCTACACTCATCCCCCACCAAAAATAGGCCATGTCCTCACTGGCCTGGACACAGCGCCCACAAAAAGGCTATACAAAAAAAACCCCAAATTGAGTATCCCACAAACTTGGAATGGGGAAAAAGAGATAATAACAAAGTAACAGGGCCATGAAGCATACCTCTTAGCGCCGGTTCACACTACCGCGACGCTACTTCCCGGGGCAACCTCCGAGATCGCGGTGCGAGCAGCGCGCGGCGACCTCGGAGCGGCCGCCACGGACTTCATAACATTGAAGTCTATGGCGGTCGCCTCCTGGTCGCCCCAAAGAAGCTCCGGACCCTTTTTCTAAGTCGGAGCGACTTGTGTCGCTCCTATTAGAACGGGTCCGCAGCTTCCCTATGGGAGGCAACCTGCGGAGACCTGTGAGGCGACCAGGTCGCCTCACAGGTCGCCTTAGTGTGAACGGGGGCTTAAGTTGCCAATAAATTCAATATCATGGAAAAAATATATATTCTGCTGTACGTGTATTTACAAAACAAGGATAAACATCTGTACACATACAGTATTCACAAAATTTAGCAGGTAGAGACCCACCTGTTCTACCTGCTAAACACACTCTTGGACTGTTGGAGTGTTGGAGTTGGAGTGTTGGAGTGTAACACTGCCCTTCACTGAACAGGTTGTTCCCTCCTGGGTGAATATCTTCACAAAGTGTCCATAATGAGCACATATCTTTGCAACGTGTCCATAATAAGCACACATCTTCGCAAAGTGTCCATTGACCCCGGTCCCACATTAGCAACATGGACCAAGAACTGCCATCCCAGTACAGAAGAAAAGTACAGGTGGCATGACCTTTGCCCCTCGTGGCCAAACTTTCACAGGAACATGACTGAAACCCCTTTACTTGGTGAGCTTGGTTAAGCAGCCACTTCTAGGCCACAGCAGTTGCTTAGGTGACTAGAAGTCTCAGCCGATCCTTTAAGTGAAAGCAGAGCTCTCTTCCTTTTCCATTGCAGGGATGTAGGGAGAAAGGACAACTTATAAATTAGGTGGATAGCCCTCAGAAAGTCAGCACTCAATTCAACTCATTCAAACATAGTGATTGAGACAAAAAGGGGGGTCTGGCTCAGGGCCAATATCAGCAAACAGACGATGACAGTCCCCCCCATTGGTTCAGCAGTAGTCTGGATAAGAAATCCGGATCTCTCCCTTTGCATTTTAAATTGTGGCAGACTATTCCCTGTCTCTCTTCACCACCAGCATTCTATCCGTGTACTGTATATTGAGCGCCCCAGACTCCAGTTCTACTTGATGGAAAGGAACTGTTGCCATAATTGCTTGGACTGATTTGTGAAGGGCTCGGGAACATACATTAAATTCCACACACACTTCCTCTTCACACCATTAACCCTCTTTGCCACAATCTCCTCCATGATATCCTGGGGAACATATGGAAAATCATACACGCACTCCAGAGCCACTCGCCTTTTGACTATCCTCTGGAAATGGAAGAATCTGGGCAATATATCGCAGTCTCCTTTTCCCTGTGGAACAAAAGGACTCACTACATTCTGAATGTAGCTCTTGTATACCTCATTCTGTGCTTGTATCCTGCCAAAAGTGTAAGGAGGCGATAGCTCAGGCCTCCTCTCCACATAGGCCTGGCAGCACCCCAGAATCTTAGAACACAGGATCAACTGGGCATTGTGCTATCTCTTCGCTGTTCAGTGTGAACACTGGGAACTACACTCAGCCTCCCAGTCCCATTCAGACTCAGTCACCGACCTCCAGGCTTCCATACATTCTTCCAGATATCCAATTGTGTTCTCAAACCTCGGAGACCCCATTTCCATGACTCCAGGCTCCCCCTCTTCTAAGGAGCTAAGAAATTTCAGACTCTGGACCTTCTGGGTCTCTAAAGTGAGTGTTACAGTCAGCTGGCTGCTTGTAGGATCTGCCGTCCTGGTTACAGGCTGCTTACTACTCTTGGTAGACTTGCTACAACTAAATCAAAGATGCACATCTCCTGGGTCTGATGCAGTATGGTTTGGGTATACAGCACTGGTCCCGGCCCCAGCACAGACTTTATCACACTTCTATCTTCCCACTGAGCTCAACTTCAGCAGTAGCAATTTGCTAGCAGGGTGACCGACTGAATGTTACTGGGCACTCTCCTTAATAGCATCTCCTTACAGTGACCACACCGACCCCAGGCTCACAGCCTAACAGTAACCTGCTGGCATCTGCCACATACCAGTCCCAGGCGTCCCTCCTCATCATCGCTGCATAATGCCAGACTTCCTTAGGGCTGCAGCTGCACTTAGGTGTTTCAGACAGTATCCTGTCCGGCAGTTCAGTCAGCTTTTCCGAGAATCCACCACTGCAAGCAGCTCCAGGGCTCATGCTAATATCCGCCATATTGCTGCAATCTGCATATGGTTTCTCTCTAGCTACACCCAGATATGGCGCCGTTACTCCACCCTTCTCTGGCTGATCCCAGGCACGTGCTCCTCCCGCTCTTCCAGTAAGCGGACTCATGAACAGGCTCTCTCCTAGCGCCCTTCTTTTTTGCGCTCTAGCTTAACCCCCTCTATGCTACTCGGTCCACTCGTAGTAACCGTCCAATATGTTATATCAGCAACTCGGCTGACATACTCGCTTCACCATTATCAGGCTTTGCTGTAATGTAGAGGGTAACTTCCATACCCTCTACATGAACACAGTCCCAAATTAACTCCTTCACCCCCAGAGATGTATAGTAACGAAGTAGAACTACTTCACTACTGTACTTAAGTACCGAAATGCGGTATCTGTACTTTCCAAGAGTAGAATTTTTTTCTCCTACTTCCACTTTTACTTCACTACATTTTTTCGATGATTTCCATACTTCTACTCCGATATTTTTTTTTTGTGCTGCATAGTTACTCGTTACTATTATAAAAATTACCACTGCCAGAACAGTAGATGGCAGGTTTCATGAAGCTCAAAACATGTGTATTATCAGCGCATACGAAAATAGATGCTACTGTATGTATAAATAAAAGCTGCATTTGAAATAATAAAAAACAATATGATGTTCAAACTTTTGACTTCTTTCTTTAATAACTACATAACACAGTACTTGTACTTTTACTTTCAGTACTTGAGTAGCAATTTTTTTTTTCAAAACTACTGGTACTTTTACTTTCAGTACTTGAGTAGCAAATTTTTTAAAAAAACTACTTGCAATACTTAAGTACAAAAAATGTTGAATACTTTAGTACTTCTACTCAAGTCACTTTTTGATCGAGCACTTGTACTTTTACTCAAGTATGGGTTTCGAGTACTTTATACAACTCTGTTCACCCCACCACTTGAAAATGCTGTGTGACTGTCCTGTTATTTAGTGAACATCTTCCTTTGTAGTGCAAACACTGGTGAAGATTCTGCGTTCACTCACCCTGAGGTAACTCTTTTCCTGCCATGTCCTGGAAATGCTTCCATGCTGGCAGCAGATTCTAGTGCAGCACACACGATTTCCCTCATGGCACAACACTTTTCCACACTGAATGTGGTCCTGCAATCCACACAGAGACACATGACAGTCCCTTGAACACTTTCTCTTTCTTCTTTCTCTTGAACACTTTCTCTTATAGCAACGAGCTCTAAATTCAAATGCAGAACATAGCCCCCCCCAGGAGCCACTGGATATTTTACCCGGATTTTCTCCATTTCCACTTCTACAGCCAGGCACACAGTATTTTCTTCCACAGCCAGGTGCACTCTTACTTCTGGTTGTTTCTTTAATAATCAGTCTAGGTGTTTTCGTTGTTTTTGGTATTTTATTGAGAACTTGGATAGGGAAGGGAATGTAGTGGGATACACAGAACTCAACTAGTTACAAGGAGGACAGCTCCTTTAACTGAACTGTGGAATGACTGCAGGATACACTTTACACTCTTGAGCAAGTCCTTTGTAGGAATAATGGACAGTTGCATTTAAGGGCATTAGCCTGTATTTCCTTTCTGCTAAACCAAGTAGCTGACTTTCCTAGCATAGAATGGTGTAGCCAAAGAACCAGGCCCCAAGATCTTTACAGTCTGTACTTACAAGGCCTCTGGACCGAATTGTAGCCTCCTCCAGGAAAAGACCCCTTCCTGTATGTTCCACCAAATAAAAATACCCCTCCTAGTATGCATAGAGGCCCAATGCATGTAATTGGCTGAGATACCATCTATATATTAATGCTGCTGATCTGCATAATTCACTCCTATTCATCCAGAAACTTCCAAAGTTGCCTGGATACAGAGGAGCTAATACAGAAGCAGCAGCACTGTGAAACACACTTGACTTCCTAGCTAAACAATGTCACTTTCCTGTTAAGAGACCACACTACTTGTATACATCCTAGCAACCTACCTAGGAAGGTGCTACACTTGTATGTTACCATGTACTGTTAAACGAGGGCTCTGCAGAAAACGTACCGGAACACATCTAAACGCATAAAAAATGCATTACAGCAAAATAAAAAAAGTAAAAAAAGAAAAGTTTGGTAAAAAAGAGGGGAAAATGCATTGGAAAGGCATCCAAAATGCATTGGAATGCATAAAAAATATGCATGCAGAAACACATCTGTAGTGTGAACCAGCCCTTACAGTGGCAGAAATCCTCGGGTGAACAGAACCACTGCAGGGATTCCAAAGATGCAGTCATTTTCCAAACTAAAGCCCCGTACACTCGATCAGATTATTGAACGATCTTTTGTCCGTTTTCTGTGGCATGCTAGTCTGATGTGGAAAGTGAAGAGGTTATTTTCATACGAATTTTCCCGTACGACAGAATTCCACTTCAGAAGTGATGTCATGTGTTAAATTGTTTTGTATGTGTTCTTTCGTCTCTGAGCATGCAAGGTCTTGCTCTTAAGATTTTTTTCCTTTGAAATCTGTACTAATCAGATGAAAATCGGACAACAAAAATTATATAGCCTGCACATCAGGATTTTGTCAGCCGAAAAGTCGGAGTTGGCTGTCAAAAGCACCATACTAACAATTCGAAAATCGACAGATCGGTCGTCGGACGAATTTTCCCTACAGATTTTCTTATCGTATGTACGGCCTTTAGAATGATGCATTTTTACTTATTTGCAAGCCACTGGTTGAATAAAAATTCTAAGCTGGCTAGTAAATGTTTCTATGGCAGGCAGTGCTTAGATTGTGAAAGATCTGCGGTAACCTTAGCAAACATGCACCGTCTAGGAGATATTCTCTCTTTTGGTAGCCGGTGACATACCCGTGCCATTCCTTCAGAGTGCTGTGCCGTGGTCGTGACTCCCACTTGAATGTACAGGAGTGATGTCATTGCTTCTTAGGCACCAATAGCACCACTTCGTGGCAGCTTGAATGTCAAAGTGTTTAATTATTTTGGGGGGAGCCCTATAAAGACTCTTGCTGCTGTACCATGCAGCTTCTGCCTTTCGAAAAAGTCAGTTTGCCTAAACACTGTGTGGGGGCACAGCTGCACGGTGACCGGAAGTGATATCATTTGCCATTCCAGAGGTGACGTGGACCCCAGATCTTGCGGAGCAGTCGGGTGAGATCAGGGCTGGCCCTACCATGGGTCCCACTGGGTCCATTGGACCCAGCAGCCCTTGGAGAGGGGCAGCATATTGACTCCCAAGATTTTTTTTATTGCATTTTTGTGTGTTATGAGTTTGCGGCATGTTACAGGTGGCATTTCCCCATCTCATACTGCCACCGGTAGTGAAAACTGATGAGCATGAGGAGGCGGAGCGTATCCTCCGGGGAACATTCCTCACGTGATCGTGCTGTGCGCAATGACCTTAGACATCAGCGCCCTCCATCTCATGTAGGGCAGGCTGGATCTTCTAGGGTGGTGGGCACTGCAGACACAGGTGTGACCGGAGGACTGGGGACAGTGGCTGTTTGGTGGACCGGTCCGGTGGTGAGTTATATTTTCCAAAGTTTATATTTATATAAAATCATGGATGTTGGGGCCTTTTGTTGGGCGTCATTTTTTTGTTTTTTTTTTTGGGGGGGGGGGGGCAGCATTTCATTCTTGGACCCAGGCAGCACAATGTCTTGGGCCAGCCCTGGGTGAGATGCCGGAATAACGGCACTCTGAGGGAGACGCTGGGAGGGTTGGGCATAGAGCATCACTGTATGACCTTGTTACATAATGTGCCTATGCTTTTAACATTTTTGTGAGCAGTGTTTTGAATATATTTTAACCATATTTATATGGTAATGCACTATTGGGGTTCTTCTTATCCAACATTTGAGGGATGTTTTTAAATATACGAGGAATACCAATGGTCTGGATGGAACACCTGAATGTGTGATCTAAACAAGCAAACTTTGCCAAACATTTTTATGTGAGGCAAAATTATCAAGTGAGTGGAACGCAGGGGGGAATGGTGGAGGACATTTGGTGATCAACTGGATTGAGAGATCTGCACTCTGGGGCTTTTTTTACATTCTTTTTATTCTGTTTGTATTATTCTATTAAGGAGGCTGCAGAGAGTTTATTATTATTATTATTATAATTATTATTAGGGTTATTGTGATGTTTTAAGGGTTTATTTTTGAGACATAATTTTGTAGCTCAGTGTTGTGAAAGATATAATTATTCACTATAATATATAAGAAAGGTGTCATTATATAAATACTTTATACATCAAAATCTACATCAGTAAAATAAACAGCTAAAACAATTAAACAAAATGAATGTGTATATAATTAACCATATATTAGTTATGGCTATTTTTTTATTACTGTTAAAGTATGTTTTAAGTCTTTTTTTCTTATCTGTCAGAGGCTTTCGAGTCCCTTCAAACTATCTGTGCCAACTTCTTTTCGGCTGGAATTTCCAGCTTGAGGCAGGCACAATGTAGGGAATTCCCCAGCTCCAAACATTCCATTGTATGTGCAGATGTCCCTAAATTTCCCCATCTCGAGACAGGATGTCTCCAATGTTTTTCTGTTTTATTGAAGGGTCACTTGTGACCCGCACTCCCACCCTTTCATCCAAACCACCGCTGCAGTAGTTTAAATGTTTAATGTCCACATCCTAAATGATCTCTTCAGCAGGGGGCGAAAAAAAAAAAAAATAAAAGTTCAGGCACAGCTTGTTGCAGTAGATATTTTGCTGAGTCACTCTTGGCCGAGCTCTGCAGACGAAAAAAGGAATGGGAGGGAAAATCTTCATGCTTTGCATAGGCTTCCATAGAGCCATTGTTACAGGGCCTGGTAAGTAAGGAGGGGGTTACCAAGTAAACGTGGTGAGAGAAAAATCATGTTTATCTCACAACTCATGCCTAGACTGGAAATTCACATGATCTCAGCCTTCGGGCAACTACCTCATCAGTCATATGATGTGTTTACCATGATGTAGCTATGTCATCACAGATGTAAAGCCAAATTTAGAGCTGTATCATGTTTTGTTTTGACACTTGCTGTACAGTATTGTGTCTGTAATATTCTAACAACATGTGTTTACTTTTATATTGATATGAACAATAGTGCACAGTGAAAATGTCTGTTTACCTTGGATGGAACAGCTTTCACCCTAAACACACCAAAAATCTACTGCATACAGCCAAGATATAGCTGTACATGTTTAAACCCCAGGAAAGAAACACTCAGGTACATTTCCTCCCCATTATTTACATTCACCAAGGTAAGCTTTACAAATTTTTACATAGTTAGTGAGGTTGAAAAAAGATATCCGTCCATCCAGTTCAACCTATGATGTGTGTGTGTGTTTGCTGTTAACCGTACATTGTATACCCCTGTATGTTGTGGTCTTTAGGATGCCCATCTAATGGTTTTTTGAAACTATCGATGCTCCCTGCTGATACGACTGCTTGTGGAAGGGAATTCCACATCCTTACTGCTCTTACAGTGAAGAACCCCCTACGTATCTTAAGGTTAAACCGCCTTTCCTCTAGTTTTAGTGAGTGGCCACGTGTCTTATTGTATTCCCTTTCTCTGAATAGTTTGTTCCTTATGCTAGGGTCACTAGTACAGTATTTGTACATATCATATCCCCCCTCAATCGTCTCTTCTCGAGAGAGAATAAGTTCAGTGCTTGTAGTCTTTCCTCATAGCTGATGTCCTCATTCCCTTAATTATTTTTGTTGCCCTTCTCTGGACTCTTTCCAGTTCCAGCACATCCTTTCTGAGGACCCAGCATACTCCAGATGTGGCCGGACCAGAGTCTTGTAGAGAGGGAGAATAATCTCTTTATTTCTGGAGTGAATCCCCAAATGGTTGATGTTATCCACGGAGCCACTTAAAGCCAACTCCAGGCAAATACATAATTACTTGCTTATATTTAGGGGGAACAATAAATGTAGATTTACTTATCTAATCCTTTACTCCTCTCCACACCCAGACCAGTCCTTACAGTGTCTGCACCCCCACATTCCACTGGTTTAGAGTTCTGACATAATCAAGACCCATAGCAGGGTTCATAGCCCTGAACTGGAGGTGAGGATGCCAAGGCCCAGTTGATTGCTGTATGATGTATCGCAGGGAAGTGCCGTCTGCTGGGGGAACAGAGGACTAGATAAGAAAATTGAAAATTGAATATCAAATACTTACCGCAATTTTCCTTTCCTGACGAACTCCATGTCAGCCTACCACTGGGTATGCTCCACCCATACCCCAACCTGCAGGACCTATCTTATAAATTTGACACCCTCTCTCAGGTCAGCATTCCATAAATCGATTTCCGCACCTTGGTGGGAGACATAGAGCTCGTCAGGAAAGGAAAATTGGGGTAAATATTTGAGATTCCATTTTCCGGTTTCCTGACAGCTTGTAAGATTCTGGTACCTCCGGTACCCTTAATCACCACTTTCTCTGTAATGCGTCCCACCTTTCTCTTCAGGTGGTACGCATATACCTTTAAGAACGATGATGTCACTGCTGAGCGCCGCAGAGTGGCTATTTCAACCGCCGGCGGTCTCACTCACATTGTTCGTTCAACCTGCCTTGTTATCCACATGCTTTCAAGCCTGTCTCTCGATCGGAACCTCCAGCTATTCCCTTTTACCTGGAGCAGACCGGAACCTCGCTACTGATCATTGTATCTCGCTACCGGATCATTCCTTATCTACTGGACCTCTCTAAACTACTAACATTACAAGTGATAAGTACCCCGCAGGGGAACCCTCCATAACCTTATTGCACTATCTACCTATGCACATTAAGGACTGTTACTACCTATCCATACTATCCTATCATCTGCACTGTTACATAGATTGCTAGCTCTTGAGCCTACTACCATCTATCATCTGCACTGCTGCATAGATTGCTAGCTCTCCTGTCTACTACTATCTATCCTTTCACTGGGTTAGTCTATCCTGTATTTGTCATCTGCTGTCCTCACCACCTGTTAGCATACTCGATACTAACCTATCTACATTCCTAAATACCATCTTGAACTCTCCTATACAAACCTATCAAGTGATTACCATCCTTGTCACTGTTCACACCTGTCCCTTCAGCACATCACCTTCATACTATCATATACATCCTATCACTCCAGGAACATCTCATTGAGTGTGTATATATCTGTATGTTGAAGCTGACAGGCCCACGGTGATGAGTCCTGGAGAGTTGGATCTGGTATTCAACACATCTCTACATGACTACTGAGTGGAGATTTTGCAGTTGCAAATCCAGCCTATACTAAAAACGCAGGAGCGTTACAGATTGAACGAACCTTAAAAATGGATTCAGCAGAATTACCCACTCAAGTGACACAATTAACACAACAAGTAAAAGCGTTAATACTTGCTCTGACTGACGTACAAGAAAAGAATCAGACTCTGACACAGCAGGTAACCCAGCTCTCACGGCTTACTGCTGTTCAGCCTCCTGAACCTAAAAAAAACCCTCCTCTAGTGTTTACAGGTGATCGGAAAAAATTTTGTGAATTCAAAAACGCATTTGTCAATTGCTTTATATGTTAAAACCTCGTACATACCCCACTGATCAAATAAAAGTCTGTACCGTTATTTCATACTTGACGGGTGATCCACGGGCCTGGGAAGACTCTCTCTTTGAGAATAATGATCAGATTCTCAACACCTATTCCTTATTCCTAGCGGAACTCGCTAGTTTATACGATGACCCCAATAGGCAGAGTACTGCTGATATTCAGTTGAGGGCCTTAAAACAAGGAAGGAGACCTGTAGAAGACTTTGTATCTGAGTTCAAAAGATGGACCCATGATTCAGGGTGGAATGACACATCTTTGCGAACTCAATTCAGACTCGGGTTATCAGAAGCTGTTAAAGACGAGCTCGCCCGAGCGGATTTACCTGGCACCTTGGAGGCCTTGATACAACTTAGTATCAACATCGACAGACGACTGCGAGAAAGAAGGGCTGAAAAGATGGGAATGCCATTGTCTAGTCCTTCTCAGATTTCGGCCGTTGACCCTACTCCCATGGATGTAGGAACCATACGCCCACTTTTAACGACTACTGAACGAGCTAGAAGAACATCCAGAAATCTCTGCATGTACTGCGCATCCTGGGATCATTTGATAAACACCTGTCCCCTTGTCCGCAAAAAAGAGGGTGAGTGTTCACATGTCTTGCTGGGAGGATTAACGACTTCCTTTTCCAACCCCTATCTTTTTGTTCATTTAATATTACAGTGGGACCAAACTAGGATCACCACCAAGGCTATGGTCGACACTGGATCTTGTGGAAACTATATTGATACACGCTTTGTTACCTTAAATAAAATACCTATTATTTCAAAATCTAAGCCTGTTTCTGTTAGTTTCATTAATGGTATTCCACTGTCTTCTGGTCCAATCACCAACCAGACACAGGCACTCCTTGCCACTACCAACGAAACACATGTGGAGACCATCACCTTTGACATACTATCCTCACCCCATTTTCCTATTATTTTGGGACTTCCCTGGTTACACACACATCAACCAATCATAGATTGGAAAAAACGGACTTTGGTTTTCCCTTCTCACTATTGTGAGAATACGTGTAACCTCCCATCTTATGGGAAGATTCTGTCTGTGGTGTCAGATGAAATTGCACCACTATGCTATCAGGATCTGTCCGAAGTGTTCCTTGAGAAAAATGCTCAAGTGTTGCCTCCCCATAGGGATTACGATTGCACTATCGATCTACTCCCTAACAGCAAATTGCCTTTCGGTCATGTTTATCCCCTTTCACAGGATGAACTTTCTCATCTCAAGGAATACTTGGATGAGAATTTGACAAAAGGGTTCATTAGACCCTCTACTTCTTCCACTGCTGCAGGACTTTTCTTTGTCCGCAATAAGGATTCCAGTCTCAGGCCTATTATCGATTATAGGCAATTAAACACGATTACGATAAAGGATCGCTATCCTTTGCCGCTCATCCCTGAACTTATTGAACAGGTGCGTGGGGCTACTTATTTCACCAAATTAGACCTGAAAGGGGCATACAACCTAATCCGAATCCGTGACGGGGATGAGTGGAAAACAGCATTCAGAACCAGATACGGACTATTCGAATACCTCGTGATGCCATTCGGGCTATGTAATGCTCCCGCAGCTTTCCAAAGATTCATAAACGACATCTTTAGAGACTTACTTGATGTCTGTGTTGTAGTATACCTAGACGATATACTTATTTATTCTCGATCTATGCCTGAACACATAAAACATTTAAGACTTGTGTTGTCCAGACTGCTCTCACACAGACTATATGTGAAATTAAAAAAATGTCTATTTCATAAAGAAGAAATATTATTTCTAGGATACTTCATATCCAAAACTGGAATTAAGATGGATATGAGTAAGATATCCTGTATTCTAGACTGGCCTATACCAACAACTTGTAAGGCCCTACAGCGATTCCTTGGATTCTCGAACTTCTATAGGAAGTTCATCAAGAACTTTTCCGCTATTGTGAGACCTCTCACACAACTGACAAGTATAAAAAAACCATTCAAATGGTCAGAAGAAGCAAATCAAGCTTTCTGCTTGTTAAAATCAAGCTTTACTTCTGCTCCCATACTACGCCATCCAGACCCATCCCTCCAATATATTCTAGAGGTAGATGCGTCAAATATGGCAGTAGGAGCAGTTCTCTCCCAACGACCAACAAACACTTCATCACTCCACCCAGTTGCTTTCTTTTCAAAATCACTAAGCAGCCCAGAGGTGAATTACCCAGCGGGTGAAAAGGAGTTGCTTGCCATAAAACTGGCACTGGAGAATTGGCGACATCTGCTCGAAGGTACCCAGTTACCAATACTCATATATACAGATCATAAAAACCTTCAATACCTCCAGACTAACAAGACTCTCTCCCACCGGCAGGTACGATGGTCATTATTCTTTTTAAGATTTAATTTCCTAGTCACCTACACGCCTGCAGACAAAAATAAAAAAGCGGATGCGCTATCACGATTAACCGAAGATAACTGCGCCGAAATCCCTTCCATTCCCATAATACCCTATGAACGCATTATTGGTGTTGTCCGTTCCTTGAAGGAAGAGATTTTGCACAGTATAAGAATGGATTCACCTCCACCACAACTAAGTACTGATGCAGAAGGCTTCCTCTATTACAATGACAAACTCTACATACCCCCTACTATGCGCACCAAGATCTTGGAGTTATCGCATGATGTGCCTATGGCAGGACATATGGGTATAACGAAAACCTTTAATTTGCTCACCAGGCAGTTTTGGTGGCCTGATATGAAGACGTCTGTACAAAAATTTGTTTCTTCATGTGACATCTGTGCAAGGTCCAAAATTGACACTACAAAACCATCTGGACTACTTTGTAGTCTACCAATACCCCAGGTTCCATGGGAAGTTGTGTCCTTAGATTTCATAGTAGAACTACCACCCTCTAAAGGATTTAATACCATCCTAGTGTCAGTGGACCACTTGACAAAGATGGCACATTTCATTGCTATCCGTAGACTACCTTCATCTAAACAAACAGTGGAACTACTGATGAAACATGTGTTTAATTTGCATGGAATTCCAAAAACTCTTTTGTCCGACCGTGGTTCACAATTCATCTCTAAATTTTGGCAAGCACTTTGTCAAATTTTACGCATTGAGCGAAAGCTCACTTCTCCCTACCATCCTCAGACCAACGGACAGACTGAAAGAGTCAACCAGTGCATTGAGCAATATCTACGTTGCTACACATCATACTTGCAGGATGATTGGGTGGATCTCCTTCCTCTAGCAGAATTTGCTTACAACAACGCAACCCACAGTACTACGAAGCAAAGTCCGTTCTACTTGAACATCCCACTCTTCTTCCACCACGCATCTTGCCATCGAGTAACCCAGTAGCCTCGGATTACCTTACCCAAATAAAAGACTCTTTGGGTTTACTCAATACCACTATATCACACGCTCACAGTCAACAAAAAAAGTACTACGACCTTCGTAGAAGACCTTCTCCTCAGTATGCTATTGGGGACCTTGTTTGGCTATCGACAAAGAACTTAAGATTAAAAATCCCTAGCAAGAAGCTTGGACCTTTATTTTTGGGACCCTTCCCAATTAAAAAAACTTATCGGAAAAGCTGCAGTACAGCGCACCCTACCAGCAGATCTCAAGATCCATCCCATCTTCCATGTGTCGCTACTGAAGCCCCATGTTCCTAACCAAGGAATAAGGCCTACCATCTTGCCTCCACCTCCAATACAAGTTGAAGGCGGAGAAGAGTATGAGATCAAGGAAATTTTGGATTCTCGCATCCATAGAGGAAGACTCCAGTATCTCATAAGATGGAAGAACTATGGACCCCAAGATGACACCTGGCTAGATACCTCTGATATTCATGCGCCTAGACTTATACGAAACTTTCACTCGAAACACCCAGAGAAACCTGTCCTATAGGCCTTCCAGAGCCGGCCTTAAGGGGGGGGTACTGTAAGATCCTGGTACCTCCGGTACCCTTAATCACCACTTTCTCTGTAATGCGTCCCACCTTTCTCTTCAGGTGGTACGCATATACCTTTAAGAACGATGATGTCACTGCTGAGCGCCACAGAGCGGCTATTTCAACCGCCGGCGGTCTCACTCACATTGTTCGTTCAACCTGCCTTGTTATCCACATGCTTTCAAGCCTGTCTCTCGATCGGAACCTCCAGCTATTCCCTTTTACTTGGAGCAGACCAGAACTTCGCTACTGATCCCTGTATCTCGCTACCGGATCATTCCTTATCTACTGGACCTCTCTAAACTACTAACATTACACGTGATAAGTACCCCGCAGGGGAACCCTCCATAACCTTATTGCACTATCTACCTATGCACATTAAGGACTGTTACTACCTATCCATACTATCCTATCATCTGCACTGTTACATAGATTGCTAGCTCTTGAGCCTACTACCATCTATCATCTGCACTGCTGCATAGATTGCTAGCTCTCCTGTCTACTACTATCTATCCTTGCACTGGGTTAGTCTATCCTGTATTTGTCATCTGCTGTCCTCACCACCTGTTAGCATACTCGATACTAACCTATCTGCATTCCTAAATACCATCTTGAACTCTCCTATACAAACCTATCAAGTGATTACCATCCTTGTCACTGTTCACACCTGTCCCTTCAGCACATCACCTTCATACTATCATATACATCCTATCACTCCAGGAACATCTCATTGAGTGTGTATATATCTGTATGTTGAAGCTGACAGGCCCACGGTGATGAGTCCTGGAGAGTTGGATCTGGTATTCAACACATCTCTACATGACTACTGAGTGGAGATTTTGCAGCTGCAAATCCAGCCTATACTAAAAACGCAGGAGCGTTACACAGCTCCATGTCAGCCTACCACTGGGAGCCAACTAGCTTACCAGGAAGGGGTAATGCAGAAACAAAATAGGGTTAAATACGGCCTCCAGCTAACGAGTTAACTGTTTTGCCAAAATTAACAGTTGTCAATAATGATGGATTTATGCGATAATGAGAAATTAAGGTTTGTATTGATGACCATGTTGCCGCCTTGCATATTGACTTTACTGAGTCACTACAGGTGGCTGCCCAGGAGATTAAAACTCTTCTTGTGGAGCGGGTGTTATTTCTTCCGAAGGGCCAACCTCCTATTCTTATATGAGAGGGAGATCACTTTCACGATCCAAGAAGCAATCACTCTGCTTGAAGCTCTGGCACCCTTGCATAAACCTCTGGAACCACAAACAGGCAATCTGGTGCCCTGAAATTTGGGGTAGCATAGATATAGTTACATATTTACATAGTTAGTCAGGTTAAAAAAAGACACAAGTCCATCCAGGTCAACCAATAAAAAAACAAAAACAAAGCACAACCATACCATCCCACATACACAATCCTATAGCCACAGTTGATCCAGAGGAAGGTGAAAAACCCCAGCGAAGCATGATCCACTTTGTTACAGCAGGCAGAAAAATTCTTTCTTGATCCCCCGAGAGGCAATCGGATATTCCCTACAGTGGCAGAACTACCAGGGTCGCAGCAGTCGCCGGGCCCTGGCATTCTGCCACTGTGGGGGGGGGGGGGGGTGGGTCCAAGCCCCGGCATCTCTGGCTGGCAGCTAACTGTACAGTGGAGGGGGTGATCGGCAACTCCCTGGTGTCCACGGGATGTCCCTTCGGCTAGCAGTTCACTTCCCGAGTGTCAGTGTATGCAGTGGAGAGGGGAGGGGCCTCTGACCCAGGCAGGCACCAGATTCAGTGCACAAGTCAGTCGCTCTGGTTGTACATTCTTGCCGATACCTGTCCGGGTCAGAGGCCCCTCCCCTCTCCACTGTATACACTGACACTCGGGAAGTGAACTGCTAGCCGGAGGGACATCACAGGGAAGCAGTATGTACAAGGGCTGCTGCTTCTAGGCTTCTCTCCTTTAAGGTAAGCCCGGCACCCGAGCATGTTGTGTGTCTTACTGTAACAATACCCACCTGTCACACTGGCCCCCCACCTGTCAAGCTGCCCTCCCATCTGTCACACTGTCCCCCCACCTGTAACACTGCCATCCCCCAACCTGTCACACTGCCTCTCTTTTATCATACTACCCCCCTCCCCACCTGCCAGACTGCCTCCCTCTTTTCATGTCACCTCCCCCCCTTTTATCACACTGCCCCCACCTGTCACACTGCTCCTCCACCTGTCACACTGCCCCCCTCTTATCACACTGTCCCCCACCTGTCACACTGCCCCCCCCACCTGTCACACTGCCCTCCCATTTGTCACACTGCCCCCCACCTGTCACATTGCCCCAACCTGTCACACTCCCCCCCACCTGTCAAACTACTTCCCTCTTATCACACTGCCCCCCACCTGTCACATTGCCCCAACCTGTCACACTCCCCCCACCTGTCAAACTACTTCCCTCTTATCTCACTGCCCCCCACCTGTCACACTGCCCCCCCACCTGTCAGACTGCCTCCCTCTTATCACACTGCCCCCCCACTTGTCACACTGTCCCCCACCTATCAGACTGCCCCCTCTTATCACACTGCCCCCCCACCTGTCACACTGCCCCCTGTCACACTGCCCTCCCACCTGTCACACTGCCCTTTCCATCTGTCACACTGCCCCCCTGTCAGGGTGTCAGGAAACCAGACCACATGAAGATGCAACGCACAACAAGAGTGAGAAGTGAAATCAGGAACAGCGGGGTCAAGTCCAGAGAGGGTAGTCATCCACGCAGTGATCAAGTCTAGAAGCGGGTAGTTATCCAAGCCAGGGTCGAGTCCAGAGGCGGGTAGTCTGCCGATGCCGGGTCGTCTGCCAATGCCGGGTCGTCTGCCGATGTGGAATCGAGAGCCAGGAAAGTCGTCAGCCAAGCCAAGTCATGCACGGAGGAACACGGAGAACAGAAGACTGCTAGCATTGATGCACATTGGAGCAGAAACACAAGGGCATAGGACTGCAAGCCAACAGAGCATATATATAGTCAGGTGTGAAACATCATCACGGAGTAACACCCAGGCAGCAGGCAAGTGATGATGCAAACAGAGTTTATAAAAGACAGCAGTCTGCACATGTCCGAAATGGCTGCCTACAGGAAGGCAAGGTAAAACCTTGACACTCCCCACCTGTCAGACTGCCTCCCTCTTATCACACTGCCCCCCCACCTGTCACACTGCCCCCACCTGCCACACTGCCCCCCACCTGTCGGACTGCCTCCATCTTATCACACTGCCCCCCCCACCGGTCACACTGCCCCACCTGTCACACTGCCCCCCCAACTGTCACACTCCCCCCCTCTTATCACACTGACCCCCAACCTATCACATTTCTCCCTGACCTGTCAGACTGCCCCCCTCTTATCACACTGCCCCCCACCTGTCACACTGCCCTCTCACCTGTCACACTGCCCCCCACCTGTCACACTCCCCCCCACCTGTCACACTGCACTCCGTTTGTCACACTGTCCCCACCTGTCACACTGCCCCCCTCTTATCATACTGCCTCCCCACCTGTCACACTGCCCCCCTTTATTACACTGCCCATGTCATACTGCCCCCCATCACACTGCCCCCATCTGTCACACTGTCCCCCATCACACTGCCTCCTTGTTACAATACCTTGCCACTCATGGACCGTTATGTATGCTATTATTCAATGTGATACTGTCTATCATTGCTCAAAGGTAGCTGCAGCTTACCTATACGTGTGTGTTTTTGTTTTTAATTACCACGTGGTATATTTAAAGTGGTGAGGTGGAAGGCTGTCAATTTTTATTTTTCTCATTCTTGAAACTGTTTGTCCTACTTGATTCAATAAATGTAATATTTTATTAGGTATTTGGTTTCTGTGTATTTATATTGACCCATATATCTTTACACCCCTGTTACTCTAGTTAATGGTGCTTTTTTGGGCAACCCCTCTTTCTTAGTTGTCCATTTTCATCATATTTGTCACAATACCCCCATGTCATAATGCCCCCCTCCTGTAACACTGCCCCTCCATCATTCTGCCCCCTCGTCACACTGCCCCCTTCAGTCACACTATCCCCATCATACTGCCCCCCTCCTGTTAAAAAGCCCCCTCCTTTCACAGTGCTTCCTCATTACACTGCCCCCCTCTTATCACACTGCTTCCCTCTTATTACACTGCCCCCCTCCTGTCATACTTCCCAGGTACCCTTTTTCTGTCACACTGCCCCCTCTTGTAACAATATTCTCCTGTCATACCACCCCCTCTTATCACATTCCCCCTGTCATACTGCCTCCGTCACACCCCCCCCATAAAACTGCCCCTTCTTGTCACACTGCCCCCTTCTTTTACAGTGTCCCCTCTCAATCACACTCCCCCTCCTGTCATACTTCTTAAATACCCTTCTCCTGTCACACTGCCCCCCACCTGTCATACTGCCTCATTCCTGTCACAATACCCCATCATACTGCCCCCTCCTATCACACTTCCCCATCATACTGCCCCTGTCACACTGCCCCCTTGTTACACTGCGCCCTACTGTCAAAATACCCCCCCAAGCATACTACTTATCCGTCACACTACCACCCCTGTCATACTGCCCCCTTCTGTCATACTACCCCCTTCCTGTTACACCATACCCCTCCTTTCACAGTGCCCCCCCTCCAATCTGGCCCTTTTTTTTCTAAATGGACACAGTGAGTGATCGGTACCACACTCGCTGTGTCCATTCATAACTGAAGCATAGTTACATAGTTAGTGAGGTTTAAAAAAGACATGAGTCTGGATGTTCAACCCATGATGCGTGTGTGTGTATTTGCTGCTAACCATACATTTGTATACCCCTTTATGTTGTGGTCTTTAAGGTGCCCATCTAATAGTTTTTTGAAACCACTGCTTGTGGAAGATAATTCCACATCCTTACTGCTCTGACAGTAAAGAACCCCTTACGTAGTTTAAAGTTAAACCATTTTTTCTCTAGTTTTAGTGAGTGGCCACATGCCTTATTGTATTCTCTTTCTCTCAAAAGTTTGTTTCTTATGCTATGGTCACAGTAAAGTATTTGTACATTGATATCATATCCCTTCTCAAGCGTCTCTTCTTCAGAGAGAATAAGTTCAATGCTTGCAGTTTTTCCTCATAGCTGAGATCCTCCATTCCCCTAATTATTTTTGTGGCCCTTCTCTGGACACTCTCCAAGTCCAGCACATCCTTTCTGAGGACCGGTGCCCAGAACTGGATGGCATACTCCAGATGTGGCCAGACCAGAGTTTTGTAAAGTGGGAGAATAATCTGTTTATCTCTGGAGTGAATCCCCTTTTATATACATGCCAGTATTCTGTTGGCTTTGCTTGCAGCAGCTTGGCATTGCATGCCACTGCCAAGCCTGTTGTCCACTTGGACCCCCGGTCCGTTTCCATCTTAGATTCACCCAGAGGTTCCCCCCAGCGAGTAGCTTGTGTTTGTGTTTCTGACGCCCAAGTGCATTGCCTTACATTTTTCAACATTAAACCTCATATGCCATGTAGTTGCCCTCCCCATTATTTTGTTCAGGTCTGCTTGTAAGGTTACCATGTCCTGCATAGAAGTGATTGCCCTGCTTAGTTTAGGAGAGTTATGGCAGAGGATAAGAAGGTTCCCATGTTACAAACAACCATTGGAAATTGTACTATTTGTATAAAAATTAAAAACATGCAAAATAAGTGTGCAAAATGGGACAATGATTTAAAGTGTTTATTCACCAATGCCAGAAGTCTGCCAAGCAAAATAGGTGAGTTGGAAGCTCTGGTGCACGAGGAAAACTATGACTTAATTGGTATTGCTGAATCTTGGCTTCATTCTTCACATGACTGGGCTATTAATATTCCTGGCTATGCTCTTTAGCGGAAAGACAGGGTAAAACGGAGGGGTGGTGGTGTTTGTCTCTATGTGAGAAGTGATCTCAAAGTGAGTGTTAAAGATGACCTAGTTGATGGAGAGTGTGCTGAATCTGAAGCAGTATGGGTTGAAATGTACATGGGTGTGCGTAAAACAAAGATTATCATTGGAGTTTGTTATAGACCTCCCAGTATTAATGAGGAGGTGGAGACTCAGCTCCAGGGACAGATAGAAAGGGCTGCAAGAAACAAAGAAAAACAGAGGCGCCTCTAAGTGTAGACTTTTTATGATAAGTTTAATGAATAAAATTATACACTCACATCTGCAAGCATATATTCATGCCCATAGACAAAATTCCAATGTAGGGAAGCATGCACGCTCAGAAACGCGTCGCATACAGATGACGTCATCCTTATCCGACTATCTACCAAGCCTCGCTGTCAGATACTACACCGAGCCTGCTTCCTGTTTTCAACTCCGCCGTACTTGCCGGCCACGGCGAGGGGATCTCGGCTCCAGCTGGATGGCTAGGACTGGATGACGATTCCTCATCACTTCCCTACATCTGAATTTTGTCTATGGGCATGAATATATGCTTGCAGATGTGAGTGTATAATTTTATTCATTAAACTTATCATAAAAAGTCTACACTTAGAGGCGCCTCTGTTTTTCTTTGTTTCTAGCCCTGTGGAACCCCTGGCTTTGGTTTCTGGATGGCTGCCCTATATGGTGGACTTTTTCTTTCCCTGTGCCATTAATTACTTTTTTACTCCCATGGACTCTGGTCTAATATGTGACTAATGCGCCTGTTACCATTTTGTAGAAAGGGCTGCAAGGGCT
Organism: Pelophylax lessonae; assembly: GCF_965119305.1. NCBI lineage: Eukaryota > Metazoa > Chordata > Amphibia > Anura > Ranidae > Pelophylax > Pelophylax lessonae. Next base: position 287,950,108 of record NC_138769.1, read on the forward strand.
GGGACAGTGTTAATAATGGGGGGTTTTAACTACCCAGACATTGACTGGGGTAATGGCACTGCTGGAACAGTTAAAGGGCACAAATGTATAAACCTATTACAAGACAATTTTATGGTGCAGTTTATTGAGTTTATTGAGGCCCCCACTAGAAATGATGCTCTGTTGGACCTGGTAATCTCAAACCATGCAGAGCTTATTAACAATGTTCATATAAAAGAACATCTGGGTAGCAGTGACCATAACATGATTTCATTTAATGTTAGCTGTAAGCAACAAATGCATACAGGAAATGCAAAAACACTTAACTTTAAGAGAGCAAATTTTCCAAGGATGAGGGCTGCTCTCCAGGTTTTAGACTGGGAGGGAACATTGGCATCAATGAGCACAGAACAGAAATGGGAATTTTTCAAAAAGACTTTATGCAAACTCACTGCAAAGTATATTCCCATGGGTAATAAGTTTAAAAGGCTAAAAATAAAACCTATGTTGCTCATGGCAAAAGTTAAAAAAACTATAGATAAAAAGAAAGGGGCTTTTAAAAATAGAAAAATGAGGGAACACTATCATTGTTTAATTGTTACAAAGAATATAACAGAATATGTAAAAAGGAAATCAGGAAAGCAAAGATCCAAAATGAACGACAGACTGCAAAAGATAGTAGGACAAACCCCAAAAAAATTCTTCAAATATATTAACAGTAAAAAGGTTAGGTCTGAGCATGTAGGCCCTTTACAAAATAATCAGGAGTGGGTGACTGGGGACAAAGAGAAGGCAAATGTATTAAATACTTTCTTCAGCTCTGTATATACAAAGAAGCATGGGGGAGCTCATGACCATAATGAGGACGGTATTGACACAGCCCCAAATGATCCACAATGGCTCAAAAGGGATATGGTCCAGAAATATTTAGACAGAATAAGGGTGGATAAAGTGCCTGGACCAGATGGCATCCACCCACGCATCCTAAAAGAACTGAGCGCTGTAATTTCTAAGCCTTTGTTTCTAATTTTTGGGGACTCGTTAAGGACTGGAATAGTACCACTGGATTGGCGTAGGGCCAATGCGGTGCCTATATTTAAAAAGGGATCAAAGTCTTTGCCAAGTAACTATAGACCTGTTAGTTTAACTTCTATAGTCGGGAAGATATTGGAGAGTTTAATAAAAGACCACATAGATGAGTTCTTGCTGGAAAAAATATTTTAAGCAACAGACAGCATGGATTCATGAGAGACAGAAGTTGTCAAACAAACCTGATTTCTTTTTATGAGGAGGTAAGTAAAACCTTGGACAGAGGGGTGGCTGTGAATGTAGTATACTTGGATTTTGCAAAAGCGTTTGACACAGTTCCCCACACACGGCTAACGTGTAAGGTAAAGTCTACTGGCTTGGAAAGATCAGTTTGTAATTGGATAGAAAATTGGCTAAAAGATAGAATTCAGAGAGTAGTGGTTAATGATTCTTACTCTGAATGGTCTAAGGTTATCAGTGGTGTACCCCAAGGTTCAGTGTTGGGATCCTTACTTTTTAATATCTTTATAAATGATATAGGATCTGGGATTAAAAGTAGCATTTCAGTCTTTGCAGATGACACCAAGCTTTGCAGTGGAATAACTTCTTTACAGGATGTCTCCAACGTACAAGCTGACCTCAATGCACTGTAATCCTATATAGCAGGATCACATGACATCTGTGATCACTTCAGGGAGGAGTACGGATGGCTGTGTTTACATCAGGTGTCCGTCCTTCTATGTCAGCGGCGGGAGATCGCGAGTGGCCGGCGGCCATCGAAGCTGCCTGTCACACGCACTAGCTTCCCCGCTGACGAACGGGGGTGGGAGTGCGCCCCCTAGCTCCTACCATGTGAGCGCCGTACATGTACGGGACTTAGCCTGGGAGAGCCAACCTGCCGCAGTACATCTGCAGCGGCTGGACCTAAATTGATTAATGTCTGAAAAAGCAAGACCTGAATCCTTAACTCCACTAACCGGAATAAGCTCCGATATTCTAAGAGCAGCGAAGAATAAAACTGAAAATGCTGCATTAAACAATCGCTTCATACTTGGAAAAACACACTTTTTCAGAAATTATACATAGATCAGCCAGGATTGCTAGGGTAATTGGCTTACGCTCATCCATATGGAAATTAACCTTTCTATAACCTTTTAAGGCTTGTCTCACTGAAAAATAAGATAAACAAGATGGATGGTTATTCAGTTTAGCAAAAAAGGACACTCCAGCTAAAATCTTATTAACATGAGCCCATGAATATTGCTTTTCAAATAAAGAATTCTGAAATAACAATACCAAATCCTCAGAAAATGCTTCACCTGGTTGATGTATTGAATTTAAAAAGGAAAGCCACAGAAAAAAGGCTGATTGGTATCCAGCCCAAGTCCTGGGAATCAATGAGTTTATTAAATTCTTTGCTACTAGATTTAAATCAATTCCCATAGATGAGAAGGACATGGGGATCCCACTTAATCCGCCGCCAGAAAAAGATGAAAGAACCGGTCCATCTGGAATCGAGACAACTAATCCGCCAAGTCATTCTCCTTACCTGGTATGAAAGTAGCTTTAACCCATATATTTAAATATATACATTTAAAAACCAAATGCCGTAATAGGGTAATGACTGGCGGAGACTTAGATGTCAAGCAATTAATTGCAAAAAACACTCCTTTATTATCTGTTCCGACAATGATACGCCTATTCCTAAAACTGTGGCCCCAGATTTCCAAACCCACAACAATAGGAAACAGTTCCAGGAGCACTATGTTACGAATATAACCTATCCTTCGCCATCTTTTGCACCAACCTTCAGTGCACCAATAAGTGCGCCAAATGGTGGCGAACCCCTGAGAACTGGCTAAATCTGTAAAAAGGAAAAATTCTAGAATGAATTCCTACTGCCATACCGCCCTCCCATTGAAGTGAAGAATAAATTGAACCCAGACTAACATATCCTCCCCCATGTCATGAGAAATTCTAACATAAGCAGAGGGGGATTTCAAACCAGAGATTACTATATAAAGCCTTCTAGAAAATATTTTCCCCACCGGTATTACTCTTGATGTGAATGCAAGGAGACCCAAAAGTTACTGAATTTCCTTTAAACAAACCTTTTTTCTTCAGATGGTCATCAGCAACAATCTTCTCAGTTTTTAATTTTTTTCTCCTCGGGCAACCTAAACTCCATTTGGACTGTATCAATGGTTATACCTAAAAAAAATCCACACAAGTGGAAGGCCAAGCCGTCTTTTCTTGCGCCAAAGGAACCCCAAAACTTTCACAGATACCGAAACAAATGTTTAGCATGTTAAGAGAATTACGAGATCTTGCTGATCCCATAAATAAAAAGTCATCCAAATAATGGACAACAAATTGTGAACCTGTTCCCCTAATTAAAACCCATTCCAGAAATTAGGAAAAACATTCAAAATAAAAACAAGACAGTGAACAGCCCATGGGTAAGCATTTGTCAAAATAAAATTGATCTAAAAAGAAAAGCTCCAATGAATTAAAACAGTCTGGATGTATGGGTAACAGCCGAAAAGCAGATTTTATGTAAGTTCTAGCCAGTAGAACCCCTTTACCCAATTGTTTCAATTTAACCAAGGAATCCTCAAATGTAGCGTAACTAACCGATGCCAAATTGTCATCTATTTCATCATTAAGCAAAGCACCCTTGGGATAGGAGACGTGATGAATCAATCTGTAAGTGTTAGTTTCTTTTTTCTGTACAATGCCTAGCAGGGAGATACGAAAATTCTAAAACGGAGGGTATTGAAATGGACCTGCGAATTTTGCTTCTTTTATTTCTTTAATCATTTTTGAAAAAAACTGTCTCTTGCATATTATCAACTGATTTCAAATTATTAACTAAAGTGCAACCTAGACCTTTCAATTTAGGCAAAATAAAACCATCCCTAAAACCCTCAGTTAACAATTGTGCCTTCAGCTGGTCTGGAAAAACTCTGAGCCATGGGAGCATTTCTTGCTACTTCACTGGCTGTGGGTTGTGGCTTTTTGAAATACTCCCTGGCTGCTGATTAGTTGCTGACATCCTCTTAAAACATTTTGCAGGGTGTGCTCCTGCGCAAAAGGCACATTCATGCCTGTATCTGCAAGAACCCGGCCATTTTCATTGTGAGTCTTTGTAATTAAAGCAGATCCCTTTTTTATAATTTGGTGGGGCTCCTGACAATTGTTGGGAATTAAACTGTTGTCTAGGATATAAGGATCTTTGCGGAAGAAAAGATCTAACCATAACCCGACATCTTTAACACCCCATTTTAATGTGGGTCAACCGCCAGCTTCTGATGAAGTGCTACGTTGCAATTGAACCAGACGGAACCCCCAAAATTTTTGTATGCCTCTAAAATAGAATTCCAAGTGTTGAAAAAGAACCACATTTTTTCTGGGAATTTTTCACACATGACACCTGAAAAGATAAAAAAAAGCTTTTAACCAGTTATAAAAAGTGTTTGCAATGGGCCTTCTTCTCTCATCCTCCTCTTTTTTATCAGATTTTACCACATAGTTACATAGTTACATAGTTACATAGTTAGTGAGGTTGAAAAAAGACATCAGTCCATCCAGTTCAACCTATGATGTGTGTGTGTGTTTGCTTTTAACCGTACATTGTATACCCCTGTATGTTGTGGTCTTTAAGGTGTCCATCTAATAGTTTTTTGAAACTATCAATGCTCCCTGCTGATACGACTGCTTGTGGAAGAGAATTCCACATCCTTACCGTTCTTACAGCGAAGAACCCCTTACGCACTTTAAGGTTAAACTGCCTTTCCTCTAGTTTTAGTGAGTGGCCACGTGTCTTATTGTATCCCCTTTCTCTGAATAGTTTGTTCCTTATGCTCGGGTCACCAGTACAGTATTTGTACATTGATATCATATCCCCCCTCAATCGTCTTTTCTCCAGAGAGAAAAGGTTCAGGGCTTGTAGTCTTTCCTCATAGCTGATGTCCTCCATTCCCCTAATTATTTTTGTTGCCCTTCTCTGGACTTTCTCCAGTTCCAGCACATCCTTCCTGAGGACCGGTGCCCAGAACTGGACAGCATACTCCAGATGTGGCCGGACCAGAGTCTTGTAGAGCGGGAGAATAATCTCTTTATTTCTGGAGTGAATCCCCTTTTTTATACAACCCAGTATTCTGTTGGCTTTGCTTGCGGCGGCTTGGCATTGCATGCCACTGCCAAGCTTGTTGTCTACCAGTACCCCCAAGTCCTTTTCCATCCTAGACTCACCCAGAGGTTCCCCCCTAGTGAGTAGCTTGCTTTCTGGTTTCTGGCCCCCAAGTGCATTACTTTACATTTATCAACATTAAACCTCATCTGCCATGTAGTTGCCCACCCCGTTATTTTGTTCAGGTCTGCTTGCAAGGTTTCCACATCCTGCATAGAAGATATTGGCATGCCTAGTTTAGTATCATTTGCAAATACTGAAATTGTACTCGATATCCCCTCCTCTAGAACATTTATGAACAAATTAAACAGGATTGGTCCCAGGACAGAACCCTGGGGGACCCCACTTTCCACACCCACCCAATCCGAGTACTCCCCATTAATCACCACCCTCTGTACTCTCCCCTGGAGCCAGTTCTCTATCCAGGTACTCACCTTCTGATCCATACCTACCTTCCTTAGTTTGTACATTAATCGTTTGTGGGGAACGGTGTCAAAGGCCTTTGCAAAGTCCAGATACACCACATCCACAGGCTTACCTTTATCTAGGTGGCTGCTCACTTCATCGTAGAAGGTTAATAGATTGGTTTGGCACGAACGATTTTTCATGAATCCATGCTGATTACTACTTATAATACCAATTTCATTACTAAAGTCTTGTATGTGGTCCCTTAACATCCCCTCCAAAATTTTGCAGACTACAGATGTTAGGCCTATAGTTACCCGGGATATATCTCGGCCCCTTCTTAAATATTGGTACCACGTTGGCTTTTTTCCAATCAGCTGGCACCATACCCGTCTGTAAACTATCCTTAAAGATCAAGAATAATGGTCTGGCAATCACCTAACTGAGCTCATTAAGAACCCTCGGGTGCAAGCCATTCAGTCCCGGGGATTTATTTATGTTAAGTTTCTCTAGTTTAGCTCAAAGTCTATCTTCTGTTAACCATGGCGGCACTTCCTGAGGTGTATTATTTAGTTCGGCCTTACAAGCTGGGTTCGTGTAGCCCCCCGATTCTTTTGTGAAGACTGAAGAGAAGAAATGATTTAACACTTCCGCCTTTTCTCTGTCCTCAGTGGCCATATTTCCTTTATCATCTTTTATGGGGCCAATGTGTTCAGGCCTCGCTTTCTTACTGTTTATATACTTAAAGAACTTCTTGGGGTTCTTTTTGCTCTCCTCCGCTATATGTCTCTCGTGTTCTATTTTAGCCGCCCTGATTTCGTCTTTACATTTCTTATTACACTCTTTGTAGTGCTTAAATGCTGCCAATGACCCCTCAGTCTTGTATTTTTTGAAGGCCTTTTCTTTAGCACTAATATGCATTTTTATGTTGGAGTTTAGCCACCCAGGGTTTATTTTTGCTCTTTTAAATTTATTTCCCTTTGGAATGCACTGGTCAATCCCCCTGTTTAGTATGCTCTTGAAGCACTCCCATTTTTCCTCCGTGTTCTTTGTTCCCAGGGTTCTATCCCAATTGATATTTTCTAGCAGCAAGCGCAGTTTAGGGAAATTGGCTATTTTGAAATTCAGCGTCCTTATATTACCCCTCTGCTTCCTATTACTGTAATTAATACTGAAACTTATTGACCTATGGTCACTGTTTCCTAAGTTGTCCTGTATTTCTATATCCGTGATCAGGTCTGTATCGTTGGTAATCAGTAGGTCAAGTACCGCATTGTTTCTTGTCGGTGCACTCACCATCTCACCCATGAAATTGTCCTGCAAAACATGTAGGAACTGCCTAGCCTTGGCTGAGTGCGCGGTTCCTTCTGCCCAGTCTATATCTGGATAATTATAGTCCCCCATTATAATGACATTTCCCATCCTTGCTGCCAATCCTATCTGTAAAAGGAGGTCCGCCTCACCCTCCTCCCTCTGGTTGGGGGGCCTATAGCATACGCCCAATATTACCTTCCCCGCCGTGACATCCCTTTGAAGCCCTACCCATAGGGATTCTGCCTCATCCATAGCTCCATTATTAATATCATCCCTCCTATTTACCTGTATGCTGTTCTTAGTATACAGACATACCCCTCCCCCTTTTTTACCCTCTCTATCTCTGTGATAAAGGGAATACCCCTGAATGGTCGCCATCCAGTCATGAGAGCTGTCAAACCAAGTCTCAGTTATCCCCACAAAATCTAAGTCCTCCTCAAACATCAGTAGCTCCAGCTCTCCCATCATGTTGGCCAGGCTTCTGGCATTGGTATACAAACCTCTTAATTTTGATCGGTTACATATATCCTCGTTTGATGTTTTTAGGCTGCTCTCTTGATTTTTCCCCATACCCACCCTGGGTATAGGAGCTCCGAACACCCTACCGCTAATGCCCCCATTTCTGCCCTCTGAAACTTGCTTTCCACTGGCTAATTCTACATCTGTACCCTCCCCCCCATTCCCTAGTTTAAAAGCCCCTCTAACTTTTTGGCCATCCTCGCACCCAGTACGGCTGCACCTACCCCATTTAGGTGCAATCCGTCCCTACCAAAGAGCCGGTGACCGACTGAGAAGTCGGCCCAGTTCTCCAGGAACCCAAAACCCTCCTTACTACACCAGCTCCTCAGCCACTCGTTAACTTCCCTAATCTCCCGCTGCCTCTCTGGTGTGGCTCGAGGTACAGGTAGTATTTCGGAAAATACTACCTTGGAGGTCCTAGTCCTCAACTTAGCGCCTAAGTCCCTGAAATCGTTTAGGACTCTCCGTCTTCCTCTGCCTATGTCATTGGTACCCACGTGTACCATGACAGCTGGGTCTTCCCCAGCCCCACCCAATAATCTGTCCATCCGATCCGCAATGTGCCGAACCCGAGCGCCCGGCAAACAACAGACTGTTCGGCGCACACGGTCTTTGTCACAGATTACACTGTCTGTCCTTCTAATAATTGAGTCCCCTACCACCAGCACCTGTCTTTCCTTTCCCTTTCTCCCAGCCTCACTGGAGGAGTTCCTCCCCTGGCAGCTAGGGGCGTCACTCTGCTCCAGCAATGCTGGTCCCTGACTGGTTTCCCCAGTATCACACAACGGGGCGTATCTATTGGGGTGCTCCAGCCCAGGATCAGCCTCCTTGCCTTGTCCCCTTCTACCCCTCCTAACTGTCACCCCTCTAAACTGCTCTGATGCCTGCACCTCCAATACTCCGCCCACCTCTGTGCAGGCCCCTGCCTGCACCTGACTGGTATGATCCTGGCTCTCCTCCGGTATGGACATTCGTCTCAGTGTTGCCAGCTGCTTCCCTAGATTCAGGACCTGAGCTTCCAGGGAAGCAACGTGCTTACATTTTGCGCATTTGTATTCGCCCTCGATCACATGTCTGAGGAACGCATACATATTACAAGATGTACACCGAGTCGCATCTCCACACCCGCCGGGCATTGTACCTACTATCTAATCTAATAGGGATTCAGTAATTTAAGTCTATCCTATGTGGCTATTTCCTGGCTTCCTAACTCTACCTTCTCACCCTCTGGTACTCCGCTTCACTCACTTGACACTCAGTTGCACAACACTCACAATCTCACAGCCCGGTCAGTCTCACGACACTCCCAGTCGCACCACCCGGTCAGTCGCACAACTCTCCTGTTGCACACACTCACAGTCTCACAGCCCGATTTAGTTGCACCACACTCACAATCGCACAGCCGGTCAGTCGCACATCACTCTCAGTTGCCCAACACTTAGTTGCACAGCCCAGTCAGTCGCACCACACTCACAGTCGCAAGGACACTCACAAGTCGCAAGGACACTCACCAGTCGCACGGACACTCACCAGTCGCAAGGACACTCACCAGTCGCAAGGACACTCACCAGTCGCACGGACACTCACCAGTCGCAAGGATACTCACCAGTCGCAAGGACACTCACCAGTCACAAAGACACTCACCAGTCGCAAGGACACTCACCAGTCGCACGGACACTCACCAGTCGCAAGGACACTCACCAGTCGCGAGATGCTCACCAGTCGCAAGGACACTCACCAGTCGCAAGGACACTCACCAGTCGCAAGATGCTCACCAGTCGCAAGGACACTCACCAGTCGCAAGGACACTCACCAGTCGCAAGATGCTCACCAGTCGCTAGGATACTCCCCAGTCGCTAAGATACTCGGTGTTCAACCTCAGTCACCAGTCCTGTGTGTGTCCCTTTAAGCCTGTCACTTGCTTAGGCTCCTGCCTCCCTCCTCTGTCACTTGCCTATCAGTCTCCCCTCAGCTCCTCTCCCTGCCAATTGTCAGGTCAGGTATTGCGCCCGCTTGCCCTTGCAGGGGGGGGGGGTTACCACACCGCTCGCTGCCCGCACACCACGCTCCTTCCTCTGGGGGGGGGTTCTCGCACCGCTCGCCGCCGCTCTTGTTAGGGAGAGGGGGGGGTGTTCACACACACTCACTCACTCGCTCGCTCCTTCAGTCACACACACGTCCTCCTTGTCCGCCTCTGCTCCCGCGCCTTGTCAGCCTCCGCTCCCGTGCTGCTCAAGTCCGCAACTCAGCACCACCTGTCGGCCGCAGCACCAGCCTCTGGTCCCGAGCGCGCGATCGCGCTATGCGGCAGGAAAGTCCGCAGCTTCGCGTCAGGCACTAGGCCGCGATTTCAGAATGTCCCCAAACTCGCAAATCTTGGTCTCAAGATGTTGCTGGGGGTCAGATGGAACCCGATGGGGTGAAGAAAGGCCCGTAGAAAGCGCCCTGCTGGAGGATTGTTGCAGATAGAGTCCGGGGTCGGCGGAGCTCTCACCTCGCGCGTCCTCCTCCTCAGGAAACTGACTCCGCGCCAAGCAACTGACTCCGTGCCACAAATTCTTTGGCAAAAGGCAAGAAAGATAAAACATCCAGAAATGCCCCTTGCCAAATTTTTTCTTTTAGTGACTCTGAAAGGTGAAAATCTAGAGGATATAATACGCAGGGCAGAGATTCTTTAAGACATGTTTCAGGCAAATTCTGTTCCTTAGCTAAATTAAAATTATTAACACTGGCATTAACTGGATGTATATTACTTATGTCACCACAAGATGGCGCCCAAACATTTGTTGCGGAAATAGTAGCAGCGAAATGTACAGGTACCTTTGAACCAGTTTCACCCAGAGACTGGTATTCCTTTAAAAATCTGTCAAAAAGAGCAAATAAGTCAATACTTAAAGGTAAGGAAGTGCACTCACCACCCATCGCCGTCTGCTTTTCTGATTTGTCCCCATTAGCCGAAGATGTTGTAATTTCCGGGGGAAAGTATGGATGTTCGGATGGCTGAGCATGGCTGGATATTCTGCTTGTCGGTCTCCGGTTACCTGGGGACCGGACCGCTTGGCGTCTTCTTACCGATCCCACTGCCAGAGCTCCTCCGTTACTTTCGTCTTCCGCCGGGTTCCTGATGTTCCAGCGTCTGCGTGGTGAGGACCGCCCGGTGCCTTTCGTGGAAATCTGGCATGATGCGGAGGGGGAGTATCTTCTGTGCGGATTGCGCATCCTCTTTGCCGCTCCGGTCGGGGTCTGGCGTAAACCTCCGCTTCTGCGCTGAAGATCTCCACCCGCTTCTCCTCTTGCCATTCCGGCGCCAGCATTAATTCATCCCAGACGCTTGCTACTTCCTCCAAGCCTCCTTCTTATCGGAGACCGCTGCCGCTGTAACTCCCACCTCTTGAGTCGTAGTCAGTGGTAAGTCAAGACAGCGTCTGACCCAATATTCCGCTCCTTCCTCGCCTGCCCTTTCAATTAGACGCCTCGGCAGACTCATCTTCTGGCCCCAGAAACCACTGCTTGTTCAATGGAGAAATACCCCTAGAACACCACAGCTCCGTTTCTGAATTTCATCTGCTGAGGCGCCCCTTAAATACCTTAAAATGGGGTTTTGGCAGGCTATTTAGGTGGGATAAATGAGCAGGAAAGAGCCACTTGACCCCAGGGAAGGGTCATCTAGCCAATTCTCCCAGGATACAGGGTAGCTTTGGGTGGGAATTTTGAGCAGGAAGGAGGCCAATTTACCTCTTAAGGAAAAAGTCATATAACCCTTACCTCAGAAGCAATGATCCCAATCCCCTCAAACCAAATAAATGCTAATACATTAAAACCTATTTCTACCGCCAACCCATGAGAAAAGGGGTGCTATATAATGCTCCCCTTTTCCCGCATTCCATTAATAAATAAGATCAAAACAGAGCTTAAAAAAAATAGACTCTCTTGGATAGGATGAATAAATACAGTAAAGAAGGTAATTCTCCCGAAAATTCTGTATACATTTCAGATGATGCCAATAGAACTACCCCAGACATATTTTAAAACTTAAAAAAAAAATGATATCAAAGCTTATCTGGTAGAACAAAAAAAACGAGAATACAGCATTCAGTACTGTGTAAGGATAAAGCACATAGGGGGGTTAGCCATGCCGAACCTTATAAGATACTATGATGCCAGAATATTAGCTCGAATGGTAGAGTGGACTAAGATAAAAAGTGATAAAAAATGGGTAAAGGTAGAAAGCACATTGAGTAGTGAGGAGAGGAGCTGGCAGGTGGTGCTGAGCTGCAAGAGAAAAAGCATGCGGGATCAGAGGCAGCTGAGCGTTTGTGTGAGGAGCGTGTGTGTGAGGGAGGGAGTGAATGCTGAAAACAGTGAGTGTGTGAGTGGTAGTGAGTGGTAGTATACAGTAAACCCCCCCCCCCAGATGAGTGAGCGGCAAAACCGGGACCCCCCCACTGAGACAGAGAGAGAGCGGGGACAGGGAATTGAGGAGTCGGGAGAGACCGACTGCATACTCCACTAGCTGGCTGGCTGGAAGAGGAGCAGAGGCGAGACCAGGAAATGACAGAGGAGGGAGGTGGGAGCAGAGCAGAAGACTGACCGATTGAGGGAGGAGGGAGGAAACACTGACAAGCACTGCAAGTGTCGGGTTACAGGAGCACAGGGACACACACTTGGTAAGTAAAGACTGTGACTGTGATTGAAGACTGTGACTGAGGGTATAGTGTAGTACCTGAGTGTCAGTGAGTACTGAGTACCTGAGTGTCAGTGATTACTAAGTGTCAGTGAGTACTGAGTACCTGAGTGTCAGTGAATGCTGAGTACCTGAGTGGCAGTAAGTACCTGAGTGTCAGTGAGTACCTTAATGCCAGTGAGTACTGAGTACCTGAGTGTCAATGAGTACTGAGTACCTGAGTGTCAGTGAGTACTGAGTTCCTGAGTGTCAGTGAGTACCGAGTGCCTAAATGTCAGTGAGTGCCTGAGAGTCAGCGAGTACCTGAGTGTCAGTGAGTGCCTGAGTGTCAGTGAGTGCCTGAGTACCTGAGTGTCAGTGAGTTCCTCAGTACCTGAGTGTCAGTGAGTGCCTGAGTACCTGAGTGTCAGTGAATAGTGAGTGCCTGAGTGTCAGTGAGTACTGAGTACCTGATTGTTAGTGAGTACTGAGTACCTGAGTGTCAGTGAGTACCTGAGTATCAGTGAGTACTGAGTACCTGAGTTTTCAGTGAGTACTGAGTTCCTGAGTGTCAGTGAGTACCGAGTGCCTAAATGTCAGTGAGTGCCTGAGTACCTGATTGTCAGTGAGTACTGGGTACCTGAGTGTCAGTGAATACCTGAGTGTCAGTGAGTACCTGAATGTCAGTGAGTACTGAGTACTTGAGTGTCAATTAGTACTGAGTACCTGAGTGTCAGTGAGTACTTAGTTCCTGAGTGTCAGTGAGTACCAGTGCCTGAGTGTCAGTGAGTGCCTTAGAGTCAGTGAGTGCCTGAGAGTCAGTGAGTGCCTGAGTGTCAGTGAGTGCCTGAGTGTCAGTAAGTACCTGAGTACCTGAGTGTCAATGAGTACTGAGTACCTGAGTGTCTGTGAGTACTGAGTTCCTGAGTGTCAGTGAGTACCGAGTGCCTAAATGTCAGTGAGTGCCTGAGAGTCAGTGAGTGCCTGAGTGTCAGTGAGTGCCTGAGAGTCAGGGAGTGCCTGAGTGTCAGTGAGTGCCTGAGTACCTGAGTGTCAGTGAGTGCCTGAGGTTCAGTAAGTACCTGAGTGTCAGTGAGTACCTGAGTGCCTGAGTACCTGAGTGTCGGTGAGTACCTGAGTACCTGAGTGTCAGTGAGTGCCTGAGTATCAGTGAGTGCCTGAGTACCTGAGTGTCAGTGAGCACCTGAGTATCTGTCAGTGAGTACCTAAGGTACCTGAGTGTCAGTGAGTACCTCAGTGTCAGTGAGTGCCTGAGAGTCAGGACGTGCCTGAGTGTCAGTAAGTACCTGAGTACCTGAGTGTCAATGAGTACTGAGTACCTGAGTGTCTGTGAGTACTGAGTTCCTGAGTGTCAGTGAGTACCGAGTGCCTAAATGTCAGTGAGTGCCTGAGAGTCAGTGAGTGCCTGAGTGTCAGTGAGTGCCTGAGAGTCAGGGAGTGCCTGAGTGTCAGTGAGTGCCTGAGTACCTGAGTGTCAGTGAGTGCCTGAGGTTCAGTAAGTACCTGAGTGTCAGTGAGTACCTGAGTGCCTGAGTACCTGAGTGTCGGTGAGTACCTGAGTACCTGAGTGTCAGTGAGTGCCTGAGTATCAGTGAGTGCCTGAGTACCTGAGTGTCAGTGAGCACCTGAGTATCTGTCAGTGAGTACCTAAGGTACCTGAGTGTCAGTGAGTACCTCAGTGTCAGTGAGTGCCTGAGAGTCAGGACGTGCCTGAGTGTCAGTAAGTACCTGAGTACCTGAGTGTCAATGAGTACTGAGTACCTGAGTGTCTGTGAGTACTGAGTTCCTGAGTGTCAGTGAGTACCGAGTGCCTAAATGTCAGTGAGTGCCTGAGAGTCAGTGAGTGCCTGAGTGTCAGTGAGTGCCTGAGAGTCAGGGAGTGCCTGAGTGTCAGTGAGTGCCTGAGTACCTGAGTGTCAGTGAGTGCCTGAGGTTCAGTAAGTACCTGAGTGTCAGTGAGTACCTGAGTGCCTGAGTACCTGAGTGTCGGTGAGTACCTGAGTACCTGAGTGTCAGTGAGTGCCTGAGTATCAGTGAGTGCCTGAGTACCTGAGTGTCAGTGAGTACCTGAGTATCTGTCAGTGAGTACCTAAGGTACCTGAGTGTCAGTGAGTACCTCAGTGTCAGTGAGTACCTGTGTGCCTGAGTGTCAGTGAGTGCCTAAATAAACCCCAGCAAAGCATGATCCATGGGGAAAAAAATTCCTTCCTGACACCCCCGAGAGGCAGTCGGATATTCGCTGGATCAACTTTACCTTAAAAAAAAATGTTAGTACCCATTTATATTATGTACACCTAGGAAAGAATCCAGGCCTTTTTTTAAAGCAATCTAATGAGCTACCCAGAACCACCTCTGGAGGGAGTCTATTCCACAATTTCACAGCTCTTACGGTGAAGAAACCTTTCCATATTTGGAGATGAAATCTGTTTTCCTTTAGACGTAAAGAGTGCCCCCTTGTCCTCTGTGTTCACCTTAAAGTGAACAATTCAACACCAAGTTCACTATATGGACCCCTTTTGTATTTATACATGTTGATCATTTGCCCCGTTAATCTCCTCTTCTCAAGAGAGAATAAATGCAGTTCCTCTAAACTTTTCTCATAGCTGAGGTCCTCTATGCCTCTTATCAGTTTGGTTGCCCTTTTCTGCACTTTCTCCAGTTTCCCGATATCCTTTTTAAGAACTGGTTCCCAAAACTGAACTACATATTCCAGATGAGGTCTTACTAATGATCTGTACAGGGGCAAAATTATATCTCTCTCTCTGGAGTCTCTGTTAATACAAGAAAGGACTTTGCTTGCTTTGGAAACAGCAGCTTGGCATTGCATGCTATTATTAAGCTTATGATCTACCAGAACACCCAGATCCTTCTCCGCTATGGATTCCCCCAGTTCTACTCCACCTAGTATGTATGATGCATGCATATTCTTAGCCCCCAAGTGCATAACTTTACATTTATCAAAATTAAACCTCATTTGCCACATTGTTGCCCAATGAAACAGTGCATTGTTTGACGAGAGGTCAGCTTGTAAGTTGGAGACGTCCTGTAAAGAAGTTATTACACTGCAAAGCTTGGTGTCATCTGCAGAGACTGAAATTCTACTTTTAATCCCAGACCCTATATCATTTATAAAGATATTAACATATATTAAAAAGTAAGGGTCCCAACACTGAATCTTGGGGTACACCACTGATAATTTTAGACCATTCAGAGTAAGAATCTTTAACCCCTACTCTCTGAATTCTATCTTTTAGCCAATTTTCTATCCAATTACAAACCAATCTTTCCAAGCCAGTAGACTTTACCTTACACATTAGCCGTGTGTGGGGAACTGTGTCAAACGCTTTTGCAAAATCCAATAATACTACGTCCACAGCCACCCCTCTGTCCAAGGTTATACTTACCTCCTCATAAAAAGAAATCAGGTTTGTTTGATAACTTCTCTCTTTCATGAATCCATGCTGTCTGTTGCTTAAAATATTTTTTTCCAGCAAGAACTCATCTATGTGTTTTTTTTATTAAACTCTCCAATATCTTCCCGACTATAGAAGTTAAACTAACAGGTCTATAGTTACTTGGCAAAGACTTTGATCCCTTTTTAAATATAGGCACCGCATTGGCCCTACGCCAATCCAGTGGTACTATTCCAGTCCTTAACGAGTCCTTAAAAATTAGAAACAAAGGCTTAGAAATGACATTGCTCAATTCTTTTAGGATGCGTGGGTGGATGCCATCTGGTCCAGGCGCTTTATCCAGCCTTATTCTGTCTAAATATTTCTGGACCATATCACTTTTTAGCCATTGTGGATCATTTGGGGCTGTGTCAATACCATCCTCATTATGGCCATGAGCTACCTCCTGCTCCTTTGGATATACAGAGCTGAATAAAGTATTTAGTAAATTTGCCTTCTCTTTGTCCCCAGTCACCCACTCCTGATTATTTTGTAAAGGGCCTACATGCTCAGACCTAACCTTTTTACTGTTACCGCTTGCCGACCGCCCACAGTATATTTACTGTGGCAGTCAGAGCCCCTCCTGGGCAAAGCAAAGTAGTACTATGTCGCTCACCCAGGAGCCGGCAGGGGGCAAGCGTGTGCCGCCGGAGGCGCACTTCCGCCCCCCGCTCGTTCACGGGCATCCCCACGCGAGTGACCGGCGGCTCCGATGTCTGCCGGCCACTCGCAATCTCCCGCTGGAGAGGGAGAAAGGCAGGCGGCTGATGTAAACAAAGCCGTCTGTCATTCTCCCTGGTGTAACTGCAGAGATCATACGATCCTGCTATGTAGGATCGTATGTCTCTGTGGTTACATCACAACCCACACCCCTTTACAGTTAGAATCACGCCCCTAGGGACACACTTAACCCCTTGATCACTAATAAAGTTAACCCCTTCCTTGCCAGTGTCATTTTTTAAATAACAGTGCATATGTATAGCACTGACTACTGTAGTAATGTCACTGGTACCCCCAAAAGTGCCAAAAATGTTAGTCAGGGGTCCGATCTGTCCACTGCAATGTTGCAGTCCCGCAAAAAAAAATCGCAGATCGCCGCCATTACTAGTTAAAAAAAAAAAAAACAATAAAAATGACATAAATCTTTCCCTTAGTTAGTAAACGCAATAACGTTTGCGCAAACCAATCAAAATACGCTTATTGCGATTTTTTTTTACCAAAAATATGTAGCAGAAAACAAATTGGCCTAAAATGTTAAACATTTTGATTTTTACATTTTTTTTTACAAATGTGAAAAATATTGTTATTTTTTCAAAATTGACGCTCTTTTTTTGTTTATAGCGCAAAAAATAAAAATCGCACAGGTGATAAAATACCACCAAATGAAAGCTCTGTTTGTGGAAAAAAAAGGACGTCAATTTCATTTGGGTACAGCATCGCACAACCGCGCAATTGTCCATTAAAGTCACGCAGTGCCGAATCGCAAAATAGACCCTGGTCTTTGAGCAGGAAAATCCTCTGGGGCTTAAGTGGTTAATATATTTGAAGATTTTTTTGGGGTTTGTCCTACTATCTTTTGCAATCTGTCATTCATTTTGAATTTTTGCATCCCTGATTTCCTTTTTACATATTCTGTTATATTCTTTGTAACAATGAAACAATGATAGTGTTCCCTCATTTTTATATTTTTTAAAAGTTATTTTCTTTTTATCTATAGCTTTTTTAACTTTTGCCGTGAGCCACATAGGTTTTATTTTTAGCCTTTTAAACCTATTACCCATGGGAATATACAGTGCCTTGTGAAAGTATTCGGCCCCCTTGAACTTTGCGACCTTTTGCCACATTTCAGGCTTCAAACATAAAGATATAAAACTGTAATTTTTTGTGAAGAATCAACAACAAGTGGGACACAATCATGAAGTGGAACGTAATGTATTGGATATTTCAAACTTTGTTAACAAATAAAAAACTGAACAATTGGGCGTGCAAAATTATTCAGCCCCTTTACTTTCAGTGCAGCAAACTCTCTCCAGAAGTTCAGTGAGGATCTCTGAATGATCCAATGTTGACCGAAATGACTAATGATGATAAATAGAATCCACCTGTGTGTAATCAAGTCTCCGTATAAATGCACCTGCACTGTGATAATCTCAGAGGTCCGTTTAAAGCTCAAAGAGCATCATCAAGAACAAGGAACACACCAGGCAGGTCCGAGATACTGTTGTGGAGAAGTTTAAAGCCGGATATGGATTCAAAAAAGATTTCCCAAGCTTTAACCCCCTTCCATACCGCGCCATAATAAAATGATGGCGGCAGGAAGTCTTTCTCAATCTGGGCGGACGTCATATGACGGCGCCCGGATCTACCCGCTACTGCGCGGCCCCGGGAGTGCGCAGCACGGCGATCGGGGCTGAGGCTCCTCCCTTGGACTGAGCCCAACCCCGATCACGGTAAACAGCCAATGAAATTGGCTGTATACCACATGTTTGGCTGTGTCAATCACAGCCGATCACATGAGCGGTTCCAGCCGCTCGTTCCCTCCTCAATGCGCGCCCCCCGGGGGCGCGCAGCACTCCGATCGGAGACGAGGCTCGTCCCTCGGACAGAGCCCATCCCCGATCTAGATAAAAAGCCAATGAAATTGGCTTTTTACCACGTGACCGGCTGTGTCCAATCACAGCCGGTCACAAATGTCAACAGAGAACACGGTAACTAGCTGTCACTGTGTTCGCCTCCTCACACACTGATCCTGTGTGAGAAGGAGATTGTGGTAACAGCTAGTTACCAAATACAGTGCACCCCAAACACATTGATTGCACCCCCCCAATTAAGAGCACCTGTCACTAGCCCATCAAAGTACCTGTCACTAGCCCATCAAAGTACCTGTCACTAGCCCATCAAAGTACCCGATTACCTGTCACCAGCCCATCAAAGTACCCGAGTACCTGTCACCAGCCCATCAGGTACTCTGATGACAGGTACTCGGGTACTCTGATGGGCTGGTGACAGGTACTCGGGTACTCTGACGGGTAGGTGACAGGTACTCGGGTACTCTGATGGGTAGGTGACAGGTACTCAGGTACTCTGATGGGATACAGAGAGGTACTTGGGTACTCTGATGGGCTGGTGACAGATATTCGGGTACACTGATGATGGGTACTCGGGTACTCTGATTACGGGTATTCGGGTACTCTGATGACGGGTATTCGGGTACTCTGATGACGGGTACTCGGGTATTCTGATGAAGGGTACTCGGGTACTCTGATGACGGAGTAACGGAGTACCCGTCATCGGAGTACCCGAGTACCCGTCATCGGAGTACCCGAGTACCTGTCACCTACCCATCAGAGTACCCGAGTACCTGTCACCTACCCATCAGAGTACCCGAGTACCTTCCACCTGCTCATCAGGGTACCTGACACCTGAAGTACCTGAGTACTTGCCACCTGCTCATCAGTACCCATCACTACTCATCAGTACCCATCCGTACCTATCACCTATCAGTATCAGTACTGATCATCCGTACCCATCAGTACAGTATCAGTATCACCTATCAGTATCAGTACTACTCATCAGTACCCATCACCTGCCTGTCACCTGCCCATCAGAGTACCCGAGTACCTGTCACCTGCCTATCGGAGTACTCGAGTACCTGTCACCTGCCCAGCAAAGTACCCGAGTACCTGTCATCCTTCATACAGCCACCATGTCCAAGTCCAAAAAGGTTTATATACGTCTTCCGTTTAAACCTAAAAACCGGTGTTAGGGCAGCAGATAGCTGCCATAACCCTAGTATTTTTTTAAACGGTGGACAGTTGGCTTTCCGATAAGGGTGGTCCCAGCGGCGGATTCGCAGCGGGATCACCCTTCCGGGATGGCGGAAGAGGTGCCTCCCCTTCCCGCCGCGTTCCGGTCCTTCTCCCCGCTTAACGGACCCGCCGGCAGCGGGGCAAATGATCCGGTCCCGGATCCTCACAGACAGGATGTCGAGTGAGGGCAGGCTTGCCCTCATTCCACTCTATGGTCTTGGAGGACCGGAGCTACGATAAATGTCATTGCCTAGCAACTGGTTTAAAGGTCCCTTTTTTTTTTTTCATTTTATTTTATTATTTATTTATTTTTTCTATCTTTTAGTGTACTTGTGAGATCTGAGGACTTTTTGACCCCAGATCTCACAAAAAAGAGGTCCTGTCGTGCCTTTTTCTATTACAAGGAATGTTTACATTCCTTGTAATAGAAATAAAAATGATCATTTTTTATTTTTTTTTTTAAAATGGTGTAAAAATAAAAAATAATAAATAAAATAAATAGTACAAAAAAAAAAACATTAAAGCGCCCTGTCCCCGTGAGCTCGCGCGCAGAAGCGAACGCATATGGAAACCCCGCCCACATATATAAATGGTGTTCAAACCACACATATAAGGTATTGCCGCGATCGTTAGAGCAAGAGCAATAATTTGAGCCCTAGACCTCCTCTGTAACTCTAAGATGGCAACCTGTAGAAATGTTTAAAATGTCACCTATGGGGATTTCTAAGTACCAAAGTTTGTCGCCATTCCATGAGCGTGCGCAATTTTGAAGCATGACATGTTGGGTATCTATTTACTCGGCGTAACATTATCTTTCACATTATGGAAAAAAATTGGGCTAACTTTACTGTTTTCTTATTTTTTAATTCAAAAAAGTGAATTTTTTCCGAAAAAATTGCGTTTGGAAGACCGCTGCGCAAATACGGTGTGATAAAAAATATTGCAATAATCTCCATTTTATTCTTTAGGGTCTCTGCTTAAAAAAAATATATAATGTTTGGGGGTTCTAAGTAGTTTTCTAGCAAAAACTGATTTTAACTTGTAAACACCAAATGTCAAAAATAGGCCTAGACAAGTGGCTAGGATGCATGATGGTGCTCCTTGGATGTTGGGCCCCTCTATATGGCTAGGCTGTGAAAAAAATTCACACATGTGGTATTGCCATACTCAGGAGGAGTGGCAGAATGTATTTTGGGGTGTCATTTTTGCTGTGTACATGCTATGTGTTAGGAATATCCTATAAATTGACAACTTTGTGTAAAAAAAAAAAAAAAGGTTTTAATTTTTTTCCCACATTTTCCAAAAACTTGTGGAAAAAAATGACATGTTCAAAGGACCCATAACGCCTCATAGAATATACGTTGGAGTGTTTGCTTTCCAAAATGGGGTCATTTTGTGGACTTTTCCATTGTATTGGTGCTCTAGTGCCTTCAAAAGTGTGATAGGTAGTAAGAAAGTTTTATGTGTATTTATGCTCCAGGAACGCCTGAAGGTGCTACTTGGATGTGGAGTCTCTTTTTGTGGCCAGGCTGTGTAAAAGTCTCACACATGTGGTATCACCATACTCAGGAGGAGTAGTAGAATGTATTTTGGGGTGTCATTTTTGCTGTGTACATTCTATGTGTTAGAAATTTATGAAGTTTATAAATTGACAACTTTGTGGGAAAAAAAGAAAAAAAAAACATTTTTCTTAATTTTCCCAAGAATTGTGGGAAAAAATGATAACGTCAAAAAACTCACCATGCCTCTTACTAAATACCTTGGACTGTCTACTTTACAAAAAGGGGTCATTTGGGGGTTATTTGTACTGTCCTGACATTTCAGGGCCTCAAGAAAGGAGATAGGCCGTCAGTACATCTGGTGTGATCAATTTTCAGTAATTGGTACCATAGCTTCTAGACTCAATAACTTTCACACAGACTAAATAATATACACTAATTTGGGTTAATTTTACCAGAGATATGTAGCAGTATAAATTTTGGCCCAAATGTATGAAGAAAAATTAATTTTTTGCAAAATTTTATAATAGAAACTAAAAAAAAGTGTTTTTTTTTCAAAATTTTTGCTCTTTTTTTGCTTATATCACGAAAACAAAAAACCCAGTTGTGATCAAATACCACCAAAAGAAAGCTCTATTATAATAAATGATAACAATTTTGTTTGGTTACAGTGTAGCATGACCGAGCAATTGTCATTCAAAGTGTGAGAGTGCTGAAAGCTGAAAATTGGTCTGGGCAGGAAGGGGGTCTAACTGCTCTGTATGGAAGCAGTTAAACATCCCAAGGAGCACTGTGCAAGCGATAATATTGAAATGGAAAGAGTATCAGACCACTGCAAATCTATGAAGACCTGGCCGTCCCTCTAAACTTTCAGCTCATACAAGGAGAAGACTGATCAGAGATGCAGCCAAGAGGCCCATGATCACTCTGGATGAACTGCAGAGATCTACAGCTGAGGTGGGAGACTCTGTCCATAGGACAACAATCAGTCGAATACTGCACAAATCTGGCCTTTATGGAAGAGTGGCAAGAAGAAAGCCATTTCTTAAAGATATCCATAAAAAGTGTTGTTTAAAGTTTGCCACAAGCCACCTGGGAGACACACCAAACATGTGGAAGAAGGTGCTCTGGTCAGATGAAACCAAAATCAAACTTTTTGGCAACAATGCAAAACGTTATATTTGGCGTACGAGCAACACAGCTCATCACCCTGAACACACCATCCCCACTGTCAAACATGGTGGTGGCAGCATCATGGTTTGGGCCTGCTTTTCTTCAGAAGGGACAGGGAAGATGGTTAAAATTGATGGGAAGATGGATGGAGCCAAATACAGGACCATTCTGGAAGAAAACCTGATGGAGTCTGCAAAAGACCTGAGACTGGGATGGAGATTTATTTGTCTTCCAACAAGACAATGATCCAAAACATAAAGCAAAATCTACAATGGAATGGTTCACAAATAAACATATCCAGGTGTTAGAATGGCCAAGTCAAAGTCCAGACCTGAATCCAATCGAGAATCTGTGGAAAGAACTATAAACTGCTGTTCACAAACGCTCTCCATCCAACCTCACTGAGCTCGAGCTGTTTTGCAAGGAGGAATGGGCAAAAATGTCAGTCTCTCGATGTGCAAAACTGATGGAGGCATACCCCAAGTGACTTACAGCTGTAATCGCAGCAAAAGGTGGCGCTACAAAGTATTAACTTAAGGGGGCTGAATAATTTTGCACGCCCAATTTTTCAGTTTTTTATTTGTTAAAAAAGTTTGAAATATCCAATAAATTTCGTTCCACTTCATGATTGTGTCCCACTTTTTGTTGATTCTTAACAAAAAATTACAGTTTTATATCTTTATGTTTGAAGCCTGAAATGTGGCAAAAGGTCGAAAAGTTCAAGGGGGCCGAATACGTTGGCAAGGCACTGTTTCTCTGGCACACAGTGTTGGTGCCAAGATACATCTGACTAGAGATGGCCTTGCGGTTCGCCCGGCGGTCGGTTCGCGCTGAACTTTGCTTGTTCGCTACCCGCCAAATTTTCGGACACATGGCCTCATTCGCGGCGGCCATATTTGTTTACATTGGGGAGAACTTTGACCCATGACACAGCCATCAGGTGGAACGGGACAGCCAATTGAAACATTCCAGCACATGGACAGTCCCCCTACCCTATAAATAGACCTGACCTGGCGGCCATTTCACATTCCGTTTTCTGCCAGTGTAGGGAGAGGTCTGCTGTGCTCATCAGGGAGAGTTTGCTAGACACATATAGCGCTGCGAAGATCCACAAAAGTCCTTTCCAGGGCTGGTATTTCGGTATAGGCCTTCTACAGTCTCTTTTCAGGTTAGGGACAGGTATCCTGTGGTTGCTTTAGGGGCAGTTAGAGATCGGCTGCAGTCACAAATCGCTCTGTCAATGTCCACAAAAGTCCTTCTCAGGGCTGGTATTTCGGTATAGGTCTAGTATCTTTTGAGCTTAGGGAGAGGTATCCTGTGGTTGCTGTAGGGGCAGTTAGAGATCGGCTGCAGTCGCACAGAAATCGCTTTGTCAATGTCCACAAAAGTAATTTAAAATGCTCCAATGTCGTTTTAGGGTCTATTACAGTCTCTTTAACTTTAGGGCCAGGTATCCTGTGGTTGCTTTAGGGGCAGTTAGATATCGGCTGCTGTCGAACAGAAATCGATTGGTCAATGTCCACAAAAGTCATTTAAAATGCTCCAATGTTGTTTTAGGGTCTATTACAGTCTCTTTAAAATTAGGGCCAGGTATCCTGTTGTTGCTTTAGGGACAGTTAGATATCGGATGCAGTCGCACAGATATCGCTTTGTCGATGTCCACAAAAGTCATTTAAAATGCTCCAATGTCATTTTAGGGTCTATTACAGTCTCTTTAACATTAGGACCAGGTATCCTGTGGTTGCTTTAGGGGCAGTTAGATATCGGCTGCAGTCGCACAGAAATCGCTTTGTCAAAGTCCACAAAAGTCATTTAAAATGCTCCAATGTCGATTTAGGGTCTATTACAGTCTCTTTAACATTAGGGCCAGGTATCCTGTGGTTGCTTTAGGGGCAGTTAGATATCGGCTGCAGTCGCACAGAAATCACTTTGTCAATGTCCACAAAAGTCATTTAAAATGCTCCAATGTCATTTTAGGGTCTATTACAGTCTCTTTAACATGAGAGCCGGGTATCCTGTGGTTGCTTTAGGGACAGTTAGATATCGGCTGCAGTCGCACAGAAATTGCTTTGTCAATGTCCACAAAAGTCATGTAAAGGGCTGCAAATTTTTTGGTATTGCTGTGCAGTGCACTAAAAAGGGGGGTGGGTGGGGGAGGGGGGTAATCCACAGTATAATATACTTTGTAGAAAGCATATTATAGTGGATTAGTACTATTATTGTGCACTGTGCAGCATTGTGACAGGTGTGGTGGTGAGACTGAGCGTTTCTGCAGCAACACTACACACAGTGACAAAAGCACTTATAATGTATTATAACTGGTGTGATAGACCAATTGCCCCCCCCCCCCAATGCCACATATTGAAGTGGGGTGTTATCTGAGTAAACTTTTTAAAGTGTATTTGTGTTATGCAACAATATTGCCTAGTTTGCTGAGTGAAGTCTGGTACACACTGCGCCAAACTCACTGGCCAATTTTTTGAACTGGTGCGCTACACCAATGTCACATATTGAAGTGGGGTGTTATTTAACAGTATCATTTTCTAAGAGTGTATTTTAGTCCTGCAAACATTTGGCCTCTTTTGCTGTGTTAACTCTGCTACACACAGTGACAACAGATACTGGCAATTATTTGTAGAACTGGTGTAATAAACCTGTGCACCCCCCCCAATGCCACATATTGAAGTGGGGTGTTCTCTGAGTAAGCTTTTTCAGGTGTATTTGTGTCATGCAACAATATTGCCTAGTTTGCTGAGTGAAGTCTGGTACACACCGCGCCAAACTCACTGGCCAATTTTTTGAACTGGTGTGCTACACCAATGTCACATATTGAAGTGGGGCGTTATTTAACAGTATACTTTCTAAGATTGTATTTTAGTCCTGCAAACATTTGGCCTCTTTTGCTGTGTTAACTCTGCTACACACAGTGACAACAGTTACTGGCCAATTATTTGTAGAACTGGCGGACTGACGGACCGGCAAATAGGGAGGAGAGGCAGGCAGGACTTGCATTGCAGAAGAGGTAGAAAGCCTACTGCAAATGTATCAGGAGCGAGCCATCAACCATGTACAGTCACATCTGGTGCTCCCTGGACGCCGGTACATGGCTCCGCAGTGTGGGCTTTTATTAATGTGTCCGTTGCTGACACCATTGTTGCCATCTGCAGCCTTTGCAGTCAACGCATAAGTCAAGGTAAGCCCAACACTCACCTAGGGACAACCGCCTTAAGAAGGCACCTGAAATCCCATCACCAAGCCCAGTGGGAGCAAAACTGTCAGAATCCATAAAGCCACACTCCATGCTCTCACCGTCCAGCCTCTTCTCCTTCTCCTCCCCCTTCTCCTTCTCCTGCCTCCTCACAGTTGTCCAACACTCCACCTTCCATGATGCCGTTGTCACGTTTTTCTGGAAAAAGGCAGGCTTCTGTGGTTCATATGTTGGAGCGTAAAAAAAGGTGTCAGTTCAACCCATGTGAGCTTATGTTTGCGGCCTAAACAGCCCGCAACCAACTTGTGTATACTGTGAACACCTAGTGTACCTCTAGCCATCATATACTACGTTCTTTGCTGTCAGTTCAACCCATGTGAGCTCAGGTTTGCGGCCTAAACAGGCCACCACCAACTTGTGTATACTGTGAACGCCTACTGTACCTCTAGCAATCATATACTACGTTCTTTGCTGTCAGTTCAACCCATGTGAGCTCATGTTTGCGGCCTAAACAGCCCGCCACCAACTTGTGTATACTGTGAACACCTACTGTACCTCTAGCAATCATATACTACGTTCTTTGCTGTCAGTTCAACCCATGCGAGCTCATGTTTGCGGCCTAAACAGGCCGCCACCAACTTGTGTATACTGTAAACGCCTACTGTACCTCTAGCAATCATATACTACGTTCTTTACTGTCAGTTCAACCCATGTGAGCTCATGTTTGTGGCCTAAACAGCCCACCACCAACTTGTGTATACTGTGAATGCCTACTGTACCTCTAGCAATCATATACTACGTTCTTTGCTGTCAGTTCAACCCATGTGAGCTCATGTTTGTGGCCTAAACAGGCCGCCACCAACTTATGTATACTGTGAACGCCTACTGTACCTCTAGCAATCATATAGTACGTTCTTTACTGTCAGTTCAACCCATGTGAGCTCATGTTTGCGGCCTAAACAGCCCGCCACCAACTTGTGTATACTGTGAACGCCTACTGTACCTCTAGCAATCAATCTAGCCAAATCAAGGAAGAGGTTACCTGTTTGGAAATATGCCAGATGAACATAGGCAAGTTAAGATAGCATAGTGATGGTGATTTGAATTAGGCACAGAGCAAGCTGTGCCATTAAGAAATGCTCCGTGGGCCAAATGCTTAGCCTAGGCAATGGATCATCTATAAAACAGGAGAATAATTTAAAGTTCAGAGGGATGCATCAATAGCTGGAGAAAGGTCCATAAAGGAGAAGCCATCCTGGATCTTACCTGCAACATGCTGCAATGGCGCTGAACGCCGTCTCCTGAGAGACAGTGTAGTGAAGCCCCGCCTAATATGACCCTCAACCCGACGCCACATGCGCATGACGTCATGCGCAATGTGGGCGGGTCAGGTCCTCAACTGCAGTGCCGCTCTTGGATGGGCCACAATAGGCAGCCCAGAGCAGCCGCAACGAAGATAGAGCGGACACATTGTCCGATCATCAGCGTGCCGAGGACCACACATCCGCTGGAGAGTTTGGGGAGGCACGCCCCCGTCCGGGCAGAAAGTGTATTGCAACCGGAGACACAAAAGGAGTGCACAATGAATAGGGGATCCACACAAGCATGTAACAATTCAATAAACAAACAAAAACAGAGAATATGTGTAAACATGGTACAGTTAGTAAAAACACCTTTTAATACAAAAACTGTGCATTGTAGTAGAAAAAAAGAAAAGAAAAGAAAAAAGGGGAAAAGGGGGGAACAGAGAATTGCCCCCCCCCCCTGCTACAATACAATAGAATTCTGTAGGCTGCATGGGAAAACCCAACAACTAGTGGATTCACCCATAGAGCCAACAGGATTTGAAGAAAAAGTATATGAAAAATTCCATAAACACTGCTGCATAAGCAAATATAATACTAAGTCAAGGAGAGTTGTCAATCAAAGAACTGTATATGAAAAATATACATATACAATAAGTTATAGTCACATGGTTAGATGTGACAAACGATCTTTCAAAATAAATGAAGATCTATAACTTACCCAACCAGGAGTCAGGATGTGAGACACAGTTGGCGCGGACCAGACAGAAACAGGCGCAGTTGACTAAAGACTGGATATACTGGGCTAGGGATTCAGTATGGGGCAGATATTGAAAGGGACTTAACCCAAAAAGGGTTTGTATGTCAAAACTTCGTTGATTCCCGGAGGTGTCGTGGCCTCCAGGGACTTAATCCAGTAGGACTCCTTCTGTAATATACGTTTATCCCAGTTACCCCCGCGGGGGTCCTGAGAAACAACCTCCAACACAAAGAAAGAAACCGCAGAATTGTCATATTTGTGCCGAAAGGCTATGTGACGTGTGACACTAGTCTGAATGGTGCCCCCTTCTGAGTGGTAAATATGGTCTCCTATACGTTTGCTGAGCTTTCTAATCGTTTTACCGACATAAAAGGCTCCACAACGACAGGTCATAAGGTAAATTAGTCCCTGTGTGTTTCAGTCAGCATGATGTTTAGAGTGGAACCATTTCCCATTGGGTAGGCGTATACCCGTACCAGTCTTTACCCAAGGACATTTGTCGCAGGAGCCGCATTGGTAAGTACCATGTTTTAAGTTATGTGTAGTAATAGAGTTAGTATAATGGCTACGAGTCAAACAATCCCGGAGGGAAGTGGCTCGTCTGAATACCAAACTCGGTTTGGCTTTAAGGTACTTGCTTAGGGTATAATCTTGGGCCAATGATGGTTCAAAGTTTTGCGCAAAATGTCCTCGTGTGCAGAATAGGTAGTGATAAATCTGACATTGGTGTCATTTTTCTTGATGGTAGTTTTATACAACAGATTGGCTCGGGAATGAGCTCTAGCTCTGTTGTATGATTTCCTCAACAACGTTTTAGAATATCCTCTGGCAACGAGTCGCTCACGCAACTGATCCGCTTGATTTTTGAAGTCAGCATCCGCAGAACAATTCCTGCGGAGCCTAAGGTACTGAGCATATGGGATACTTGCGACCAAGGGGGTGGGATGGGCACTTGCTGCGCTAAGAATAGTGTTGCCAGCACTCGGTTTGCGATACAAATTGGTATCAATCCGTCCATCCGGGGAGAGGCTGATGTCCAGGTCGAGAAAGGAAATATGATGTCTATCAATAGTGTAAGTGAATTTCAAGTTCAAATTGTTGGTATTGAGGGCCGTAAGGAATGACAGAAGTTCACTATGTGTACCTGTCCATACGACCAAAAGGTCATCAATGAACCTGTACCATATTAGGATCTGATTCATCCATTGTTCCATTTCATCGTCTGAGAAAATCAGCCTCTCCCAGGCTCCCAAATATAGATTAGTAAATAAGTGTGAATGGGGGTGCGCTGGTAAATAAATGAAAGCTGCTACCTGAACTGTGTTTCAGTGAAATGTCTTGTGTAAATAATAGGTGCGCTAAACAATAAGATGTCAACAATGTGATATATGAATAATGACAAAATACACAATGTAACATAAAAGGTGAAATCAAAGTGACAATATTAAAAGTCCACAACTCGACCAAGTGTCATGAATAAACTCGTGACCTTGGAAATTATGGGTGCAATAACTCATCAATGCCGTGTATTCAAAAAAAGTCCATGAAGTTCCACCAAATGATAAAACTATTGAAAAGTGCACTATATATTCCGGTGCTCAAATGTGATGAAAGGTCCCACCACCAACACAATATCCTCCTTACCAGATATAAAAATTGGAAGGCAAAACTCTATAAATGTTGTTGGGAAGGAGGAATCAAATAACCACCCTGTGATAACTGTAGGAATGGCCTCTTACCAGATAACCGGTAAATTGGAGCGTTAGGAATATGGACGATGCCTTTTCAGTATGTCTGCAGTCGGTACTGTTTCACTCTCACTAAAGGTCCTTCCTGCTACTGGCTCTCCAGAGTGGACATGGATGTAATAAAAAACATGTAGACCATAGTGTAATATCCCCGAGATGATTTAATGAACAAAAAGTATTGCACTTACATTCGGGTAAGGAAAAACAGTGGCGACAGTACAGACAATTGCCTGACTCGGCTGCAGACCGAGCAGTGCTGGACGTCCGTGGCGGCGCGACACGCCTCCTCTCTGACGACGTTTCCTCTCAAACGGGCTTCTGCTGAGATAGGAGGGACGTGCGCGCCGCCACCTCCGTCCTTATGAAGCTCCGACGTATGACCACTTCCGGTGTCCGCAGAGGATGTGCGGAAGTCCTCGCTTCCACTACTAGTGGAAATATTTTATTTATCAGAATATATCTCAATCCTGACTGCGGACAGAGTAATCATGATATTATACCTATACCAAATCCTTTATGCAAAATTTTTTGAACAAAAGGACTCCGGAAATGAACAATAGCCTTACTTCCTGTATAAATATACACAATCCATATATATGGACCAATACTGGAAGTGCGGGGAATATGAGCATAGGACTAATAAAAGTCTACAGTGCTACAATATTGCAATATAAATGATATATATCTAAAACAATTATAAATATTAACATGTTATTAAAATGCATTAAACATATATGTTATGTTCATTTATTTGCTCATAATGTTAAATATAAAAATTTAAAAATTTATTAAAATGTGATTAAAATCAATAAAATGAGTAAAATGAAACTACTGAATAAAATATAGATGGAACAAGGAATTAACTGTTGTTGATATGGGCGTTAATATCCCATTCAATGTTGTGTCCCCAGGGTTTAAAACACTTCACCTCGTAAATCCAGAAGGTTTCCCTTCTTGAGATGGATCTCTTTAGGTTACTACCTCTCCAGTGGGGTGTGTATTTTTCTATCACAATGATTTGTAAATTTTTTGGATTTTTATGATGACACTTGGAGTAGTGTAAAGATACACTGTGTCCAGTGAACCCTTTTCTTATGTTGGAGAGGTGTTCCCCTATTCGAATACTAGCAGTGCGTATAGTCCTCCCAATGTATTGCAGTCCACAACTGCATTGAAGGAGGTAAATAACCCCTTTGGTGTGGCAGGATATAAACTCTTTGATCTGATATTCTTTTTTGGTAACAGTAGATGAGAACTTTTTAGTGCGTATAGTCTTTGCTTCTCTACAAATTTGACAATTTCTACATGGGAAGAAGCCTTTCATATCTGGAAAGAATTTCGGTACTATAGGTTTTTCAATAGGATTGTTGGCAATAATATCCTTTAAATTCCTCGCTCTCCTATAGATCATGTTTGGATTGTCGGGGAGAGAAGGCCCCAATATTTTGTCTCCTTGTAAAATACTCCAATGTTTTTTGAAGACGTGATTAAGCCATTTGTAGTTCTGGGAAAATTGTGTAACAAAGGCATATTCGAATCTAGACTGAGATTTGCGAGTAATATCGGTCGGTTTGGGCAAAATAAGATCTTCTTGGGTCTGTTGACCTATCAATTCAATTTCCTGGTCCAATATCTGTGGCATGTAACCTTTTTCTAAAAACCTATCTTTTAAAACATTGGCTTGTTCCTTAAAATCCGACTCGTTGGTACAGTTGCGCCTGATGCGCTTGAATTGTCCCTTAGGGACCGATCTAAGCCACTTGGGGTGGTGGCAACTGTCCATGGTGATAAAACCATTTTTATCAGTCGGTTTAAAATACGTTTTTGTAATAAAACCTGAGCCATGTCTTAAAATTACTAAGTCTAAAAAATTAACTGCTGTGGGGCTGGATTCGTAGGAAAATCTAATTCCCCAATTATTGCAGTTATCACCATGGACAGTTGCCACCACCCCAAGTGGCTTAGATCGGTCCCTAAGGGACAATTCAAGCGCATCAGGCGCAACTGTACCAACGAGTTGGATTTTAAGGAACAAGCCAATGTTTTAAAAGATAGGTTTTTAGAAAAAGGTTACATGCCACAGATATTGGACCAGGAAATTGAATTGATAGGTCAACAGACCCAAGAAGATCTTATTTTGCCCAAACCGACCGATATTACTCGCAAATCTCAGTCTAGATTCGAATATGCCTTTGTTACACAATTTTCCCAGAACTACAAATGGCTTAATCACGTCTTCAAAAAACATTGGAGTATTTTACAAGGAGACAAAATATTGGGGCCTTCTCTCCCCGACAATCCAAACATGATCTATAGGAGAGCGAGGAATTTAAAGGATATTATTGCCAACAATCCTATTGAAAAACCTATAGTACCGAAATTCTTTCCAGATATGAAAGGCTTCTTCCCATGTAGAAATTGTCAAATTTGTAGAGAAGCAAAGACTATACGCACTAAAAAGTTCTCATCTACTGTTACCAAAAAAGAATATCAGATCAAAGAGTTTATATCCTGCCACACCAAAGGGGTTATTTACCTCCTTCAATGCAGTTGTGGACTGCAATACATTGGGAGGACTATACGCACTGCTAGTATTCGAATAGGGGAACACCTCTCCAACATAAGAAAAGGGTTCACTGGACACAGTGTATCTTTACACTACTCCAAGTGTCATCATAAAAATCCAAAAAATTTACAAATCATTGTGATAGAAAAATACACACCCCACTGGAGAGGTAGTAACCTAAAGAGATCCATCTCAAGAAGGGAAACCTTCTGGATTTACGAGGTGAAGTGTTTTAAACCCTGGGGACACAACATTGAATGGGATATTAACGCCCATATCAACAACAGTTAATTCCTTGTTCCATCTATATTTTATTCAGTAGTTTCATTTTACTCATTTTATTGATTTTAATCACATTTTAATAAATTTTTAAATTTTTATATTTAACATTATGAGCAAATAAATGAACATAACATATATGTTTAATGCATTTTAATAACATGTTAATATTTATAATTGTTTTAGATATATATCATTTATATTGCAATATTGTAGCACTGTAGACTTTTATTAGTCCTATGCTCATATTCCCCCCACTTCCAGTATTGGTCCATATATATGGATTGTGTATATTTATACAGGAAGTAAGGCTATTGTTCATTTCCGGAGTCCTTTTGTTCAAAAAATTTTGCATAAAGGATTTGGTATAGGTATAATATCATGATTACTCTGTCCGCAGTCAGGATTGAGATATATTCTGATAAATAAAATATTTCCACTAGTAGTGGAAGCGAGGACTTCCGCACATCCTCTGCGGACACCGGAAGTGGTCATACGTCGGAGCTTCATAAGGACGGAGGTGGCGGCGCGCACGTCCCTCCTATCTCAGCAGAAGCCCGTTTGAGAGGAAACGTCGTCAGAGAGGAGGCGTGTCGCGCCGCCACGGACGTCCAGCACTGCTCGGTCTGCAGCCGAGTCAGGCAATTGTCTGTACTGTCGCCACTGTTTTTCCTTACCCGAATGTAAGTGCAATACCTTTTGTTCATTAAATCATCTCGGGGATATTACACTATGGTCTACATGTTTTTTATTACATCCATGTCCACTCTGGAGAGCCAGTAGCAGGAAGGACCTTTAGTGAGAGTGAAACAGTACCGACTGCAGACATACTGAAAAGGCATCGTCCATATTCCTAACGCTCCAATTTACCGGTTATCTGGTAAGAGGCCATTCCTACAGTTATCACAGGGTGGTTATTTGATTCCTCCTTCCCAACAACATTTATAGAGTTTTGCCTTCCAATTTTTATATCTGGTAAGGAGGATATTGTGTTGGTGGTGGGACCTTTCATCACATTTGAGCACCGGAATATATAGTGCACTTTTCAATAGTTTTATCATTTGGTGGAACTTCATGGACATTTTTTGAATACACGGCATTGATGAGTTATTGCACCCATAATTTCCAAGGTCACGAGTTTATTCATGACACTTGGTCGAGTTGTGGACTTTTAATATTGTCACTTTGATTTCACCTTTTATGTTACATTGTGTATTTTGTCATTATTCATATATCACATTGTTGACATCCCAAATATAGATTGGCATATGAAGGTGCGCAGCAAGTGCCCATCGCAATCCCCTGGATCTGCAAGTATGTCTGTTCCATAAAAGTAAAATAATTCCTGGTGAGGATGAACCTGAGAAGCTTAAGGACAAAGTCCATCAATGGCCAGGTCTTACGATCTTGTTCCTTGAGGAACGATTCAGCCATCCGGATGCCCTGGTCGTGCGGGATACTTGAGTACAAAGCCTCAATATCAATTGCTACAAGCAGGGCATCCGGAAGAATCTGAATCTCCTCAAGGTGTTTTAAAAGATCAGTAGTATCCCTTATGTACGATGGAAGTGCCAGGACATGGGGCAATAAAAAGGAATCAACAAATTTGCTAGCGTGTTCCGTGAGCGACTCGTTGCCAGAGACGATAGGTCTACCAGGAGGATGTTCAAGGCTTTTATGCACCTTAGGTAAGGTGTAAAAGGTGGGGGTTTTGGGAAATTTGATAATTAAAAAATTATACGTGTCCCTGTCTATGAGGCCCTGGCTGAAGGCCTCCACACACAGGGACTTGTATTCAATTATGAAGTCGTCTATGCAATCGAGTGTGATAGGACAGTACCACTCTCGGTTGCAGAGGACCTCCAGGCACATAGTTTCGTATTGGAGGGGGGACATAACTACTATGTTACCCCCTTTGTCTGAGGGTTTTATCAAGATCTCTTTGTTGTTTTTGAGGGACGTTAAGGCTGCGGTCTGCTCCTGTGTTAGGTTGTTAGGTATAGAGGGCCAAGACTTGGTTTTAAGTTCTCTCGATACCCTTTGGACAAAGGTCCAGATGTTAGGGTTTGTTGATAAGTCCGGAAACTTCTCAGATTTGGGTTTAAAGCCCTTTCTTGGGGCGACTATTGGAATAGAAGGGGCATCTCCTTGTGAGGAATCCGTAGAGTCAATGACTGCAACGACTTCAGTATTGCCCTCCTCATATAGGAGGACTAGGTCCTTGAGGGCACGACTCTCCGCCATGGTAAAGTGCTTTTGCGTGGTTAATTGGTTTTGGGTTTTATATATACGTCCAGGTTGCCCTGTTTGGTATTCCTGGGTGTTTGTGGAGTTGGTAATTCTAAAAAACCATCGTCTGAAGTGGCGGATGTAGAATCACTAGTGTTCAAAGAGGGTGTGGTGTTTTTGGCCAAAACTTTTTGTAATGTGGGTGCTATATTGGCTAAATGTGTGGACGTGTTCATGTGAGCTTGTGTGTCGGGTTTTTTCTTGTTGTGACTCAGAGGTTGAGTAGGTGAGGGACCGGCACTGCCTCGTCCTCGTTTTTGTGCTTTGGTGCGTTTATTAGGGATGGATGGTCCCTGTCTAGACAACCGTGATTTTTGTGAAAGAGAACTAGCAATGCTAGAATCAGATTCCATGTTGTCATCCGTAATTTCGGCATGATCAACTGTGCGTGGTCTTGATGTGCGTAAAGTGCGGGGTTTAGAATTCCATCTGTAGGCATAGCCTTCATTGAAGGCCTGTCTATCTTTAAGAAATTTACATTGTTTTTTATGGACAATTTCCTTGTTCATGATTTCTAATTTTGCTTTAACCTCCGTCCACGCAGGGGCGAAGGTCGGGGCCTCAAAGACATGTTTGAACTTGGTATTAATTTGATCTATTTTGGTATCTAGAGACGTCATATCCCCTTTGTATTGGACCACCAGAGATTTCATGAGATCGCGACTACAGTTATTGAGAATACCTTCCCAATCCTTTTTAAAGGTATCTGAGGAGTCCCTCAGGGTGGGAAGGGTGTGTATTCTTAAGCCCTGAGGGCTAATATTCTCATCGATGTACTTCTGGAAATATTCTATGTGCCAATACAAATGGGATTTTCGTTTCAAAAGATTCTGCATTTTGCCGAGGTAGACTCTGAGGTCCTCCTCGACTTTGGTTTGGGACCCACAAGCCAACTGAATACCTGACATGAAACCAGTCCATGCTGTGCCCTGGAGATCCATGACTCAGTCCTGCGTCCAGTCCAGTCCGCGCCAACGGAACCCACGAGGCTGAAGCCAAAGGGAGGGAAAGGAAGAAGACAAACTCCAGCTAGGGAGTATATGTTAATTAGATGATGAAAGATAATTGTCTCTCCAAAACAAGGAAAAAAGCTTAAGCAGTCAGTATAACTTAAAAAAGTAATACATAGAGTTGAATAGTTAGATATACAAACATACGGCTGAAGGCCGAAAAAAGGGGAAGCCCTCGGGTGTGTTATCCACCCAAAATTTCAAAATCGAAAAAATGTTTGTAATAAATCTAAAAAAGAAGGTACCACATCCCTAGAATGTATACTATTGATTGTGGGAAATATTCCCAAAGTGTATCCAAGGCGCAAGCCCAAGGAGTGAGGGCATGGGTTTGGATGGAAACAAGAATGTAGACGGAGAAATAGGTGAGGAACAAGGAAGAAAAAAAGAAAAACTAAGAAAAAAAGGGAGGGGAGAGGGAAGGGGAACAAAATGGGGGAGAGGTGGAGGGGAAAAAGGGGAGAGAAAGGGGAGAAGAAAAAGAGAGGGGGGAGGGGGGGGAAGAGGGGAAGGGAGAGGACAAAAATGAAAACTGGGAAAGAAAGAAAGAGAGAAGGGAAACAAGAGCAGTGGGAAAAAAGGTGTTGAGGGCTGATGGGATTTTTTAGGTACCAGATAGGACAAAAATGAAAAAGTGTTTATAAAAACTAAAAAAGTTTATGTACATGAGTACAAAGTTTATGGTACATATTAAAACCAGAGTATATGATGCAAATCATAATATACAAAGAAATACATTAAGCATATATGAGATGAAATATAAAATGAGGCATATAGGCGTAAGGCAACAATGTGTAGTAGATTGGGTCCAATGAGGAGCATCAGACCATTCCCGACATGTTTCGCGGACACAAAGGGTCCGCTTCTTCAGGGGTGTAGAACACATAGAATATAATGTGCCTTGAATAGCCTGTATGATATAACAACAACAACAGTTATTAGTGTGTACATGTACATATATAATCATAAATGCATGCGAGTGTGGAACACCAAGTGCACCCAGGGCCTCCACCGTGCAAACAACAAACCGGCGTCCGAATGAAAGGAAAGTGCCCCCCCAGAAAACGTCTCCCCAGCGGATGTGGAGGGGTAATCAGGACAGTGGGGTATCCCAAATAGGTGTTGCAATATAGAGTGGGAAAAAATAGGTCTGCACTAAAAAAGGAGAGCAAATATGTCCACCATCACCATAGAGGGTATGGGATTTGTATATAAATGCTTAATACCTATTCATGTTTCCTGAGGAAAACACATATATTTCATAAAATAGGGAGATCAGCCAAGACTATAGAATGCAGCTGGAGCTGGAGTCCAGAGACCAGTATTAATCCTAAATGGGCAAGAATAGAGCATCTCAGCATCCCAAAAAGATTGTACAACATAAAGGCAGCCTTGATTGAAAAGGCAAGCCAAATCAAGGAAGAGGTTACCTGTTTGGAAATATGCCAGATGAACAAAGGCAAGTTAAGATAGCATAGTGATGGTAATTTGAATCAGGCACAGAGCAAGCTGTGCCATTAAGAAATGCTCCGTGGGCCAAATGCTTAGCCTAGGCAATGGATCATCTATAAAACAGGAGAATAATTTAAAGTTCAGAGGGATGCATCAATAGCTGGAGAAAGGTTCATAAAGGAGAAGCCATCCTGGATCTTACCTGCAACATGCTGCAATGGCGCTGAACGCCGTCTCCTGAGAGACAGTGTAGTGAAGTGCCGAGTGCTGGCAACACTATTCTTAGCGCAGCAAGTGCCCATCCCACCCCCTTGGTCGCAAGTATCCCATATGCTCAGTACCTTAGGCTCCGCAGGAATTGTTCTGCGGATGCTGACTTCAAAAATCAAGCGGATCAGTTGCGTGAGCGACTCGTTGCCAGAGGATATTCTAAAACGTTGTTGAGGAAATCATACAACAGAGCTAGAGCTCATTCCCGAGCCAATCTGTTGTATAAAACTATCATCAAGAAAAATGACACCAATGTCAGATTTATCACTACCTATTCTGCACACGAGGACATTTTGCGCAAAACTTTGAACCGTCATTGGCCCATCCTTACCCAAGATTATACCCTAAGCAAGTACCTTAAAGCCAAACCGAGTTTGGTATTCAGACGAGCCACTTCCCTTGTTTGACTCGTAGCCATTATACTAACTCTATTACTACACGTAACTTAAAACATGGTACTTACCAATGCGGCTCCTGCGACAAATGTCCTTGGGTAAAGACTGGTACGGGTATACGCCTACCCAATGGGAAATGGTTCCACTCTAAACATCATGCTGACTGCAACACACAGGGACTAATTTACCTTATGACCTGTCGTTGTGGAGCATTTTATGTTGGTAAAACGATTAGAAAGCTCAGCAAACGTATAGGAGACCATATTTACCACTCAGAAGGGGGCACCATTCAGACTAGTGTCACACGTCACATAGCCTTTCGGCACAAATATGACAATTCTGCGGTTTCTTTCTTTGTGTTGGAGGGTGTTTCCCAGGACCCCCCGCGGGAGTAACTGGGATAAACGTATATTACAGAAGGAGTCCTACTGGATTGAGTCCCTGGAGGCCACGACACCTCCGGGAATCAACAAAGTTTTGACATACAAACCCTTTTTGGGTTAAGTCCCTTTCAATATCTGCCCAATACTGAATCCCTAGCCCAGTATATCCGGTCTTTAGTCAACTGCGCCTGTTTCTGTCTGGTCCGCGCCAACTGTGTTTCACATCCTGACTCCTGGTTGGGTAAGTTATAGATCTTCATTTATTTTGAAAGATCGTTTGTCACATCTAACCATGTGACTATAACTTATTGTATATGTATATTTTTCATATACAGTTCTTTGATTGACAACTCTCCTTGACTTAGTATTATATTTGCTTATGCAGCAGTGTTTATGGAATTTTTCATATACTTTTTCTTCAAATCCTGTTGGCTCTATGGGTGAATCCACTAGTTGTTGGGTTTTCCCATGCAGCCTACAGAATTCTATTGTATTGTAGCAGGGGGGACCTATTCTCTGTTCCCCCCTTTTCCCCTTTTTTCTTTTCTTTTCTTTTTTTCTACTACAATGCACAGTTTTTGTATTAAAAGGTGTTTTTACTAACTGTACCATGTTTACACATATTCTCTGTTTTTGTTTGTTTATTGAATTGTTACATGCTTGTGTGGATCCCCTATTCATTGTGCACTCCTTTTGTGTCTCCGGTTGCAATACACTTTCTGCCCGGACGGGGGCGTGCCTCCCCAAACTCTCCAGCGGATGTGTGGTCCTCGGGCGTGCTGATGATCGGACAATGTGTCCGCTCTATCTTCGTTGCGGCCGCTCTGGGCTGCCTATCCAAGAGCGGCACTGTGCGCGCACCTTATGGTTCGCGCGCAGTTGAGGACCTGACCCGCCCACATTGCGCATGACGTCATGCGCATGTGGCGTCGGGTTGAGGGTCATATTAGGCGGGGCTTCACTACACTGTCTCTCAGGAGACGGCGTTCAGCACCATTGCAGCATGTTGCAGGTAAGATCCAGGATGGCTTCTCCTTTATGGACCTTTCTCCAGCTATTGATGCATCCCTCTGAACTTTAAATTATTCTCCTGTTTTATAGATGATCCACTGCCTAGGCTAAGCATTTGGCCCACGGAGCATTTCTTAATGGCACAGCTTGCTCTGTGCCAGATTCAAATTACCATCACTATGCTATCTTAACTTGCCTTTGTTCATCTGGCATATTTCCAAACAGGTAACCTCTTCCTTGATTTGGCTTGCCTTTTCAATCAAGGCTGCCTTTATGTTGTACAATCTTTTTGGGATGCTGACATGCTCTATTCTTGCCCATTTAGGATTAATACTGGTCTCTGGACTCCAGCTCCAGCTGCATTCTATAATCTTGGCTGATCTCCCTATTTTATGAGATATATGTGTTTTCCTCAGGAAACATGAATAGGTATTAAGCATTTATATACAAATCCCATACCCTCTATGGTGATGGTGGACATATTTGCTCTCCTTTTTTAGTGCAGACCTATTTTTTCCCACTCTATCTTGCAACACCTATTTGGGATAGCCCACTGTCCTGATTACCCCTCCACATCCGCTGGGGAGACGTTTTCTGGGGGGGCACTTTCCTTTCATTCGGACGTCGGTTTATTGTTTGCACGGTGGAGGCCCTGGGTGCACTTGGTTTTCCACACTCGCATGCATTTATGATTATATATGTACATGTACACACTAATAACTGTTGTTGTTGTTATATCATACAGGCTATTCAAGGCACATTATATTCTATGTGTTCTACACCCCTGAAGAAGCGGACCCTTTGTGTCCGCGAAACATGTCGGGAATGGTCTGATGCTCCTCATTGGACCCAATCTACTACACATTGTTGCCTTACGCCTATATGCCTCATTTTATATTTCATCTCATATATGCTTAATGTATTTCTATGTATATTATGATTTGCATCATATACTCTGGTTTTAATATGTACCAATAAACTTTTTTAGTTTTTATAAACACTTTTTCATTTTTGTCCTATCTGTTACCTAAAAAATCCCATCAGCCCTCAACACCTTTTTTCCCACTGCTCTTGTTTCCCTTCTCTCTTTCTTTCTTTCCCAGTTTTCATTTTTGTCCTCTCCCTTCCCCTCTTTCCCCCCCCTCCCCCCTCTCTTTTTCTTCTCCCCTTTCTCTCCCCTTTTTCCCCTCCCCCTCTCCCCCATTTTGTTCCCCTTCC
The DNA here is from genome assembly GCF_965119305.1 of Pelophylax lessonae. Taxonomy (NCBI): domain Eukaryota; kingdom Metazoa; phylum Chordata; class Amphibia; order Anura; family Ranidae; genus Pelophylax; species Pelophylax lessonae. Next base: position 287,990,056 of record NC_138769.1, read on the forward strand.
CTCTCCCCTCCCCTTTTTTCTTAGTTTTTCTTTTTTTTCTTCCTTGTTCCTCACCTATTTCTCCGTCTACATTCTTGTTTCCATCCAAACCCATGCAATCATATACTACATTCTTTGCTGTCAGTTCAACCCATGTGAGCTCATATTTGCGGCCTAAACAGCCCGCCACCAACTTGTGTATACTGTGAACGCCTACTGTACCTCTAGCAATAATATACTACGTTCTTTGCTGTCAGTTCAACCCATGTGAGCTCATGTTTGTGGCCTAAACAGGCCGCCACCAACTTATGTATACTGTGAACGCCTACTGTACCTCTAGCAATCATATAGTACGTTCTTTACTGTCAGTTCAACCCATGTGAGCTCATGTTTGCGGCCTAAACAGCCCGCCACCAACTTGTGTATACTGTGAACGCCTACTGTACCTCTAGCCATCAAAAACTAAGTTTTTTGCTGTCAGTTCAAACCATGTGAGCTAATTTTTGGAGCCTATCTGAATATACTTTGTATTTGTGTCCTGCAACAATATTGCCTCTTTCGCTGAGTGAAGTCTGATATATACAGTGCCAAACTCACTGGCCAATTTTTTGAACAACTGGTGTGATAAACCAGTGGCCCCCCTATACCACATATTGAAGTGGAGTGTTATCTGAGTATACTTTTACAAGTGTATTTGTGTCCTGCAACAATATTGCCTCTTCCGCTGAGTTAAGTCTGGTACACACAGTGCCAAACTCACTGGCCAATTTTTTGAACAACTGGTGTGATAAACCGGTGGCCCCCCAATACCACATATTGAGGTGGGGTTTTTTCTGAGTATACTTTTACAAGTGTATTTGTGTCCTGCAACAATATTGCCTCTTCTGCTGAGTTAAGTCTGATACACACAGTGCCAAACTCACTGGCCAATTTTTTGAACAACTGGTGTGATAAACCAGTGGCCCCCCAATACCACATATTGAAGTGGGGTGTTATCTGAGTATACTTTTACAAGTGTATTTGTGTCCTGCAACAATATTGCCTCTTCTGATGAGTTAAGTCTGATACACACAGTGCCAAACTCACTGGCCAATTTTTTGAACAACTGGTGTGATAAACCAGTGGCCCCCCAATAGCACATATTGAAGTGGGGTGTTATTTAACAGTATACTTTTCTAAGATTGTATTTCAGTCCTGCAAAAATGTAGCCTCTTTTGCTGTGTTAACTGTGCTACACACATTGACAACAGATACTGGCCAATTATTTGTAGAACTGGTGTGATAAACCTGTGGCCCCCCCAATACCACAGATTGAAGCGGGGTGTTATCTACACAGACACATGGTCTAGCAAAAATGGGCAGGGAAGGTATATCACTTTTACTGCCCACTGGGTGAACCTTCTGACGGCCGTTAAGCATGCAACCCGTGGCACCCCTGTAGATTTAGTTGTACTGCCACAGATTGCAAGCAGGCCTTCCTCTTCTTCTCCTCCTCCTCCATCCTCCCTCTCCTCCTTGGCTGACTCCTCCTCCATCTTCTCCTCCTCCTCCATCCTCCCTCTCCTCCTTGGCTGACGCTTCAATCTCCTCCATCCTCCCTCTCCTCCTTGGCTGACTCCTCCTCTTCCACTGCTACCGTCTCTTCTCCTGCGCCACCCAAGATCCCCAGAACCTATTCCACATGCCAGGTGAGACGTTGCTTGCCATGCTGTGCTGTGTCTGTTGTGCCTGGAAGCCAAGAGCCACACTGGTCCTGCACTCCTTTCAGGTTTGCGTTCATAGGCAGATCAGTGGCTGACACCGCTGAATTTGTCAGTTGGTAAAGTGGTGTGCGACAACGGTGCCAATCTGCTGAGCGCGCTGAAATAGGGCAAAATTACACACGTGCCATGCATGGCACACGTCCTGAACTTGGTGGTGCAGCAATTCTTTGCCAAATATCCTGGGGTCCAGGACGTCTTGCGGCAGGCCAAGAAAATCTCGGGCCATTTCCGAAGATCTTACACAGCCATGGCTCGCCTTGCTGAGATTCAGCGGTGACACAACCTGCCCCTCAGGCGTCTTATTTGTGACTGGAACCCAACGTTGCATATGCTCGATAGGCTGCTCCAGCAGAAACGTGCAGTTAATGACTACCTGTTCGAACTCGGAGGCAGGACATGTTCTGGGGAGCTTGGGTTTTTTTCACCTTGCAAGTGGCTGCTCATGCGGGAAGCATGCAGACTTCTGCGGCCATTCAATGAGATCACCAAACTGGTCAGTCACGGCCAGTGCGCCATAAGTGACATCATACCTTACGCCTTCTTTCTGGAGCGTGCATTGCGTAGTGTCATTGATCAAGCCGTCGAGGAGCAGGAGCAGGAAGATCAGGAAGTCGCAATGTTGAATGAATTCCCAGGGGGTGCTACTCCATCTGAGACAAATCAACAGCAGGAGTCTGAAGAGGAGTCAGAGGAGGAGGATGGTGCTGGGGAGGATGAGGAGGAGCAAGAAGAGCATGCTTTAAACCTTTCTGGGATCCCTTGTGTTATCCGTGGATGGGGGGAGGAGAACGAGGACGACATTATCCTGGATGATGAGCTGGAAGCAGGCCACTATACCGCTTCCAGTTTAGTGGAAATGGGGGCCTACATGCTGCAGTGTTTTAAGGGGGACCCCCGTATAAAATGCATAAAGGCCAAGGACCAGTAGTGCTTGGCAACATACTTAGACCCCCAGTGCAAACACGAAATGGCGGAAATGTTACCACAATCACAGCGGGCGGTCAGAATTCAGCAATTCCAGGCCTTGCTGCGGGAAATGCTGCATTCTGCTTTTCCGTGCGCCAGCAGAGGAATTTCCAGTCACAGAGAGACAGTTGTGGGTAGCAATCCAACAGCGCCTGCAAGAAGAGGGTGGTTGGAAGATGTCTTAGTCACTTCAGATATGAGATCCTTCTTTCAGCCGAACCATCGACAGCTGTACTCCCGATCCAGCATGAGGGAACGCATAGACCGTCAGGTGTCCGACTACATTGGGTTAACGGCCAATGTGGACGCTCTGAGGAGCGATGAACCCCTTGACTACTGGGTGGGCAGGCTTGACCTCTGGCCAGAGCTTGCACAATTTGCAATGGAAATGTTGGCTTGCCCCCCATCCAGTGTCCTGTCCGAAAGGACGTTCAGTGCAGCAGGGGGATCGTGACCGATAAGCGTACTCGCCTAGCTCATGACAGTGTTGACAACCTCACATTTATAAAAATGAATGAGGCATGGATCTCTGAGGAATTCAACACATGTGACCAGTAGGCCAGGTTTCATTGAAATTCCTCCACCCACAACAATTCCTGGTCCTTGGCTTCGCTACATACAGCGGCATAAAAGGCATTTCATGTCCATTGAATGGCAAATTTTTGGGACCTGTCAGGGCCGACAATTATTTTTTCTGTGAATGCCTTATGTACCTCCAGCCACCAAATACTAAGTTCTTTACTGTCAGTTCAAACCATGTGAGCTAATTTTTGTAGTCTATACAGCCCGACACTTACGGTTCTGTGTACTGTGAACGCCTACCATACCTCTAGCCATCAAAAACTAAGTTTTTTGCTGTCAGTTCAAACCATGTGAGCTAATTTTTGTAGCCTATACAGGCCGACACTTACGATTCTGTGTACTGTGAACGCCTACTGTACCTCTAGCCATCAAAAACTAAGTTTTTTGCTGTCAGTTCAAACCATGTGAGCTAATTTTTGCAGCCTATACAGGCTGACACTTACTTCTGTATACTGTGTGAATGCCTAATGTACCTTCAGCCACAGAATACTACGTACTTAGCTGTCAGGTAAACCCATGTGGGCTAATGTTTGGGGCCTGGAATGGGCGACACTTACTTCTGTATCCTGTGAATGCCTAATGTACCTTCAGCCAAAGAATACTACATTCTTAGCTGTCAGGTAAACCCATGTGGGCTATTTTTTGGTGCCTTTTTTTGCCGACACTTACTTCTGTTACCTGTGAATGCCTAATGTACCTTCAGCCACAGAATACTATGTTCTTAGCTGTCAGGTAAGAGCATGTGGGTTCATTTTTGGGGCCTGGAATGGCCGACACTTACTTCTTTATCCTGTGAATGCCTAATTTTTCAGACTGGAATTGAAAAACAATGGGTCTGTAAAGGTTCCGCCAAATTGTGGAATGGATGCGAACCCATTTTACAGATGTGTGAATGGACCCTATATGTGTTAGACAATGTATTTAGCGGCTGCTGTCAGTTCTGGCTGATTTATGAAAAAAATATATATATTTTTTGCTGTAAAAAAAAAAAAAAATACAAATTTAGGGCAACTTTTTCAATTGCAATACTTCTGTTATGACATTGTCCATGTGCTGGGACTATTTGTGCAGAGCTAGTACATCTTTTGTGGCTGCAAATATGACCTAAAGGTTTTTAAAGTTCGCCTCCCATTAAAGTCAAGGGGGCCCGCCGCGAACTTGCATTCGCCGACTTTTCAGAAAATTTGCGGCTGATGTTCGTGAACCACCCCGGCCGATGTTCGTCCATCACTGTTTGGGACAACCAGACAGTACAGAGCATGGCCTGAGAGCAGAGGGACGAAGCTGCTGCCAGGATAAGGACCTGTTGTGCTGCCTACAAGGGTCGCCACAGGAAACCCAGAGTGAGCGGACACCCGATCGGAGGGATCACTGCTGCTGTGTTGCTGGGTCTGGTAAGAGAGCCTTGCGGCTGCTACTTGTTATCACCTCAATAGACTAAGCCATTAGAAACTACCTAGTAGCTACCCTATAACTCTACTACAGCCTGCAGATTTTATTGATCACCTTAGTGAGCACCAACAGTTACCAGGCCTCAACGCCTTGTTTTTTGGGATGTTGGGGGTGGGGGGCAAGAAAATGTTTGCCCATGGTCCAATCAATATGTAGCAGGTTTTCCAGGCCTGTGGTCTGATGTGGGTCTGCAATCGGTACTGTTTACCCCTCCAGCCCTTATGAGCTGCGGCCCTGGGTGTGAGCACTGAGACATTGACAACTCCAGCATCTTTGTTTTGTGGTTTTATTGTATTTAAGGGGATGGGAGAAGGGAATGAGTGGGATACTCCTTTAGGCTCAACTAGATACAATTGTGGGACTTTTCTGGCAAAAATGCCTATTAACGCTGTCTTGACGCCAGCCGACGCTAGCCAACGCTTCCTGACGCTTGAACACTGTGTGATTACTGAAACTGTGCTGGATCCTCGACTTTAGTCCAGAAGATCCAGGACTGTAGAACTGCTTGACTTGTGCTTGACTTGTAACACTACAATAGCTCAGAGTCACTGAATGGCTCCCTCCAGCACTGCACTGGCTGAGAAACTCCTTGTAAGTTCCTGTACTGCTGCAACTCTCAACTGGCACGCTTCATACTGTGCACTATCACTTCAGGGCCCAAACCACAGGCGCCCCCTTTACACTTTAAGATCTTCAGGGTCCACTGACTATGCACCCCCTCTGTCACTTCAGGGTCCTGAACCTAGGTACCCCCTTTCACCACTAGCTGGCACTGGATCCACAAACCTCTTCCGGAGTGGTCCCCTCTAACTTCAGGCAGACCCCCAGGGACAATCCTCAGTACTCACGAACTGTGTAGGCTTTCCTGGGACTGGACCCCTTTGACTCTCCGCAGGTTCTCGGCACACTGGATCCCCTCAGCTTAGCTCAGCACTCTCTGGAACTTCAGGCAGCCCCCCGAGATCCTCCTCCTCAGACAGGAGGGGAGACAGCCCTCTCTCCCCCCTGGGACTCTGCTACCACCAAAGACATTGTGCCATGTGCCACCCCCAAACTTATACCCACTCCCAGAATCCTTTGCAGTACAATTTGCCTTCTGGGGTAGTTACAAGCCTGGATGTGTCCCCTGATTGGGTTTCCTCCACCGCCCTATGAGAAGCCTCTCACAGGAGCCAGTGGGGAGACTCCCCCTTCAGCAGGCATACCCGGAAAACATGACACGCTGACTAATAAATCACAGCCCTGCTGTTAGGCAGACAAGGCCCACTATACCTTTACCTAGCACCTGTAGAGTGCTACACTCACCCCACACCAAATGAGTCAGGTTCCTCTGACTCTGGGGCAGCCGCCTCCTATCAAAACTCTGCCAAAAATCAGGAGTATCCCACAAACCTGGAGAAGGGGGAAAAGGGAAAAACAAATTTACAAATAAATTAGCGTGAAAAATATATCTTTACAATCTGCTGTACATGTATGATACACAGTTTAAGGTGCATGAAAACTGATGCACCCCCCCACACCAAATAAACTCACTTGGTGGGGAACAACAAGAAAAATACATTATAACATCCTGACTATCTAACTCTAAGGTGGTCCCACTTGTATAGAGAAAGGAAGCAAAAGTTAGTCAATCTCATCGTATTAAATAGAAATAACATCACAGATCTAACTAGCTAAACAGCTGAATGGAAAGACCCTCATTAAAAAAGACAGAGTCCTCTATGTTGAAGTGAAGAACAGCACCCTCTGCTGTCCCTCCAAGTACTCCAGTAAGGAAGAGGGCAGGTCATAGTCTCTCATGACCTACAGTCCTGCTGAGTCAGGGAAACATCACAGGGGTTCCAGCAGGGCACCCCACACCAAAGTTCCTGGACACTCTCGAACTTTGTAGCAACATCTTCATCTGTACAGACTGCGGGTGAAGTCCAACACAGCCATTTGTAATCCACAGAAGGTCCTGGCCCGATGGCCCAAGGGACCTAGCACACAAATAACTTTCCAAAAGCCCCGGATCCGATGGTCCCAAAGGCATGGCATCACAACACTTGACTTTGCAAAAAAATGACCCTGGCCTGATGGCCCAAGAGGTCAGTTTGAACTTTCAACATGTTGCACTTGGGTTCAGCATCATGTCATTTCACAAAAAGGTTTCCTTGGTCAGTTGTGGTAGCCAGCTGGCCACACACATTTTTTTCTTGTATAGCTGCTCCTCAAACTCCTGCTTTTAATGAACGCTGACAAACTCAGATGTAATACTCCGCGTGGGGCACTTGGACATACTCCCCTTGTTCATTCTTGACCCGAATGGACCAAGCATGTCTTGACCCGTCCGGGCGACGGACTTCCACTCTGTCTATGTAAATGGAGCACCCGTAGTACATAGTTACATAGTTCGTGAGGTTGAAAAAAGACATCAGTCCATCCAGTTCAACCTATGATGTGTTTGTTTTTGCTGTTAACCGTACATTGTATACCCCTGTATGTTGTGGTCTTTAAGGTGCTCATCTAATATTTTTTTTAAACTATCGATGCTCCCTGCTGATACCACTGCTTGTGGAACAGAATTCCACATCCTTACTGCTCTGATAGTGAAGAACCCCTAACGTATTTTAAGGTTAAACTGTTTTTCCTCTAGTTTAGTGAGTGGCCACGTGCCTTATTGTATTCCCTTTCTCTTAAAAGTTTGTTCCTTATGCTAGGGTCGCCAGTACAGTATTTGTACATTGATATCATATCCCCCCTCAATCGTCTCTTCTCCAGAGAGAATAAGTTCAGTGCTTGTAGTCTTTCCTCATAGCCGATGCCCTCCATTCCCCTAATTATTTTTGTTGCCCTTCTCTGGACTCTCTCCAGTTCCAGCACATCCTTCCTGAGGACCGGTGCCCAGAACTAGACAGCGTACTTCAGATGTGGCCGGACCAGAGTCTTGTAGAGTGGGAGAATAATCTCTTTATTTCTGGAGTGAATCCCCTTTTTTATACATGCCATTATTCTGTTGGCTTTGCTTGCAGCGGCTTGGCATTGCATGCCACTGCCAAGCCTGTTGTCTACCAGTACCCCCAGGTCCTTTTCCATCCTAGACTTAGCCAGAGGTTCCCCCCCCCCCCCAGTGAGTAGCTTGCTTTCGTGTTTCTGACGCCCAAGTGCATTACTTTACATTTTTCAACATTAAACCTCATCTGCCATGTAGTTGCCCACCCCATTATTATGTTCAGATCTGCTTGTAAGGTTTCCACATCCTGCATAGAAGATATTGGCATGCTTAGTTTAGTATCATCCGCGAATACTGAGATTGTACTTGATATCCCCTCCTCTAGATCATTTATGAATAAATTAAACAGGATTGGCCCCAGGACAGAACCTTGGGGACCCCCCCTTTCCACACCCATCCAATCCGAGTACTCCCCATTAATCACCACTAGAGTTGAGCAGACACCTGGATGTCCGTGTTCGGCGGGTTCGGCCGAACTTGAAAAAAATGTCCGGGTCCGTGTCCCGGACTTTTTCCGAACTTTACCCGGACACCGAACCCCATTGAAGTCAATGGGGACCCGAACTTTCAGGCACTAAAATGGCTCTAAAACACCAATGGAAAGGGCTAGAGTGCTGCAAATGGCAGCAAAACGTAGTTAAGAGCATGGCGAGTGCTCTGCAAAGAAATGTGGATAGGGAAATAACTTAAAACAACAAAAAAAAAACAGAAAAATAAAACAATGTTCTTCCTCTGTGAAGGACGAGGCCCATATGGAGTAGGAGGGAGGTTGAGGTGGTTGTGGATGTGGCAGTGTCATAGGCGTGCGCACAGGGTGTGCCGGGTGTGCCTGGGCACACCCTAATCACCTAGGGCACATTAGCATTATCGCTCTGTTTGCCAGTGAGGAGATGGGAAAGATCTCCCTCGGACCTGCTCTGCCATAAGAGAAGTGCCACACACTTCTATTTCACTTTGCCAGCAGGGAGAGTAATGTACCGGGGCCATATACATGTAGGCAAACACATGCATGTGTATTTAAACTTTGGGGTGCACACCCTAATGCAATAGGCTGCGCACACCTATGGGCAGTGTAGATGGAAGCGGCGGTGGAGGTGGACGAGGTAGCCAACACTGCTTTTTTTTCAGTCATTTTAAATGAGGGTACACCCCAAAAGAGTGAGAAAGATCAAAAATAGAACAATGGCTGGGTAAGGTCGGTATCCATCTCTATTCTGCACAAGGTACGGAAAAGTCCTGTGGGATCCATGCCTGGTTCATTTTAATGAACGTGAGCTTGTCCACATTGTCTCTGGACAAGCGGCTGCGCTTGTCTGTGATAACACCCCCAGCCGTGCTAAATACACGTTCAGATAATACACTGGCTGCAGGGCACGCTAGCACCTCCAAGGCGTAAAGGGCAAGCTCAGGCCATGTGCCCAATTTGGAGACCCAGAAGTTGAAGGGGGCAGACCCATCAATCACTACATGTAGGCGTGTGCACACATACTGCTCCACCATGTTGCTGAAATGCTGCCTCCTGCTAAGACGTTCCATATGAGCTGCTGGTGCTGCTGTTTGTTGTGGCGTGCTGACAAAGCTTTTCCACATTTCGGCCATGCTAACCCTGCCTTCTGAGGTACTGGCGGTGCCCTGGTTGCGTTGGCGACCTGTTCCTCCTCCTCCTCTGCCTTGGCCTTGTGCTTCCACTGTGGCCCCGCTGTCAGGTGGGAATGCCAGCAGCATCGCGTCTACCAGCGTGCGCTTGTACTCGCGCATCTTGCGATCGCGCTCCAGTGAGTGAATTAAGGACGGTACGTTGTCCTTGTAACGGGGATCCAGTAGCGTGGCCACCCAGTAATCAGCACAAGTTAGAATGTGGGCAACTCGGCGGTCGTTGTGGAGACACTGCAGCATGTAATCGCTCATGTGTGCCAGGCTGCCCAGAGGCAACGAAAGGCTGTCCTCTGTGGGAGGTGTATCGTCTGCGTCCTCTGTATCCCCCCAGCCACGCACCAGTGATGGCCATGAGCTGGCCTGGGTGCCACCCTGTTGTGAACATGGTTCCATCTCCTCCTCCATCTCCTCCTCCTCATCCTCCTCATCCTCCAGAACTGTGCCCCTGCTGGACAATTGTGTCCCTGGCGTTTGTGGGTGCAGGAACCCACCCTCGGAGCCACTTGCGAATGACTGCCCTGAAAGACTTGGAAATGTTACCTCTTCATCCTCCTCCTCCTCTTCCTCATCCTGTGCCACATCCTCTTCCATCATCGCCCGAATCGTTTTTTGAAGGAGGCATAGAAGTGGGATAGTTAAGCTGACAACGGCGTCATCGGCACTGGCCATGTTGGTGGAGTACTCAAAACAGCACAACAAGGCACACAGGTCTCGCATGGAGGCCCAGTTATTGGTGGTGAAGTGGTGCTGTTCCGCAGAGCGACTCACGCGTGCGTGCTGCAGCTGAAACTCCACTATGGCCTGCTGCTGCTCGCACAGTCTTTTCAGCATGTGCAAGGTGAAGTTCCACCTTATGGGCACGTCACATATGAGGCGGTGAGCGGGAAGGCCGAAGTTACGCTGTAGCGCTGACAGGCGAGCAGCAGCAGGGTGAGAACGCCGAAAGTGCGCACAGACGGTCCGCACTTTCTGCAGCATCTCTGACATATCGGGGTAATTTTTAAGAAACCTCTGCACCACCAAATTCAGCACATGCGCCAGGCAAGGGATGTGCGTCAAACCGGCTAGGCCCAGAGCTGCTATGAGATTTCACCCGTTATCGCACACCACCAGGTCGGGCGAGAGGCTCGCTGGCAGCAACCACTCATTTGTCTGCTGTTCCATGCTCCTCCACAACTCCTGCGCGGTGTGTGGTTTTTCCCCCAAACAGGCACGTTTTAAAACTGCCTGCTGTCGTTTACCCCTGGCCGTGCTGAAGTTGGTGGTGAAGGTGTTACGCTGACCGGATGAGGAGGCGGTAGAGGATGAGGAAGAGGAGTAGGAGGAGTTAGGAACAGGAGGCAAACTGAAGTGCCCTGCAATCCTCGGTGGTGGAAGGACATGCGCCAAATTGCTATCCGCCTCAGGCCCATCCGCCACTGCATTTACCCAGTGTGCCGTTAGGGAGATATAGCGCCCCTGACCATGCTTACTGGTCCACGTATCGGTAGTTAGGTGGACCTTGGCACAGATGGCGTTGCGCAGTGCACACCTGATTTTTTCCCCCACTTGGTTGTGCAGGGAAGGGATGGCTTGCCTGGAAAAGTAGTGGCGGCTGGGCACGACATACTGTGGGACAGCCACCGACATAAGGCTTTTAAAACTGTGCGTCTCCACCAGACGGAATGACAGCATTTCAAAGGCCAAGAATTTTGAAATGCTGGCATTCAGGGCCAGGGATCGCGGGTGGGTAGGGGGGTACTTCCTCTTCCTCTGAAGTGTTTGGGAGATGGAAAGCTGAACGCTTCCACGGGACATTGTGGAGATGGTTGGTGACCCAGGTGGTGGTGTTGCTGACAGATTGTTTGTTTGCGGGGTGGCAGGTGCCGGTATCACTACAGATGTGGATGGAGAGGCCGAGACTGCAGCAGAAGAGGAAGCAGGAGGAGCCAGAGACCTTTCTTGGTTTTGAAGGTGTCTACTCCACTGCAGCTCGTGCTTTGCACTTAGATGCCTGATCATGCAGGTTGTGCTCAGGTTGAGAAGGTTTATGCCTCGCTTCAGGCTCTGATTGCACAGGGTGCAAACCACTCGTGTCCTGTCATAAGCACATTTTCTGAAGAACTTCCACGCTAGAGAACTCCTTTGAGCTTGCTTTGGTGCGCTCGTTCCCTTGCTGCGTTGGGCAGTAGCAGGCGTAGTGTCTAGGGCACGGCCGCTCCGCTTCTGCACCCTGCTCCCTCTTCTGCTGTGCTGGTGGCTCTGTGCGACCACCGCCTCTTCCTCCAAACTACTCAGGTCACCTGCATGACCTTCATTCCATGTGGGGTCGAGGACCTCATCGTCCTCCACATCATCTTCCACCCAGTCTTCACCCCTGCCCTCCTTGTCGGTCTCCACAATTCTGAATGCCGCAGCAGTTGGCACCTGCGTTTCGTCATCATCGGAGACGTGCTGCGATGGTCCTTCCATGTACTCATCTTGAGAAATAAGTGGTTGGGCATCGCTGCACTCAATCTCTTCCACTTCTGGGGCAGGGCTAGGTGGATGGCCCTGGGAAACCCTGCTGACAGAGTCATCAAAAAGAAGAAGAGACTGCTGCATGACTTGGGGCTCAGACTGCTTGCCTGATTTGCAAGGGGGTGATGTGAAAGATGGTTGGACATTGGCTGCAGGTGCCAACTCTGACCTTTCTGCAGTAGACTGGGTGGGAGACAATGTGAAGGAACTGGAGGCACTATCAGCAACCCAATCTACTATCGCCTGTACTTCTTCTGGCCTCATCACTTCTAGAGGCGCATGATGCCCTACCAAATACTGCTGCAGGTTCTGTCGCCTACTCACACTTAAGGAAGGTGTTTCACTTGTGCGTGTAGCTGGCACAGATCGACCAGGTCCTCTCCTTGCAACAGGAGCTCTACCAGCAGCACCACGACCCAGGCCACGGCCCCTATTTGACGGTCTCCTCATATTTCTGTAATTTATGATCTTGCCCTAGAAAGGTGTTTATTGAATAGCGGAACAAAACAACAACAGTATCGCACGGGTGTATCTCACAGTCAAATATGCAAACTATGCCGCAATTTAATTTTTTTTTACCCCAAAAGGGTGTATATTGAATAGCGGAATAGAAAAAAGGATAAAAAACGGTGTATCTCACACGTACAAACACAGACTAGGCCCCGATTAAAATTTTTTGTACCCTAAAGGGAGGATGAGGAAGAGGAGTAGGAGGAGTTCGGAACAGGAGGCAAACTGAAGCGCCCTGCAATCCTTGGCGGTGGAAGGAGATGCGCCAAACAAATTTAAAAGGTGTATCTCACACGTACCGATACAGACTATGCCGTAATTTAATTTTTTACACTCCAAAAGGGTGTATATTGAATAGCGGAATAGGAAAAATTTTATAATACGGTGTATCTCACACGTACAAACACAGACTAGGCCCCGATTACAATTTTTTGTACCCTAAAGGCAGGATGAGGAAGAAGAGTAGGAGGAGTTGGGAACAGGAGACAAACTGAAGCGCCCTGCAATCCTCGGCGGTGGAAGGAGATGCGCCAAACAAATTTAAAAAGGTGTATCTCACATGTACCGATACAGACTATGCCGTAATTTAATTTTTTACACTCAAACAGGGTGTATATTGAATAGCGGAATAGGAAATATTTTACAAAACGGTGGTGTATCTCACACGTACAAACACAGACTAGGCCCCGATTACAATATTTTTTTTGGAGGAGGGCTTCGTTCTACGGAGTCTGAGATGGGAGGTCAATCCCCAAGATGACGAGAAAGACCTCAACCTCTGGTTTAAGTTTTTCAACGATGCGGGCCTCAACATGTTGAGGTTCTTCATCACTCGTAAAAAGTTGAAACTTACCAGATTGGATGAGGAGCTTACCATCCTAAAAAAGTCACTAATCCCTCATAAGGACACTCCTGAGTTTAAGAACAGATCTGAGGACCTTCAGAGGGCTTTGGAGAAGGAGGAGTCCGAACAGAAGTATAAGAAAAGGAAAAAATACTTCAGGGATGCTAGTGACTATGGAAGTGATCTTGTGTTTAAATGGCAAAAAAGGACAGCAGAGGCGGCCGAGATGGATGTGCCATCGTCTGAATTGGTGGAATCCGGAATGGAGATCAACCAGGGTGCCAGCACTTCAACAGGTGGGAATGCCGACAGCAGACCTCTTCGTATGATCTCTGGTGGCACTCCCTACAGACTTGGTCCTGGCACACCCACATCGGTAAGGCCCTCTGGTCCTCCGGCTGGCCCTAGAGGAAATCAAACACCTTCTGGGCCCAACATTTTGAGACCATTTAGGACTAATACTCCAACAAGGCCTTCAAAGAATAAGAGTAAGAATAAAAAGAAAAAACAAAAAAAGCCCCAAAATAACCAAAATAACCAATATTACACTCCTACCTATAATTCCTATGCCCCTTTGGAGAACCATCAGGAATATTATGACCATTATGACGATAGATTTATCACGAGGCATCCTCTACCTGCCCCTCAGAGGAATAATTACCCCAGGGAACGCGGTTACGATTCACCCAGGGGACCGCAGTATCCTCAAAGATACCCGGATTTTTTCCTGAGGGACAGGTACGACTACGACCGCCCAACAGGACGAATCGAGGAACCAGGGGAGGCAGAAGGAACAGGAAAGAAAAGAAAAAGAATAAATTAGGTGCTGGCATCTTTAACTTGAGTTCTACCTCGCTTACAGAGGACGAACTATTTGTTCTTGACCGGGGTTTGAAGCATGTTCCCTTCAAGCCCTTGGACAAGTTTACGGTATTTATGGATGTCCAAAAATATATGCGTAAACTTAATGTTAAACGCTATATTCTTTCTAATCCGGCAAAAAAATTCACTCAGACCAGAGAAGGCATCAGGCATTCCAATCTCTCCAATGCATCGCTGTTTAATCCCCCTGGTCCTTTGGCCCCTTCATTGGGTGTTTTCAATGACATGGTGATTAAGGATATGGAAAAACTGGAGATTAAGCGGATGTATGCTGACAAGAGGTTTGATGTTGGATTAAAATCCCTGCAGTCTAGAGATGACCTGGTGGTCAGACCAGCTGACAAGGGAGGCGGGATTGTGGTCCTGGATAAGACGGCATATTTGACAGAAATGTCTAATATTCTGTCGGATCGAGATACCTATTCTCTCCTGAGATCCAATCCCACCCGTAAGTATAAGAAAGAGCTTACTACGATAGTAGAGAAAGCCTTTGAGGATAATATCCTCAACAAGAAGGAGAAACTGCTTCTGATTCCCGTGGCTCCCAGGGTACCCGTCATGTACTACCTCCCTAAGGTTCACAAGAATCCGGTTAACCCGCCAGGTCGTCCCATTATCAGCGGGATAGATTCTGTGACCTCAAGGGTTGGTAAGTATATTGACGGGTACCTGCAGCCATTGGTGGTTTCAACTCCCACCTTTTTAAGGGATTCAACGCAGGTGATCCGGCTCCTGGATGGAGTGGAGTGGAGGGAGGGCTATCTGCTGGCCACGGCGGATGTTGCCTCCCTCTACACCATTATTTCCCATGAGCACGGCCACCAGGTGGTTTCTTCCTTTTTGCAAAGAGACCCACTTCTCGTCCCAGCCCAAAGGAAGCTGGTCCTGAACCTCCTCTCCTTTGCCATGACCCACAACTACTTCTGGTTTGGGGGTACTTATTACCTCCAGACCAGGGGTGTTGCCATGGGTGCCAAGTTCGCCCCTAGCATGGCGAACTTGTTCATGGCAAAGTGGGAGGAGGATTTCATCTTCAGAGACCAAAGAGACGAGCTAGTGATGTGGAAAAGGTACATCGACGATATCCTCCTCATATGGAATGGCACCGTCGAGTCCTTATCCCGGTTCTTTGAGGATCTTAATAACAACATCTTTGGGATACGCCTGCAACATGAGGTGAGTGCATTTAACATACACTTCCTCGACCTTAATATTACGGTCAAGGGCAATGAATTGGTGACTACAACTTTTTTCAAAGCCACTGACCGTAATGGCTATATTGGCACCGACAGTTACCATCACCCTTCGTGGCTTAAGTCGGTGCCTAAGAGCCAATTTACAAGGATCCATAGGAATTGTACCCTAATTGATGACTATTTCCAGCAAGCATCAGTCCTCAAAGGGAGATTCCTGGACAAAGGGTACTCCAACTCTGAACTTGATTTAGCCATTCAGGAAGTGGCTAATTTAGACAGAACTAGCATGTTAGCAGGTTCTAGGGCTAATAGGGAGTCTAGCACAGAATTCACCACTGCCTTTGTGACCCCATACACTCACCAATTCTGGGACATTAGGAAAATCTTCAACCGGCATTGGGGTGTATTGAGGAACGACAGGGTACTAGCTCCCGTGATTGGAGAACGCCCCACAGTGGTCTTCAAGGGCGCTCCACCTCTGAGACTTAGGGTGGCACCAAACATTGTGGATCCACCTACTAGGATCACTCACCTTTTCCCTGAAATTACAGGGTTTTTCCCTTGTAGACGGTGTGTGGTCTGTAGGGCGAATGCCATCAAGGAACGTAAAGTTCTATCTGTTTGCTCTAAAGCCACAAACAAGAGTTATTCCATCGATACGTTCATTACCTGCTCAACAGAGAACGTAGTCTACATGTTGGAGTGCCCTTGCGGGTACCAATATGTGGGCAGGACTACCCGTGCCATGAAAACCAGGGTGAATGAACATCTGGGTAATATTCGCCGGGGTTTTCCTAAACATTCTGTTTCAAGAAATTACCTAGAATGTCACCACAAAAAGGCTGTTGGAACTAAGATTATTGCCATTGACAAATTTACCCCACACTGGAGGGGGAGCAATGTGAGGAGGGAGATTTCACGGCTTGAGACCAGGTGGATTTTTGACCTGAAGTGTTATACCCCCTTTGGTCTCAACGTGGATTGGGATGTCAACTGCTTCATTAATAACAGCTGATGAGCAGATTGACTCCCTAAGTTCTCTCCTCCCTTGCTGTCAATGAGCTGGTTTCTTTTTGGTCCCTCCCCCCCCTTTTTTTGTTTTTCAAATCCCCTGGTAATGTGCCCGTGTTTGGGGAATACCATCTAGAGCGCACCTTCAGGGGGTGAAGCACCCTGCAATCCTCGGCGGTATGAGATGCGCCCTAAACATTGGAAAGGTGTATCTCACACGTACCGATACAGACTATCCCGCAATTTAATTGTTTTTAACCCAAAGGTGTAGATTGAATAGCGGAATAGAAAATATGATATCAAAAGGTGTATGTATCTCACACGTACAGACCCAGACTAGGCCCAAATTACTATTTTTTGTACCCCCAAAGGCAGGATGAGGAGTAGGAGGAGTTCGGAACAGGCAGGAGGCAGACTGAAGCACCCTGCAATCCTCGGCGGTATGAGATGCACCCAAAAAATTGGAAAGGTGTATCTCACACTTACCGATACAGACTATCCCGCAATTTAATTGTTTTTACCCCAAGGGTGTAGATTGAATAGCGGAATAGAAAATATGATATAAAATTGGTGATTTTTCAATAGCACATGTGAACAGCAGTGTCTTATATCAGTCAGCTCTGCTGCAGGCTATGGAGGGGAAAAAAAAAGAAAATTCCCCTTTTAACTTTGTAATTTTTAAATAGATTAGTACAGACTATGCCACAATTTAATTTTTTAACCCAAAAGGGTGTATATTGAATAGTGGAATAGAAAAAATTGTATAAATTTTGAAATCACTCAATAATAGCACATGTGAACACAGCAGTGTATTATCACAGTCAGCAGCACTGAAGGAAAAACGCTGCACACAACTGACTGATAAAAAATACTTTTTTCTCCCTCCTCCTCAGCGGGCAAAAAGATTGTGTTCACACCACCCCACACACAGCAAAATCGATGTGGACCACTGACCCTGCCTATCTCCAGCCTCGCCCTAAAATGATCGATAAGATCGGTCACTGCCGGCACTGCAAACCCCCCACACAGCAAAATCGATTGTAGAACACTGACCCTGCCTATCTCCAGCCTGGCCCTAAAATGATCGATAAGATCGGTCACTGCCGGCACTGCAACCCCCCCCCCACACAGCAAAATCGATTGTAGAACACTGACCCTTTCTATCTCCAGCCTCGCCCTAAAATGCCCTAACAACTCGCCCTGCCTGCAGCACTCCGACCTGTCCCTGATTCTGAATTATTTTCGGACACAATATAATTTATGACTGTCTGTCCCTAATCAGCAGCCAGCACGTATGATGTGTGCTCTGTCCCTGTACTACAGCAGAATGACGCAGCGGCGCTCGGTCTCGAACTTATAAAGACTTGGTCACATGCTTCAGATGGCCAATCACAGCTACTAATACATTTGTAGGCATGGCTGGGATGGCTTAAGGCACACCAGTTAAACGCTTGTTGATTGGCTGTTGAAAGCCCGCCATTAAAAGCGCACCAATACATACAAACCCGGAAATAAAATGCCCGATTTTAAACCCGAACATACAGTAAAGTTTTCGGGTCCGTGTTCGGGTAACAAAAATCCAACTATTCGGTACGAACACGAATAATACAGTCCGTGTTCGCTCAACACTAATCACCACCCTCTGCACTCTCCCCTGGAGCCAGTTCTCTATCCAGGTACTCACCCTATGGTCCATACCTACCTTCCTTAGTTTGTACAGTAAGCGTTTGTGGGGAACGGTGTCAAAGGCCTTTGCAAAGTCCAGATACACTACATCCACAGGCTTACCTTTATCTAGGTGGCAGCTCACTTCATCGTAGAAGGTTAATAGATTGGTCTGGCAAGAACGATTTTTCATGAATCCATGCTGATTACTACTAACAATACCGTTTTCATTACTAAAGTCTTGTATGTGGTCCCTTAACATCCCCTCCAAAATCTTGCAGACTACTGATATTAGGCTAACCGGCCTATAGTTACCCGGGATATATCTCGGCCCTTTTTTAAATATTGGTATCACGTTGGCTTTTTTCCAATCAGCTGGCACCATACCTGTCTGTAGGCTATCCTTAAAGATCAAGAAT
The DNA here is from genome assembly GCF_965119305.1 of Pelophylax lessonae. NCBI lineage: Eukaryota > Metazoa > Chordata > Amphibia > Anura > Ranidae > Pelophylax > Pelophylax lessonae. The sequence continues at coordinate 288,008,472 of NC_138769.1, forward strand.
AATGGTCTGGCAATCACCTGGCTGAGCTCTTTAAGAACCCTCGGGTGCAAGCCATCCGGTCCCGGTGATTTATTTATGTTAAGTTTCTCTAGTTTAGTTCTAAGTCTATCTTCTGTTAGCCATGGGGGTACTTAGTGAGGTGTATTATTTAGTTTAGCCTTACAAGCTGGGTTAGTGTAGCCCCCCGATTCTTTTGTGAAGACTGAAGAGAAGAAATTATTTAACACTTCCGCCTTCTCTGTCCTCTGTGGCCATATTTCCTTTGTCGTCTTTTATGGGGCCAATGTGTTCTGGCCTCACTTTCTTACTTCTCCGGCCGGCGGCTTACATATCTATGCTCCACACTTCCTCGTTATTGTAAGTGTTACTCTTTATTCCTTTAATAAATACAATACGGTTTTAAACTATGGAAGTCATTTTTTTTATTCGGTGGTGATCTTCCTGGCCTTCTTGGAGCTATCTGGGTAGGACTCCACTACAGGTCCCCTTGAGGTCCATCATACTTATAGGCGATTTGATCATTCTCATCGGGTAAGAGGCTAATCTTACTAATCTTACTGGTGAAGGCTGGCATCTCATTTTGCTTGACACATATGATTTTACTGCAACTTGGCTTAATTTTATTAATCTCTGGTAAGAGGCGAATTCTACTGGTGGAGGTTTTCTACACAAAGGATACCTATTTAGGATTTCCCATTCACTTTGGCGTTTTTCTTTCCTTCGTTTGGTAAGAGGCGACACCAGCTGATCTAGGATTGCACCTCACCTTTATGTATTTGCACATAATTTCACCCATTTTCAGTAAGGGGTACCTACATGTGTCCCCACCTAAAAGTTATTTTTCCTTAATTATTCTTTGATTGCTTTTGAGTCTTTTCACATTGGTGGAGTTTCATACACTCATATTCAGATTTTCACTACTCACATTGGTGCTCAAGTCACATTACCATTTGTGTTGGGTTTTACGCAATTGCGTTTTTATTTTTTAACCAACCACCGTTATATCAACGCGAGATCATTGGTTCCAGTCTGCTATCAAGGGGACGAGATTCATCCTAGAGAACCTGCCTTTTTATTTACCATTTCTGGTAAGCGTATGTCCATAGGGAGCCTATCTGAATTTGTGATCCTATCATATATGGACTTTTATGGACTTTATTTTCCATCATTCAAATTAGCGCGACTTATTATATAGACTCACTTTCTTACTGTTTATATACTTAAAGAATTTCTTGGGGTTCTTTTTACTCTCTTCTGCTATATGTCTCTCGTGTTCTATTTTAGCCTCCTTGATTTCTTATTACACTCTTTGTAATGCTTGAATGCTGCCAATGACCCCTCAGTCTTGTATTTTTTGAAGGCCTTTTCTTTAGTATTAATATGCATTTTATGGTGGAGTTTAGCCACCCAGGGTTCATTTTTGCTCTTTTAAATGTATTTCCCTTTGGAATGCACTGGCCAATCCCTTTGTTTAGTATGCTCTTGAAGCACTCCCATTTTCTGTCCATGTTCTTTGTTCCCTGGGTTCTATCCCATTTGATATTTTCTAGCAGAGAGCGCAGTTTTGGGAAACTGGCTCTTTTGAAATTCAGTGTCCTTATATTACCCTTGTGTTTCCTATTACTATGATTAATACTGAAACTTATTGACCTATGGTCACTGTTTCTTAAATTGCCCCGTATCTCTATATCCAGGAGCAGGTCTTTATTGTTGGTAATCAGTAGGTCAAGTACCGCATTGTTTCTTGTCGGCACGTTCACCATCTCACTCATGAAATTGTCCTGCAAAACATTTAGGAACTGCAGAGCCTTGGCTGAATGCGCGGTTCCTTCTGTCCAGTCTATATCTGGATAATTAAAGTCCCCCATTATAATGACATTTCCCATCCTTGCTGCCAATCTTATCTGTAAAAGGAGGTCCGCCTCCCCCTCCTCCCTCTGGTTGGGGGGCCTATAGCATACGCCCAATATTACCTTCCCTATAGTGCCTTCCCTTTTAAGTTCTACCCATAGGGATTCCGCCTTGTCCATAGCTCCATTATTAATATCATCCCTCATATTTACCTGTACACTGTTCTTAATATACAGACATACCCCTCCCCCTTTTTTACCTTCTCTATCCCTGCAATAAAGGGAATACCCCTGAATGGTCGCCATCCAATCATGAGAGCTGTCGAACCAAGTCTCTGTTATCCCCACAAAATCGAAGTCCTCCTCAAACATCAGCAGCTCCAGCTCTCCCATCTTGTTGGCCAGGCTTCTGGCATTGGTATACAAACCTCGTAATTCTGACCGGTTGCATATATCCTCGTTTGATGTTGTTTTTAGGCTGCTCTTGTGATTTTTCCCCATACCCACCTTGGGTTTAGGAGCTCTGAACACCCTACCGCTAATGTCCCCATTTGTGCCCTATGAATCTTGCTCCCCACTGGCTAATTCTACATCTGTACCCTCCCCCCATCACCTAGTTTAAAAGCCCCTCTAACTTTTTGGCCATCCTCTCACCCAGTATGGCTGCACCCTCCCCATTTAGGTGCAATCCGTCCCTACCAAAGAGCCGGTACCACTGAGCTTTAACTTTAGTAAATTTGTCCTTTAACCCTTCCTCTGGAGAGTCCCGGTACGGCTTTGGGACAAAAAGGTAGTCCCAGATAAGTTCATCGCACCACCATTTTCTGAACTTTTCTACTAGGAACATGACTTCCCTGGGAGCATAAGGGTAGTCGTAGCCAAACTCCAATGCCACCTTCTTTTGCATCCACCGCTGCATCCTAGAAAACCTGGGGAGGGTTCGGCGGTTACATCTCCCTGGTGTAGAAAAGGGGGTGTATACTCTCTGAATCATATCCTCATAGGCTGTGTTTTGATCCCTGGCCCTAGTGATATTCCCCGGTGTGGTGGGGTCTGGTACACTTGCGACATAGGCATCACAGAACCCCAATTTCTGGGCCAGTTCCCCTCTTGCAATAGCCTCCTTAGCTTCCTGGTCTAGGGGGGAAAAACAATTTCGGGACCTGGGGAGCTGCTTCCATTCTCTGATCCCCATTCCCACTTGGTCTCCTCAATGGATCTCCAGTCATCCATACCATCTTATTTAAAAAAGAATAGCGCGCAAATGCAAAAGAAATTACTACCAAATCTAAAGACAATCCATAAATAAAAATGGGGATTTGGTCCCACCATATGGCCATATCGTGCTCAAGCCCACTACTGCGTCAAAGTACCCCATTATCAGTGGGTCCTACACTATCCATGAAAAAGAGATGAATCTAGCCTTTCTAACCCTTGGAGATAATACTCCTTGCTGGGAAAGATGTGTAAATGCACTACAGGGGACTCCTCCTATATCCACTTGATGGTGGACACTGATTGAGTACAGGTGTGTGTGGGGGGGGGGGTGGGGAGGGTTGCTCAACCTCGATAGTCTGGTCAGACCGAATACATAATAAACAGGCAAAAAATTTTGGGGGAGCATACCCATGTATTTCTAAAGCTGCTGCAGCTATGAACCAAAAGACATGTATATTTAAAAAAGAATAGCGCGCAAATGCAAAAGAAATTACTACCAAATCTGAAGACAATCCATAAATAAAAATGGGGATTTGGTCCCACCATATGGCCATATCGTGCTCAAGCCCACTACTGCGTCAAAGTACCCCATTATCAGTGGGTCCTACACTATACATGAAAAAGAGATGAATCCAGCCTTTCTAACCCTTGGAGATAATACTCCTTGCTGGGAAAGATGTGCAAATGCACTACAGGGGACTCCTCCTATATCCACTTGATGGTGGACACTGATTGAGTACAGGTGTGTGTGGGGGGGGGGGGGTGGGGAGGGTTGCTCAACCTCGATAGTCTGGTCAGACCGAATACATAATAAACAGGCAAAAAATTTTGGGGGAGCATACCCATGTATTTCTAAAGCTGCTGCAGCTATGAACCAAAAGACATGTATATTTAAAAAAGAATAGCGCGCAAATGCAAAAGAAATTACTACCAAATCTGAAGACAATCCATAAATAAAAATGGGGATTTGGTCCCACCATATGGCCATATCATGCTCAAGCCCACTACTGCGTCAAAGTACCCCATTATCAGTGGGTCCTACACTATCCATGAAAAAGAGATGAATCCAGCCTTTCTAACCCTTGGAGATAATACTCCTTGCTGGGAAAGATGTGCAAATGCACTACAGGGGACTCCTCCTATATCCACTTGATGGTGGACACTGATTGAGTACAGGTGTGTGTCGGGGGGGGGGGGTGGGGAGGGTTGCTCAACCTTGATAGTCTGGTCAGACCGAATACATAATAAACAGGCAAAAAATTTTGGGGGAGCATACCCATGTATTTCTAAAGCTGCTGCAGCTATGAACCAAAAGACATGTATATTTAAAAAAGAATAGCGCGCAAATGCAAAAGAAATTACTACCAAATCTGAAGACAATCCATAAATAAAAATGGGGATTTGGTCCCACCATATGGCCATATCGTGCTCAAGCCCACTACTGCGTCAAAGTACCCCATTATCAGTGGGTCCTAAATATACATGTCTTTTGGTTCATAGCTGCAGCAGCTTTAGAAATACATGGGTATGCTCCCCCAAAATTTTTTGCCTGTTTATTTTATGTATTCGGTCTGACCAGACTATCGAGGTTGAGCAACCCTCCACACCCCGCCCCCCCCACACACACACACCTGTACTCAATCAGTGTCCACCATCAAGTGGATATAGGAGGAGTCCCCTGTAGTGCATTTGCACATCTTTCCCAGCAAGGAGTATTATCTCCAAGGGTTAGAAAGGCTGGATTCATCTCTTTTTCATGGATAGTGTAGGACCCACTGATAATGGGGTACTTTGACGCAGTAGTGGGCTTGAGCACGATATGGCCATATGGTGGGACCAAATCCCCATTTTTATTTATGGATTGTCTTCAGATTTGGTAGTAATTTCTTTTGCATTTGCTTTTTTAAATATACATGTCTTTTGGTTCATAGCTGCAGCAGCTTTAGAAATACATGGGTATGCTCCCCCAAAATTTTTTGCCTGTTTATCCATACCATCTTCCATGGATCCGTATTTCATGTAGAAGGATGGGGAATCCATTCTAACAGGGCATTTCTCACCCTCACTGCTGGTGCTGGAAGAACCCACCTGTGCAACTTCTGTCCTGGCAGGCTGGGGAATACTTATAGGGGCGGATTCCGTGATGGCCTTGACCGGCGGTACCTCTGGCCAGGTCCCTACTGTTTGGGTGGAGACGGATCCCCTCCCTATGGAGCTCTGCGACCGAACTCCCTTCCCGCAGACTGCAGGCCCACCGACTGCAGGCAAGGCCTCCATTTGCATCATCAGCCTGAATAGGCCTCTTCCTGCTCCGCAGAGGAACTTCCACTCGTTCCCCGTCACCTCCTGAGTGAAGCCTGTCTCCCACATAACTCTAAGCTTCTTGGGATGGCCCTCGCTCTTCTCTGCCCTGAGCAGCAAATCATCACATTGTCCACATTGCCCACATTGGACCCCCGCCTGCACCCTCAGAGTAACAGTGGCACACTGGGGACATACCACTCCAAGGAACTCCTGACCTCCTCCGGTGCATAACGTGAGTCCACCATCCGGCACCAGCCGTATAACGTATACCAAACTAGCGGGGGATCGGGCGGTTTGATCTGCTCTTAGCTCGGCTCCGCAGGGTTTTCGCCCATCGTGGCAGCAATAGCGGGAACACTCTTCGCTCCTCTCGTGAATGACATGCCTCCTTCTACACGTGTCTCCCACACGGCTGCGCCTGGAGGAGGGGATATTAATAGGGTCCCCTGGGTCACTCCTGATTGGCCGGATGCCCCCGCTATCTCCGCCCTTTCGCCATACTGGGCGGTTACTCCTCCCACTGGTCAGTCCTACACGTGGCGTGCTTTCCCGCGCGGTACTGTAACTCTTCCCCTGCCATGCTTCCCCGCTGCAAACTCTGGGGAAGTAGCTGCTAAGCGGAATATGTCACTTGCAAGACATGCATCCGCCCATCTCAATTGCACTAGGGCCAAAACTGCACTTTTCTTCACTAAAGCCAGCTGTCCCTCCTTGCTCTGCAAGAGTAGCATCCTGCTGTCGGTCGCACGGCCGATACTTCTCTTCCTTGCCACACACGTGCAATCCACATCTTCCATACTGGCTCCAGGACTAGCCCCACTGCCCTTCTCGGCATGGCTGACTACGATCCTCACAGTATGTGTGCAGTAACTATATAGAATAAATGTCCCACTGTCAAATGCACGGTCAACATTCTTCCTCATAGCATGCACCACCACCAGGCCCCTGGCACCTTTCTTTCCGTTTCCCCCGCCTCCATATTCACTGTCCACACTGGGACCTCTGGTATCCTCTTCTCTGTCCCCCCCCCCAAGACTCCCGATGCCACCATCACTGCCCTCCCTGAGACTTCTTACTGTTAAGCAGTTGCAGCATTCATACATCCGGACATATTTGCCTCCTGCCCTCCATTTCCTGATAGCAGAATACATTTCCCAGTCCATTTTGAAAGTCTTAATCACTTTACAACTTTTACTGGAACACTTCCATTGCCCCAAGCATCCCTCCATGTGGGCTTCCAACCTTAACCCACTCTCCCTGTCTCCTGCCATTGCAGTCTCACACCCGGCCTGGCGTTTAAATAGCAATTCCGGACACAAAAATTTACTTTTTGGACTTTTTCTTTTGCTGTTGCTAGGGGCAACTGGCCCAGTAACCAATGGCAAAATCCTGGGTGAGTCCCCAAATGTAGCAGGTTTTCCATGCCTGTGGCCTGATGTGGGTCTGCCATAGGTACCGGTTACCCCTCCAGCCCTTATTAGCTGCGGCCCTGGGTGTGAGCAATGAGACATTGACAACTCCAGGCATCTTTGTTTTGTGGTTTTATTGTATTTAAGGGGATGGGAGAAGGGAATGAGTGGGATACTCCTTTAGGCTCAACTAGATACAATTGTGGGACTTTTCTGGCAAAAATGCCCAATAGCGCTGCCTTGACGCCAGCCGACGCTAGCCAACGCTTCCTGATGCTTGAACACTGTAATTACTGAAACTGTGCTGGATCCTCGACTTTAGTCCAGAAGATCCAGGACTGTAGAACTGCTTGACTTGTAACACTACAATAGCTCAGAGTCACTGAATGGCTCCCTCCAGCACTGCACTGGCTGAGAAACTCCTTGTAAGTTCCTGTACTGCTGCAACTCTCAACTGGCACACTTCACACTGTGCACTATCACTTCAGGGCCCAAGCCAGAGGCGTCCCCTTTACACTTTAAGCTCTTCAGGGTCCACTGACTATGTACCCCCTCTGTCACTTCAGGGTCCTCAACGTAGGTACCCCTTTCACCACTAGCTGGCACTGGATCCCCGAACCTCTTCTGGATTGGTCCCCTCTAACTTCAGTGTAGGCTTTCCTGGGACTGGACCCCTCTGACTCTCCACAGGTTCTCGGCACACCGGATCCCCTCAGCTTAGCTCAGCACTCTCTGGAACTTCAGGCAGCATCCTGAGATCCTCCTCCTCAGACAGGAGGGGAGACAGCCGTTCTCTCCCCCCTGGGACTCTGCTCCCGCCAAAGACATTGTGTCATATGCCACCCCCAACCTTTACCCACTCCCAGAATCTTTTGCAGCACAATCTGCCTTCTGGGGTGGTTACAAGCCTGGATGTGTCCCCTGATTGGGTTTCCTCCACCGCCCTATGAGAAGCCTCTCACAGGAGCCAGTGGGGAGACTCCCCCTTTAGCAGGCACACCTGGAAACCATGACACCCTGACTAATAAATCACAGTCCTGCTGTTAGGCAGACAAGGCCCACTATACCTTTACCTAGCACCTACCTGTAGGGTGCTACAAATATTAAAGACGGCCCTGCACCCCGGTATTGTTTTATTAGAGTCAGCTCTCTTGTAATAGCAATCGGAAAAGCTAACCAACCACTGGATTGCTATTACAAGCAGTGGGAGGGGACATCCCTTCCGACATCCCTCCCTCCTGCTGCCTTCCATGGCGTTTTAGGGCTCTCCCGCCCTGAGTGACCAGCTGGCTGGCCAGCCAGCAAAGCGAAGCCGGGATCATGGTTTGATCAGCTGTTCGTAATAGTAATTTTTTTGAAAATTGAAAGCATTCAGAAACACTGATATTGTGTTTTGAATGCTTTAAGTGCAAAGGAGGGATTTGGGATCTTATATACCCCAGATATCTTCATAAAGAGGACCTGTCAAATGCCTATTGCTGTCACAAGGATGTTTACATTCCTTGTGACAGCAATAGAAGTAATAAAAAAAATAAATAAATAATAATAATAATAAAGTAACAGTGTAAAAATAAAAAAATAAAGTAATACTTAAAAAAAAACAAAAAAAACATTGAGGTGCCCTCGTCCTCCTGACCTCCTGCTGAGCTTGCACAAAGGTGAACGCATGCCTTGGTCCCGCACGCATGCAAACAGTAGTTGTCCCACACATGTGAGGTATCACCATGAACGTCAGATCATGGGCAGTAATTCTAGTACCAGACCTCCTTCTGTAAATCTAAAGTGGTAATCAGTAGGGATGTTCGAACGGTTCGGGTCGACCATCGGTTTGACCCGAACATTGACTGTTCGAGGTTCGGCCGAATTCCGAACTATTTGCTGAAAAAGTTCGGAATTCGGCAACCAGAACCAACCAAAATGCAATGGGACAGGAACTGGGCTTTACAATCCGTGATTGGACCAGAACCATCAGTAAAAGCCAATTGAGGTGGCAGGAGAATGCTAGGAATGTGATTGGAGTGACTAGGGGGTCCAGAGGCCAATCATTAGTGAATACGCCCCCCAGTATGTAAGATAGCCCCGCCAAATCTCTACCATTTTAATACAGGGCTGTGGAAGAGAGTGGAAGCAGTTCTGTTACTTCTGCTCTCAAAGTGTCACTTAGCAATTATTAGGGTGAGGAAAGGGATATCTAGTGTAGTTAGGGTACTATTTTCCACCATAGTTAGATTTAATAATCTAGTTTCTGTAGGGAAAGTGTTAAGTGTAAGGGGACCATAGTGTAGTGTAGGGTTAACTGACTCTGACTGCTATGGCAGGGTGACAAAACCCTTCCATGTCAGGGTGACCGCTATAGAGAAAAGATTGTTTCTCTTAGAACACTTATAGAACCGGAAAGTGGCTTCGCCCCTGTCACCCTGCTTTTTGTTGCAGGCGTTTATAGGGCATTTTTGAGGACATGTTTGGAGTCAGGCATGACATCTGAACTTCTGTGTAGGGGTATATATACACACACACATGTATGTATATATACACATATATAGGTGTGAAAGTAGCAGAAACCTATGCTTGCGCTAATGAAATAATTAACACCCATATGGCTTCTCTGCTATAACACCTATATATGTGTATGTGTATAAATACATACAAGTGTGTGTGTATATATACCCCTATACAGAATTTCAGATGTTTTGCCTGCCTCCAAAGACCCCCAAAAAATGCCCAAAAAAAAACGCCTGCTGCAAAAACACACCTGGGCGTTTTTGTAGCTGGCGTTTTTTTGTGCATTTTTTGGGCGTCTTTGGAGGCAGGCATTACATCTGTACTTCTGTGTAGGGGTATATACACACACACACATGTATGTATATATACACATACACATATATAGGTGTGAAAGTAGCAGAAACCTATGCTTGCGCTAATGAAATAATTAACACCCATATGGCTTCTCTGCTATAACACCTATATATGTGTATGTGTATAAATACATATAAGTGTGTGCGTATATATACCCCTATACAGAATTTCAGATGTTTTGTCTGCCTCCAAAGACCCGTAAAAAATGCCCAGAAAAAACACCTGCTGCAAAAACACACCTGGGCGTTTTTGCAGCTGGTGTTTTTTTGGGCATTTTTTAGGCGTCTTTGGAGGCAGGCATAACATCTGTACTTCTGTGTAGGGGTATATACACACACATACATGTATGTATATATACACATACACATATATAGGTGTGAAAGTAGCAGAAATCTATGCTTGCGCTAATGAAATAATTAACACCCATATGGCTTCTCTGCTATAACACCTATATATGTGTATGTGTATAAATACATATAAGTGTGTGTGTATATATACCCCTATACAGAAGTTCAGATGTTATGCCTGCCTCCAAAGACCCCCAAAAAATGCCCCAAAAAACGCCTGCAACAACACACCTGGGCGTTTTTTTTTTTTGGCGCAGGCGTTTTTTTGCGCATTTTTTGGGGGTCTTTGGAATGCAGGCAAAACATCTGAAATTCTTTATAGGGGCATATATACACACACACTTATATGTATTTATACACATACACATATATAGGTGTTATAGCAGAGAAGCCATATGGGTGTTAATTATTTCATTAGCGCAAGCATAGGTTTCTGCTACTTTCACACCTATATATGTGTATATATACATACATGTGTGTGTGTATATATACCCCTACACAGAAGTTCAGATGTCATGCCTGACTCCAAACATGTCCTCAAAAAGGCCCTATATCACACCTATATATGTGTATGTGTATATATACATACATGTGTGTGTGTATATACTGTATATCCCTACACAGAAGTACAGATGTTATGCCTGCCTCCAAAGATGCCCAAAAAATGCCCAAAAAAACGCCAGCTACAAAAATGCCCAGGTGTGTTTTTGCAGCAGGCGTTTTTTTGGGCATTTTTTGGGGGTCTTTGGAGGCAGGCAAAACATCTGAAATTCTGTATAGGGGTATATATACACACACACTTATACGTATTTATACACATACACACATAGGTGTGAAAGGAGAGAAGCCATATGGGTGTTAATTATTTCATTAGCGTTAGTGTTCTGCTACTTTCACACCTATATATGTGTATGTGTATATATACATACATGTGTGTGTGTATATATACCCCTACACAGAAGTTCTGATGTTATGCCTGCCTCCAAAGACTCCCAAAAAATGCCCAAAAAAACGCCTGCTACAAAACCGGCAAGGTGTGAAAATAGCGGAGCCACTATCCTGTTCTATTGCAATTCTAATACAAACAAACTTTTTTTTTCTGGTTCTGGACATGCTACAGAGCTGAAACTTCACAGGTACACTTTTAAGACCCCCCAGACACTAAATCCAAAGAAATCTCTTTTTTTTTTTTTTTTCAATAATTTTTTCAATAATTGGCTCAGTCTCTATCAAAAATGACAATTTTTAAGAACTTTTTTTGTGTGATTAATAGTCCCTGGGGCATGACCCAGAATCCTAGGAACTTTTTAGGGGCATTTATTGGGTTTTAGGGTTTCAAAATGGTGGTTTTTGATTACCGAAGTTCAGGTTCCATTGATTTCAATGGGGTTCTGAAATCCGGGCCGAACTTTCGGGAAGTTCGGGTGTTCCCAAAAAAAATTGCATTCGAAAAACCGCTATGCAAATACTGTGTGCAATTAAAAATTTACAAAACCCAACAAATTATTCTATAATGCCTCTGCTTTAAAAAAATATATAATGTTTGGGGGTTCTAAGTAATTTTCTAGCAAAAAAAATACAGATTTTTACATGTGAACAAAAAGTGCCAGAAAGGGCCCACACTAGAAGTAGTTAATATAGGTTTGCTTTAAGTTAATGTTAAGCCAGCTGGGATTTTGCTGATCCAGATTGCAGAACTAGACAATACTTTTGACCTACTGGGCGTTAACAGCATGGGATTAGTGCTTCTGGTAAGCATGCGATGCACCACAGAAGTGACTTCACTAAAAAAGCAAAAAAATTGTATAATCCAGAAATGCTTTCTTCTTAAGGAGTGCAATACTTGCATAAATTTTCTGGGGTGTGTTCCTGAAATCTCTACTTGTACTTTGTACTCCAGTGAAAAAGCACGCATTAGTTAAGTTCACTACCACTATTTATGTAGTGGGAAGGCAGACAGTGGAACAATGTTATAGAATTTGTAGAACTTTGGATTCTGAAGAAGTGGTATTACCCTACTAATGATCTAAAGCTATAAAACAGAAAAAGATTCTCCACATCAAAAGTGTTGTACAAAATGTTTTCATAAATATACAGCACGTATTCCAGTGTTGTATTTAATGCTTCAACTAGTGTTTTTGTATTTTTTGCCATAAAGTCGAATACTTGTAACACTTTTATACAGTTCCACTCAGTATTGGACCAATGTAACTATGTACATACTATGAAATAATGAGGTCCGATCTGCACTTTCCCCGATATATCGGAATAGGCCCCTGAGGTTACGGATATTGCCGATATTTCGGGAAAGTGCTGTACTGGAGTGATGCATGCAGCTAGAGGCATCACCCCGGCACCGGCGTACATAGCCTACGGTTGGCTTGTAATGACAACCGATGCGGTTGACAAGCCGCTCGGATGTCATTACAAGGAGCGGGAGGGGATGCCCCCCCCTCCCGCCGCCTTCCGCGGCTCACTGCTGGAATGGACAGACAACAGGGACACCCAGTGAGCAATCACCCTTGCTGGACTGTCGGCAGCTCACAGGTGAGTTCCAGTCCAGACACCCTGTCCTTCTTCCCAGAGGGAGACTGCATGTGGCCATGGAAATGGCTGAGCTATATGGGGGATTGATTGTAAATTGTCTATTGTAAATGTCGTGCTCATGTCATGTGTGGGGGTCTGGGGGGGCTCCCTATTTTACCTGGTTGATTTAACGAACTGTCAAAATACTCCCAACGGGAAAGCGTGTGTTCCCATGTGATCCTGTTATAAACGGGTCCTTAACTTAGGTTCACACTTCTGTGTTTAGTGCAGGAGATGTTTGTGTGGGCACAACAGCCTATTCAAATGAATGGGCTAATGTACCTACGTTTCCAAAAAAAAAAGGTACATGCACTGTTTCAAAAATTATATATATTATTATTATTTATTATATAATTTTGCATATAGACAAGGTGCTGTTGCATGTTAATCTAACGTCCTTATAAATGCAACGTTAGTTTTAATTATCATGGTATAAAATAATGGTTGTGGGGGCTTTTGGTGGATGTGGTTTTAGCATTTCATTCTTAGACCCAGGCAGCACAATGTCTTGGGCCAGCCCTGGCCATTCAGCATGCGCACCATTCAGAGAATGCTTTTCATTTTCTGAATGAATGCAAAGCATTCTCTGATTGGATGAGGTGGAGAGGCAGGGCAGTGACAACACACTATGCACCTTCTCCAATCAGAGAACACTTTAAGTTCATTCAGAAAAGGCAAAGCATTCTCTGAATGGCGCCTGTGCTGGACAGCCAACCTCCTGTGCTCACTGTGCATCAGGTAAGCCATTTAGTATGGAACCAGGAAGCAAGTGGAGATCTCTGAAGTAACCGTGTCTACTTCAGTAATTTCAAGGCTTCCAGGGGCATTGGCCAGGTATGGTATATACATAGTTACATTGGTCCAAGGTGGACCAATGTAACTATATAATATATACTATGCCTGGAATTCTTCTTTAAAGTGACAGTAACATAAATAAGTATCATGAGTAACAGTAACGGTATCCTTATTCTCCAAAATGAATCCATAAACATCCACTACTTAATGGCCCTTTATTCTATTTTGCATGAAACCCTTTTCTTTTTGTGTTTTTTTGTGTTAAGAAAAAGCATGGTACGTTAGTTGCAGTCATGTGTACTGCTCTATGCCCAATGCAAATCCTTTAGTACCTAGTCATTCCTGGGAGCGTCTCTATGCTCCTACATAGAGTGCAACCATGGAGAACGAATGTAGTCATCCTCTACTAGGAATTTGGTTTACAGCAGTAAAAAGAAGGAATTAAGAGGTATGGAAGAGGCCGAGAGCAATAAAGGGCACTTTTTGAGTTAATTCATACTTGAATTGAATATTTTTTAACCACTTGCCGACCGCCGCAAGTACATTTACTGCGGCGGTCAGCCCCGTACAGGCAAAGTGACGTAGTACTACGTCGCTCGCCTGTGAGCCTCTAGGGGGCGAGCGCGTGCCGTTCCCTAACAAGTCCGCGCATGTGACCGGCGAACCCAATGTCCGCCGGTCACTCGCGATCTCCCCGTGGAGAGGGAGAAAGGCAGGCGGCTGATGTAAACAATGGTTTGGTGGTGAATTGGCGCAAGAAGAGGTCTCAAAAAAAAACAAAAAAAAAAAAGTCTGGTCCTGGGGACCCGGGGGAGGGGGAGAAGGGAAACACCAGGGGTAGGGGGACCCCCAAACAGTTCAGGGGGTAGCTGTCCACTGTAGCGGCTGCCGGCGGAAGAGACAGAAGAGATCTCTGGGGGGAGACAAGAGGGAAGACAGCGCAGCATCACCGCCAGGAGTGACTCCAGGATCCCAGGACCCACGAGTGCCAGCGTTCCACCAGTTGACGAGGAGCCCACGGACACCACCGAGGTCATCCCTGTACACACGGAGGAACCCCCTGCCGCTCTCACCGGGATTCACTGCCTCCACCACCAGGACCTGCTCCAGTGATGCTCCTGATGATCAACATTACTTGACAAACTGCATCTTATTCACCGACTAAATGTGAGTGTAATACTGCTGCACATACTTCAATAAATGTCTTGCTGCACTTAGAAGGCGCTGCGCTGTCTTCCCTCTTGGCTGATGTAAACAAAGCCGCCTGTCATTCTCCCTGATGTAAGTGCAGAGATCATACGATCCTGCTATGTAGAATCGTATGTCTCTGTGGTTACATCACTAGCCACACCCCTTTACAGTAAGAAGCACGCCCCTAGGGACACACTTAACCCCTTGATCACTAATAAAGTTAACCCCATTCCCTGCCAGTGTCATTTTTACAGTGACAGTGCATATGTATAGCACTGATTACTGTAGTAATGTCACTGGTACCCCCAAGTGTCAAAAATGTCAGTCAAGGGTTCGATCTGTCCGCCGCAATGTCGCAGTCCCGCAAAAAAAATCGCAGATCGCCGCCATTACTCATTAAAAAAAAAACCAATAAAAATTACAAAAATCTTTCCCTTCGTTAGTAAACGCAATAACTTTTGCGCAAACCAATCAAAATACGCTTATTGCGATTTTTTTTACCAAACATATGTAGCAGAAAACAAATTGGCCTAAAATATAAGAAAATTTAGATTTTGACAATTTTTTTTGCGAATTTCATATAAAAAATGTGAAAAATATTGTTATTTTTTCAAAATTTATGCTCTTTTTTTGTTTATAGCGCAAAAAGTAAAAATCGCACAGGTGATCAAATACCACCAAAAGAAAGCTCTGTTTGTGGAAAAAGAAGGACGTCAATTTAATTTGGGTACAGCGTCGCACGACTGTGCAATTGTCCGTTAAATTCACGCAGTTCCGAATCGCAAAATAGGGCCTGGTCGGGAAGGGGTAAAGTCTTCCGGGGCTTAAGTGGGTAACCAGAGTCAATTGTAACTTTAAAATATAATTAAAGGCAACATTTTTTTTTTAGTTCTGAATAAATTGAAGATAGATTATAACATCTACTAGGTTAATATTGTCGTCTGTGCCCCCGTTAGGGAGATTCCTCCGCTCTATTTGCCCTGTTTACCATTTTCATTCGAAAGTTTTCATTTGAAAGAGAAAGAATAAGAAAATCCCAAATTTTGGGTTGTCCCCAAAAAAGTAATAGAGGGGTAGTCTTGCAATGGGGACACTCGTTCTGGTGACCTGGGGGGCCCCAATGAAGTTCCCTTACTTTGCAGGGGTTTCCTCTCTCTTCCTATTTTAGCTATGGGACGGGAAGTGAAGGTAAATCTCCACAGTTAAACACAGATGGCAAAAAAAAATCTGACAGGGGATTATACCCCTCCAATACTCTATCTAAAAGGGAAAAAAAGTTTTGCTTATAGTTCTACTTTAACTTGGTTGCCTCAAGTTAAAATAACTAAAGTTTTAGTTTGACTCATAAAAAAACTGCACACAAGTACAATTCATGTACAAAACATGACAATCCGTAAAAGGAATATTGTATCCTAATATATAATAGCTTTTTTAACTTTATGAATAATAAATAGATAAAACATGTAAAGAGATAAATAGCATTAAGATGTTTGATAATTGCCCAATTATTTTCTTCCGTGTATAAGAACTGATTAGTGCAGATTTAAGATGTTTGATAATTGCCCAATTATTTTCTTCCATGTATAAGAACTGATTAGTGCAGTTTTGAAAACTGTTTCTAACAGGAATAACATATACTGTCATCTGCTCCCTAGTTCAATGGCCTTCCTGCTTTTTTAATACACAATAATAACAAAATGCTTTTCCAGAATTAAGTTGTCAGTCTGAACTTCAGTATAGGTCCTTGATCTGACAGTAGAAAATGGCCTTCTAAGTCTGAATATATGGTGCCACTGTTAAGATTAGGGTAAACTTTAGTAAAATAAACAATGCCTAAATAAACATTTCAAGTCAATTTAAAGTTATCATTCTTAAACTGTTATGAAAAGAGGACCATGTATTGCCCTTTTTAAAAGCTGTCCCTTACATGATAAAGACAGAATGTTACCTGTGCCCATAGTTTAAAGCCGCTGACCAGAAGTCTCTGTGACATGGTTAATGATCTTTCACATAAGCTCTTAAACTCTTTAAAACAAGCCAGGCAATTCTGTTTCAGTCAATCAGCCCTAAGTGCCGGTTCACATTTCTGCAATGCGGGAACACTGCGAATATACAGCATGTTTCCGCATTGCATCCATACCTCTAACAGTTCACACTGCCATATGTGATACGCTGGGGGTGTCAATTACAAGTTAACCACACCCCCAGATAAGATCGCATATCGCAGTGCGATCTGTAAGTTCGCACAGAATCGGATCGCACTAGTGTGAACCACCATGCGATCCGATTCTGCTATGGAGCAAACAAGGTTCTGTGCGTGTTTTAGTGCGATTGCGGTGCGAATTCAGCCATACAAACTGTATGGCTGAATTTGCACCGTACAGAGATTGCATGTAATTTTAGGAGCAGTGCGCTCCGAATTACATGCGATCTCTGGGATCGCACTAATGTGAACCGGAACTAATTAAATTAACCAACTCTAATGAAGTATATCTGAAGCTGGCCATTACACAATTTTCTTGTTTATTTACCTTCAATTATGTAGTACAAAGGCCTGCCTGGTTGCATACAAAATTTAAAGTGTTTAGGTGTGCACTTATATTATAGAGTTTGGGTAAATCTAAAGGAAAGTTGTAGAAGAAAATTGTATAATGTATGGCCAGCCTTAAAGTCGTTTTAAGCCCTGCTCTTTACATGAATGTATTCTGTTTAAGGAAGGAAACATTCCCCTGCATGTTACTTGCTCCATATATGTGCACAAACACAAACACATTTATTAATGTTATATTATTATATATTATTATTATTATTATTATTATCATTATATATGATTTATATAACGCTGACAGTTTACGCAGCGCTTTACAACTTGAGGGTAGACAGTACAAATACAATACATTTTAATACAGTAGGAATCAGAGGGCCCTGCTCATTAGAGCTTACAATCTAAGAATAGTATTATTATATAAATATTATTAATTCTCAAAGCTGTTAGTTCATACTCTCTCGACTCCACTTTCCTGAACCTCTTATTGGGTAAAGCTCGAACTCAGTATCGGGTCACAAGGGACAACCCAGTCTCCAGCAGCTGCCAATCGATTAGCTTGGAGGAGGGAGCAGCAGGGGATTAATTACTGTTCTGCCTCCACAGGATAATATTTAAGTAGTTTCGCCTGCAATATCAGATTTGACCACAATATGGAGCCAGTGGTAAATTTACTCTTTTTGCAGAAACTAGAAACTGTTCGCCTTTAACAAAAGTTCCCATCATTCTTCAGTATAAGGAAGAGAAACAGGTGCATCCTGGTTTGACAGAACCCACTGTCACTGTGTGTTTTGGAGGGGACTGTGCGCAAGCCTCCTACCGACAGACTATGGGCCAGAAGCTACTGGAGTTTGGCGCTGCAGCCTTTTGACTTTACCATCCACTACTGCCCTGGGAAGCAAAATGGCAACGCTGATGGGTTGTCCCAGCAAATGGAACTCAGCCCCTAACCTAAATCCGGACATCCCCAAGTTGACCTGAAAAGGGTCAAGCCGGGTCTGCCGGAGTGTTCCACAAGGGGGGAGCACTGTGACGGATCACCCTGTCCCTGGATTGTAAACCCCTTTGTTTCATTTTCCTACGAGTTTGGAACATTGGCCTTTTATTGCATTTTATTTTCTCTTCATTCATCCTCAGAACAAAGGAAGATGGCAGGACTCATGGCATTGTGTTAATGTAATGTAATGTTACAGCCCATCCCCCCCCCCTCCTGTTCCTGTGTCTAAGGGTGTGTATTCATGACACAGACACTTGTCTGAGCTGGAGACATCTCTCCGCAGGGGGTGTGTACTAAGACTGCCTGGTTCAAATGTACAAATGTTCAGTTCTCATTGGTTGGTCCTTGTCTCATTTCCCCCCCTTGCAAGGCTAAGGGGAGTTTCCCTAACTGTATGTAAAACTGTGTCTTGGAATGTAATAAACAGTTTAAGCTCTGCATGGTTAACCCTCAACACCTGTGTGGATTGTCTCGTCATTGAGGGGTTACGGGCTGGGTATGGCTTCTCCGCAGGCTGTGGGTGCGTTTGGAGGACAGGAGACACAGTTTCGGCGGATGTGCCCACCTGGGGTACAAAGATGCGTTACATTGGTTGGCAGCGGTGGGATGTCTCCTGCAGTCCAGGACATCCAAACCACCACCAGGATTCAAGATCTGGGCAGCTTCCGAGGAGTGATACGGGGACCAGCCAGCATGAGAGCGGAGTTCGAGAGGAGGCTGCAAGGCATGCGGAAGCACCATCGGGGACCAGCGACAGAGCACACCAGGCTCGGCTGGGAGGATGTGATCCGCCGGCAACTCTGGCATGAGGCGCTAAGCCACGAGCGGCACCATCAGGGGAAGATCCTTCCCTCCTCCACAGAGATGTACCGGAAGCAGTACCGTGCGCGAGAGGTGTTCCTGAGGGAACGACCGCGAGATGAGGGGAAGACGGAGCTCGGAAGATTGGTCCAGGAGGAAATTAGGCTGGACGCCAGCTACAGAGCCCTCCGGTGGTTCGCGGCTCAACTGTGGCCAGGTACAGCAGATGGCAGCCCGACAGAAGGCGTTGGCTATGGCGGCATGGGGCTGCTCCATCAAAAAATGTACGGAGACCCAGACTTTGGGAGCGATGAGGAGTGGCGGCTAGAACACATTCTGGATTTCCGAGATGAGGTGCTGGACCTCCCCGACGAGGCATGTGACCTGGAGGAATTGGAGTTCCTGGTTGAGCAGGAATGGGAGCTCGAGATTGCCTACAAGCGGCTGTTTGACGGTGATCAGCAGCCTGGCATGGCTCCCGTTGCCTGGGACTGTCCGAGAGAAATAGCAGACAGTCACAAAGATGAGAAGCAAATGGGGCCAGGGGTGACCCTGCGTTTTCCCGTACTAACTGCAATGGAAGAAGCAGCGATGATACAGAGGGCCCTGCGAGCGCTAGAATGCCGGAACGCACCGGAGGTCCCCCAGGCAGCGAGACAAGCTAATAGCATGAAGGTCTTAGAAGGGGGAGTTGAGACAGGCGCTGGAAGGCTGGGAAATGGTGATCAGCAGCAAGTCCAGAGTATCTCATCTGGTGCCCCAGCAGAAGCGCTGGCTACAGGGCAGAGTGCCCCTGGCATCTGCCCAGCATCAGAAAAAGAGTTGGATCCGGAGAGTCTGAGAGAGGATCTGCGTGAGCTGTTTTCCCAACAGCAGATATCCCCACCGGGAGTAGAGGAAGCAATTCTCCCTCCCCAACAATTGGACACTACCCCAATGTTCATCCCTCCAGCAGAAGCGCTGGCTACGGGGCAGAGTGCCGCTGGCCTCTGCCCACCCTCAGAGTCAGATCCAGGGAGTCCGAGGGATGACCTTAGTAAGCCGTTTCCCCAGCACTTGGACACTACCCCAGTGGTTATCCCCCCAGCAGAAGCGCTGGCTACGGGGCAGAGTGCCGCTGGCCTCTGCCCACCCACAGAGTCAGATCCAGGGAGTCTGAGGGATGACCGCAGTGAGCAGTTTCCCCAGCACTTGGACACTACCCCAATGTTTATCCCCCCAGCAGAAGCGCTGGCTACGGGGCAGAGTGCCGCTGGCCTCTGCCCACCCTCAGAGGTAGATCCAGGGAATCCGAGGGATGACCTCAGTGAGCCGTTTCCCCAGCACTTGGACACTACCCCAGTGTTTATCCCCCCGGCAGAAGCGCTGGCTACAGGAGAGAGCACTGATGGTCTCTGCCCAGCATCAGAACCAGAGATGAAGAATCCGGGAGACAGTCTCTGCAAGATACCTTCTCAACGGCTGGTAACTACACCAGGAGAAAAGCAAGTATCTTTTTCTCCCCAAATTCATAGCCCTGCCAGCCTACATTCCCTACCAGCGGAAGCGCTGGTATCAGGGCAGAGGATTATTCAGCTCCCCCCAATATCTGCAACCCAGCCCCGGATCAGAGGAGTGCAGACAATTGTTCCCACTCTGCAGTGGCTGTTTTTATTCATGGGAGACCCTATGTGCAATTTTGCTCCCCAGCGCCAGAGTCGTACTTTTAATTTTCCTGGTTGCCTGGGGTGGAAGTTTGTGACTAACGCAGGTCCAGACCAGTTGAGGGTCAGGAACCTGGTTAGTCTGTTTTTAAAAGGGGAGAAATGTGACAGAACCCACTGTCACTGTGTGTTTTGGAGGGGACTGTGCGCAAGCCTCCTACCGACAGACTATGGCCCAGAAGCTACTGGAGTTTGGCGCTGCAGCCTTTTGACTTTACCATCCACTACTGCCCTGGGAAGCAAAATGGCAACGCTGATGGGTTGTCCCAGCAAATGGAACTCAGCCCCTAACCTAAATCCGGACATCCCCAAGTTGACCTGAAAAGGGTCAAGCCGGGTCTGCCGGAGTGTTCCACAAGGGGGGAGCACTGTGACGGATCACCCTGTCCCTGGATTGTAAACCCCTTCGTTTCATTTTCCTACGAGTTTGGAACATTGGCCTTTTATTGCATTTTATTTTCTCTTCATTCATCCTCAGAACAAAGGAAGATGGCAGGACTCATGGCATTGTGTTAATGTAATGTAATGTTACAGCCCATCCCCCCCCTCCTGTTCCTGTGTCTAAGGGTGTGTATTCATGACACAGACACTTGTCAGAGCTGGAGACATCTCTCCGCAGGGGGTGTGTACTAAGACTGCCTGGTTCAAATGTACAAATGTTCAGTTCTCATTGGTTGGTCCTTGTCTCATCCCCCCCCCCCCCCTTGCAAGGCTAAGGGGAGTTTCCCTAACTGTATGTAAAACTGTGTCTTGGAATGTAATAAACAGTTTAAGCTCTGCATGGTTAACCCTCAACACCTGTGTGGATTGTCTCGTGATTGAGGGGTTACGGGCTGGGTATGGCTTCTCCGCAGGCTGTGGGTGCGTTTGGAGGACAGGAGACACAGTTTCGGCGGATGTGCCCACCTGGGGTACAAAGATCCGTTACACCTGGGAACTCAGACTCCATCTTAGAGACTGAAAGAAGGAACCAGCTATCAGAGCCCATGTTGGACTAAAGCATCCGCTTGCATTGCCTAAACACAGTATCGCTGGCGAGAATTACTTATCGCCATATACAGCCTAGCTTATTCATTGTATTTCTGTATACTTCATATACTGATTATATGTATCTGTATTTGTTTTTTCTCAAGTTTCACCCAAATCTGTTTTGGTAATAAAGCTTCAAAATGACACTCGGTCTGACTTAATGCAGAATAGGAGGGTTTAGGCTACATGTCCAGCTACATACAGGGAAACCTGTAGCAGGGACAGAACAGTAAAATAGCAGCTGTTAAAACAGGGGCTGCCAGCAATACAGCAGCTACCCAGGGGGATACACCATGACTACACAGAGGCAGCCACTTGCATAAGGCTACACAGCAGTCTCTACATAGTCAAGCACCTCCACAAGCAGAGTTGGACACCTTCACTTAAAACAAGGTCCAAAGTCTCTGGTTTCTCTAGATAAGTGGTCTTCAAACTGTGACCCTTGGGCCGGATGCTGCCTTTTCCTTGCTTTTCTACGGCCCTTGGGCACTATTTCTCCCACTGATACAAGGCACTCTATTTCTCCCACTGATACAAGGCACACTATTTCTCCTCCTGATACAAGGCACTCTTCCCCCCACTGACGCCAATGATGGAGCACTCTTCCCACCACTGGCACCAATGAAGGGGCACTATTCCTCCCACTAATGCTAATGATGGGACATTGATTACTTCCACTGACTCCAGGACATTTTCTACTCCCACTGACCACAGTCAAGCCCCCCTAAAGCCTGAAGGACAGTAAGTTTGCCCTTTGTGTAGAAATATTGGAGACCCTTGCTCTAGATCTTCATCACTTGCTATTGTTCATGCAAAAGTTGAAACCACAAAGGCCAGGGCAGCCTTTGCTGAGAAAGAAATGCAGATAAAAAAATAGA
Source organism: Pelophylax lessonae (assembly GCF_965119305.1). Classification (NCBI taxonomy): domain Eukaryota; kingdom Metazoa; phylum Chordata; class Amphibia; order Anura; family Ranidae; genus Pelophylax; species Pelophylax lessonae. Next base: position 288,030,981 of record NC_138769.1, read on the forward strand.
ATGCATTCTTAGAGGCTGAGAAGGTGCAACAAGAAGCAAGATTACAGGCTGAGAGAGTACGATTAGAAAGCCTTACTAGAAGCAAACCTAGAAAAGTTTACTGTAGAGAAAGAAGTGGCAGTCGCTATAGCTGAAGCAGAGGCCTTAGAACTAGATGTATATTCCGATAGTGAACACAGTAGATGAAACAGTGTGCTCGGTCCAGAAGCTGAACCTCAAGATCCTATGCAACGCACTTTAGATTCAGACATTCAGAGCCAAGCAGCAACTAAGACTACATCAAGGAGACAAACCAAGGATGCTACATAGCACCACCGCAATTCAGCGACATTTTTCAAATCTGCAAACAAGAGGACTCCGAGCAAAGAGAAACCCCGTATGACAGATATCTTACATGCAAGGCACCAGAATATATCCTCCAGGTCCAGCCTTCACTTCAGAATGGTATGCCAAGGACTGGGTTAAACTCTTAAATGGTATGATCACACACCACCTTTTCACCATAGCAATACACAGCCAGCTAATCAAGCCATGGTAGACTTTGGCAAGTTCTTCACACAGCGCAAGTTAGTCACAAAGGTACTTGAAAAGTTTAATGACCGCCCAGAAAGTTAAAGAGCCTGGCGATCTTCTTTCCAAAACACTATTAGAAGCTTAGACCTGTCATGCAGTGAAGAGACATCCCGATCAAAAGGCTTCGAAAATAGTCAGCTGAATATGCCAGGTGAATCAGGACTATAAATATAAACTGCCCAGACACTATGGACGAGGTAGAATCCCTATGGGTAGAACTTCAAAGGGAAGGCACTGTGGGGAAGGTAATATTGGGCGTATGCTATAGGCCCCCCAACCAGAGGGAGGAGGGGGAGGCGGACCTCCTTTTACAGATAGGATTGGAAGCAAGGATGGGAAATGTCATTATAATGGGGGACTTTAATTATCCAGATATAGACTGGGCAGAAGGAACCACACATTCAGCCAAGGCTCGGCAGTTCCTAAATGTTTTGCAGGACAATTTCATGGGTCAGATGGTAAATGCACCGACAAGAAACAATGCGGTACTTGACCTACTGATTACCAACAATACAGACCTGCTCACGGATAAAGAAATACGGGGCAACTTAGGAAACAGTGACCATAGGTCAATTTGTTTCAGTATTAATCATAGTAACTGGAAACATAAGGGTAATATAAGAACACTGAATTTCAAAAGAGCCAATTTCCCAAAACTGCGCTCTCTGCTAGAAAATATCAAATGGGATAGAACCCTGGGAACAAAGAACACGGAGGAAAAATGGGAGTGCTTTAAGAGCATACTTAACAAAGAGATTGGCCAGTGCATTCCAGAGGGAAATACATTTAAACGAGCAAAACTAGACCCTGGGTGGCTAAACTCCAACATAAAAATGCATATTAATGCTAAAGAAAAGGCCTTCAAAAAATACAAGGCTGAGGGGTCATTGGCGGCATTCAAGCATTACAAACGTTCAACGATCAACGTTTTTTAGCCGGACTGCTACATTGCGGCGGACAGATCGCTTACTGACATTTTTGACACTTTTGTGGGGACCAGTGACATTACTACAGTAATCAGTGCTAAAAATATGCACTGTTTCTGTACTAATGACACTGGCACGGAAGGTGTTAACACCAGGGGCGTATCAAAGGATTAAATGCATGCCTAGGGGTTGCTTTCTACTATGTGGGGGGTTTACCTACTGGATGAACACAGAGACCTGTTTTTCTAAATAGGAGGAATGTAGGATCCTTGTTTATATCGGCAGACTGTCGTTCTGTCTCCATGGGGAGCGAACGCGGTTACCCACTGATTGGCTTCTCCTCTGGCCAATCAGCATGTGTGCGCGCCTTCTGCAGTGTGCGCGCGCCCCCCCCCGCTATCTGTTACACAAAGCGACGTACAGGTATGTTGTTTCGCGTAACAGAGCCGACCTGCCGCTGGTCGGCAAGTGGTTAACATTACTGCTAATTATAAGATTACATTTAGACAGTTTCTTTTGAATTTGCCCATGCTAGAATTATACATACAACTGTACCTTAGTTTGAATTTAGAAAGTTTCTTATCCCAGCTGTTAAAGAAGAACTTTCGGTATAGGCAAAAAAAAATCACCCATTAACCACTTTAATACAGGGCACTTCCCTCCCTTCCCGCCCAGGCCAATTTTCCCCTTTTAGCGCTGTTGCATTTTGAATGACAATTGCGCGGTCATGCAACACTGTACCTTCACCAAATTTATGTCATTTTCCCCCCACAAATAGAGCTTTCTTTTGGTGGTATTTGATCACCTCTGCGATTTTTACTTTTTGCTAAACAAATAAAAAAAGACCGAAAAGTTTAAAAAAAAAAAAAAAAAAATTTTGTTTATGTTATACAATTTTGTAAATAAATAATTTTTTTCCTGCACTGATGAGCACTGATGAGACTGCACTGACAGGCACTGATGAGGAGGCACTGATGGGGTGGCACTGATGGGGTGGCACTGATGGGGTGGCACTGATAGTTGGCACTGATAGGCGGCACTGATATGCGGCACTGATAGGCACTGATATGTGGCACTGATAGGTAGCACAGATATGCAGCATTGGTGGGCACTGATAGGCGGCACTGCTGGGCACTGATAGGCGGCATTGATGGACACTGATAGGTGGCACTGACGGGCATTGATAGGTGGCACTGACGGGCACTAATGGGCACTGATAGGCGGCACTGGTGGGCACTGATGGGCACTGATGGGCGGCACTGATCGGCACTGACAGGCGGCACTGATGGGCACTAATGGGCACTGATAGGCGGCACTGGTGGGCAATAATGGGCACTGGTGGGCGACACTAAAGGATGGCAGTGATGGGCACTTGTGGGCAGCACTGATAGGGAGGACACTGGTGGGCATCACTGATGGGGAGGGCAATGGGGGGCTCCCTGAGCCCTGATTGCCATCCCTGGTGGCCATAGTGGGCATCCCTGGGGTCATAGTGGGCATCCCTGGGGTCATAGTGGGCATCCCTGGTGGATCTAGTGGCATCCCCCCCCGAGGGTCTGCACTGGTAATCAATGATCTGATTACCAGTGCCGACCCCCCCCCCTGTCAGGGGAGCCGCCGATCGGCGCTCCTTTACTCGTGCCTGTCAGGCACGAACTAAGGAAAGCCGATCAACGGCTGTTCCTATTTACTATGTGACCAGCCGTGATTGGACACGGCTGATCACATGGTAAAGAGCCTCCGTCAGAGGCTCTTTACCGAGATCGGAGATGCAGGGTGTCAGACTGACACCTCGCATCACCGATCGCCGCTCTGCGCGCCCCCGGGGGGCGCCCAGAGCGGAGTTATCCTGCCGCCGTCATATGACGTCCGGTCAGGATAACTCAACCACATTCCCGCCGTCAATCTGTAATAGGGCGGGCGGGAAGTGGTTAATACACCCCCCCCCCCCCCCCTCCGAACAAGGACGTGTGGTGAGGTCAGCGGCTGGTGAGGCACTGGCTAGTATCCGAGCCAAATACACACAGGTTACATTTTCACAAGTTATATATTCGATTCTTATTATGTAGGCAATTGTAGTTCTACTAGTTATACTCATTTAACAAAAATATACACAAACGCTGTCCCTTTAAGATGTTCTTCAGTCACCCTTTTTGTTGATGCTGGAAACAATATTACTAGCAAAGATGACAATAAAGATTGTAGAAAAAATAAAACATGTCTCTTTATTTCATTAAGCCAGAAATATAACAGTAATATTCAGTAATAAACAAGTAAACAATAAAGGGTTTAGGGTTATTTACTAAAAGGTGAAATGCAGGAGAATTTAAAACAAACGGTAAAACAGTCCAACTAAAAAATATATATATATATATAATGTTTGGGGATTCTGAGTAATTTTCTAGCAAAAAAATGATTTTTACATGTAGGAGAGGCATTCCACAAGCATTGCTCAAGAAGATGTCTGAAGATCTTCTTATAGTACTTCTTTTACTGTTTCCTCATTGCTGGGTAGAATGTCATTGCTTTGTTGGCTCTGTCGACACCTCCCATGGTGTTGTAGTCTATCACTACTTGTGGCTTCAATGACTTCTTTCCCACCTTTCATGCGTACCATAAGAATGGAGTGGCCAGCAATGTATTGGTTGTCCAATATCACTTCTGCAGGGGTTTTCCCACCACTCCCTGAAGAATTATTAGGCCCAGAAATTTCCAAATGTCATCTTTGGTTACTGCTGGTTCCCACTTTCTGCTTCTTGGAAACTTCTGGCACACAGCCAATTGTTGCTTTTTGTACCGGTCTGTTTTGGTAACTATTTTTTTTAATAACCTCATTGGTCAGAAATAATTGTAGGTATGCCAAGAGGTTGTCATGGTCAACGTCAACTTTCATACCAGGTGCTGCAGTAAATGGCGGGGGAGGACAGCGGGGGAATCGTAGCGGAAGGTAAGTGTGATTGTGGGGTAATCCCGAGTGTGGCTCGGGGCTACCACTTTTGGCACTGTACAGGGGCAGACTGAGAACCCTCAGGGCCCCCGGGCAAATTAAATCAAGGGCCCTTTCCAGGCCCCCCCCATGTTCCGCCTCCAGACACACCCTTGCCATGCCTCCATCCACACCCACACCCCGCCTCCAGCCACACCTACAATAAAACACAACATAGTTCTCTGATACCTAGGCCAAGTTGGCTCCTCTTACCTTAATTACAGTTGCTGGCTGGCAAGCTGTGGTCTTGCTGGCTATGGCTGGCAGGCTGTGGTCTTGCTGGCTACCGCTGGCAGGCTGTGGTCTTGCTGGCTACTGTTGGCATGCTGTGGTCTTTCTGGTTACCGCTGGCAGGCTGTGGTCTTGCTGGCTACCGCTGGCAGGCTGTGGGCCTGTGGCTGGCACTGGCAGGCTTGCTGGCTGTGGCTGGCAGGATGTGGCTTGCTGGCTGTGGTTGGCACTGGCAGGTTTGCTGGCTGGCTGCCAGGCTGTGGCTTTCTGGCTGAGTGGCTGGCAGGCTGTGGGCCTGTGGCTTGCTGGCTGTGGGCCTGTGGCTGGCACTGTCAGGCTTGCTGGCTGGCTGGCAGGCTGTGGCTTGCTGGCTGTGGGCCTGTGGCTGGCAGGCTGTGGCTTGCTGGCTGGCAGGCTGTGGCATGCTGGCTGTGGGCCTGTGGCTGGCACTGGCAGGCTTGCTGGCTGCGGGCTTGTGGCTTGCTGGCTGTGGGCCTGTGGCTGGCACTGGCAGGCTTGCTGGCTGACTGGCAGGCTGGGGATTGCTGGCTGGCTGGCAGACTGTGACTGGCTGTGGGCCTGTGGCTTGCTCGCTGTGGGCCTGTGTCTTTCTGGCTGTGGGCCTTTGACTGGCACTGGCAGGCTGTGGCGTGCTGGCTGTGGGCCTGCGGCTGGCACTGGCAGGCTTGCTGGCTGTTGGCCTGTGGCTTGCTGACTGTGGGCCTGTGGCTTGCTGGCTGTGGGCCTGTGGCTGGCACTGGCAGGCTTGCTGGCTGGCAGGCTGTGGCTTGCTGGCTGTGGGCCTGTGGCTGGAACTGGCAGGCTTTCTGGCTGGCTGTGATAGGGGTGACGGTCGGTAACCTCACCGGAAACAAGTTCCTGGATGCCTGCGATTGCGAAGGAGTGCCCTCTTCATCTTCTTCAATCTCTGCTTCATCCCTCGATCCCTGGCAGTTTCTGTTTGATTGTGAGTAGTTCTTGTAACATATGGCCTCTATGTGAAATCCAGCTCCACTCAATGGTCTCTCCTGTGAGGAATGGTGTACATACATTTGCATTATCCCACACAATTTTAATAAAAATATATGAAAAATATATGATTCATATATTTTTATTAAAATTGTGTGGGATAATGCAAATGTACACATTATTCCTCACAGGAGAGACCATTGAGTGGAGCTGGATTTCACATAGAGGCCATATGTTACAAGAACTACTCACAATCAAACAGAAACAGGGGATCTGAGGAAAAGGGAACTCCTTTGCAAATTGCAAGGCATCAGCAACTAATCCATCTCCACTCAATGGTCTCTCCTCTGAGGAATAATGTGAACATTTGCATTATCCCACACAATTTTAATAAAAATATATGAATCATATATATATTTTTTAAATTGTGTGGGATAATGCAAATGTATGTACACATCATTCCTCAGAGGAGAGACCATTGAGTTGAGCTGGATTTCACATAGAGGCCATTTGTTACAAGAACTACTCACATCATACAGAAACCCGCCAGGGATCGAGGGATGAAGCAGGGATTGAAGAAGATGAAGAGGGCACTCCTTTGCAATCGCAGGCATCCAGGAACTCGTCTCCGGTGAGGTTAGCGACTGTTACTTGTATCACGGCCTGTGGAGGTGGGGCACATCGACGTCACATCAGTATGCGACGCCGACACGCCCCCGCACACACGACACCATGGAAATAAAGTGCTAGCCTGGGCCCCTCCTCTCACTGAAGCAGCGATGGCAGCCGGGCTGCTCCCCAGCTCCCCCCTCACACTGAAGCAGCGCCGGCCGCTGGACCCCTCCCCTCCTCCCACTACATATCGCTGGGTGAGTTAATTCTGTACTGGGCAGCAGTTCCCGGCTGGGCCCTCGGACCACGCCCGACGTATCCGACCGCTCAGTCCGCCCCTGGCACTGTATATTAACCCCGAGCCCCACTCGGGAATACCACCAGGGAGGTTAAAGGATGCAAGATCACCTTTCTATACTATCAATAGGTCATCTATGAATCTTCTATAACATAGAAGTTCTATTGGACATTCTCTTGAGGAATGAGGAATGAATTTCCTAATTTTCCCAACAGGCCATAAAGAGGTTCGCTACACTTGGGGCAAACCTTGCACCCATAGCTACACCTCTCACCTGTAAATAATACTTATGGTCATATCAAAAATAATTATGATTAAGACAAAAATTCAAACATTTAACCACTTGCCTACAGTGCACTTTCACCCCCTTCCTGCCCAGACCGATTTTCAGCTTTCAGCGCTCTCACACTTTGACTGAGAATTACTCAGTCATGCAACACTGTACCCATACAAAAATTGCGTCCTTTTTTTCACACAAATAGAGCTTTCTTTTGATGGTATTTGATCAATACTGGGTTTTTTATTTTTTGTGCTATAAATAAAAAAAGACTGAAAATATCATGAAAAAACGCATTTTTCTTTGTTTCTGTCATAAAATTTTGCAAATTAGTAATTTTTCTTCACAAATTTTGGCCAAAATTTATACTGCTACTTATCTTTGTTAAAAATAACCCAAGTAAGTGTATATTATTTGGTCTTTGTGAAAGTTATAGAGTCCACAAGCTATGGTGCGAATCATTGAAAATTGATCACACTTGATCACACCTGATGTACTGAAGGCCTATCTCATTTCTTGAGACACTAAAAAGTCAGGAAAGTACAAATACCCCTCAAATGACCCCTTTTTGGAAAGTAGACATTCCAAGGTATTTAATAAGGGGCATGGTGAGTTTTTTGAAGTTGTAATTTTTTCCCACAATGCTTTGCAAAATGAAGATTTTTTTTTTTTTTTCAAATTGCCTGATTAACAGGTTATTTCTCTCACACAGCACATGTATACTTGCAACTACACCCCAAAACACATTCTACTACTCCTCCTGAGTATGGCGATACCACATGTGTGAGACTTTTTCACAGCCTGGCCACATACAGAGGCCTAACATCCAAGTAGCAGCGTCCGGCATTCTAGGAGCATAAATTACACATATCATTTCCTGACAACCTATTGCACTTTTGAAGGCCCTGGAGCACCAGGACAATGGAAACCCCCATAAAATGACCCCATTTTGGAAAGCAAACACCCCAACGTATAATCGTTGAGGCATAATGAGTCTTTTGAACATGTCATTTTTTTCCACAAGTTTTTTGAAAATGTGGAAAGAAAATAAAAATGCTTTTTTTTACACAAAGTTGTCAATTTATGCAATATTTCTAACACATAGCATGTACATAGCAAAAATTGCACCCCAATATACATTTTGCTACTTCTCCCAAGTATGCTGATACCACATGTGTGAGACTTTTTCACAGCCTGGCCACATACAGAGGCCCAACATTCAAGTAGCCCCGTCCGGCATTCTAGAAGCAGAAATTACACATATAATTTCCTGACAACCTATCGCACTTTTGAAGGCCCTGGAGCACCAGGACAATGGAAACTCCCATAAAATGACCCCATTTTGGAAAGCAAACACCCCAACGTATAATTTGTGAGGCATAATGAGTCTTTTGAACCTGTCATTTTTTTACACAAGCTTTTGGAAACTGTGGAAAGAAAATGAAAATGCATTTTTTTTTACACAAAGTTGTCAATTTATGCAATATTTCTAACACATAGCATGTACATAGCAAAAACTGCACCCCAAAATACATTCTGCTACTCCTTCTGAGTATGCTGATACCACATGTGTGAGACTTTTTCACAGCCTGGCCACATACAGAGGCCCAACATTCAAGTAGCCCCGTCCGGCATTCTAGAAGCAGAAATTACACATATAATTTCCTGACAACCTATCGCACTTTTGAAGGCCCTGGAGCACCAGGACAATGGAAACTCCCATAAAATGACCCCATTTTGGAAAGCAAACACCTCAACGTATAATTTTTGAGGCATAATGAGTCTTTTGAACATGTCATTTTTTTCCCACAAGTTTTTGGAAAATGTGGAATGAAAATGAAAACGCATTTTTTTTTACACAAAGCTGTCCATTTATGCAATATTTCTAACACATAGCATATACATAGCAAAAATTTCACCCCAAAATACATTCTGCTATTCCTCCTGAGTATGGCGATACCACATGTGTAATACTTTTACACAGCCTGACCACATACAGAGCCCTAACATCCAAGAAGCTCTTTACACAAAGTTGTCCATTTATCCACTTTAAGACTGGGCCTATTTTTGACACTTGGTGTTTATAAGCTAAAATCATTTTTTTGCTAGAAAACTACTTAGAATCCCCAAACATTATATATTTTTTTTATCAGAGACCCTAGAGAATAAAATGGAGATCAATGCAATATTTTTTATCACACCATATTTGCGCAGCAGTCTTCCAAATGCAATTTTTTTGAAAAAAAATTCACTTTTTTGAATAAAAAAATAAGAAACCAGTAAATTTAGCCCAATTTTTTTCCATAATGTGAAAGATAATGTTACGCCGAGTAATTAGATAGCCAACATGTCATGCTTCAAAATTGCACACGCTCGCGGAATGGTGCCAAACATTGGTACTTAAAATCCCCATAGGCAACATTTTAAAAAATTATATAGGTTACCAGCTTAGAGTTACAGAGGAGGTCTAGGGCTCAAATTATTGCTCTCGCTCTAACGATCGTGGCGATACCTCACATGTGTGGTTTGAACACCGTTTACATATGTGGGCGGGACTTGCGTATGCGTTCGCTTCTGCGCGCGAGCTAACAGGGACAGGGCGCTTTAATTTTTTTTTTTTTTTCTATTTATTTTATTTAATAATTTTTTATTTTTAAAAAGTTTTTTTTAAAAAAATGTTTTGATCATTTTTATTCCAATTACAAGGAATGTAAACATCCCTTGTAATAGAATTAGGCATGACAGGTCCTCTTTATTGCGAGATCTGGGGTCAAAAAGACCTCACACCTCACAACTACACTAAAAAAAAAAAAAAAATTGTTGAAAAAGAAAAAAAGAAAAAAACCAAAAAAAAACCGGCCCTTTAAACCGGTTGCTAGGCAACGACTTTTGACGTAGCTCCGGTCCTCCAAGACCATAGAGTCGAGTGAGGGCCATCTTGCCCTCACTCAACTTCATGTCTCTGAGGATCCGGGACCGGATAGCTTTCCCCGCTGCCGGCGGGTCCGGTAAGCTGAGAAAATGTCTAGGACGCGGCGGGAGGGGGGGGGGCACCTCTTCCCATGCACCGTTGCGGCGGATTCGGCGGCGAATCTGCCACTGGGACCACCCTTATCTGAAAGCCGACCGCCCGCCGTTTAAAAAAATACCGGGGTTATGGCAGCTATCTGCTGCCATAACCCCAGTATTTAGCTTTAAATGGCCGACGTATATAGTCGTTAGGCGGTCGGTAAGTGGTTGCATGTATATAGCAAAAATTGTACCCCAAAATACATTCTGCTACTGCTCCTAATTATGGCAATACCACACGTGTGAGACTTTTACATAAAATGCACATCTAATTTCCTGACAACCTATCATTTTTGAAGGCCCCCACTTTTTTAACACATAGCATGTACATAGCAATAAATACATTACAAAATACATTCTATAAAGGAAAGTGTAAAAAAAATTATTACCTGTGGTTGTAGTAGTGCAGTTGTCCACAGAGGAGAGCATTAGTCCAGGCAGCAGGCAGGGACATGCTTAGCGACGACAATAGCAATTTTCCAGGCAGCAGGCAGGAATATAGTCTATAGTCTGGGATATTGTCAGCACAGCCGCAGCATTTGTCCAAATGAATTTTCCAGGCAGAGACATGGTCAGCACAGCCATAATATTGGTCCCGGTACACTGCAGACAATCATTGTACCACTCTCCAGCTAATATCATGCAGCAGGCAGAGGCATGATGGTAGTAAGCTGAGGGCCTTGGTCAGGTGAGACCTGGGGACAGGGGTAGAGGCTTCTCTCACCCAAATCTCTTTGAAGCCTCCGGACTCCAGACCCTAATCCGGAATTTACGGAACCCAGAGAGAACCAAAAAAATTGGTTTTCTCTATCCGGAAAAACAACTCTGGAGCCCCTCACATATGTGAGACCCCTGTGTACTACAGTAGCAGGGGGCGACAGATCAGTTCAAGCGGTAGGCAGAAAAATAGTCGGTAAAACAAGCCAGGGTCAGTTCACGTGCAAGCAATCCAATCGGCAGGCAGAAGAGTAGTTGAAAAACAGGCCAGGGTCAGTTCACAGGGAAGCAATCCAAACAGTAAGAAGAAGCGTAATCGGTAAAACAAGCCAGGGTCAGTTCACGTGAAAGCAGTCCAAACAGTAGGCAGAGGCATAGTGGAAAAACAGGCCAGGGTCAGTTTATGTGGAAGGCAGTGGCATGAGGAAAATTGGTCAGCACAGATGAAAACGGGGAAATGGGCTAGTAATTTATGAATGTATGGTACCGTGTGAAGCATTCTCCAATGCACAGGCCAGGTTGGGAGGGACAGTACCGACAATAGAAGCTGGTGTCTTTACGAAACTACATAAGAGTTATAAAATGCCAATTGAAATAAATAAATTGCAACCTTCTTATACCAGAATCGGGACTTCCTTGTGGCCAAGTAGGGCTGAATCATCTGGTCGTTAAAATCCACCCCCCCCCCCCATGTAAAGATTGTAATCCTGCACACATGATGGTTTTTGGATGGGACCTCTTCTTCTCCGAACCTCCACTGTGGTGTCGTCATGAATGGTGGACTTCATGTACACATTTCGGCTATCCTTCCTTCTCAAGGCCAGCACCTCGTTGTTTCTCAGGGCTGCTATTTCCCCCTTCCTCATTCTTTTATTTACTAAGGACTGTGGGAAGCCCTTCCTGTTCTTCCTGGTGGTTCCGCAGGCCAGGGTTCCTTCAAGGTAGAGATGTCTGAAGAGGGGCAGGCTGGTATAAAAATTATCTAGGTAAAGGTGGTAGCCTTTCCTCAGCAGTGGGTACGCCAGGTCCCATACAACTTTTCCATTTGTGCCCATGTAGGCCGGGCAGTCAGGGGGATTGAATCCCTGGGAGCTGGGAATCTCTTCCTTCGTATATGCGGAACGCATACAGATATCCCGTAGCTCTGTCGCACAATTTGTATAGTTTGACCCCATATTTGGACCTTTTGCTTGGAATATACTGCTTTATTCCAAGCCGGCCTGTGAAGTGTAGCAGGGACTCATCTACACAAATGTTTTGATCTGGGACGTAAAGTTCTGCAAAACTTTGGGAAAGAAAATTTATGAGGGGGCGAATTTTATACAGCTTGTCAAAATTTGGATGATTTTGGGGGGGGCACTGGCTGTTGTCACTAAAATGAAGGAAGCGCATGATGATTTCATACCTGGACCTGGACATTAGGGCAGAATATATGGGCATAATGTGTATGGGGTGGGTGGACCAATAGGCATGTCCTTCATTTTTTTTTGTAACCCCCATGTTTATGGTGAGGCCCAAAAACATTTTAAATTCCTCCAAGGTTAAATCTCTCCACTCAAACGGATGGGAATAGGAAGATTGGGGGTTGTTAGCAATAAACTGCTGGGCATACAGATTCGTTTGGTCCACGATGTATTGCAGAAAATCATTGGGCAAAAATAAATGGAGAAAATCAATAAAAGAAAAATTTTCTGTATTGGCCTGCACACCTGGCTGTGCGGTAAAAGGGGGAATATTTGCTGATCCCGAGTTGGAGGGCAGCCATCTTGGGTTGGCAAGAGCATCTGGGAGGTGGATAGTGGCCCTGGCTCTTGGGGGATGTGACACTCCAGTGCTGGTAGAAGGGGGATTTGAAATTGGGAGTGATGCCGCAGCGCTGGTGCTGGGCCTGGACATTCGCTCCTGGGGTGTTTCGCTGGGGGCAGAGCGGGTACTGGGCCTGGGCATAGGATCCTGGGGTGTACTGGTGGTGGCAGTGCTGGTGCTGGGCATAGGATCCTGGGGTGTATCCCTTGTGGCTGCCCGGTTTCCAGAGCGCCGTGCCCTTTTGGGAGGGACCCATTCTTCCTCCGAGTCCATCTCCGATCCGCTACTGTTAGCAACTTCAAATTCCGAATCGGATTCGGAATTGGATTGGGATACTGATGAGAGCTCCCCGGTGCCCTCATTATCCATAGAGATTATCTCAAATGCCTCCTCGTTGCTGTACAACCTTTTGGACATATTGGCTGTGCGACGGGTGACTGCGGATGATCACTGATGAGTGGCAGGTGACGGATAGGTGGCAGGCAGGTGACGGATAGGTGGCAGGTGACGGATAGGTGGCAGGTGATGGATAGGTGGCAGGTGACGGATAGGTGGCAGGTGACGGTCACTGATGGGGTGACAGATGACGATCACTGATGGGGTGACAGGTGACGCTGATTGATGGGGTGACAGATGACGATGACTGATGGGGTGACAAGTGACGATGACTGATGGGGTGACAGGTGACGGTGATTGATGGGGTGACAGGTGACGGGCGCTGGTCACCGATGGGTGACAGGTGCACCGCTGGCGATACTGTTGGCAGTCTCTGGTGACAGGTGCACTTTATAGGTAGTGATTTTGTGCACTGATGACAGGTGACTGTTGGGTGACAGGTGAAATTGGGGGGGGCTGGTGACACTTTTTTTTACACTGACAGATACAGATCAGTAACTCACTGTTTCTGGCTCAGCTCTCCTCACACTGGAAACGGTGTGTGAGGGAAGATGAGCTAGTAACAGTGAGTTACTGCTCTTTGTTTACATTTGTGATGGGCTGTGAATGGCTTCACAGCCCATCACATCGTAATCAGCCACTGTCATTGGCTGTTTTTCACTGTCGGTGACTAGCTGTGTTCCTAGGGAACACAAAGCCACCAACATGACCGCGCTGCGCGCTCCCGATCGTGCATGCGCGGTCCCGATCGCGCATGCGCGGTCTTCTGCCGGCATCTACTGTTGTGATCGGCTATGTCATTGCAACATAGCCGATCACGTGGGAAACAGCCATGCTTATTTCCCCCAGTGCACGGCGGCACGCCCGCGATCGCGCGCCTGCCCTGCATGAATGGGCGGACGTCATATGACAGCCGCCCAGGATAATAGCCGCACCGTCCCGCCGTCATATGACGGCGGGCGGGCGGTAAGTGGTTAAACAAAAACTTGTTATGTTGGTGGGTTAACTCTGAGTTCTGTAAGGCCCATTTAAACGATTTCAGGGCTTCTTGGTGCCCTATTATCGTATATAAGGAGCCTACATCGGCATTAGCCAGTATACAGTATATTCTCAGTACCCTCCAATTTTTCAAGACATTGGATAATATGTTTAGTATCCTTGGTATAGGCTTCTGTTTGAAACACTAGAGCAGGGCTCAAAATTTAAAGTCCTGAGCTACTAGCCAGGCCTTAAGGGTTACTCGCCACCAGTTGCCCCACCCAACTCCTACCCTGCCCCGCCCCTAATTCTGCCCCTAAACACGCCCTCATAAATTATCTCCTAAAATTACACTGTTAAATGTTTTTGCTTTAATGCAGAAGTTACAAAAATAAATATTAATAACAACGTTTTCAGTGACCATCAGTGCAACCTATCAGTGACCATCAGTGCAGCATCATCAATAAAGCTTATCAGTGCGGCCTCAACAGAGCCCATCAGTGAAACCTAAACAGTGCCCATCAGTGCCTATCAATGCAGCCTCCCCTGTGCCCATCAATGCAGTCTCCGCTGTGCCCATCAAAGCAGTCTCACCCATGCCCATCAAAGCAGTCTCACCCATGCCCATCAAAGCAGTCTCGCCCGTGTATGTCAATTCAGTCTCGCCAGTGCATGTCAATGCAACCTCACATCAGAAGGATGCACGTGTCACATGGCTCAATCCATTGCAGACCCCGCATGTGACACAATGGGGCATGCACATGTTGGGGAGCAGGCCAGCCCTTTACCAGGACATATAGTGCCAAAGTAGTATAATACCCAGTGACAAACGATAGCGATTGTAAACAGCATCCAGCCCCAATATATATGTGGCTGGGATGAAGAAAAGCCAGGGAAGGAAAAGCAAAGCATATATCCGTCCCCAAATATTGGAGGTGGATCCATAGAGGACAAAAATAAAGGAAACAAAAATGAGATGGGTAAAAAATAATAGGAATAAATAGTAAAGTGAAAGTGAGCACGAGTAAATATCGGCAGACTAACTCTCTTACATCTTTACAGATACCAGGCAGATATATTTCCAGCAAGAGAAAACATGGTATCGATACAGAGGACATATACAGATACATTGGGGTGTATATAAAAATGTATACAACATGATGCATGAATATACATGAATCATAGACAAGCTTTCGATTAAACCAAAAAGAAGGAAGTGAGAATTGGGAAAACCAAGAGAGAAGAAAGGAAGTGCAATCATAGATTCACCTCAGAACCTGGCCGGATAATGACAGAGCAGCGGATCATCCCACTGTTACAGTTGTAATTGTAATTGCCGGGCGCTCAGTGACACGCACAGTCCCGCCTCCTAGCCCGGCTTCTTTGATAGACAGAACACCTGGCCAACCAGGACGTGAAGCGTCTATCAAAGAAGCCGGGCTAGGAGGCGGGACTGTGTGTGTCACCGAGCGCCCGGCAATTACAATTACAACTGTCCATTTACATAGATGCATCAGACAGAAGCTCCTGGGCATGAGAGGATGTATCGATCATAGATTCACCTCAGAACCTGGCCGGATAATGACAGAGCGGCGGATCATCCCGCTGTGACAGTTGTAATTGTAATTGCTGGGCGCTAGGTGACACACACAGTCCCGCCTCCTAGCCCGGCTTCTTTGATAGACGTCTCATGTCCTGGTTGGCCAGGTGTTCTGTCTATCAAAGAAGCCGGGCTAGGAGGCGGGACTGTGCGTATCACCGAGCGCCCGGCAATTACAATTACAACTGTAACAGTGGGATGATCCGCCGCTCTGTCATTATCCGGCCAGGTTCTGAGGTGAATCTATGATCGATAGATCCTCTCATGCCCAGGAGCTTCTGTCTGATGCATCGGCTGGGCTGGCCGGCTTTCCTCCTCCTCTCCTCTCTTCACCTGATCGGCTCCCGGAGCAGCCCCACGCTCGCTCGCCATAAATAATTTTCCACTCGCAAAATGCGAGCAGGCGAGTGGAAAATTTGAGGGCTGCACTAGAGGTTGTAGAAAAAAATCAATATATTGACCAAGTCTTGAACAGACTGATTCAATCCCATTGATAATGGGCCTGCCTGGGGGTTTGACTGCATCTTCATGAGTTTTAGGTAAAAAATAAATAATAGGGATCCTACATGCTGAGGGGTTTAGATATTGTGCCTCTTTTTTATTTAATATATCCTTTTCTCTATTAATTTTGCCAAATTCCCTTTAAATTCAACAGTGGGGTTCCTATTCAGCAGCTGATAGGTTACATCATCTGACAACTGTCTTTCCATCTCTTCCCTATAGTAGGCCTTGATCAATACTACTAATCTACCCCCCTTATCAGCTGGACGTATAACCACACCCTTCTCATTCTCAAGATCAGCTATGCCTTTTTTAATCCAATGAGGATAGGGGATCTTACGAATCTTTAAATTCTAGAAATTTTAAATAATTGAAATACTTTTTAATATTCGGTGTTTCACCATGTATTTTATATGTATTTAAATAGTTGGCATGCTCAATATTGGATCTATTTATGTAGGTATATTAGTGGATTATTGGTTGATGAGGCGACCAAGAAGGTGGAAGAAGTGGGCAGGCTCCATTTCTATTTTTATTTTATTTTATGCATATATTGTTTATGAATGGTGTCCCTGGTTGCCTCTCATATTGATGACTCCCTTCCTTTTGGTATAACTGCATCTGGTGTTGCGAGCGCCGCTGTGGTGGTGTTGTGAGGGAGTGATCGGGTAATATGAGGGCGCGCACTGTTGGTATGGTGAGGTACATAATGGATGGGATGATATGCTGGCCCCACCCCTGCTGACAAAGTCTTTGTTTGCCGTAACGTGTATGTGGCGGAGCCTGCGCACGGATGCCACATCTTGCTCAGTCTCACGGAAGTTGAATAGATGAGCCTGTTCTAGCCGCACTGCTGAATGCCTTGATTGTGAGTGGATTTTATATATCGTATGTTAAATAAACAATTTTACAGAGGGCACTAGAAAGTGTCTTCCTTGTTTTTCATATCCTTGTATATACCGTGAAGCAGTGTATCCCAGAGTAAAGAGGAGGAAGGAGAGGAGTGATGTTTTACCCTATCTGACACCTCTAGGTGTAAAGTGTATTTGACTCATTGGATTATATGAGTGAGATATTAAGGTGAGCTGCTTTTGTGCACAGATTGAAGCGCACTCTATCACCTGTTAATGTGGATTGATGCACCAGCACATTAGTTGCCTACTGGCACGGCACGGAGGGATTTTGTTTATGTTTAGTGTCTTATAACACACGCTTTACATGGACTTTATTTAATGTGTGTTTATGCACTTGATTGATGACACATGTTTTATATGAATTTTCACTTGTTTATTTAGTCATATTGTTTGTTTATTTATTTATCACTCATTGTATTTTAATGCACAAGAGTATATAACTGGAAAATGGGTATGTATCAGAGCTGCTAAATAAATATGTGCAAAATATAATATAAAATATACCGCAGAATAAATAAATTGTGTAGCAGCGCGCCGCGACCTCGGAGCGGCCGCCACGGACTTCATAACATTGAAGTCTATGGCTGTCGCCTCCTGGTCGCCCCAAAGAAGCTCCGGACCCTTTTTCTAAGTCGGAGCGACTTGTGTCGCTCCTATTAGGACGGGTCCGCAGCTTCCCTATGGGAGGCGACCTACGGCGACCTGTGAGGCGACCAGGTCGCCTCACAGGTCGCCATAGTGTGAACGGGGGCTAAGTGTCCAGTGCTTTAGTAGCAACAATTATAAATAAATAAATAAATTAGTTAATACTCGATCATGAACAATAACTCAGTGCTAAACAAATTAAATGAAAAGTTCAATCTTCATCTTTAACAACTGCTCAGTGCTTGTCTGTGAAAACAGAAAATTTCCAAAGTGCTAGTGCTTGCTGGTGCGATCAGGTGCTCCCCTCTCAGTGTCCTACTCACCAGACAATCAATGGTCAATCGCCTTAAACAATCTTATTTTCCACTGATCACCAACGGCAGACTGCAGCACCATACACCGCTATTTCCTCTTAATTACACCGTATTACAGCAGCATTCGGCTGTAAGCATCCAAGATGGATGGGTCATCCAGGACCTGGATGGGGACTTCTTTAGGGCCAGATCTAGATTCACAGCTGTGAGCACAGTAGTTCCTTAATGGAATGATCCTGTCCCGATCAGACCCCCCTTAGTGTGGCAGTGACAGGTCAGCCTGTCTGTCCCCGCGGATGAAGATTATTTCACCCTTTAGTTAGGCCTTGCTCTATTCAGACCTCCTGGCAGTGCAGACTTGCAGCAACAGACAGCTCAGTGCCGTCATATGTAAACCTATATAAAATGTATAAAATATATACTATGTAAAAAATATAGATTGATATAATTGATTATTACTCATCATTCACTTAAATGTTTATACATATTTTTTCACTGATTTATTGGCGCTGCATTTTGTTATATTTATTCGGTTCTTTTGTGTTGAGGGGAAAACACTATATGTAAGCTGCCATTGTGTTTATTTAATTTATTTTGGGATTGCGCTGATTTAATTATTTAATTTTATAAGGTAAGTATAAAATGTTTACTATTTTTATAAAAAAAAAAAAAAAAAAACAGACTTTACAATAACTTAAAGTTTATCAATAAGGGTCCTTTCACACGGCCGGTCCGTGTGTCCGCAAATCATCCTATTTTTTTGCGGATGATTTGCGGACAAAGTGAATGGCACTGCGGATGTCAGCGGAATACCATCCGCTGACATCCGATTTTCCTCCTTTCAGTTCTGTTCCGTTTTTTCGAATGGAACAGAATCCTATTTTTTCATCCGTGTAAAAAACGGAAAGGAAGGAAAATCGGATGTCAGCGGTATCATCCGCTGACATCCGCAGTGCCCATAGACTTACATTATGTCCGCATATCATCCGCAAATGGATAAGATGATATGCGGGCACACGGAGCAGATGACAGAAATGTCATCCGCTCCGTGAAAAAAAAAAAAAAAGTCCCGCAGCGGACTAAAGCAGCGGAGCGGCCGTCTGAAAGGACCCTAAGTAAGGTAGCGCTGCACTTTTTTGGGGTTTTGTTTTGCTTTTGATGGTGTGGGAACACATAACAGTGCTTAGCATCAAGCCTTTTACTGACATTTTTTTTTTTTTGCCTCCAGTAGTTTATTGTAAATAGCATAGTGATTATGAATTATACTAAAGATCGGCATGTGGCACTATTAAACATCGACCGATTTCAGTTGTGCCCCACCAGGCTGGCCCCACATGGACAATGGGCTGCTGAGCTACTATCCCCATCCCTGCACTCCAGCTGGACAAGGTAGGGAGGGGGTGGGGGTTGGATAGGGCTGTAAGGTAAAATGACCACAGGGGGGGGGGGGGATGAGAGGGTTGGAAAATTGCTAGGTGGCGAGAAGAAACATATGAACTGCTCAATAGGGTGGCAAAAGAACCCTGGAAGTAAGATGAATGTTGATTGTAGCTGGTGAGTGGGTTAGATGATGACAAGGTGGTGTAGGTGGATGACAGTTGTGGATTAGGGGCTGTAAATAGAAGAAGGAAATGGAGAATGAGTGGGGTAATCAGTAAAGTGATGTTAGATATGAGAAGGACATGAGGCTGGAGAAACATGCAGGGTAGGTAGGTAAAGCAGAGGATGAGTGACAGCTGTCGGGAGGAAGAATGAATGGATGACAGGCTGGAAGGTTTTGTAAAGCAAAGGTGGATAAGAGAGAGCCCTGGGGCACTGTTAGCCATGTCTAGTAGGAGAGTAAAGCGGAGAGCTACGTGTGCTGCTGCCAACAGTCGGTGTGGCAAAATTGTGTTAACGATGGGAGGGGTTTAAGGGGATGGTTCAATAAAACAAGTTCAGTCTGTCCCCAGTACCACCCCCCACCCCCCGGGTCAGTCTGTCCTCCAGTATAATCCTTAACCTCCTTCAGATCAATCTGTCCCCTAGTATAACCCACCTTGGTCAGTCAGTCTGTATGACAGACAGACTGACCCCAGTACAAACCCCACAGTAGTTTCACAAATGTTTATCAAATTACTGTTTTCACTAAAACTACACTAAAATCATTATTAGCACACATCAACACAACATAGCTTACAAAATTCCTGTTACCCGCCGCTTTTCCCTGTGTGGACATCATATGGCATTGCCAGGTTTACGTGGTTTTACTGGGAGGGTGCCTGCAGCTTCAGACATCTTTCTGAGTTTAAAGTTTTCAGGAGGTTATGCTGTTACTTGTAGAAGTGATTCAAGCGGCTGCACAGCCACTCAATCACAGGCAGCAGGAGGGGCTTCTCGACCCCCCCCCCCCCCCCATCGCTGCCACCCTTCCCAGGCTCTACTATCCCATCGGGGAGCCTGGGACCGCTCCAACTAGCGGCATTCTGTGGACTGCACAGAGAAAAATGGACATTGTTCCTCCCTCTCTGTGGCCCCAGAAACAATGTGGATTTTGTCACTTCTGGTTTTGGTACTGTGTTTACTGGCAGGTTATCAGCCGGGGAAACCAGCTGTTCAGGCTAATTGCTATCTGATCGGCTGCTTTGGATACCAGAGGAGGAATCTGGGGTCTAATGCACCTCAGATCTCTCCATGAAGAGGATCTGTCACAGCCCGTGCCATCACAAGGGATATTGTTAATCCCTTGTGATAGCATTAGAGTTAATTGAAAAAGTTTCAAAAACTTTTAAACAAAAGAAATAAATAAAACGTTTTTTTAATGCGCATACATAAGTCCCATATGCATGTGAAAAAGACAATCGCACCACATGTGAGATATTGCTGCAAATTTCAGAGTGAGAGCAAAAATTCTAGTAACAGACCTCCTGTGTAACTCTAAACTGGTAAAAGCTTTTAAAGCGTCACCTATGGAGATTTTTAGGTACCATAGTTCGGCACTGTTTCACGGGTGTACACAATTTTAAATGTAACATATTTTGTATCTATTTACTTTGTGTAACATAATATTTTACATTTTACCAATAAATGGGGTATTACATTGTGTTTGTGTGCACTAAACTTTATTACATTTTATTTTTTTTATAAAACAAAAACACTGCACAAATACCATTGACATAAAAATTGCATCACCCACCATTTTATTCTATAGGGCCTCTGCTTAAAAAATATATATATAATGTTTGGGGGCAGGGCTTGACAAATTTGCTTTGAATCTAAGAGCCAGCTTAAAAAGTTAGGTCATAGTTTTTTTTTTTTTTTTTTTTTTTTTACCACTTGCCTACTGGTTACTTTCACTCCCTTCTTGCCACCGCCAATTTTCAGCTTTCAGCGCTGTCACGCTTTGAAAGACAATTGCGCGGTCATGCAACACTGTACCCATATTACATTTTTATATTTTTTTACACATAAATAGAGCTTTCATTTGGTGGTATTTAATCACCACTGAGTTTTTTAGTTTTTGCTAAATACATGAAAAAAGACTGAAAAGTTTGAAAAGTTGCATTGAGGCTGCACTGATGGGCACTGGTGAGGTTGCACTTATTGGCACTGGTCAGGCTGCACTGATGAGGCTGCACTAATGGACACTGATGAGGCTGCACTAATGGGCACTGATGGGACTGCACTGATGAAGCTGCACTGATGGGCACTGATGAAGCTGCACTGATTGGCACAAGTGAGGCTGCACTAATTAACACTGATGAGGCTGCACTGATGGGCACAGCTGGGGCTGCACTGATGGACGCTGATGGGGCTCCACTGATGGGCACTGATGAGACTGCACTAATGGGCACTGTTGGGACTGCACTGATGGGCACTGATGAGGCTGCACTATTGGGCACTGACAGGACTACACTGATGGGCACTGATGAGGCTGCACTGATGGGCACTGATGAAACTGCACGAATGGGGCTGCACTAATGGGCACTGACAGGGCTTCATTGATGGGCACTGATGAGGCTGCACTGATGGACACTGATGAGGCAGCACTGATCGGCATTGATGAGGCTGCACTGATGGGACTGCAGTGGGGCATGGTAAAACATTACAGGTCCAAACAGACCCCGGATGTCTCTTTTTGAGACAGAGCGTCCCTATTCCCTTTCTCTGCAGTCTCAGTCACACTGTGTATGAATCAATAGAAGTCTCTACGCAGAGGCTCCTATTCATTCACAAAACTGAAGCAAAGTAAACATAGTTTACTCTGCTTCAGTGATGATGAGTAAACACAGGATTGATCGGTACCGATTGCTCACTGTATTCATTTGGGAAGGGGCTGGTAAAAATTAATTTTTACCACCCCTCCCCGCTCTTCATCCTGAACACCAGCAGGCACACTGATCTCCTGCCCCAGCAGTAGCTACAGCCGGTGGGAGGGGGAGGATTAGAACCCAGCCAGCAGCTGCAGAGAGGTGGGCGCAGCTTGGTACTTTATGGGGAGCCCAGGACTGAAGGTGCGGGAGCGCCATAGAGGCAAAAGGATCTTTGGAGAGAACTGGATTTCCCGGCACAAAGCTCCCCTACAGTAGCTGAAGCTGGCCAGATGGAAGTCAACCAGCGGCGCTGCAGGGAGGCGGAAATAAGCATTGGTGGGGGGGGGGGGCAGTACAGGGGTCAGGGCAGTGAGAGGATCTATTTTAAGAGTTAAGTCCCGTGCAGCGCTCCAAGCTGGCAGGTAAGAGGGAGGAGAAGGCTCACAGGGCATTGGTGATGGGGGAAGGAAAGAGCATTGGGGAAAGGAAAGAGGGGATATCCGGAACCACAGGTGGAGCAGTAAGGGAGAGAAGAAGATGTGGGAACGCTTGCTAGAGAAAACTACAGATGGGACGTGCCGAGACCGATGGCTGGGGGAATAAGAGGAATAGCAGCCACCAGTCTTACAAACAGGAAACCACAAAGAAGTAACAGGCTATTACAGAGTACAGTGAGCTAACAAGAATATGAATGACATATTCATCTTATACAACTGTGGGTAAAGGTTTGTGTATATGGGATTGTACATAGTTATATAGTTACATAGTTAGTGAGGCTAAAAAAAGACATCAGTCCATCCAGTTCAACCTATGATGTGTGTGTGTGTTTGCTTTTAACCGTAAATTGTATACCCCTGTATGTTGTGGTCTCTAAGGTGCCCATCTAATAGTTTTTTGAAACTATCAATGCTTCCTGCTGATACAACTGCTTGTGGAAGAGAATTCCATATCCTTACCGCTCTTACAGTGAAGAACCGCTTACGCATTTTAAGGTTAAACCGCCTTTCCTCTAGTTTTAGTGAGTGGCCATGTGTCTTATTGTATTCCCTTACTCTGAATAGTTTGTTCCTTATGCTAGGGTCGCCAGTACAGTATTTGTACATTGATATCATATCCCCCCTCAATCGTCTCTTCTCCAGAGAGAATAAGTTCAGTGCTTGTAGTCTTTCCTCATAGCTGATGTCCTCCATTCCCCTAATTATTTTTGTTGCACTTCTCTGGACTCTTTCCAATTCCAGCACATCCTTCCTGAGGACCGGTGCCCAGAACTGGACAGCATACTACAGATGTGGCCGGACCAGAGTCTTGTAGAGCGGGAGAATAATCTCTTTATTTCTGGAGTGCATCCCCTTTTTTATACATCCCAGTATTCTGTTGGCTTTGCTTGCAGCGGCTTAGCATTGCATGCCACTGCCAAGCCTGTTGTCTACCAGTACCCCCAAGTCTTTTTCCATCCTAGACTCACCCAGAGGTTCCCCCCCTAGTGAGTAGCTTGCTTTCTGATTTCTGGCCCCCAAGTACATTACTTTACATTTTTCAACATTAAACCTCATCTGCCATGTAGTTGCCCACCCCGTTATTTTGTTCAGGTCCGCTTGTAAGGTTTCCACATCCCGCATAGAAGATATTGGCAAGCTTAGTTTAGTATCATCCGCAAATACTGAGATTGTACTAGATATCCCCTCCTCTAGATCATTTATGAATAAATTAAACAGGATTGGTCCCAGGACAGAACCCTGGGGGTCCCCACTTTCCACACCCGCCCAATCCGAGTACTCCCCATTAATCATCACCCTCTGGACTCTCCCCTGGAGCCAGTTCTCTATCCAGGTACTCACCTTATGGTCCATACCTACCTTCCTTTGTTTGTACAGTAAGCGTTTGTGGGGAACGGTGTCAAAGGCCTTTGCAAAGTCCAGATACACCACATCCACAGGCTTTCCTTTATCTAGGTGGCAGCTCACTTCATCGTAGAAGGTTAATAGATTGATTTGGCAAGAACGATTTTTCATAAATCCATGCTGATTACTACTAATAATACAGTTTTCATTACTAAAGTCTTGTATGTGGTCCCTTAACATCCCCTCCAAAATCTTGCAGACTACTGATGTTAGGCTGACCGGCCTATAGTTACCCGGGATACACCTCGGCCCCTTTTTAAATATTGGTACCACGTTGGCTTTTTTCCAATCAGCTGGCACCATACCCGTCTGTAAACTATCCTTAAAGATCAAGAATAATGGTCTGGCAATCACCTGACTGAGCTCTTTAAGAACCCTCGGGTGCAAGCCATCCGGTCCCGGTGATTTATTTATGTTAAGTTTCTCTAGTTTAGTTTTAAGTCTATCTTCTGTTAGCCATAGCGGCACTTCCTGAGGTGTGTTTAGTTCGGCCTTACAAGCTAGGTTCGTGTAGCCCCCCGATTCTTATGTGAAGACTGAAGAGAAGAAATTATTTAACACTTCTGCCTTTTCTCTGTCCTCAGTGGCCATATTTCCTTTGTCATCTTTTATGGGGCCAATGTGTTCTGGCCTTGCTTTCTTACTGTTTATATACTTAAAGAACTTCTCGGGGTTCTTTTTACTCTCCTCCGCTATATGTCTCTCGTGTTCTATTTTAGCCGCCCTGATTTCGTTTTTACATTTCTTATTACACTCTTTGTAATGCTTAAATGCTGCCAATGACCCTTCAATCTTGTATTTTTTGAAGGCCTTTTCTTTAGCACTAATATGCATTTTTATGTTGGAGTTTAGCCACCCAGGGTTTAATTTTGCTCTTTTAAATTTATTTCCCTTTGGAATGCACTGGTCAATCCCCTTGTTAAGTATGCTCTTGAAGCACTCCCATTTTTCCTCCGTGTTCTTTGTTCCCAGGGTTCTATCCCAATTGATATTTTCTAGCAGCGAGCGCAGTTTTGGGAAATTGGCTCTTTTGAAATTCAGTGTCCTTATATTACCCCTCTGCTTCCTATAACTGTAATTAATACTGAAACTTATTGACCTATGGTCACTATTTCCTAGGTTGCCCCGTATTTCTATATCCGTGAGCAGGTCTATATTGTTGGTAATCAGTAGGTCAAGTACCGCATTGTTTCTCGTTGGTGCATTCACCATCTGACCCATGAAATTATCCTGCAAAACTTTTAGGAACTGCCTAGCCTTGGCTGAGTGTGCGGTTCCTTCTGCCCTGTCTATATCAGGATAATTAAAGTCCCCCATTATAATGACATTTCCCATCCTTGCTGCCAATCCTATCTGTAAAAGGAGGTCCGCCTCCCCCTCCTCCCTCTGGTTGGGGGGTCTATAGCATACGCCCAATATTACCTTCCCCACCGTGCCTTCCCTTTGAAGCTCTACCCAAAGGGATTCTGCCTCGTCCTTAGCTCCATTATTAATATCATCCCTCATATTTACCTGTACACTGTTCTTAATATACAGACATACCCCTCCCCCTTTTTTACCTTCTCTGCGATAAAGGGAATACCCCTGAATGGTCGCCATCCAATCATGAGAGCTGTCGAACCAAGTCTCTGTTATCCCCACAAAATCTAAGTCCTCCTCAAACATCAGTAGCTCCAGCTCTCCCATCTTGTTGGCCAGGCTTCTGGCATTGGTATACAAACCTCTTAATTTTGACCGGTTACATATATCCTCATTTGATGCTTTTAGGCTGCTCTCTTGATTTTTCCCCATACCCACCCTGGGTATAGGAGCTCCGAACACCCTACCGCTAATGCCCCCATTTCTGCCCTCTGAAACTTACTTTCCACTGGCTAATTCTACATCTGCACCCTCCCCCCCATCACCTAGTTTAAAAGCCCCTCTAACTTTTTGGCCATCTTCTCACCCAGTACGGCTGCACCCTCCCCATTTAGGTGCAATCCGTCCCTACCAAAGAGCCGGTGGCCGACTGAGAAGTCGGCCCAGTTCTCCAGGAACCCGAAACCCTTGTATGTTTTTTTTTCCCCTCTTTTATTGGTTGAACTAGATGAACTTCAGTGAAGGTAACAGATCAGCAAACAGGACATGTAAAAAAAGATTTTGCCCGGAGTTCTCCTTTAATTTATTGGATGTAGGTAATGACAGATTGTAAAAATATAAAATGTAGCAAGTTGTCAATACCCTTTGGAATCATCTGTAGACAGTTTGAAAAACACATTTTTTTCTAGAGGCAAAGAAAGATCCTGTGCTTAAGAAACTCAAAGATACCTTTAAAAAAGAGAAAAACTAAAAGATAAGAAATTAGAGAAAAAAAAGGTTCCCTGAAATATAGACAATTTAATACCCATGATAAAAATGTATTTCAAACATACCCTCAGAGGACATACTTTACTAACCATCTCAATGTGATTTCTAGTCACCCTGCAGCTGTAAATGTATGACAGTTCTTAAGGTGTTGTTTCATAAATGTTTGCATGGTTCCATTATACACAGATGTAGGAAGGTAAACCCAGAAAGAGCAGTACAGACATGCAGCATACAGAAAATTTTGAAATAAGGTAAACAATGTATTATGCGCATGTTGAATTACATTTGTTGAAATAGTCATGTCCCTATACTACCTTTTAAAGACCCATATTTTCAGTATCTCATATATTAAAGATCTATATTTTAGGTATCTATATATAAAATCCTATGTTTTAGGTATCTCATATAGTAAAGGTCTTAATTTTAGGTATTACCTATATAGTATACAGTTTTCTAACATTTGGAAAAACCAATTATTGTGAAAATCCATTTTGGATGCTCAGTTTTCCTTTTGAGATCAGTTGGCAAGGTGGTGTCTCCAAAAACCACAGTGTTTCTGCTGAAATTATACTAACCTGATCTGTTAGGAATGGATGAAATGATTATTTATTTTTGGTGGTTGCATATGGAAGCTGTTTTTGTCATTCACTTTTGGCACCTCTACTTTAGGCACATGATAAGTACTGTATGTTGCTGTAGGGTTAACTTCAGCATTACAGATTAGACAAGGGATTCGTTCATGCAAGGTTAGTATGAGGTGATTAATCTGGGGGTTTCATTTAAGGTTGGGGAATATGACATTTTAAAGCTAATATTTACATTTCTGATTAAGAGTTAAAGTGTTATTAAAGTGGAGTTTCGGCCACAAAAAACATTTTTCAATGAAAATACCCCCGGGACAGTCAGGGCTAGTACATTCCACAATGGATATCCTCTGATCTGTCCCGGTTCGCACTTACCTGCAAGAAGAAATACTCATTTTTAAAATTTCTTCTCCAGCGTTGCCAGAGATGGCAACGCTGGAGAAGAAATTTTAAAAAAATCTTTTCTGATCCTCCCCTTTTTCCACAGTCCCCAATCCATTTCCTTATGGAGCAAAGCCTTGCAGGCAAGCTGCACATGCTCAGTTTGGTGTGTATTGCTAGAGAGTTTTTCTTGAGAGAGTGCATGTGATCAGCACAGGGCCAATAAGCACTGTCCAGAAAGAGGGTCAGTGGTTCTGCAGCCTTATAGGACAGTCGGAGCAGAATGAAAACTCCTCCTACAAGCTTTAACCAGACACTGATAGAAGTCACAAGACTGCTCTAACTACCGATGACAAAACATATTTAGCAGTTTATATTTTTATATTTACGAAAACTATTGCATTTCCATGTTCTGTGTACTGTGGGAGACCAGATATAGTGGATGCAGGGTCCTGGGTTTAGTAACACTTTGGGGTGAAGATGAAATGTTAGGACCATGTTGCTGAGGAGGGGGGAAGACAGCAATACTGCAAAAATGTAATGATTGGTGGGGCTGGTTGTGGATTGGGGACTCGCTTTGGTGCAGATTTGGGGGCCACTTTAACAAGGTTATCTATGCTGCCCTGTTTTATCGAACTTAGACCAAGTAATGGATCTATATATCCCCTGCAAGGGCTACACCGCTATGTTTAATGTTTTGTTTTTGGTTTTACTGTTTTGTACTGTATACCAAATACTTTAATAAATAGATTTGGAAAAAAAATTGTTACGACCATGTTAGGTGTAGTAAACTGGATCTAAAACAAAAAAAACAAACAAACAAAACCTTTTTCCCCTTCCAGATACTGGAGTGGGGGGGGGGGGGCTCCTTGTGGTGTCTGTAGTGGCTGTTTAAGAAAAGGGAATGGGATGCATTTGCTTTAAGCAGATAAACCAGAGGACCTGAAGTCCAAAAGGAACATTGGGTAGGTTATAGGGTTGAAGGTTATTGTTAAGGGTTCGGGTAGGTGTTGTTAACTCCTAACAGAGTTGTATAAAGTACTCAAAACCCATACTTGAGTAAAAGTACAAGTGCTCGATCAAAAAGTGACTTGAGTAGAAGTGGAAGTGCTCTATCAAAAAGTGACTTGAGTAGAAGTACTAAAGTATTCAACATTTTTTGTACTTAAGTATTGCAAGTAATTTTTTTTTAAATTTTGCTACTCAAGTACTGAAAGGTAAAAGTACCAGTAGTTTTGAAAAAAAAAATGCTACTCAAGTACTGAAAGTAAAAGTACAAGTACTGTGTTATATAGTTATTAAAGAAAGAAGTCAAAAGTTTGAACATCATATTGTTTTTTATTATTTCAAATGCAGCTTTTATTTATACATACAGTAGCATTTATTTTCGTATGCGCTGATAATACACATTTTTTTGAGCTTCATGAAACCTGCCATCTACTGTTCTGGCAGTGGTAATTTTTATAATAGTAACGAGTAACTATGCAGCACAAAAAAAAAAATATCGGAGTAGAAGTATTGAAATCATTGAAAAAATGTAGCGAAGTAAAAGTGGAAGTAGGAGAAAAAAATTCTACTCTAGGAAAGTACAGATACCGCCTTTCGGTACTTAACCACTTAAGCCCCGGAGGATTTGGCTGCTAAAAGACCAGGGTTTTTTTTGTGATTTTTTACTGCGTGACTTTAACGGACAATTGCGCGGTCGTGCGACGCTGTACCTAAACGAATTTGATGTCCTTTTTTTCCCACAAACAGAGCTTTCTTTTGGTGGTATTTGATCACCTGTGCGATTTTTTGATCATGCGCTATAAACAAAAAAAGAGCATCAATTTTGCAAAAATAACAATATTTTTCAAATTTTTTTATATGAAATTCCTCCCCAAAAAAATGTAAAAATCTAAATTTTTTAACATTTTCGGCCAATTTGTTTTATGCTACATATGTTTGGTAAAAAAAATCGCAAAAAGCGTATTTTGATTGGTTTGTGCAAAAGTTAAAGGGAAAGATTTTTGTCATTTTTGGTGGTTTTTTTTTTAACGCGTAATGGCGGCGATCTGCGATTTTCTTTTCGGTACTGCGACATTGCGGCGGACAGATCGGACCCTTGACTGACATTTTTGACACTTTTGGGGTTACCAGTGACATTACTGCAGTAATCAGTGCTATAAATATGCACTGTTACTGCAAAAATGACACTGGCAGGGAAGGGGTTAACTGTATTGTACAGGGAGGGGTTAAGTGTGTCCTAGGGGTGTGATTCTAACTGTATAGGGACATTGCTATTGGTGTAAAAACAAAGATCAACGGTCCTACATAGTAGAACCGTCTGATCTTCATTTTTACACCAGGGAGAATGACGGGCGGCTTTTTTACATAAGCCGCTCCGCCTTTCTCCCTTCACCAGAGCGATCGTAGTGTGACCGGCGGACATCGGGTCCGCAGGTCACACGCACTGACTTGTCAGTGAACGAGCAGCAGCGGGCGCGCGCCCGCCCGCAATTGGCTCTCAAGTCAGTGACAGGCGAGTGACGTATCCATACGTCACTCTGCCTGGCCGGGGCTGACCGACGCAGTATATAGTCGTGCGGCGGTCGGCAACCGGTTAAGTACAGTAGTGAAGTAGTTCTACTTAGTTACTATACATCTCTGACTCCTAACCTTTGGGTTTATGTGCCAAAAAACAACTACTGAGGGTGGCTATTATATAATCTTTGTGGGTGTCTGTTTAAAGAGCAGCTTTATATACTTTTAGAAAAGAGCCAGCTACTTCAATGCCCATTCTGTTTCCATTTCTGCTATGTCATGTGTACAATTCCTTTAATACAAGCTGAAATATTGCTTATCTTTTTTTTTTTTTATGGTTAGAGCTTAAAAACTAATTTTAAATTCGTTTTTCTTCTTTTGCGTCGGGTTAATAATACATTTTACTTATTAGTATTTGGTATTATTTCATCCGTTGTATCTGCTTTGTTGAAAAAAAAAAAAAAAGGTGCATTGTTTACAGCAGTCAATAGCTCAAAGTCTCAATACAGAATTGAATGAGTGGGAGCTCTCTCTCTGCCTTACTAGTGAGGGGTCACCTTATTAAATATTCAGATAATGAGAGAGCATGAAGACAAACAGCCTTTGTTGCCTTCTCACACTATGTTATTCCAGTGCATCCTATATGGTATTCCACTGTAATGAGTGCATCCTATATGTTATTCCACTGTAATGAGTGCATCCTATATGTTATTCCACTGTAATGAGTGCATCCTATATGTTATTCCACTGTAATGAGTGCATCCTATATGTTATTCCACTGTAATGAGTGCATCCAATATGGTATTCCACTGTAATGAGTGCATCCTATATGGTATTCCACTGTAATGAGTGCATCCTATATGGTATTCCACTGTAATGAGTGCATCCTATATGGTATTCCACTGTAATGAGTGCATCCTATATGGTATTCCACTGTAATGAGTGCATCCTATATGGTATTCCACTGTAATGAGTGCATCCTATATGGTATTCCACTGTAATGAGTGCATCCTATATGGTATTCCACTGTAATGAGTGCATTCTATACTAAATGTTTATTTTCAAAACAAAGATTGTATATAGACAGTAAAAATCAAGCAAAAAGCCTATACACAAAAATACCTAAAACCAATACAGTTTCTTATTACCAGAAGGAGAAATGTTTTTGACTTCTGTTTCTTCAGAGTGATCAGGTAATATGCTCTATGAGAACATGCACATAAGAATTAGTCACTAAGTCTAAGGTGCGCTTTACATAATAATTAGAAGTATACAGATAACACCCATATGACCAAGTTCAGTGGTAGAAATAACATGTTGTAGGCTGTCACAAGATGTGTTTTTTGAGGACATTACACACCTTGACACATTGCTCAGTTTTATATAGGATCAATTTTCATCCTGTTATATGGGACGGCAGGAAGGAGTTTGCTTGTAAACATGACTACCCTTTAATAACAATTTTTTTTTTTTTTTTTTTTTTATATATAACTAAATAAATAAATAAATAAGGCACTCGGACACTTCGTTGGATGGAAAAGGCCGCGGCTTATTTTATTAGCTGGTACAAACTTTAAATACTCAACCAACAATATTTTCTTTAACATATTCAAATACAACCAACCCAGTCATGAACAACTCGGGTTGTACAAGAATAAAATTATCATTAATTTTAGCAATTATCCAAAACACCATTCATAAAACATAACTTACACAACAAAAAACGTCCCCCTCTGATACAGAGGTGACCCAACCAGACTAATATTGTAAGCCGCGACAAACCTAAAGGGAGGGAGGGAGGGGAAAAGCAGGTGAGGATTT
Source organism: Pelophylax lessonae (assembly GCF_965119305.1). Taxonomy (NCBI): domain Eukaryota; kingdom Metazoa; phylum Chordata; class Amphibia; order Anura; family Ranidae; genus Pelophylax; species Pelophylax lessonae. The sequence continues at coordinate 288,062,641 of NC_138769.1, forward strand.
TTGAAGAGATTGAGCTGTGAGGGCTCGGGCGGACCATTAAATAGCCCCCCTTCTGAGGTAGCCTTCCTCCCATAGGAGGGAGAGTGTGGGCGTGGATAGGGGCTCATTCGCTGGAACCACTACTCTAACTAAAAACTGCCTAGTTACTGCAACTAGTTTTGCCCAGCTACACCTGAGGCGGGAAAACCTGAGCAGGAAAGCCAGGAAAACAAGCCTTAGGGTCAAAAGTTCACTAACCCCTGACATAGCTTACCAGTATAACCCATATTAAAATGGCCTCACTAATGCTAACTACCATACTCTCACCCTTCCACCATCCCATAAGAAAGGGGGGCTTATATTAGCCCCCTTTCTCATATGGGACGGCAGGAAGGAGTTTGCTTGTAAACATGACTACCCTTTAATAACAAATTTTTTTTTTTTTTTTTTTATATATAACTAAATAAATAAATAAATAAGGCACTCGGACACTTCGTTGGATGGAAAAGGCCGCGGCTTATTTTATTAGCTGGTACAAACTTTAAATACTCAACCAACAATATTTTCTTTAACATATTCAAACACAACCAACCCAGTCATGAACAACTCGGGTTGTACAAGAATAAAATTATCATTAATTTTAGCAATTATCCACCAGACAGGCGATCCTCATCGCCTGTCACCACACCCCCGAAGCGCGGCCAGTTCTATCATAGTACCAAGGTTGGCGTTGAAAATGTCCAACCCAATGTTTGAAAGGTGGACCCCATCGTCCCTGTAAAGACCACGGATGCCACCCTCCAAGTCCGAGTGCCTATATGACAAAATATCGCTCTGAAGCAAAAATTTTTCCAAAGCTTTATTGACCCTCTTTCTGACTCTGCCTAAAACCTTAAGGTAACCAGCAGACCACACCAATCTTTGAATTATTTCTGAAAAAACTATGACCGTACCAGGCAAGATCTGCTGCACCCGGAGTAGATCATCCCGGATCTGAAAAATCAAACTAAGGGTCTTCACACTACCCACATCGTTACCACCCAGATGTACAACCAAAATGTCAGGGGGGGGGCGGTTGACAAGTAACCCATCTAAAGTAGTCAATAACTCCACCCACCGCATACCCCTCTTACTAAACCAAAATAACTGAAATCTGTTTCCATCCAGGCCAAGATGATCTGAGTAAATCCTCCTCTTTGCTCTCAGGTGAGCCCAGTGCACGAAGGAGTGCCCCACTATCCAAACTCGTAGCCGATTACCTGGAAGGATCAAAAACAAGGTTATGGCGAACATAAGAAGTATAGCAGTCAGACTTCCATCTCCCCAAACCCTTAATCTGACCAACCTCTAAACCCGACCTGGAGGCCTCAGTTGCTGCCCCAATTCTAAAAGAGTGGGAGGAAATTTTTAATGTACCCCATCCAAGCACATTTAAACATTTTTGCAGCACAGCATTGAACTGAAACTTAGTAAGGACTTTACCATCCCCATGAACTAGAAGCATACCAGTATGAGGAGGTCTAATATTCAAAAACTTTGAGACTAGGAAAACTGGGCACACAGGGGAACCTTGAAACCTATTTAAATGACACCAATGCCCGACGCCTGCTTGATCCGTTTTCGATTTGCGCAAAAATATGCTCAGCCTGTCAATATAGCAATGAACATCCTCTAATCTTAAACCAGAACCTCGAACCGCGGATACTGGTATAAGCTCAGATATTCGCAAGGCGGCAAAAAATAGCAATGAAAAAGCAGCCTTGAATAACGAAACTTCGTGGGTTGAGTAGCACACCCCGGACAAAGCATCACAAAGTTTGATTAAAATGTCTAAAGTGATAGGACGTCTCTGATCCGCAAATGAATTGGATTTCTTGTAACCCTTCATCGCCTGGCGTACCGAAAAAAACGAGGAGCAGGCCGGGAGGCCCTGCAACCTAACAAAAAATGACACTCCTGCTAAAATTTTTCCAATATGAGCCCAGGAATACTTTTTTCTAAACAATGAATTTAGGAAAAGAAGAACCAGCTCCTCAGAAAAAGCAGCATGAGGGCTGTTCACCGCATCCAGGAATTCTAGCCACATAGTAAAGGCTGCTTGGTAACCCGACCAAGAACTATGCGCCAAGGACTTCTCTACACACTCCGTCACCAACTCTAGACCAGGTCCCAGAGGTGAGCCGGGCATGGGGTACCCACGAGGTCCGCGTCTGGGAGCAGCTGAAAAAACTTTTGTACCTGCAAGCGAGACAGAGAGTCCGCCAGATCATTGTCCTTACCTGGGACATACGATGCCTTAATCCAGATATTAAAGGTTAAGCATTTAAAAACCAGATGCCTCAGCAGCGCAATGACCGGCGGAGATCTCGAGGTCAGACAATTAATTGCGTATAAAACGCCCTTATTGTCCGTCCTTACCAAAATCCGATGATTACTAAAAAATTCCCCCCATAGCTCCAGGGCCACCACGATAGGAAACAGTTCCAGTAATACCACATTTTTAACAAGTTTTAAACGTTTCCATCGTTCGCACCAACGCTCCGCGCACCAGTGCGTACGCCAGATGGCAGCGAAACCAACTGAACCCGCAGCGTCAGTGCGAAGAAGGAAATCCTTGTCCAGGACAAAATCTGATTGCCAAACTGCTTTGCCGTTGAAATGCAGTAAGAACTGAAGCCAAACCATTAAGTCTGCCCTCATCTCATGTGACACTCTGACATGGGCCGAGGGGGACTTCAGACCAGAAACAGCGAGATACAACCTTCTAGAGAAGGCCTTGCCCACAGGGATTACCCGTGAGGCAAAGGCCAACAACCCCAATAAGGACTGCATCTCTTTGAGGCAAACTTTCTTTTTCCTGATGACTAAAATTAACATACCTCTTAATTTTCGTATCTTGTCAGCCGGCAATCTGAACTCCATCTGGACCGTATCGATGGTGATTCCTAAAAATTCTAAACATGTGCATGGCCAAACAGTTTTTTCAGACGCTAAAGGAACCCCAAACGACTTGCAGAGCATGCAAAAGGTTCTAAGAATAAATTCACAGTCGGATGTACCAACCGTCCCCATAAACAGGAAATCATCCAGATAATGCATCACCTTGGATGACCCCGTCACCTGTTGTAGCACCCATTCCAAAAAAGTTGAAAAGCACTCGAAGTAGTAGCATGACAGGGAACAGCCCATGGGCAGGCACCTGTCAAAATAAAATTTGTCTTCAAAAAATATACCCAAAGAATTAAAGCAGGATGGATGCAGGGGCAACAGCCGAAAAGCTGACTTAATGTCCGCTTTTGCAAGCAATGCACCTTTACCTAAAGTTTTAATAATCACCAGCGCGTCCTCAAATGTTGCATAAGAAACAGACGCATCATCAGCATCAATCTCCTCATTCAAGGAAGCACCCCTGGGATAAGAGAGGTGATGTATTAGTCTAAAGGAATTCGGCTCCTTCTTTTGGACAATCCCAATGGGAGATATTCTGAAATTCCTAAAAGGAGGGTAAGAGAAAGGACCCACAAACCGACCTTCAGAGATTTCTTTATTTATCTTTTCCTGAACAACATCAGACATGTTAGTAACCGACTTTAAATTCTGAACAATTGTACAACCTAACCCAGAAAAACGCGGAAGGCGAAAGCCAAACTTGAAACCGTCAGTTAGTAGCTCCGCCTTCCACCGGTCTGGATACACCCGTAACCACGGGAGCAGTTCTGATACTTTCACTGGCGTTGGGGCCTTTTGGAAAACTTCCTTGCTGGGCCCCGGCCATTCTCCTAAAGCACTTTGCGACTGGATGTGCTCCAGCGCAAAATGCACACTCGTGCCGGTATTTACACGTACCTGGCCATCGACACTGCGAGTCGTTAAAACTGAAACATATCCCCCGCTTATAGGCTGGGGTACCTGCCACCTGCTGGGGAGGGACGGAAGGCACCCTAGGCTGAAAGGGCGGCCTTTGTGGCACAAATAAATCAAGCCACAAACCCACATCTTTAGTACCCCATTTAAGACTAGGGTGCACTGCCATTTTCTGCCTGAAAGCCATGTCGTAGTTAAACCACGCTACTCCTCCAAAGCTTTTATAAGCCTCTAGGATTATTTCTATATGGTGAAATAATCCAACGCTTTTAGCAGGGAACTTCTCACATAGGACAGAGGAGTAAATGCAGAATGCCTGCAACCAATTAAATATGGTTTTAGGCACAAACCTCTTCCTGTCCTCCTCTTCCTTCCTATCCACTTTTGTCATGAACTCCCTAGAGGAGGGTAGCAATGATAAAAGATCAACGTATACACCCTGCCAGATCTTTTCCTTTAAGGCATCAGGTAGGTGGAAACCCAAAGGGGAGACCTCACACGGCATTGATTCCTTCAGAAAACTTTCGGGCAGGTTCTGGGTCTGAGCTACCGAGAATACACTGTTGTCCCTAGTGGCGCCACTAGGTGGCAGCCAGACGTCACAAACGGCTGGAGTAACCTCCACAGGCTTCTGAACCTGTACAGATTGTACACATTTTTTAAAAAGATCAAAAATGACAGAATCAGACAGTACAATAGACTCACCACCCTGCGTGGGCTGATGGCCATGGGGGCTGGGATCCTCCTGCTCTGGTCCCGCTGCATGATGCTCCTGCATCACCGTGCTGGGAAGACATCCTCCGACCTGGGGAGAAGCTGCGCTCTGCTGGACAGCCGGCGCCCATCCGCCAGTCTGGGGTCCCGATGCCGACAAGGGGGGCGGCATGAAGCCCGCCGACGAGCTCCGGTTCCTGACGTCTGCATCCTCGTCCGGTCCATCTTCCTCCGCTCTTCCGAATCTTCCGACCGCGGAGCGCCGTCCAGCTGAAGGGGAAAATCTTCTCCTCTGTGTTCTCCGCCTCTTCGTGGGGCCGACCGCCCCGGAACTTCTTCCTCTTCCGGAGTCACGGCCGACGTCAGAGGTCCGGTGACCGAACGAGTCTCCCGGCGGACATGACGCGGCAGCGTGACCTATGACAGAAGCCTCTGACCTCCCGGGTGACGGCATCACTTCCTCCGCCGCCGCCGCTGCTGATGTAGATGCAGCCGAACCTCCGGAACCCGGGTCCCGCGGCAACTGAAGGCACCTACGGATCCAGGCATCGCCTCCCTCCTCTCCTGCCCTCTCGATAAGCTGCCTAAGGAGACTCATAACTGCCCAGATGCTCCCGAAGACCACCGCACGCAAGAAGAAGAAGAAAAGCAGGTGAGGATTTTTGAAGAGATTGAGCTGTGAGGGCTCGGGCGGACCATTAAATAGCCCCCCTTCTGAGGTAGCCTTCCTCCCATAGGAGGGAGAGTGTGGGCGTGGATAGGGGCTCATTCGCTGGAACCACTACTCTAACTAAAAACTGCCTAGTTACTGCAACTAGTTTTGCCCAGCTACACCTGAGGCGGGAAAACCTGAGCAGGAAAGCCAGGAAAACAAGCCTTAGGGTCAAAAGTTCACTAACCCCTGACATAGCTTACCAGTATAACCCATATTAAAATGGCCTCACTAATGCTAACTACCATACTCTCACCCTTCCACCATCCCATAAGAAAGGGGGGCTTATATTAGCCCCCTTTCTCATATTCCAGGTATATTAAAAAATAGAATAAGACTTTTTAATTTATTCTAGATTATTAATTATTAAGATTTTTTATTTATAAATGGGAGCCTATAACAGTAAGCAACCAGCACTACTATAAAAAAAAAAAAAAAAAAAAAAGGAAAAGATTATAATCAAAACATTCCTTTAAAAGTAATTGTGTTTTAAAAACAAAATGAGTGCTATTTGCAGCTCTGTAAATGAACATGCTTACCACATGTTTTGACTCGCGATGTTAATTTAAGGGGGTTTCCAGGTTGTTGAAAAACTCTGACTTCGTGGTTGCTTTCCCACATACTTTTTTGTTTATAAGCAGTGGAAATGTGGGCTGCTTTTGTGTTCATTTGTGTGGAGAATTATTATTACATTGAATTGGCTGCTTTTCTATATTACACCTGAAAATACAAAAAGTTTTATAAAAAAAAAAAAATTCCAAGATTCAACATATGACTAACAATTGCTTCACAGATGCACATTTATGCCACAAATCCATAAGCCAAAACAAAAGGAGTAACCATCCTCCTCAGTAAAGATTCACCTTTCTTAGTGGAACAACAGCTTGCTGATCCTGAAGGCAGATATGTATTCCTGAAGGGTACCATAAATGGTAGGCCGATGACATTGGCAAATATCTATTTCCCAAATAAGGCACACATCACATTTTGTCAACTGATAATTGATGACCTCAAATGGTTTGCAAACGGATGCATTATACTAGGAGGAAATTTCAATATTCCTCTTAACCCAAGACAGGACGCGTCATCCGGGAAAAATATGCATTGCATACAAAATTCTGAAGGAAATAAAAACATTACTAAAATCACTGACTTTGATAGATTCATGGAGAACATTACACCCAAAGGAGAAAGATTTTACATTCTACTCAGCTCCACATAAACCTTATACCAGAATAGACCACCGCTTTATAATACAAAGGGGTATACCGAACCTAGAAAGAGCGGAAATTGGAATTATCTCACTTTTGGATCACGCACCAATTTCGATCTCACTAAATATGACCAATCACCATCCTCAAAAATGTAATTGGAGACTAAACGCTTCGGTTCTAACTGACCTCACAATACAATTCCAAATTCAGGAATCGATTCTGAACTTTTTCAAAACAAACTCCACAACAGAGGTATCACCAATGATAATATGGAAAGCCCATAAGAGTGTAATATGGGGAGAATTAATTAAATGGGGAGCCAAAAAAATAGAAAGAACGAGAAGAAAAATATTACAGACCTAACGGCTAAAGTAACACACCTTTGTAACGCCGAGTGCTCCGGGTCCCGCGGCTTCCCCGGAGCACTCGAGGCGCCCTGCGGGCAGCAGCGCTCCGGTCATCCTCCCCGACCGTGAGCCCTGTTCCCCTGAATCTCCAGTAACTTACTCGCCGGGTCCCGTCATCTCTTCCTCCCGGCGCACGCCGGGTTCCTTCCTGTCCTCCTCCCGGCGCGCGCGGCCCCGCTCCCTAGGGCGCGCGCGTGCCGCTGCATTGAGATTTAAAGGGCCAGTGCACCACTAATTGGTGCCTGGTCCAATCAAGTACAAATCATTTAAAAACCCACTTCCCCTTCCTGTCCTTGCCGGATCTTGTTGCCTTTGTGCCTTGAGAAAGCGTTTGGTGTATTTTCCCTGCCTGTGTATCAGACCTTCTGCCGTTGCCCCTGACTACGAACCGTTGCCGCCTGCCTTGACCTTCTGCTTCGTCTGACCCTGCCTTTGCCTTGTCCTTCTGTACCACGCCTGAATCAGCTGTCCGTGAGGTTGAGCCATTACCGGAGGATACGACCTGGTTGCTACCGCCGCAGCAAGTCCATCCCGCCTTGCGGCGGGCTCTGGTGAAAACCACTAGCAACTTAGAACCGGTCCCCTGGTACGGTCCACGCCATTCCCTCACTGACACAGAGGATCCACCCCTAGTGTCTTCTTTGGCCGCCATTCCGGACCCTGACAACCTTGAGCTACAACACAAACAATCATTAGCGCTGAAAACAGAACAAGAATTAATCGAGACCAGGAAGGCCTTACAACAATTACTAGACTCCAGGATGAAAAGATCCATTTTCCTAAAAAAATCCATCTACTACGAACATAGCGATAAAGGGGGCAAATTTTTAGCTAGAGCATTAAAAGAAACTAAAATGGCCAGCAACATTCATTGCATACATAACAAAGAAGGAAAACTGATATATATGACTCAAACAAAATAGCCGAGCTCTTCAATAAATATTATTCTAAACTATTTTTTATAACATACCACCACAAAATAAACCAGCAAACTTAGCGGAGACTAGAGAAAAAATAATTAGAGACTATCAAGTCCAATGCAAAATGCCTACCCAATCCCAAAAAGAAATAGACCTATTTCTACTAGAAAAAAACCTATTTCTACTGAAGAATTAGCTGATGCCATCAAAGGTTTAAAAATAGGGAAAAGCCCCGGACCGGGTGGCTTCACATCACAATACTACAAACAATATTCACCCCTGATTACCAAACCTCTAACACAGTGGTTCTCAACTCCTGTCCTCAGAACCCCCTAAAAGGCCAGATTTTAGGCATTATCTTGGGGAGATGCAGACTAGAATACTGCAATCACTGAGCAGCAAATTATATCATCTGTGATGTATTTCAGTTATCTTGCAAACCTGGCCTGTTAGTGGGTCCTGCGGACAGGAGTTGAGAACCACTGCTCTAACAAAAGCACTTCATTCAATAAATAAAGAACAGAACACGACCAAAGAATTCCTGCTTGCTTATATTTCGGTCATACCAAAACCTGACAAGGACCCCACTAAATGTTCAAACTACAGACCAATATCCCTTCTGCATATCGATCTAAAACCTTTGACCAAAACATTAGCTAAAAGGATCAGACATCTTCTAGAAAAACTGATAGGCCCCAAGCAAGTGGGCTTTATGCCTGGAGGGAAGGCAAGAGACAATATAAACAAATCTCTAAATCTGATACATAGAGTACAACAAAAAAAAAAAAAATCAAAGACCTGCTGTCAGCCGATACAGAAAAGGCTTTCGATAGAGTAGCATGGGACTATATGTTCTTTACCTGCAAACACACTGGATTAGGAAACCGAATGATGATGTGGATAACATCATTATACAACAAACCACAAGCGAGAATTAAAGTTAACCACTTTAGGACTGCTCACTGTGCTGCTACTGCGGCACAGTGGAAGCCCTGTGTCTAGCGATGTAGGCCTACGTTGCTGGACTCGTAGCTGTCTCGGCCAGAGGAGGAGAGGCGGTGAACCCCGTCTCTCTGCCCCGATCGTCGGGGAAAGAGTGAGAAAATCCGCCCGCTTGTGTAAACAAAGCAGGCGGATCTTCTCTGTGACAGGCAGGGAGAGATCACAGGATTCAGCATAGCTGAACCTGCGATTTCTGTCTCTGTCACAGGACCCCCCCCCCCCCCTCCTACCACCAAAAAAAGCTCTGTTTGTGGGAAAAAAAGGATGTCAATTTTGTTTGGGTACAGCATTGCATGACCGCGCAATTGTCAGTTAAAGTTGCGCAGTGCCAAGTTGAAAAAAGTGGCCTGGTCATTGAGCAGCAAAATCTTCCGGGGCTAAAGTGGTTAATGATGTCTATTCTAAACCAATAAATATACAACATGGAACTAGACAGGGCTGCCCCCTATCTCCCCTTTTATTTATCCTAACCCTTGAACCACTAATAAGGACCATTAAAATGCAAAAAGCGATACATGGATTCAAAATTAATGACAAGGATTACAAACTAGCAGCCTACGCAGATGATTTACGCTTTTTTTTGTAACCAACCACATATCTCAATTCCAAATCTAAATAAAACTTTCCAGCTGTTAAATATATTTCCGCCTTCAAGATAAATCACAGCAAATCTGAAGCAATGAGCCTGACACTCTCAAAAGATATAGAACAACTAACAAATAAAAACTTCCCATATAAATGGGAAAGAAATACCTTAAAATATCTAAGCATTAAACTGACACAGACACTAGAGTCACTTTTCGAATAGAATTTTCAACTGATACTCAAAAATATAGAAACTGATCTTAAAAATTCAAATATGAAGCAATTCTCATGGCTAAAGCCCCGTACACACGTACTGATTGTCGGCCGTAAATATTCGGCCGCCGAACGATCGGCCGATTGTCGGCTTGTTAGTATGATGCTTCCGACAACCGACAGCGACTTTTCGGCCGAACAGAATCGGGTGTGCAGGCTATAAAATAAAAAAAAGACTGGGCATGCTCAGAAAAGAAAAAACACACGGAAAGTTAACCATCACATGACATCTCTTCTGCAGTCGGCTGTTGTTGGCCGACAAAATTCGTTTGCAGTCTTTAGCACTTTTCAACCGACAGGACAGCACTGGACAAAAGACGGCCGATCGTTCGGCCGACATTCGGTACGTGTGTACGGGGCTTTAGCAGAGCCTCTATCTTAAAAATGACAGTTTTACCAAGACTAATATACTTGTTCCATGCTCTACCAATTGAGATACCACCCTCCTTCTTTAAAAAATTGTCAAAAATCCAAAGAAACTTTCTTTGGGCAAACAAACACCCAATAATCCAACTAAAAATTCTGAGCCACTGCTGGAACTAAATGTCATATCAATTGTGCATATATTTAGAAATTTTAAAGTAGAACTAAGGTAAAAAACTAAAAACCAATATGTGATGAAACTAAGTAGGATTTAAAATATGTCTGTCTTTTTTTTTTAATGTAATTGCAAGTATATAGAGAAATTTACCAGCTCCCCTTCCAGCTCGTCAGCTTCCTTTGTTGTAGAAACAGCATTTTGCAAAGGCTCTGCTGTCCTCTTTAGCGTTATGCTGTTTACTCAATAGACTACAGTGCTTTGGGGGACATTTCCTAGTGTGTCAATCCTCTAAGAAAACATGCCAATGCTCTGCGCACATTTCTCACATTTGGTCTGCCTATTCCTAACCTATGCCCCACCCATATCCCGCCTATGCCACTGCTCATGGCCCACTGAATCATGGGAACTCTAGTTTCATGTGGGAAATGCAAATGCTAGTATAGTGGTAATGACGTGCTAGCTTTGAAAAACTCCTCCCACCATCACTATCAGGATCCAGTGGCACAGAGAGGGGTTTAGATCAAGCAATTTCAAGTAAAAGCTGAGATAATTATAGTTTTATTTCTGATATTTAACCTCCCTAGCAGTATTCCCGAGTGTGGCTTGGGGTTAGATTTCAGTGCCAAAAGTGGTAACCCCGAGCCACACTCGGGGTACCGCCAGGGAGATTGCTGGATCCTGTAAGAGAGGGTACTCACCTTGTCCCCGGTATCCAGCGATGTATCCCGGTGTAACGTTAGAATTACCTACCCCGTGAGAAAAACCTACCCTCGTCACTTCCGGACAGAAACAGCTGAGCAGCGCAGCAGTGCGCATGCTCACAGCCCCGGATACCTAATAGAACAACTGCGGAGCTGACTAGTGCGCATGCGCACTAGTATGACAAGATCACGGTGTACCGTGAAAAAAACCTACCCACGCGGCGGTTACATAAAACAGCTGTGCGGCAATACGAGTCATCTCCGCTCCTGTCCCTGTCACTTCCTTGATCTGGGCTAGTAAATATAAAAGCGGCTCTCGGCTCCGTGATTTATGTTGTCATACACCCGCCGCCGCTTTAATATTTACTTGCCGACAGCAGGGAAGTGACAGGGACAGGAGCGGAGATGACTCGTATTGCAACACAGTTGTTTTAATGTAACCGCTGCATTACATACAGTGCCGTGAACCGGAAGTGACGAGGGGTAGGTTTTTCTCACGGGTAGGTAATTCTCACGGAACACCGGCAGTGTGCGGTGGCTGGATCTTCCTCCTGATGCTCTGTGCCCTGACTTCCGTCTCCTGTGATGTGACGCTCGCAGGGGAGTGGAACCGGCGGCAAATTCATACAGTAAAACACACCAAACACACTGATACATTACAAAATAAAATAAATTCACATTAGTTTGCCCCCCAGTGCCCTTTCCTGCAGTTTTACTGTACTTTTATGTATATATATAGATAGATAGATAGATAGATAGATAGATAGATAGATAGATAGATAGATAGATAGATAGATAGATAGATAGATAGATAGATAGATATACACGTATATCTATATATATATATATATATATATATATATATACACACACATATATATATATATATATATACGTGTGTATATATATATATATATATATATATATATATATATATATATGTGTATGTGTGTATACAGTATATATATATACATACATACATACTTTAACTTATTTATAGTTATTTATTATATTCTAATTTATGATTTTGTGTTTCAAAATTTATCATACCCGAGATGTTATAAAGAAGAACGCACGGTAAAAAAAATTCATATGTAAATAGTTGGTTTGGGCTGCTCATTCACAAGAATTACATGCAAAATAATTGTACCGCTTTCAGCACCTAAAATCGTAAAGAATCAAACCGCCAGGGAGGTTAATAATATGTGTCACTTTTATGAGCTTTATTCAGGGTTCACTAAAATATATAGGCTGCATTTAGTTGTACTTTAAAGGGTAACTCCTCGTTCATGGGGAAAAAAAATAGAAAATAAAGAAAAAATAATATAGTGTATACAATTGTGACACAAGTCTTATTGTATTTGAATGTTATTAAAAACGACCTTTCCTTTTCAATCTGCAGCTCTGTAATTTTCTGTAAATGCAATGCAATATGCCCACCTGGAGTTTCTGTACACAGAATGTATACTGACCACACCCCAGAAACATTATTTCCTGCTTGTGTGATTGGCTCACCAATTTTCCCAGAAGTCTGCAATAAGATACAAGTCAGATTTATGGCATCCCCTGCAACAAAAATGTCATTTTTGGTGAGATACTTCCAATAGGAACACGTCTAAAGGGATGCAGGCTCAGCAGCTTTCCTCATTAGTATTCCTGTAGGGCACAGGTGTCAAACACAAGGCCCGCGGGCCGAATCCGGCCCTCCAGGCCATTTCATGTGGCCCTCGCACCTCTCCAACAGCTGCAGGAGAGCTCAAGCCCCTGTACTTTTTGCTTTCTAGCAATGCCTACAGCTCCACTGTCTGCATACACACACAGACCTGGGATTGTTAGGAGGAGTGCCCAAAGATACACCCCCCATTGTGGAAGTGGATTCCGTGACTGTTTTCATCTGCTGGGGATCTGCACGCTGTCCAACGTGGTCGGTGAATCTTGTGGGGACACTCCATCACTTCTTTCAAGCTTGCTTGATTCCTATGCTATATGGCATTTGGAGTCTTATCCATTTGGTGAGCGCAATCTTTTTTATACCTTCACTGGTGTAGGGATTAGCTGCACAATTATTTTTCACATTTATTTTTAGCAATATTATGCTATGTGCTCTTCCTTTTGTCTTTTTGATTTACCATCTCTTGGGGAAGTGGAGTCTCCGTCCGATTCTTGTCATCGGTGATTTGCACGTTGCCCATCGCGGACAGTGAATCCTGTGAAGACACTACAACATTTCCTTCAAAGCCTGTTTGACCTCTTTGCCATAAGGTATTTGGGGTCCTATCCATTTGGTGAGCGCAATCTAATTTATACCGTTATTGGTGTAGGGATTTGCTGCACAACTTGGTCACATCATTTGCCACCATCTTTCATGATTGGATTTTCCTTACCATCATTTATGCACTTTATTGCTGATTTAATTGGACTTTTTATGTTGTCGGACATCTACTTCATTTTTATTAGCGCTACACATTTTTCATTTTTTGTATTCTTTATCACTTTTTGGTCTAGTGATTGGTGTTAGCTGCTCATTTTCACTTTTTAAGATAGCGCAATATAATTTTTGGATTACAATGCCTACAGCTTCTTCCCAGCAGCTGCACAAGATTAGGGGGGTTCACTGTGACGTAAGGGAGGGTGAGGGACTCAACTTCTGATTGTGGTGAGGCTCTTAACATCTTATGTAAGGGTAGGGGATGCTCTGGACATCTAGTCTTACAGATACAACCGGCCCTTTTGAGGGCAATCATAATGCTGATGCGGCCCACAATTAAATTTAGTTTGACACCCCTGCTGTAGGGTAATAGCTGATAGATAATTATGAAGCCACTCCAGTCCTTTTTGACCCATTCAGCACAGAGGCACAGAGGAACAAACAGGGATTTATTTTTCAGAATGATAAAAGGTAGGAATCTGCAACAAAGGTTTGTTATAATCCTTGCAATGTACACAGATCACCCGGAGGGGAATGTTTTTTTCTCAACAAAAGTGGAGTTACGTTTTAAAGTAAACCTGACTGGAAATATTCTTATCTGACTCATTTTTTGAACAAAATATGGATGCCTGCAAGTCACCTCTTCTCCTTAATGGGTCAATCATCCCATATTTTAGACTCAATTATGCAAATGTTTACCTTCCTGATCTAAGATCCTAGCCTACTACTGCTGTTCTGTAGTAAGGCTTAGGAGGTTTGTAAAGTTTTGGAATCTGGTTTCTTGTCTGGGGATTGGGGTAGCTGATCCAGTAAACAAGAAAAATGTCCTGGTGCAGACACCTGGATGATGCTCTTGGGTAGGACCAGTACTGGTTCAAGTAAAAATGTGTCCCTTATTATACATTGCACATATCATAGATTATTTCTAACATACTGAAATCAGCAGTTTAGATTATGACAGTTCATCAGTGAAGATATTATTGTACAAGAACAATTTTTATTTTAGCCCATGTTTTACTGTTAAAACAATATCACCTTCAATGAAGTTACTGCTAGCAGCTTACTTCAAATATTGCACATTGAGATCAAAGCAGACACCCTTTTATACGTTTTGTATGACTTTGCTTCAAACAACAAGTAGAAAACTCATATAGACATGTGTGATGCGTTTCGTTCTGATTCATTTTTCAGGTCGTTTTGTATGACTTTGCTTCAAACAACAAGTAGAAAACTCATATAGACATGTGTGATGCGTTTCGTTCTGATTCATTTTTCAGGTGAAAATGTCATTTTCGGAGATATGGATGTTTTTGGATTTCTGAATGGACATCGAAACGTATGGCAACAAATCAGAAAAAAGTTATAACGAAAATAACAAATTTATTTGTTTCATTTAAATGACGTCACATGAAGCTATAATAGATTGGGCCCATGAGGAAATTAATTAAATTCGGATTTAGATAATAAATGGATCTGAATTTCATTCCATTTGTTAATTCTGATGCACATGATGCATATCGATATTGTCCAATCAGCTCATGCCATTTCTCTTGGTGGGTTAGACTAGCGCCCAAAAAGATCAAATCCTTCTGATTCAAATCCATATGATTCAATAATATTTTAAGTATATAGCAGTCTTCCGGAAAAACTGCAAAATTTTTCAAATCCACCCAAACCAGCGAATAAATGAAATGAATGCTGGAGATACTAAGCAAATTCCAAAAAAAGGGGGGTGTCCCCTCACCACATACATGCTTCAAAACAGTGGCTAGCAACCAGCTGGTCATGGCTTCATGTCTGTTCTAGCAACTACAGCTGTTACACTGTGCTCCAGGATGCCCAATCCCCTCTCTATCTGCCAATAGCCAACACAAAAAAACAAAAACAAAAGAAAGCTTCCTGGCTGCCAAGTGGATTACAGGGGTTTTTAGTGGAAGCTTGCAGCAAGTACTTGGATATTATTGGTTGCAAAAACATTTACACTCTTGAAAGGTATGAACAGAGGACTAGGTCACAGCCTTATAGTCTTACAAAACTGAGGCCTGGTGACAGAAGACCCAAGAAGTGCTGACCATCTGAGTAGAATCAGCAGTAAGGAGAATACCTTATATGAGAGTGGACCCCCCTGAGACCTAAGCATTCCTATAGGAACCATTCCGGAGCCCTACTGGGCACTCCTGATATACCCCCATCCCAGGACCCCCGGAGAGGAACAGGATCCAACAGAGGGATACCCCCTATATCTATATACCCACTCTTTACCCCTGTGTGGGGTGGTTATTTCCGGTGAGTGGGCTACCTGCCTTAGGGGTCACGAACACCTCACCTACCACCCACCACGGGGTTGCTTCCAGTATTTTTTACATGAAGAATTTGGTCACTTATATGGACTAATAACGTCACTTTGTCACATTATTGGACCACCAGTTTTTGTCACTTAGTTCATTTTACTAAGTCCGCCGGGCACCGGGCACTCGCGATCGTCCGTTACGTGTAACGATCGTCCGTTACACCAGAAGAAAGGCAGGTGGCTGATGTAAACAAAGCCGCCTGTCATTCTTCCCTGTGTAAGAATGGAGATCAGACGGTTCTACTATGTAGGACCGTTGATCTCTGTTCTTACACTAGTAGCCACAGCCAATCACAGTTAGAAACACGCCCCTAGGACACACTTAACCCCTCCCTCTCCAATACAGTTAACTCCTTCACTGCCAGTGTCATTTTTACAGTAACAGTGCATATGTATAGCACTGATTACTGTAGTAATGTCACTGGTAACCCCAAAAGTGTCAAAAATGTCAGTTAGGGGTCCGATCTGTCTGCCGCAATGTCGCAGTCCCACAAAAGAATCGCAGATCGTCGCCATTACTCGTTAAAAAAAAACAACAAAAATGACAAAAATCTTTCCCTTTGTTAGTAAACGCGAAAACTTTTGCACAAACCAATCAAAATACACTTTTTTCGATTTTTTTTACCAAACATATGTAGCATAAAACAAATTGGCCGAAAATGTTAAAAAATTTTGATTTTTAAATTTTTTTTTGGGGAATTTCCTATAAAAAAATGTGAAAAATATTGTTATTTTTGCAAAATTGACGCTCTTTTTTTGTTTATAGCGCATCATCAAAAAATCGCACAGGGGATCAAATATCACCAAAAGAAAGCTCTGTTTGTGGGAAAAAAGGACGTCAAATTTGTTTAGGTACAGCGTCGCACGACCGCGCAATTGTCCGTTAAAGTCACGCAGTGCCGAATCGCAAAATACCCCCTGGTCAGGAAGGGGGTAAAATCTTCCGGGGCTTAAGTGGTTAATTTACACATTGCACTTTATTGGACCCGTTAATATTTATATTCTATGTATGCACCTAGCCACTTTATATATTGCATTTTGTTATATATTTAAATACCTCATAAAGGTTTGCACCTTTACTCACCGCCGCATCACATTTTAATTTATTTGTGATATTTATCTTTGTGCAGTTTTGATATTTATTTATTTATATTTTGGTGCATTCTTTATACACACCTTTCCTGTCTCATTATCTACATATTTTCCAGTAGACAGCGCCATTCCCTTACTTTGTATACCAAAAAAAAAACACACCCTGCATGCACAACTACCTTCTAGCTGCTGGAAAGCAAGCAATTTGCCATGCATGTGCAGTGTACATTCCATGCCAACCATGGGCAGCTGAAATGGTATATTCATTCTAACACATCCTTGGCCTTGGCACTCGACAAACCTGTACTGCTGCTTCCTGCCTTCACCTTTTGTGCTGAATAACATCCAAAACTCCCTTCACAAGCATCCTCATACAGACTTGTTTTGCAGAAGAAGGGAGGAGGTTCCTCTCCCTTTTCGAAAATTAATTCAGGACAGTATTGTAACTGAATTTAATTACTGGGAATTCTGGCAAAATTCTGGTGAGATTTTAATTCTGCACATGCATGTCATGTTTAACCACCCTGCACAACAGCTGTAAGAGCAAAACAGAGGTAAGTCTTTGAAAATGTTTATTATACTACAATGTCAATCTGAATGCATTTATAGATCTCTGACATTTTTGGGTTTTAACATTGCCACAAATGGCATTGAATTCTTAGAGAAGTGATGACCATCTTAAGCTGGATACACACTATCCAACTTTTGTTGGTAGATTTCCTTCAGATTTACCTTTTCTATGTAGTGCAAGGGCCTGCCAGATTGCATACAAATTGAAAGTGTTTAGGTTTGACCTCATATTATATGGTTTTGGTAAATCTAAAGGAAAAAGTCTTCAGAAAATCTTATAGTGTGTATGGCCCATAAGGCTTTCACATACAGTACATGTAGGCAGTGTCATGCATGAGTCTGGGTAATTGTGAATAAAATGTTACCCAATGTTCTTGCTAAAGTAGCACATGACTACGATTTTAACCTAACAGCAGACTCATCAAATTTCAAACACGCTCTACACCCTTTTTTAACCACTTACCATACCAGCCTGTAATGTCCCTTCATTAGCAGGTTGTTTCTTAGTTTTCAGTCCTGTGATGTTTTGACGACCAGTACTTACTCACGCAACATGTTTTTTCCTTTTCTCAGCAACATGTTTTTTTCTTTTCTCAGTATTTAATAACCACTGCTTTTTTATGTTTTACTATGTAAAGGGAAGTACATTAAATAACAAAAGTTTCCCTTACTTTCTGTTATAAAACATATCAAATATAGCCAGAAGAGTATAAACCTCCCCTCCCCACCAAATTATGCCTTTTTGGCAAGTAGACACCCCAAAGTGTCTCATTTTTTGCCACAATGTTTTGAAAGTTAAGAAATATGCTGCTACTGAAGTAGTTAAAGAATGAAGCTTGATAATGGTGCACTAGATACAGCGTATAATTAATGTATAGGTCATACACTGATGGAGAAGGTCTCGAAGGGGTCAATGTACAGATGACTTGCAGTGGGAGGATGGAGATAAGGGGGTTAATGTGCAGGAAAAGGGAGATGAAGCTGTTAATAAACAGGTCCCATAGGAACAACATGGGGATGAGATGTACAGGTGAGGAGGGGTTACTTAGTTTAAAAGTTTGTGTGTGTGTGTGTTTGTTACTCTCGAACAATTCACCTTAGCCCTGTTTATTCTACTTCCCAAAGACATTTAAAAGTCTTTTGAGGTTGTTGACACTCTCAGCTTCCCCCAGGAAGTACCACTTCTTGGGGGAGGGAGCTCCAAATTTGAACTGCTCTAACAGTGAAGAACCCTTCCAGCAACCTAAGGTTAAACCTCCTTTCCTCTAACTTCAAATTGTGGCCACATGTCCTCTTCAGGGACCTTAGAGTAAACAGTTTATTACAGTTACTGAAGTAACCTGTGATATATTTGTACATTGTAATCATAGGCGTCTCTTTGACAGAGTGAATACCTGTGATCTATGTTATCAATCCTCATAGCTGAGGTCCTCCATTCCTCTTATTCATTATTCATTTTGCTGCCCTGAACTCTTTTTAATTCAAAAATGTTGTTCCTGAGGATTGCTGACCAAAATTGAACTACATACAGTATAAGGCCAAACCATTGTTTTATAGAGGCAAGGCCGTCTTTAAGGCAGGGCAAAAGGGGCAGCTGCCCTGGGCCCCATCATTGTTGTGGGGCCCAAAGCAGCTGACTCATACTTGCCAACTTTCCCTGTTTAAATTCCCTTAAAGTTTTAGTCCCATAGCTGCTCAGCTCTGCCCTATTGCCATGTACAGATGACTCACCTGCAGACTCTGTGTTTACCTGTAAATAACCTGCAATGATATGTAAATTGCGTGGCATTAATATGTAAATAGCCATGGATCAGCTGAATTGATATGTAAATAGAGGCAGCATTCATATGTATATAATGACACCCTGATGTCAAAACCACCTACACTTCTGTTGAATGCTGCCCACTGGGGAGGTAAAGGGGCATGCTTGAAAGTCCTGTCTACAACTGAGGTCATTAAGCCCATCATCAGCCTGTTCTGCAAAGGTAAGCAAATTGGAAGGGGAAACTTTTTTGCAAAATACCATGGTGGCACAGCACCCTGAATTTTGGTGGATGTGAATACGCACATCTCAGCAGATGCGTGAAGGTGTCATTAACAATTAATGCCACTGCTGTGTACCAGGCAAAGGGCAGCACATTTCTGTGGTGTCAGGAAAGCAATTTTGCATGTTTTCCTGACACAAGAAATGTGAAAGCAGGTTAAATGTCTCAGTTACATTGGTGGTCAGTGTAAATCTTCTCATTACATTGGGGCTTGGTGAAAAATCCTTTCATTCACACTAGTGGCCAGTGTAAATGTCCCCCTTACTTTGGTTGTTAGTGTAACTTCTTCATTACATTGGTGATCAGTGTACATTTCCCTTTACAGTGGTGGTAAGTGTAAATCCCCCCTCACATTGGTGGTTGGTGTAGAAGTGTCACCTTACATTGGTGGTCAGTACAAATCTCCTCAACAATGGTTGTCAGTGTAAACTCCCCCTTACATGGAGGTCATTGTATATTCCCCCTTACACTGGTGGTTGGTAAAAATGCTCCTATTACATTGATGTCAGTGTAGAAATCCCTCTTTATATTGGTGGGAGGTGTAAAATCACCCGTTGCATTGTGGTCAGTGCAAATTACCTCTCACATTGGTGGTCAGTGTAGAATATATATTTGCCAAAGATTTCCTGCTTTGCTCTACATGATTCAGAATTTGCCATAGTGTACTGCCTGCTGACTAATCCCATCCCCCCACCACTGCCACTGATCCCATCTACCCCTCAGCATTGCCACTGATCACCCCCCTTCCCCAGCAATGCCACTGATCCCAGGAGTCCTAGTATCCCTAGGAGTTTTCAATCTACTGATGGGTCCCCTCACCTCCCCAGTCCTTGGTGTGCAGGCAAGCAACCAATCAGTGAGCAGTATTGATGTGCACTAACCTCTTGCAACCAATTATTGATCGGTAAGGATGTGCAGTAACCTCTAGCAACCAATCAGTGAGCAGTAATAATGTGCAGTAACCTCTAGTAACCAATTAGTGAGTGATAAGGATGTTCAGTAACCTCTAGCAACCAATTAGTGAGCAGTGTTATTGTACAGTAATCTCTAGAAACCAATCAACAAGCAGTAGTTATGTGCTGTAACCTCAAGCAAATAAACTGTGAGCCATAGTGTGTGCTGTAACCTCTAGCAGTCAGTCAGTGAGCAGTAATGATACACTGTAACCTCTGGCAACCAATCGCAATTGCTGCCTGATCTGATTAAGTAAACTGATTTTGAGTCTAGCTGCTGTTTATTGTATGTCTCAGAGAAGGTGGAGAGTGAAATTGCATGGGGGGGCCCAAGAAAATGTTTGCCCAGGGTCCAATCAATAATAAAGAAGGCCCTGTATAGAGGGGTAGAATTATTGATAATTTTTTTGAATGTATGCCCTTTTTAATACATTATATTTTTTGCTAGCTTTGTTAGCTACTGCTTGGCATTGCTTACTATTGCTAGGTCTGTAATCCACGAGTACCCCCAGATCCTATTCTCCCAGGGGAAACCCTCCTAATGTGTAATTTGCATGTGTATTTTTTGGCACCCAAATCTACATTCCTAAATATTGAGCCTCATCCGCCCTGTAACTGCCCAACCTCCTATTTTCTCAAGGTCTTCCTGTAATGATGCAATATCCTTTACCAAAGTTATTTATTTACATAATTTGGTATCATCAGCAAATACTGAAATTGAGCTATTCATTTCAACCTCTATATTATTAAAAATACAAAACTGAACAGCATTAGCCCCCAGGACAGAATGCTGAGGCACACCACTTACTGTTTTAGACCATTCAGAGAATGAGTAATTTATCACTACTCTCTGGACTTGTTCATGTAAAACCAGTTTTCTGTTTTTTTTTTTTTATAGATGAAACATTTATGAGTTACAGTATTAAATGCCTCAGCAAAATCAAGATAAACTACATCCATTAGACTTCCACCACCGTTTTTCTCACTTACTTTCTCATAGAAGGATAACAGGTTGGTCTGACAAGAAAGGACTTTCATAAATCCATGCTGGTTGTCACTTGTAAAACTTTTATCATAGAAACATTTCTGTATGTAGCGCTACCCCCTCAGGAGCTGCTGAAGTAAAACGGGTCCCTTGCTCTGCCTTTCAACCCCCAAGATCAAGCTTCACCGCTCTGGCACACCTGGTGATTTTCTGGGTATATGCCCCTTTAAGAATACACTTTGACACAATGAAGCACCAGTTTAACCGTTTACTGGACAATTAAAGTGTAGCAGTTACAAATCAACACGACAGGAATTCAAAGATAAAGAGAACCAAATGGAAGATCCTGAACCCTCAACCCAGAGTTGCATAGGATTCAGCACTCTGGATCTAATAAAGCAAACACCAATGCACATATATGTTATCCTATTATAATTGAGGACTGATGTATCAATGATCTGTCAAAAAAAAATCATCCCTCAAATTAATTTTAAGAGTGACCACAGAAATAGCGTTTAACTGTAATAAAGAATAGCACTGCAATTTATCTAACTTATATCAGTGACTCTATTATCCTAATGCTAGGCTATCTATCATGCCCCATACACACGTGCAGATTATCTGCAGACTTTTGTCTGCAGACTTACCAAAACCATATAATATGAGGTCAAACCTAAACACTTTCAATTTGTATGCAATCCGGCAGGCCCTTGCACTACATAGAAAAGGTAAGTCTGCAGACAAAAGTCTGCAGATAATCTGCACGTGTGTATGGGGCATTAGAGTGCACTCTGTATCCTATGGGGGCCCCCTTTACTTTAGATTGCAAGAGTCTCCTGAATGAGCAATGCCTTCCTAGTCTTCGCCGGCCAAGGGATCATTGGTCATCCAAGAAATAGTATTTGTAATCCACTTTAAAGGTAACGATCACTTGTACTCCACTGTAGAGGTAACAATCAATTTTAATCCACTATAAGGAAAAATAGGCTTCTGTACTCAGTTAAATAGATGTACCATCTGGGAAAGTTGAATGTATGAGGGGAGGCCTTATAATCTACCACGCACTAATCAGCACTACAGTGTCCTGTGGCAAACGTCCTATGATCAATGCAGTTCTCTGTCCAAGCTAAACTGTGTCACAGGCCTTTCCTTGCTTTGATTCTATCAACTACAGTGTGTGCTGCAATCAGATGTCTCTCATCCAATCCGTCAGTGTCCTTGTTCAGCAATCCTCCACACTCGGCCAGTTACTCCGCTGTAACATCCAACGCTGTGCGATCACTAGCATCCGCGCTGCTGAAGCCTCATGCACTAGGACTCAAACACAGTCTGTGTCTCAGGACACCTGCAGGCCGATCTGTCCTCGATGAGTCCAGGAAGCTAAGAGAGCGATATGCTTGAAGCAGGCCAGTATCTAGGTCTGCCCCGTTGCATCATGGGATTGTAGTTTCTTCTGCAGTCCAAACAACAGTCTGCTCACCGTTCTACATCCTTTTCATCTATTTCCTGTGGGAGGCTGACCTCTGCTGGAAGCAGTCTTAAAGTCCACACACACAGCCTGAAGAAACCAGGACAGCTGCTAATTTCTGTCTTTTTTTGCAGTTGCAGAATGTGCCCATTTGCAGAGAACATTGAAGACATTTAGTGTGGTATTGTGTGGAAGAGTCTTTAGTATATGCAGGAACATGAACAATACATCTATGCACACTTAAGTACAATATCAACAACAGCAATAGAGATTCAAGTGTCCTTCTAATATAGTCTCTACAACATAGGCCTGTAGTTGTTGTTAAATTTGAATACTCTCTTGGCTTCTATAGCTATAGGAGTGCGGTTAAAAGAATCTTTGACTGGATCCAAGCAAAGAAGCAAGGACACTCAAAGGCACCAGCAAAACGGAGATAAGCTCTTACCAAGAATAAAGGGATTGTAAAGGCAGATACATTCTATGCATTAAGATGAAAAAGCCTTCTGTGTGCAGCAGTCCCCCTAATACTTACCTGAGCCCATCTTTATCCAGCAATGTTGCAGGAGTTTCTCAGCTTTCCCGACTCCCCTCCACATTGGCTGATTGATTCCTGCTGCTGTCCATCGAATTCAGTCAGCCAATCAGGATGGAGGGGGTGGGGCCAGGCCGTGGCTCCATGTCTAAATAGACACAGGGAGCTGTGACTCGGCTTGAGTGCCCCCACAGCAAGCTCAACAGGAGGGAGGGGCCAGGATCACAGAAGAGGGACCCAAGAGAAGGATCTGGACCACTCTGTGCAAAAAAATGCACAGAGCAGATAAGTAGACCATGTTTATTTTTTAGATGTAGCACCCTCCTAGTTAGGTGTGTGCTAGGTAAAAGCATCTGTTGTTCCTGCTGCTTATCAGGGGAGCCTGATCTATTAGTTTGCCTGTCACATGTTTCCAGGTGTGATTCGCTGGGTCTGAGTGAGTGTCCCCACTGTATCCAATGAGGGAGCTTGTTGGACAGTGGAGGAATCTAAGCCAGTGACACCTCGTGTTTTATTGCAGTCTCAGTGAGAGGGCATACCTGCAATGCATCCTGGGATTGATCGTAAATACGGAGGGGACATGTGACAGGGCGTCTTTAACGGGAAGCAGAGCAAAAGGAGGAGGAAAACGGCTCATCTCTCCTCCTGCAGGTGTGAGGAAGGTGGTTCAGGTAGTCGGCCTAGTGAACTGGGTGTGGAGCTGAGCTGCAGAAGATCCGGAGTGCTGACAGTGAAGTTGGTCGCAGGGTCTCTCAGGAAAAACAGTGTTGTGAGTACTCGGGGATTTGCCACAGGGTCTGCCTAGAAGAGGGGACCACTCCAGAGAAGTCAGGGGATCAAGGAGCTAGCTCACACAGGAAGTTTGACAGTAAAGGGGGTGCCATGTAGTTGACCCTGAAGAATAGGAACAAAGGGGGTGCCAGGAAGGGCCCTGAAGATTGTTCTGCAGTACAGTACAGTTTACCTCAGGGAGTTCACCCAATTCTATTTCGCTACTTATGACAAGGTGAAGCAGCGGCCTAGCCGTCACTAGCGTTATACAGCGTTACTCAGCGTTAATTAGCATTAATCAGTCATCCCAGCTAATTGTGCACAGTTATACAAGTTGGAGTATCCCACTCATTCCATTCTCCCATCCAAGTTCGCAATAAAAACACAAAAAAACCAAAGCTACTGGACTGTTTCCTGACTGAGCTAAAAAAACACTTGGGAAAATGTTGAACTGTCATGCTGTTGCTAATGGTAACCCAGAGGAACCCATAATCAGCAGCTCCCAAGGGGTAGTGTTACATAAAAACAAGACTTTACAATCACTTTTAAAAAATGCACAGAGCAGATAAGTAGTCCATGTTTATTTTTTAAAAAACAAGACTTTACAATCACTTTAAGGCCCTGTGGAGTACCTGGTCTTAATCAGAAGTTAAATATCGTAAGATATGTACTCAGCACATCTTATATATTATTTTAATATAAACAATTATTAGCAGATCACATCATAATGCAAAGGACCTCTTCAGGTGAGTCCCTAACAGCACTGACATATTGTAATTTAGAGTGGCATTGCCTTGACAGTGTGCAAATTTCAGAGATGCTCTGAGTTAATGAAGGAATTGAGTGGTGAAGATGTAGGGATTATACTGTATTTGTTTATTGCTTTGGATGTGACTAACTGTTTAATGCAATCTGCTATTTGGTTTATAGTATTTCAGATTTCCACAACCCATGACTAAGATAAAGGCATCCATCTGTATAACCTTAGCAATCAGTCATCCACCACTTTAATTTTTATCATCTGTCATCTATTTTATTATGCTTAGCTAGTTCTCAATATCCACATACATGGCTTTGATTAGCCATAGTATAAGTTGCTGTGTCAAAAGTTGCAGGACCAATAATATATACAATATAATGTCTGAACTGAGGTTTCCCCTCATTTTCTCCCCACAAAGCTACCAGAACCGGAGTCAGCAGGAGCAGGTATCACGTCACTACAGCTAACCACAAGATGCTGAGGTTAGCCAAGACTGCGGTATATGCCCACAAAGGAAATATTGTTCTTAATATCTTACAAAAGGAAACAACATTGTATTCATGGAAAAAATACACAGGCAGTTTGCATTAAAAAAAAAAAAAAAAACCCAAGACAAACTTTAGTACAGTAGTATATCCTATAGTTACTATTACAATGATATGCAATTCATAGCCTTGTTTTAGTCTTTTGTTTATTTTTTTGTAAAAACTAAGAACAAACAAATGTATGGCTTCACTGAAATCATGACATCTCAACAAATGTTAGCAGCCAAATTTTATAATTTACTTTTTTGTTAAACTTTTTTTTTTCTATGAAATAAACATAAAATTACAATAAAATACACCAAAAATATTTTTAAAAAAATTATAAACACAAATAAAGAGAACAGTTATATGGAAAGGTTTTCCTAAATGTGGATTTTTAAAGCACATTTTGCCCAGGTAGTCCATATAACAAAATTTGGGGCCAATTTCAGCTAAACACTATTTAAATAATAAATAATTAACCAGTACTCATACCTTAAAGTTAACTTCCCTTTCAGGGGAAAAATCTAGCAAATAAAAACAATTAATATACTATATACAAATTCTACACAAGCCATATTGTAATTTAATGTTATTAAAAATTACCTTTCCATGTCAATCTACAGTGCTGTAATTTGTTGCAAAATTCAATGCAATATGGCAACCTGGAGATGTTCAGTACACCCTTGGCATATGGAACACCTCCAAAATGTAATTTCCTTCTTATGTGAGGAACTGCACTAAGATACAAGTCAGATTTTAGGCATCCTATGAAACAGAAATTTAATTTTTGGTTAGATACTACCTAAGGTTTACTTCTAAAGAGACACTGCAATCCGTCTCACCAGAACACTGAAAGTGCATCAACTGATTTTACTAAACCAGGCAATCCTATTCAGAATTGGTATGCAAGAGACATGGTCAAACAAAGAGCAATTCCTTCAGAGCAAAAACAGATCAGAATAAGCAACAGAGTTTATTAAAATCCTGTACAG
The DNA here is from genome assembly GCF_965119305.1 of Pelophylax lessonae. Classification (NCBI taxonomy): domain Eukaryota; kingdom Metazoa; phylum Chordata; class Amphibia; order Anura; family Ranidae; genus Pelophylax; species Pelophylax lessonae. The sequence continues at coordinate 288,089,026 of NC_138769.1, forward strand.
TGCTGGAGGTCTTTCGTTGGAGAGCGGAGTCCCGGAGGGAGGGGCGGCTGCCTCCTCCTCTGTAGAGGTGTCATGCGGTCTCAGGAGGTTTTCTGAAGACCAGAGGAGTGGTCAACAGGAGCTGAACCCAGAGGACCAGGGAAGCTGACTGAGATGGGAGACACTGGAGATCCTGTTTCTGCAGTATTGTGAGTACAGGAACTCGTGTCAAGGGGCTTGACCTGAGGACGGCCACCCCTGCTCATAGGATAGTCAGTGGACGGGTGTCAACAGAAAGAGGATGCTAGGGTGAGTATCCTGAAGCTAAATACTGTTCAACAAGTCATCTTATGAGAGACATTAAAGGAATATGGAACAGCCTAGCTGTTCCATATTTACAAGCGGAGCTGTGAAGAGAGAAGTCCTCAGATATTGTGAATAGTTAAATTGGAGTATCCCACTATTCCCTTCTCCTAGCCCCTTTACAAAATAAACAACAAAAAAACACAATACCCCTGAACTGTTTATTGAAGTGAAGAGCCAAGAGAAATGTAGAAACTGTATTTACTTACAGTATAACCGTGTGTTGGTAACCAGGGGAACCCGCAGAGTCAGTATCCAGCAGTCCCTGTGGGGGCAGTGCTACATTTGGGGGCATCATTTGGGATGTACCCCTGGGTTACAGCAACGGTTGCTACTGGCAACAGCCGAGTAGTCGCACCAAGTAATGCCATGTCTTTCCAAGTAATGTGCTGGAGTGTTAATGAAGAAAGTAATATCTGCTCTACAGTGATCGGTGAAAGTGAGCTGATAAGTTATGATCACAGCAGTGGTTGCTATGGGCAACGACCGGACATTTACCAAAGAAACAATGTGTTTTCTCAAGTAAAGTGCTGGAGACTTGATGGAGAAGGAATGTGCTGTATTGTACAGGAGAACTGTGTCTGCTTCACAGTAATCCGTGCAAGTATGCTTTCAAGTGTTGATGAAGGGAGTGGCAACCCAGGACGTGTCGGGGGTCATGTCTGTACATGTACTGTGAAGAAAAGTGTTTGCTGTGCAGTTAACGACAGCAGGACAAGTTTCACTGTGAGTACAGGAGATCGGTTGGTTTATGAAGGAAAAAGTGCAACTGAGGCTCAAGTACAAATGGAAGAGGCAGATGTGTGTGCGTTGGTGAACACAGTCGGCAATGCAGTGCCATTTGTGCTGACTGAGCAGAATTGTAGCAGCAGCGAAGGGGTTACTGCAACGCACGGGAAAGCGCGCACAAAAGAGCTCTGCCTTACAGGAGGAGCCACCGCCAGAGAGTCAGCTAGGTTGGAGTCGTGGGCGGAGTCGCCGCCTGCGAGCTGCCAATCTGAGTGGAGCAAGAGAGCTGAGACATCTCTTCCACCATCGGGTGTAGCTGAGAAGCAGACAAGTGTGTGGAGGAGCAAGATGGCGAATGCCGGAGTGAGCTGGAGCGCAGGGGCTATCCCACGTGTTGACAAAGTACCTGAGGAGCAGGCGGAATCACCGAACTCGACCCTGTGCGACAAAGGAGTGCGATTGGTGCCCATTGGGAGACTGGCTTTGTGCAGCGGAGGGGACAAGGAGCATCTCGGGCTGGTATGTAGCCGATGCCTGAATGTGTTCATTCAGCTGCGGGTGTGGAGTTAGTGTGGGCACTGTGGGGATTTGCTGATGCAGGCGGTGCGGAGTGATTGTCAGCCCAGAAGACTGAGTGTGAGCTGGGAGACAGGAGTCACTCAAGAGTTGCTGGTGCCTACGACGGGGATCCCTGTGGGCAGAGGAAGAGGAGTGTTGAGAGCACTGTTGGGGCTGGGACCAGTAGCGTAGACCTACACCACAGTATGCCAGGCCAGGGAGACCCGTATCTTGGAGGTGAGATGCACACAGATTGTGCAGGCTGAGTCCCGGCCGCAAAGTGGGCCAGTAATCCCTGCAGAGGCAGAATGCACCGCTCTAAAGTGGCAGAGGGGAATCAATAGGCTCCTGAGAGGAAAGCCTCTAGTGTATCCAGTGAGGAAGAGGGTGGAGCCATTTACATAGAGTCATCCCACTTCCAATGTCGGTTTGGGTCCCTGGAAGAGGGCATCGATGTGTGGAAGTCAGAAGAGGAGACTAAATGGGACTGGGGAACAGAGAGGTGGAGCAGCTCTGCAAGTCCTAGTTCACTCAGTGATAAGACCAAGGGGGCTGTCGTTCGTATGCAGTGTGACAGGAACTTGGGGGTTCTGTGAGGGCTATGCCACAAGGGTCCCAGGTTTATCCCCACCTCACACCTACACCCGGGTCCGGGATCAGAATGAAGCCTATGCCAGTCTCATCAAGAGAGAAGAGACCCTATACACCCCGCTTGGGAGAGTAGACAGACAGAGACTTCCCAGGTTCTCTCGATGCCAGCAAGTGATCCAGAAGATGGGTATGACTGGAATATGGGTATGACTACCCCTACGCTCCTCTGGAGATTTTGGAGAAAATAGAGGGCAAGAGGAAGGGATGGTGTAATGAAGCAGTTTGGGTTTTCTTTTAAATCCCCAAACCATATCGCAACCAGAATAGACCTGAGTTGTGGGACACCTTCTTATTTGTAAAGGCTAACTGGAACTTGGGGCGGTCCATCCACATAGACTGTGTGGAAGTTCACCGTCCAAAGGAACAGGCCAGGCTTGGGCTGTTCAAATTCAGGATTCTGCAGGAAAAACTGTCCTGATTGCTCATCCTGATTAATATTGTTGAGGATGCAGTATCACTGTTCTTATCAGGAGAGCTGATTCATTAAGAGGCTAGTTAGCCTGAGTGTTGCTTGAGATGTGATGTTACAGTAAAAGGGGCTAGAGTGCCTGAAGAGCTTTTACTGAGTTCAAAGTTGTTGTTAGGGCCGGAAGCCCTATTTCCAAATCCCTTTTCCCTTCTATCCTTGCAAGAGGAGTTGGGGACTTAACAAAACAACTACCACTGTGCAGTTTTCTATGTGGAACAGGGCCGACCCTCTAACCCACAAAGACTTCATGTTCAAAGAACTTTAGTAGACAATTTGCTTTGTGTTACAGCTTGCTACAAGAAGCCATGTCTACTGGATACTCTGTCAAGATCTCTTGGGCAAATGGGCTTGCTGTTAAAGACATTCTGCGGAGAACTTGGGCCAGTGGGCCAGGTTGGCTGAAGGATGGAAAAGGATGCCTTACAAAGATACTTTGCTCAAAGGACACTTTGTGAAGATCCTTTCGAGCCAGTGGGCCGGTTGAAAGAAATTCGTGTGAGTTGCTACCTTTGGAAAAGGAGGTAGTGGTTCATTGTCTTTTTAGACAAAGGGATGCCAGAGTAAAGGACCCCTTGAAGAGATTTGCAAAGACTCACAAGTTAGACAAGTTTGCTCAGGCTCCAGCAAAATAGCTTGTCACTAGAAGAAGATGTGTTGCCTCTGTGTTACAGAGGAGAGGACACTGTGAATACAAGTCGGATGGACTCCGCATTTCTTCATTCCAAGGGCAGGTGCCCAGGGCAGGTCCAGAGAGTATGCAAATTCAAAACCATGATGTCACATAGTGCAGATCAGTAGAGAATGTATTGCCTGTATGTTTGTACACCCCGAGGGAAAGAAAGAAGATAAAAAAAAGGGGAAGGGCTCCAGCTCCCAAGACAGGAGGGCAGGAAGCCAGAAAAGGAAAAGGTATAAGAGGGCCACCAACTGATGCAGACAGTCTAAAGAGTGAAAAGAAAAAGGATGTGGAAAGAACCAGGGGGAGAAGACATAAAGGGAACATAGATAAATAGAGGGGGGGGGGGGGCGGGTACTGCGCTTCAGGGGTAAAATCGATATTAACCCAAATCATCAAATCAAAACATTCATTTGGCTATACAGTATATGGTATTTCAATCATATATTAAATCCATATGTGAGTAAATTGTGATCCAGTAAAATTCTTATGGAAGGTTCTTATGTGCAATATATTCCATCTAGTGTCAATTAATAAATACACATGTTGCAATATTTTCAGGCATTAGACCTGATATGGTTCTACCATCTTTACCGGTAACACTTCCAACACATTTAAGTTGAAAACCCACGTGTGAGAACTGAGACAATGACCATTTCAGCATCTTTGTTTTGTTTTGTTTATTTTGTAATGGGGATGGGAGAAGGGAATGAGTGGGATCTCCTCTGGCTCAACTAGGTTCAACTGGGACACTGTGCAGAAAAATGCCTGTTAGCGCTGTCTTGATGCCAGCTGAATGCCGGCCAATGCTCACTGGCGCTTGAAGATTTTTTTCTGCTGAACTGTGCTGAAACTTCAACTTTAATCCTCAGATTAACTCAGAAGATCCAGGACTGTAAGACATTTGACTCCTGACACTCTGTTTAGCTCAATTTATCTGGAAATCCTCTTCACCTACAGGAGCAGGGTTATTTTTTGTTGACAAAAAAGATGAGGCTTTAAGACCCTGCATTTACTATCGAGGCTTAAACTCCACTACTCTCCTGCGATACAGGGCAGATCCAGGTAGCCTCAGCCTGCCATGCGCCCAGATAAAACAAAGCACCTTACGCTATGTGATCCGCAATGTATGATTCGGTATAGGGATTGGAAGAACTCAAAAATAATACAAGAATTTCAGTAGATACGTCATACGGAGGGTGTGGATTCTCCCAAACCAGGATATCTGAAAGGGCATCAAGGAAGAAAGAAGGCCTGAGAGATCCCTAAATATGAAAAGATAATTAACTTGATAAAGGAATAGGACGAGGTCAAGTGAACGCCAAGATACAGTGGTGAGGCGGGCCAAGAGAAGTTATAGTTGGCTTGGACAACCCTTAGGTGATTCAGAGGGAGCCAAAGATTTAGGGCTTTAGACTTTGATTTATTCACTCATAGCTGAGAGAGCCATATTCAGAGAGAGGGGCGAATTCTTAGATTGTAAGCTCTGATTCCTACAGTATTAAAGTGCATTGTATTTGTACTGTCTACCCTCCAGTTGTAAAGTGCTGCGTTAAAGTTAAACCCTTCATTACTCTGTCACAGTGTCACTATTATAGTGTACAGATCTTTTTTCTGATCACTGTATTAGTGTCACAGGTGACATCTGTTAGCGTCAATTCAGGACAGTGTCAAATTACCTGCCACATATTTAGTAATACGTTTTAACCCTTTGATTGACAGTGACACAAAAACACACACTAAACACCTCCATTAATAGTATAGTGTCTGAGCGGATCAATATCTTTGATCTGATCAGAACTATACTAGTGCCCCCAATAGTTTAGTGTTTCCAAAACGCAGCGTTAGCAGGATCAGCCCCGACACCTGCCAGCACCTGCATTTAGCCCTTCTGCCCCCCCCCCCCCCAAGAAATGCAGAATCAGCAGATTACTGTCACTTCCAATACACAGCACACTAAACCACTGTTTGATCTCTGCTAGCACTAGCAGTTAAATTTTTTGGTAGCTGTTCAAACAGTCCTTGACAATCAGGTTTTTACCTATGAGTCACACGAGGTACCTATACATTTATTGGCCAAAATGTCCAAAACAGAGGTACACTAGTGAAGAGGCCTACACGATGCTGAGCATGACAGATGAGAGCGATGGGGAAGCCTCACTGTCAGAATCAGGCTCGGTATTCAAACCTGTAGAGAGCAGCGGCACCCTGACAGATAGCTCTGACAATGTAGTAGTGGTCCCTGCTAATAGATCAGGCGTACCCGTCCCCGTTCTTCTGTTGCTGAGGTGCAACAAACGCAAGGCTCTCGTATGCAGCAGAGTGTCGGTACTAGTGCCGCTCAACCTTTTGGTGAACTGGCAAGCACCAGCGGCCTAGTACATCCTGGTCATAGTCAAACCAGAGTCCCATAACTGCAGTTCAAGCTGGTGCGGTGGCTAGCACAAGAAGTGTCCCACAGCCATCAAGAATTCGGAGACAGGCCCAAAGAACACATAGTGTCCTTCCTGATGTGCTCGCAAATTCTGATTGGTAGCCCACCACTTCTGCAGGGCCCGTTCTTCCCCCATTCACTGGCCAACCCGGAATTCAGGTGGAAACAGCCGATTTTACTGCCCTTGGTTTATATGAGCTGTTTTTCACAGACGATCTTTACAGATCTATTGTGGACCAAAGCAATGCTTATGGGCTATACAAAGCCTCAGGAAGAAGTGGATCCTTCCTAAATTTCCAGGAAGAGATCATCACAGCCCTTCTGTATCCAGAAGGTGTTTTGGCCCAAATTCACAATCCAGATGCATTAGAGGCATTTTGCAGATGTCCTCCCCAGTACCCCTACCCAAAGGGTGGACACATCTACATTGATCGATGCGAATGGAGGAATCTGCTATGTTCTTTTTTTTCCTTCAGCCCATGGGCCCATCATTAGAAGTGGGTGGATGCTGGGAGGTCTAATAGTGGGCATACCACACACTTTCTGGTATTGTTTTTTTAAAGCCAGCGGTCAGCTTTCATGTAAAAGCAATCCTAGCAGATAATTAGCCGCTAGACTGCTTTTACAAGCAGTGGGAAAGGACTACCCACCCCCCCCCCCCTCTCGCCGCCTTCCATGGTTTTCTCAGGCCCTCCTGTCCCACCAGATAACCTGGTGGTTCCGTCCGCTGACCACAGAGCTGATTGGAGACCAGAATGGCTCCAATCATCTCTATGGCCTAAGATATCAGAAGCTACAAGCATTTCTTGACTTCGGTTTCGCCAGATATAAACGCCATTGGGAAATTGGGAAAGCATCTTATCACATGTGGTCAGATGCTTTAACCGGTTGCCGACTGCGCACAGTATATTTACTGCGGCAGTCAGCCCCGGCTAGGCAGAGTGACGTAGGTCTACGTCGCTCGCCTGTGACCGGCTTGGGAGCCAATAGCGGGCGAGCGCGCGCCCGCTGAGGCGCGCGCCCGCCCCGGCTCGTTCACAGAGGAGTCCGCGCGTGTGACCGGCGGACCCGATGTCCGCCGGTCACACTACGATCGTCGGTAGAGAGGGAGAAAGTCAGGCGGCTTATGTAAACAAGCCGCCTGTCATTCTTCCCTGTGTAAAAATGGAGATCAGACAGGTCCGATCTGTCCGCCGCAATGTCACAGTCCCGCAAAAAAAATCGCAGATCGCCGCCATTACTCGTTAAAAAAAAAACACCAAAAATGACAAAAATCTTTCCCTTTGTTAGTAAACGCGATAACTTTTGCGCAAACCAAACAAAATACGCTTTTTGCGATTTTTTTTACCAAAGATATGTAGCATAAAACAAATTGGCCGAAAATGTTAAAAAATTTTGATTTTTACATTTTTTTTGGAAATTTCATATATAAAAAAGCGAAAAATATTGTTATTTTTGCAAAATTTACGCTCTTTTTTTGTTTATAGCGCATGATCAAAAAATCGCACAGGTGATCAAATACCACCAAAAGAAAGCTCTGTTTGTGGGAAAAAAAGGACGTGAAATTCGTTTAGGTACAGCGTCGCACGACCGCGCAATTGTCCGTTAAATTCACGCAGTAAAAAATCGCAAAAAACCCCCTGGTCAGGAAGGGGGTAAAATCTTCCGGGGCTTAAGTGGTTAAGGAGAGATCTATAGTCCAATAGATCCCAATTGTTTGAAAAAAGAGTACCTGTCACTACTTATTGCCATCATAGGTGATATTTAAATTCTCTGTGATAACAATAAAAATGATTTAAAAAAATAATGGAAGGGAAGGTGTCAAAATAAAATAAAAAAGCAAAATAAATAATAAAAACAAAATTTCATATGCAAACAGCAATTTCAACATGTATGTGAGGTATCGCTGTCAACGTCAGGTCGAGGGAAGTAATTCTTGCAGTAGTCCTCCTCTGTAAATCTAAAGTGGTAACCTGTAAAGACTTTTTAAAAAGGACGTTGTTTGTTGCCGTTGCACGGGCATGTGCAATTTTAAAGCATCTTTTATTCCTACCAAACAATTGGGCAATATATAGTGTATTTGTGCATTAAATTTAAAAAAAGTGTTTTTTTCCCCAAAAAATTGCAAATCTCTACGCAAATACCGTGACAAAAAAATTGCAACACCCACCATTTTGTTCTGTTGGGCCTCTGCTTTAAAAAAAATATATAATGTTTTGGGGTTCAAAGTAATTTTCTAGTTAAGAAAAAAAAAATTTAATGTAAACAAAAAGTGTCATCAAAGGCTTGGTCTTCATGTGGTTAGAAGAGTGGGTGATGTGCGGCATAAGCTTCTAATATTGGGCAAAAAATGCCAGGACAATTCAAACACCCCCCCCCCCAAATTACCCCTTTTTGGAAAGTAGACACCCCAAGCTATTTGCTGAGAGGCATGTTGAGTCCATAGAATATATTATATTTTGCCACAAGTTTCAGGAAAATTACAATCTTGTTTTTTTTTTACGCAAAGTAAATTGCTCACACCTGCCATGGGTATATGTGGAATGACACCCCAAAATACAGTCTGCTGCTTCTCTGAGTACAGGGATACCACATGTACACAAAGTTGTCACTTAAATGATATATTGCTCAAACATGCCATGAATGTATGTGAAATGACACCCCAAAATACATTCTACTGCTTACCCTGAGTACAGGGCTACAATGTGTGAGACTTTTTGGCAGTTTAGCTGCGTACAGGACCTCGAAAACCATTCACTGCCTTCAGGCTTTCTAATGGAGTAAATTGTTGATTTCACTCCTCACTACCTATCACAGTTTCAGAGGCCATGAAACGTCAAGATAGCACAAAATCCCCCCAAATTACCCCTTTTCGGAAAGTAGACAACCCAAGGTATTTGCTAAGAGGCATGGTGAGTATTTTGCAGTTCTCATTTGTTTTGGAAAATTAAGAAAGAAAAGGAAAATATATATATATTTTTTCTTTTTTATATTTTCAAAACTTTGTGACAAAAAGAAAGATCTGCAAAATACTCAAAATGCTTCTTAGCAAATAGGCCTCCGAAACTGTGATAGGTAGTGAGGAGTGAAATCAACAATATACGCCCTTAGAAAGCTTGAAGGCAGTGATTGTACGCGGCTAGACTGTCAAAAAGTCTCACACATGTCATATACCCATACTCAGGAGAAGCCACAGAATATATTTTGGGGTGTCATGGAATGTGTGCGCAATATATAATTTAAGTGACAACTTTGTGTAAAAAACCCACATGCATCCCTTTAAATGACTTTACAGCAGGCTTAGAACACTTGATGCAACTTTAAAGAAGTTCTAACAATACGATTTACCATGAACAATGTCCATATTCTTACCCTAACCATAACTGATTGGCTGCCCAGGTATACCTCTACAAGGTAATAATGGGATTTTTGACATACCGTAAAATGCATTTCTCTGATGTTCACTGACAGACACAGCTCCTTATTCTTTTTAACCATTGGGTTATACTGCCCCCTACAGGAGTAGGACACTAGGCAGGAAGAAGCTTGACTATGCCTATGGGCAGTCCCAGGGGGTATACACCCACTCTCAGCTATAGCCACTCATTTTTGTTACAAGCAGTGTCAGAAGAAAGCCAACTCCACAGAGGGGTGGGTGCGGTGTCCAATAAACATCAGAGAAATGGATTTTATGGTGAGTCAAAAATCCCATTTACTTTTTCGTTCATTGACGGACACAGCTCCTGATGCTTCTTAACCATTGGGACATCCCAAAGCAGTGTTAAACATGAGGGGTGGGAAAACATCAGAAACAAATTCCCAAGGCTAACCATAGCCACCCAGGTAACAGAGCTCAAACATAAACAACTGGAGCTCACCTGAAAAACAATACACCCTCTAACAGGACTAGGTCCTCTAAACAGCCGCCAGCAAAACCTTGCAGCCAAAAAAAGCATCTGCAGATGCCAACACTACCACTTTACAAAAAACTTTGCAAAAGTGAGCACCGACAAACAGGTGGCCGCCTTGCAAAACCTGCATCACTGACGCTTGAAGACGGAAAGCCCAGGACACACTAAGCACCCTAGTAGAGTGCGCCTAAACAAGGAAAGGAGGAACCTGACCCCTGATGCAATAGGCCTGAACCACTGTCTGTCTGATCCATCTGGAAATGGGAGCAGAAGAAGCGAACAACTGTTTGTGAGGTCTGTCCGTGAGTGCAAATAGAGAGTCTGACTTCCTAAAAGACTCCGTAGCTGCCAGGTACACCCTAATTGCTCGGACCACATCAAAGACATGCAAGGCAATTGCCTTCAGATGTTCAAGCCTGGGACACAGGGAAGGCAACACAATGTCTTCATTCAAATGACAGTCAGAGACCACCTTAGGAAGGAATGATGGACAAAGGCAAAACATTATCCTTGTGAAGCACCATAAGGTGAACGACAGGATAACGCCGTCAGATCCGACACCCTGCATGCAGAGGTGATAGCCACCAAAGAAGGTCACCTTCTGGGGCAACGTAAGCAGAGAAACCTCCTGAATATTTTCAAAGAGAGGCTTCAGTAGCCTGCCAAAATTCTAGGGCAGCAACAGAGCCCGCACTGAAGGAACCAAACGTCGGACACCCTGAAGAAAAGGTACACAACAGGGAGTTTGTGGCCAAAGGTCGTTGGAAAAACATGGCCAAAACTCTATACTTGGCCCTTGATGGTACTCAAAAACAATTTTTATTCAACCCCTCGGTGGAGGAAGGTTAAGATCTGATCCACCGAGAAGGAGCGAGGATAAATCCCAAGAGAATCACAACACGCAATGTTCGTCTTCCACGTAAGATGGTAGATCTTCCTAGAGGCAGATTTCCAAGCTTTTAACAGTGTAGGAATCACTGATTCGGGTGTGGCCGAATCGCGGATGTGATAGGACGTGTGCGCCGCTAGCTCCGCTGAGACTCCTGCAGATTTTCCTGACAAACACCGGATCCGACTCCCCACTTACCTCCGGTAGACTTGCACCACCCTCTGTAGAACGCTGGTGAGTCACATCGATCCCCTCAGCTATGGCCAAACAATCGAAAGACGGGAAGACTGCTCCCGCCATGCAGGACCAAGATGGCGCTCCCCAGCAGTGCGTCTACCAAAAGGAGAAATACATGGAGGCCACTCAAAAACTGTTTGCCAAGCCAGCACCCCGTGACCCCTCAATGTCCAACGGGGCCTCACCGAGTGTCTCCCCTGGTTCCCACTCTAACACGGTGCCCCTGGGGGAACTCTCTGGACAGCTTAATGACTGGGATGCAGCCTGTGCGGACCAGGGCCTGTTGCGATCATCCCCCTGTCCTGACTCTGAACCCACCCTTAGGGATGTGATGGCTGCTGTGACCACCTGCACTACTTCAATCACAGCCCTCACAGCAGAATTGAAAGGGGTCAAGGCAGAAATCTCATTCATGCGCCATGATATGCAGAAGTTAAGAGAGAGAACGTCGGCAGTGCAGCGTCGGGTCAGTTCACTAGAGGATGACATGGTCCCCCTACAAAGAGAGGTCAAACACACTGCCCTGCTATCTGCGCAACAGGCCGCTAGGTTAGACGACCTGGAAAATAGAATGAGAAGGAGCAACATCAGAGTGATTGGCATTCCAGAAAAAGCTGAGGGGAAAAACCCAGTTGCCTTCATTGAACGCTGGCTCACCTCAACCTTTGGGCAAGATTAATTTACCCCCATGTTCTCTGTGGAGCGGGCTCATAGGGTGCCCATGTGCCCCCTTCTTCCAGGTGCCCCCCCTCGCACCTTTATCTTCAAGCTTCTCAACTATAAAGATAGAGACACTAAAGATAGAAGCTAGAGGTATGCAAGGACGGCTAGCCATTGATAACGCAAAAATTTCTCTATTCCCTGATTATCCTGCAGAAGTTCAGAAACAAAGGGCTAAATTCGTGGATGTGAAGAGAAGACTCAGGGATCTAAATCTCCAATATGCTATGCTGTATCCCTCCAAACTTCGGATCGTTGCTAGAGATGAGGTACTGTTTTTTGAGAAACCTACTGCTGCTGCACAATGGCTGGATGCTAATGGTAGGGCACTGAGAGCGGCCGTCTCACCTAGGCACGGGGCCCCGTGAATGATCCCTCATTGTTAATGGCAGTCTGAGATGCTCCCTCACCATGGCTGGAAAGTTACATTGAGGAGTGGACCGGTCATTTCAGTTTAACTCCTGGGTAGGCGGGAGCCACCCTATAGCACCTACTGTTAAAAGTTTAATACTGTTCGCTGTTCCTGAGGAGATTACTATGTCAACTGTAGTCCCTCATTGGTTTTCCCCTCCAAGTCCTAGTTGGATAAACCCCAATGACTTACCCTTGCCCCTTCACGTGGCAGATGTGAACCCCATTTGTGCCCCTACTCCCCTCCTACCCAAGTTTGTCTTCACTGACCTTCTTCCTCCCCATATCGCACGCCACTTCACTGCAACTTTGTGGACATACGTTACGCTGGATCTTGTGCCATTCCGGAAATGGAGCTGGACTTGCCCTGATACCATCTGGATTGTTCTGACCTACTGGTTGTTTCTCACACCACAACTCCTTCACAGAGCCTACGGTGGATGCCCTGTCACTATGGTCCCTGCAGGGTCCTTGCCTGGGGATCCTACTGTGGATCCGTACCTACACCGAGACCATGGCTGACACTATTTGCATAATGACTTGGAACGTTCGGGGCCTCAACAATCCCATTAAGAAGACGGCAGTACTGAGAAATATTAAGAGACTGCAAGCTGATATCGTGTGTTTGCAGGAGACCCACATGCCTCCAACCGCCATGCCTACCTTGGCGCCTAGTATGTTTAGCCACCAATATCATTCTGTCTATTCTAGTTATTCTAGAGGGGTTTGCATTCTAGTCAGGAAAGGTGTTCAATTTACCTGTTCCCACACTGTGCTTGATCCTGATGGTCGTTTTGTTGTTCTTTTATTTCAGGTGGCGGGACTGACCTGCGTGCTTGTCGCGGTCTATGTCCCACCCCCTTACTCGGCTGGGGTACTCAAACTTATTTTTGAACAGGTAGCTAAGTTCACGGACGTCGCTCTGTTGATGCTAGGAGACTATAATGCCATCCTGGAAACCAGCCAGGATAGATTCGCCCCTTGCTACTGGGATGTGGCGGGGGGCCTAACACCCTTCGCCCACCTGATGGGGGAGCTCGGTCTGACGGACGTGTGGAGAATGGGACAACCGGGAGAGTGGCAGTTTTCCTGCTTCTTGGCCGCTCATTGGGGCCTGTCCCGGATTGACATGGGGTTGGGCAATGGCCGTCTTCTACTTTTCGTGGTCTCGGCGGGCTACGGGCCGAGGTTGGTCTCTGACCACTCTCCACTCTGGGTGTGCGTAGCCCTCCCTGCTAGGCAGGGCAGGCCTCTGTGGAAACTTAATGCATTTTGGCTGACGCTCTTTCCTAGCCCTGATCCCCTGCCACCTCAACTGTCCTCCTTTTTAACACAGAATTTGCATACAGCAGAGCTTAGGGTGGTGTGGGATGCGGCTAAAGCATTTATGAGAGGTCACTTTATACGACTAATCAACAATGTTAAAACTGCCACGAAAGCCTGGGAAAATACGGTAATGGCAGAGGTGGTCAGGGCAGAGGCTGCCTATATCAATGGACCATCCGATGATACTCGGAGGTCCTGGCTGGCTGCGTAGACTTTATCCAATACAGTTTCGGTTCAGCGGGCAGAAAATAGGCGGTTCTTCCTGCAGCAGAGGTACTTAGAGGAGGGGGAATTAGGGGTCACATGTTGGCTATGATGGTCCGGGCTCAACAGCCAGCGACCTTTATTCCCATGATTAAGGACTATCAAGGAACGCACTGGCATGCCACGTTTGACATAGGGAGAGTATTGTGTGACTTTTTTACTGATCTATATTCTTCCAAGGTTTTGGCAGATATCCATGAGATCAAGAGTTTCCTGGATGGCTGGATTCCTCCCGGCCTTGAACGTGGCTATGCTTAGTGCTCCCCTTACGGAGGACGACATACATACTGCCCTGAAATCCACTCAGAACGGTAAATCTCCGGGGGCGGATGGCATCCCTTCGGAGGTTTATGGACGATATGCGGAACAACTAGTACCCATGTTACTTCAGGTTTACAACACAGTGTTCAAAGAGGGGAGATTGCCCACATCTATGTCTGAGACAATTATTGTCCTTCTACTGAAACTAACTTCTCACGGCGGATGTTAAAATCTTAGCCAAAATACTGGCATCTAGGCTATCTCAGGTACACAAAGTTATACACAGGGACCAGTCGGGCTTTATTCCTGCTCGATCTACGACACTGAATCTCAGACGCCTGTTTCTGAACCTTCAAGTTCCGATGGATAACCCAGGTAATAGAGCTGTCTTTTCACTAGATGCCACTAAGTCATTCGACAGTGTAGAATGGAAATACCTATGGGCGGTGCTTCGTCGCTTCGGGGTAGGTGAATCCTTTCTTACCTGGGTGAAGGTACTTTATGCTGCCCCAACAGCTAGACTGCGATTCAATTGGGAGCTGTCTGGACCCTTCTGTCTACATGGGGCACCCGATAGGGCTGCCGCTATCTCCATTGCTTTTTGCCATGGCACTGGAGCCCTTAGCGGCGCGGGTCCGTGCCTCTCCGGAGATTGTGGGCTTCAGACGGGGCCCCCGTATGGATGTTATCTCGCTGTACGCAGATGATACCCTGCTTTATCTAGGTGACACCCAGGATTCACTACGGGCAGTAATGTCCCTCATAGATTACTTTGGCTCTCTCTCGGGATTCTCCATCAAAATCGGTCTTAATCCCGTTGGATCCCGTTGGAACCTCTTTCCACCGCTTTCCCTACATGTGCTTCATCAGTGAGAGTGGTGGACAGATTAAAATATTTAGGGATTCAAGTGTCCCCAGACCCTACCAGTTATCTAGAGTTGAACCTGGTACCTCTGTTGCAGAGATTCCGCTCAAAATGCACGAGTTGGTGCAAATTGCCGTTGTCAGTCGCTGGCTGAATCAACCTAATTAAAATGGTGTGGGCACCACAGCTCCTATACGTCTTCCATAATGCCCCTGTGTAGATACCTGGGAGGTGGTTTCGTCGCATTGAATGCCAGTTTCGTGAATTAACCACTTAAGCCCCGGAAGATTTTACCCCCTTCCTGACCAGGGGGTATTTTGCGATTCGGCACTGCGTGACTTTAACGGACAATTGCGCGGTCGTGCGACGCTGTACCTAAACGAATTTGGCGTCCTTTTTTTTCCATAAACAGAGCTTTCTTTTGGCGGTATTTGATCACCTGTGCGATTTTTTGATCACGCGCTATAAACAAAAAAAGAGCGTAAATTTTGCAAAAATAGCAATATTTTTCCCTTTTTTTTAAATGAAATTCCCCCCAAAAAAAATGTAAAAATCAAAATTTTTTAACATTTTCGGCCAATTTGTTTTATGCTACCTATGTTTGGTAAAAAAAATTGCAAAAAGCGTATTTTGATTGGTTTGCGCAAAAGTTATT
Organism: Pelophylax lessonae; assembly: GCF_965119305.1. NCBI lineage: Eukaryota > Metazoa > Chordata > Amphibia > Anura > Ranidae > Pelophylax > Pelophylax lessonae. The sequence goes on from NC_138769.1 coordinate 288,104,424, forward strand.
GCGTTTACTAACTAAGGGAAAGATTTTTGTCATTTTTGTTGTTTTTTTTTTTAACGCGTAATGGCGGCGATCTGCAATTTTTTTTGTGGTACTGCGACATTGCGGCGGACAGATCGGACCCTTGACTGACATTTTTGACACTTTTGGGGTTACCAGTGACATTTCTACAGTAATCAGTGCTATATATATGCACTGTTACTGTAAAAATACACTGGTAGTGAAGGGGTTAACTTTATTTGAGAGGGAGGGGCTGTGTGTGTCCCTAGGGGCGTGATTCTAACTGTGATTGGCTGTGGCTTCAGCCGTATGCAGAGTGATCAACGGATCTACATAGTAGATCCATATGATCATCTCTCATACAGAGGGGAGAATGACAGGCAGCTTATTTACACAAGCTGCCTGACTTTCTCCCTCTCCCCCGCCGATCGCAGAGTGGCCGGTCGGGTCCGCCGGTCACACGCGCGGGGGGGGGTCCGTGACCACGCGGGAGCGGGAGCGCGCCTCCGGCGGCGCACGCTCGCTCCCTAGACCCTCACAAGCTAGTGACGTAGCCCTACGTCACTTTGCCTGTGAGGGGCTGACCGCCGCCGTAGATAGTCGTGCGACGGTCGGCAAGTGGTTAATATGGTGTAAAAAAGTGGCCAGAATTAAACTCGCTACCCTTCAATTTGGAAAATATAGCGGTGAGCTAGCGGGGCCAAACCCTAATTTGTATTTTCTGGCCTCACAGGTCCAACACATGGGAGGCTGGGGGAAACTCGACCCATCTGATCCTATCGGAGCCTTATTGGTCCCGGTGGACTCCCTTCACCCAGTATTTGTCCATCTGGAGGCAGGATTTTCGCATATGCAGGCAGGGACGATTTCCCTGCTTAGGATGGTGTGGCGCTGTGTCAAGGGGATGCTGCAGGTGAGGGGTTTCCTTCCAGAGACCCCAATCTGGCAAAATCAGAACTATAGAGAATTACATTGTTTGAAAGGTGCAGATGTATGGATAATGGCAGGAGTATGTTTCATGACACAGCTCTTCAGAGCTCAGGTTTTGAAATCGTCCCAAGAACTACAAAGGGAATTTGATATTCCCAGACAGCATTTCTTTAGATACAGTTAAGGCATGCTATCTCATCCCAGGCCAGGATCTCCACACTACAACTCACCCCCCATAGATTACTGGGAGAAGTATTTCAGGCCTCAGATAAAAAGGGTATGATCTCTGATGTCTATGATACCATTTTGAGTTCAATACAAGACCCAGCTGCCCTGACTGCCAGAACAGGCTGGGAGAGTGATCTTGGCCCCATTGATGGAGATACATGGGAGTTATGCCTTTCCTCAATTCCATTAGTATCGGTCTCGGCCTCACAGAAGGTCTTGCATCTCTTTCTGTTCCACAGAGCGTATAGAACACCTGTTCAACTGTACCACTGGGGCCGTAGACCTAACCCCCTCTGTCCAAAATGTGAGAGAGAACAAGGTACACTGATACACATGCTGTGGAGGTGCCCCAAATTGTTCTGATACTGGTCGATGGTCATAGCCACAATATCAAGAGTATATAATTTTCAATTGTTACGGGATCCGGTAGTCTGTTTGCTTGGTGCCCTAGAGGTGGAATCATTGACTCCTAACGCCCATGTAGCTATACTTAGGTTGCTTTACATTGCACGTAAGCTTATTGCTAGATACCGGATCTCCCCCCGGGTGCCAAGCATAGGACAATGGATTACACAGGTCAATGCTTCTTTAATTAGAGAGAAATTAACATATCAGCACAGGAAGGCTCACAAAACGCTTTCCTCACTTTGGCAACCTTGGCTGGAAGATCCATCTCTGGCTCCTCCGCAATTGGTAATGAATAGGCTCCTAGAAGGTTAAAATATGCATAACCCAATTATTGTAGGTGGTAACATGCAGTGGAGTGTCCTTCTCTTCCTCCTCTTTTCTTTTGTTTCTTTTAACCCTTCCCCCCCTTTTTTTTTCTTCTCTCCCTTTCTCCCCTGACCCCTCTTATCTGCCATTCTTCTACTCCTACCTCTCCTCGTTTTCTACCACGTTTCTATACTTTTAAGTTTTCTCAAATTATTGATTATAGCAATGAGTCTGCAGTGTATGTTGATATGACAAGTAGATTAACACTTTGATGAGGTATCTCTTTAGATGGTAAACCTTTTCACTGATGTACAATACAAATGGTATAACTGCAGAGTTTTGGCGAGTATATCTGATTTTTCTGTTGTTTACTGTGCGTTCATTTTACTAATGTATTAAGCAAGAGTTTTATATTATATACATGATGTTTGTACAATGTTCTGGTTACCCTCAATAAAAGTTTTACTTTTCTTGAAAAAAAAAAAAAAGGAATTACTGATTCAAACAAACCTCCACCCATCAGCACCTGGCGTTCAACAGCCAGCGACAGTAAATCAGGATGGAAGATTGGCCCTAGGAAAAGCAGATCCTCCCTGAGAGGAAGTCCCGAAGGAGCATCAGTGACCAGCCGTACCAGATCGGCATACCAAGACTGGTGAGACTAGTCTGGAGCCACTAGAATGACCGGAATTCTTTCTGCCTGAATCCGGCACAGGAGTTGTGGCAGAAGTTTGAGAGGGCTGGAACTAATCAGTCAGTCCACCTTGGAATGCCGGGCACTTACCCAGCCGCCAGGACACTTCTTGTGCCCCCTTGGTGATTGACATAGACCACGCCCAAGGCATTGTCCGATGAATACGTACTGGACACCCCTGAAGACGATTGTCCAATGAGTCAGACAAAGTCTATTTGCTCTGAGTTCCAGGACACTAATCGGCAGTCTGGGCTCTGCCAGAGACCAGATCCCTGAGCACATCTGTGCTGAGGAAGCCTCCCCACCTGGACAGGCTTGCATCTGTGGAAAACAACCATCCAGTACAGGAGGAAAGGGATGTTCCCTGTCAAAGTGCCAGACACCTCTAAAGACCGTGGATCCTTGAACCATTTAACTAGAATCTCTTTAGCAGAGATCTTGCCAGACCAGGTCCTCTTGGAACCTCTGGTGGAGGCCCTGACTTTTGATCCCTAATCTTGAAATCCTGAGAGATGAAGAGGCCGCTTAGGAGCCCAGGAGAATGGCCCACGTCTCCTTGCCCTTGGTAGCCTGCGGAAGAAGAGTACTCTCCCCCCCCCCATGTGAGACCCTTAACGATGTAATCTAGGGAAGCTCCAAACAGGCGACCCCCTACAAGAGGGAGACCAGATAAGGCCTTCTTAGAAGTCTAGTCTGCAGACCAGCATTTCAGCCAGACAATACGCCAAAGGACAACTGCTGATACAAACAGCCTAGAAATCAAAGGAGCCGCATCACAGACAAACTGTACCTCCTGGACCAACAGGTCCGCCTGCTCCGCAAAGACAGGGGGAAGCTATTCTCCCTCCAGGTCAATAGTAAATACTATTTGCCGAACCAGCCACAGCGCACATTTGGCAGGGCCAGAGCATCTGCCCTCTTATTATCTGGACCTGTAAAGGTCGGGACTCCTCAACCGGGATGAAGGTTACTCAATTTGAACTGGAAACCGGCGAATCCACTACAGGTGGGACGTCCACCTATTACGCAGAAAAGCCTCATAAGGATTCTGCAAACAAAAAAAAGCCTAACAAACACTGGGTTTTTGACAACCCCACCACTTTCGAGGGCCTGTGGGTGCCAAAAGAAACCGATGCCTCTGACGCGGCATCAGCCGCATCCTCAATTTTTAAAGTTTCACGCGCTGAAACAAACAGTGTATCCACCAGCACTGTATATGTCACGCACTGACACAAACAGTGCATCCACCAGCACCTATTTAGGTGTGGCTGGAGGAGCAGAGGAATCATCCTCACTAACTGAGCACTCAGGATGCGTGGACGCAGTCACAGACCCAGTAGTGTCGCTATATACTGAGCTCACCCCGAAAACATAACAATCAGGGGAGGCCACCGACTGTGATCCCGCAAAGGGGAAGCCAGCCAAGGATCCCCAAAAGGGTCCATTGGACCCTTCAAAAAACAAGGGGTTGCCCTCCGAGCTCTCCATAGAGGACATGATAGGACAAAGCCCCCTGAAAAGGGGGCTGCTCCCCATGATGCGGATGCGCAGGAAGGGTACCCTCGCTAATGCCCCACACAATAATGGCAGCAAGACCGTCATTAAAAAATGAAGCGCCCCCTCAGCACCACCCAGGCCAAGCTGACTATATGGCCCAGCAGGCCGCAAGCCGCAGCCTAAGTTTTTGTGGGGGCCCAGCCCGGCAGATGCCCAAAGGAAGAATTTGGGGCTTAAGCTACATGAACTGGGGCCGCCTCCCCAACGGTGGTGCCCGAGTCAGCCGCATGGCCTAGTAGGCTGCAAACCGCAACCTAAATTTTTGAGAGCGCCCAGCTGCCAGGACGCGAGCCCCAGTGGAGCCAACCACCCAGTCGGGGGTGGGGGGCCAAAAGACTCACAGTGACTGAAATTTTAGAGGGGAAGGGAGGGGAACCCGGGGGTCCGACCATCCCAGGGAGGGGCCCATGTCCACCCCAAAACCCTCCAGGGGTAGTGGGGGGTCAGCTGCGACTCAGGTCGAAGCCAGTTCGTATGCATCCTTGCAAGAGGTTTAAATCGCAAGCCAGCCCCCGTCCAGTGGGGCTATGTCATGGCCGACCTAGCGCGGAGCTGCGGTCTGCACGCACTCACTGGCCAGACTTGGGGGACCCTAAGGGTCTTGATTATTCAGCTCGTCACCCAGTCCGGCACTTGATTGTAGTTCTCACAGGAACAAAATAATAAAAGAGGAAAAAAATTGCATCTAAAAAGAAAAAATTGCCAGGACTAGAGATCCCAATAAGGAAGTGCCTACAGCTGAGAGTGAGTGTATACCCCCTGGGACTGCCCATAGGCATAGTCAAGCTTTTTCCTGCCTAGTGCCCTAGTCCTGTAGGGGGCAGTATAACAATGGTTAAGAAGAATCAGGAGCTGTGTCAGTCAATGAATGAAAGAGAAATATATTGGCATCCTCCAAATGCTGGTTGATGCCTGGATACCTGGTGCCCCTGATGGACTGCAAGGCACAGCAGTCATTCTCCACAGTAGTCACAGCATGTCCTTCTCATTGGGCTTTCCTGCTCTCCAAATCCAGCCTTCTCTAAATTTATACCACCGGTGGGGAGGCTGGACCCAAAAAGCCCAGGAACCACAGGACACACAATAATTTCTTCCTCCCAGCCTAGGCCAGCTATAAGCTAAAACCAAAGATTCGAATGGGGGGGGGGGGGGGATCCTATGTGCTTCCACTTTAAAATGTCGAAGGGCTTCAAGCAGCTGCTCACATTGATTTTATTTCCCCACATATATACATGAACATTAGGTGATACAATTTGGCACTCACTCGGATAAACTGACACAGTGGAGAGTAATTTAACTTACTGAGATAAAAATACCATCAATTCATATATACAGTATCTCGCAAAAGTGAGTACACCCCTCACATTTTTTTAAACTTTTTCTTAAATCTTTTCATGTGACAACACTAAAATTAAGTTAAGTTAAGAAATTACACTTTGATACAATGTAAAGTAGTGAGTGTACAGCTTGTATAACAGTGTAAATTTGTTGTCCTCTCAAAATAACTCAATGCACAGTCATTAATGGCTAAACCGCTGGCAACAAAAGTGAGAACACCCCTAAGTGAAAATTCCAAATTTGGCCCAAAGTGTCAATATTTTGTGTGGCCACCATTATTTTCCAGCCCTGCCTTAACCCTCTTGGGCATGGAGTTCACCAGAGCTTCACAGGTTTCCACTGAAGTCCTCTTGCACTCCTCCGTGGCGACATCATGGAGCTGGTGGATTTTGGAGACCTTGCGCTCCTCCACCTTCAGTTTGAGGATGCCCCATAAATGCTTAATAGGGTTTAGGTCTGGAGACTTGCTTAGCCAGTCCATCACCTTTACCCTCAGCTTCTTTAGCAAGGCAGTGGACATCTTGGAGGTGTGTTTGTGGTCTTTATCATGTTGGAATACTGCCCTGCAGCCCAGTCTCAGAAGGGAGGGGATTATGCTCTGCTTCAGTATGTCACAGTACAATTTGGCATTCATGGTTTCCTCACTGAATTGTAGCTCCCCAGTGCCGGCATCGCTCATGCAGCCCCAGACCATGACCATGCTTGACTGTAGGCAAGTCACACTTGTCTTGGTACTCCTCACCTGGTTGCTGCCACACACGCTTTGCCTCATCAGACCACAGGATGTGATTCCAGTAATGCATGTCCTTAGTCTGCTTGTCTTCAGCAGAATGCAGGGTTTCTTGTTCATCATCTTGAGAAGAGGCTTCCTTCTGGGATGACAGCCATGTAGACCAATTTGATGCAGTGTGTGGCATATGGTCTGGGCACTGACCCCCATCCCTTCAACCTCAGAAGTATGAGTTCTGCCAGCATTGCTTCAATTTCCCAAAGATAACCTCTGGATATGATGTGGAGCATGTGCACTCAACTCCTTTGGTCGACCATGGTGAGGCCTGTTCTGAGTGGAACCTGTCCTGTTAAACTGCTGTATTGTCTTGGCCACCGTGCTGCAGCTCAGTTTCAGGGTCTTGGCAATCTTCTTATAGCCTTCACCATCTTTATGTAAAACAAACATTTTTTTTTTCAGATCCTCAGAGAGTTCTTTGCCATGAGGTGCCATGTTGAACTTCCAGTGACCAGTCTGAGAGAGTGAGAGTGATAACACCAAATTTAAGACACATGTTCCCCTTTCACACCTGAGACCTTGTAACATTAACGAGTCCCATGACACCAGGGACGGAAAATGGCTAATTGGGCCCCAAATGGACATTTTCACTTAGGGGTGTACTCACTTTTGTTGCCAGTGGTTCAGACATTAATGGTTGTGTGTTGAGTTATTTCGAGGGGACAGCAAATTTACACTGTTATACAATCTGTACACTCACTACTTTACATTGTAGCAAAGTGTAATTTCTTCAGTGTTGTCACATGAAAAGAGATAATAAAATATTTACAAAAATGTGAGAGGTGTACTCACCTTTGTGAGATATTGTATATCTACACATATACAGTAGAAAAACCAACCATAAGTGCTCATAAAAGACACTGGGCTCCGTTTACAGAACTGGACTGCATGCGGTATATAGGGGTTTTCCAAAATACAGCATGCAATCTTTAAAATGTCAATTCACTACTGCCTTATGCAGTATTTACCACATAAAGCAAAAATATTCTGTAAATACTGCATAAAACAGAAATGAAAGTCAATTCACAAAAAAAAAAAAATGTGGTAAGAAAGTTGTGTGATATTTAAGGAATCTGGTTGTTAGGAAGCAGACGGCCACCGTGTCCTTAACAACTGATGAGTCATCAGCTGTTAGCGCTGACAGCTGAGTGTAATAAAAAAATGCCAGCAATAAAGAAAGAATGGAAAAAAACAAACGCCGTGAGGTTTCTCCCCCAATCCATACCAAGCCCTTCATGAACCCCATGCCAACATTTTTTTAAAAATGGTGTGGGGCGCCCCCCCAAAATCCAGACCCTTATTTGAGCATGCAGCTTGGCAGACCAGAAAAGGGAGGGGACGAGCGAGCCTCCCCCCAAAGCACCTTGTCCCCATGTTGATGGGGACATAGGCCTCTTCCCCAAAGCCCTGGCTGGTGGTTGTGGGGGGTCAGACTTATGGGGGGTACTTATCGGAATCTCTAAGCCCCCTTTAATAAGTGGGCCCCCAGATCCTGGCCCCCCCCCTATGTGAATGGGTATGGGGTACCTAGCCCTACTTACTCACAAAAAAAATCCTTTATTTTAAAAATAAAAGTCTCCCCCGGTGTAGATCCATCGTCAATAACATTGCCCGCCGACCCAAAAAAAAAACAGTTTGCTCTGAAGGCTCCCGCTGTCTGTCAGCTCCACCGTCTGCCAGTTAATAAATAACTAAGGGGTAGGGCCACCCGGTGGCGTCACCGGGTGACCCTGCCCCCCTAATATGTTATCAGCTGGGGGCGGGTTCCCTACCTTTCCCTAACCTGCCAGGCTGCATGGTCGGGTAAAGGTCTGGTATGAATTTTGTGGGGAGGCACCCACACCACTTTTTAAAAAGATTTTGGCATAGGGGTTCCCCTCAAAATCCATCCAAGACCCAATGGGCCTAGTATGGATCGTGGTGGGGGACCCACTTTTTTTATTTTTCTTATCTGGTATTGCTGGCAATTTTTTATTTTTTTTTATTTACATTCCCTTTACTTTTACATTTACATAACGTGGCAGGCAGCCACATGCTCCTTAACAACCATGACAGTTACTAGTTGTTAAGGATGCCGGCGGCCAGGCCCGGACTGGGACAAAAAATAGGCCCGGGCATTTTAGGCTGAGCAGCCCATTTTTTTTTTTAAAACAAAATGACCAATGATGAACAACTACCGGTTTCTCTATGTTTTTTAGTTATATTTAGCCTGCACACCCATGCGATCCAATTCTGCAAATCGCACTGTGTTTTGAAAACCGATTGCGGGGTGTCATTAACCTAACATACACTCCGCAATCTGTTTGCATGGATGGGTTGCTATTTAGATGCAGTCCTCATTTGGTGTGAACCCAGGGTAAGAGATAACCGGTAATTTTAGGGTACATTAAAAATATATTACCCAGTTTTTGGGTAAAATGTAAAAAATTAGTTTGTGTCAAGTAAATAAATACCCAACATGCCAAACCTTAAGACTATGCATGCCCGAAAATAGCAACACATTTCAGTACCCTATATTTTCCATAGGCAAAGCTAATAAAGATCATAGAGGTCATCAGTTCAGAGTTAACCATGAATAATGATCCTATAATTATTGCTCTCATTCCAGTGTGCAGAGTGATATATTACACGTGTAGTAAAATCAAGGTTTTTGTTCACAGGCGCCCCCAAAATGTGTATGTAGTTTCTTATGGTATTGGTGGGATAGGGATGACATCAGTAGCAGTGGTGGTAGTGGGGATAGGGAGGACATCAGTAGTGGTGGTAGGATAGGGATGACATCAGTAGCAGTGGTGGTAGTGGGAATAGGGATGACATCAGTAGTTGTGGTAGGGTAGGGATGACATCAGTGGCAGTGGTGGTGGGGATAGGGATGACATCAATAGCAGTGGGAATAGGAATGACATCATTGGCAGTGGTAGTGGGAATTGGGATGACATCAGTGGCAGTGGTAGTGGGGATTGGGATGACATCAGTGGCAATGATGTTGGGGATAGGGGTGACATCAGTGGCAGTGGTGGTGGAGATAGGGGTTACATCGGTGGTAGTGGGGATTGGGATGACATCAGTGGCAGTGGTAGTGGGGATAGGGGTGACATCAGTGGTGGTGGGGGATAGGGGTGACATCAGTGGCAGTGGTGGTGGGGATAGGGGTGACATCAGTGGCAATGGTGGTGGGGATAGGGGTGACATCAGTGGTGGTGGGGATAGGGGTGACAGCAGTGGCAGTGGTGGTGGGGATAGGGGCTACATCAGTGGCAGTGGGAATAGGAATGACATCAGTGGTAGTGGGGATTGGGATGACATCAGTGGCAGTGGTGGGGATAGGGATGACATCAGTGGCGGTGGTGGTGGGGATAGCGATAACATCATGGTGGTTGGGATAGGGATAACATCAGTGGCGGTGTTGAGGATAGGGATGACATCAGTGGGAATGATGAGGATAGGGGTTACATAGTTACATAGTAGGTGAGGTTGAATAAAGACAATAGTCCATCCAGTTCAACCTGTGTATATGTGTGTGGCCGTAATCATCTCACATACCCCTGAATGTTCTGATCCTTGAGCTGTACGTCTAAGAGTCTTTCGAAAGCCACCATACTTCCCGCAGAAACCACCTCTTGTGGTGGAGAATTCTACAATCTTGTAGCTCTAACAGTAAAGAACCCCCCCCCCCCCCATTGCCTGAGGTTAAAACGCTTCTCCTCTAATCGAAATGTATGCCCTCGAGTCCTCATGCACTCCCTACGACTGAATATCTTTTTTTCTATGCCGAGATCACCATTGAGATATTTATAAATTGCTATCATGTCCCCTCTCAGGCGTCTCTTCTCCAGGGAGAATAAATCAAGCGATTGCAGACGCTCTTCATAATTAAGGTCCTCCAATCCCCTAATTAGTTTAGTTGCCCTTCTCTGGATCTTCTCCAGCTCCAACACATCCCTCCTGAGGACTGGCGACCAGAACTGGACAGAATACTCCAGATGTGGTCGGAACAGTGGTCTAGATATAACCTTACTGAGTTCTTTGAGTACTCTCGGATGTACGCCATCCAGGCCTGGTGATTTGTTTGTGTTAATTTTATCCAGCCTTTCCCTGATTTCACCCTCTGTTAGCCATAGCAGCAAGTCCTGTGTAATACTACTGACCATACAGTCATGGTCAGTGTACCCCTCCTTTTACTGAGTAAAGACTGATGAAAAAAAGGCATTCAGCACGGTTGCCTTTTCAGTGTCCTCTGTAACCATCCCCCCATCTTCGTTAATTATGTGTGCAATATGCTCTGCCCTAGCTTTTTCGCTGTTGATATATTTAAAGAATTTATTTGGGTTCTTTTTACTATCCTCCGCTATTTGTCTCTCAAAGTTGATTTTAGCCATTTTCATTTCGTATTTACTTTTCTTATTTGCCTCCTTGTATTGTTCGAAAGCCGATACTGTGCCCTCTGATTTATATTTCTTGAAGGCCATTTTTTTCCCCCTAATACGTTTTTTAACATTACGGTTTAGCCAGCCAGGTTTGGCCTTGTCTCTTCTAAATTTATTTCCCATAGGAATGCACTGCAAGATGCATTTGTTTAATATGTTCCTAAAGCATTCCCATTTTTCCTCTGTGGTCAGTGATCCCAGGGTTTGGTCCCAGTTTACCCTTTCCATCAATGAGCACAATTTTGGAGAGTTTGCCCTTCTGAAGTTTAAGGTTCTTATGTTCCCCACTTGCCTTGTTATATTGTTATTTACACTAAATGTGATCATCCTGTGATCGCTAGAGCCCAGGTTGTCCTGGACTCCTACCTCCGAGATTAGGTCTGGGTCATTAGTAATCAATAGATCCAGGACTGCATTTTCTCTAGTAGGAGAATCCACCAACTGTGACATGTAGTTGTCCTGTAAGGTTTCCATGAATAGACGGGCCTTCTGTGAGTGTGTAGTCCCCTCTTCCCAGTCAATGTCGGGATAATTGAAGTCCTCCAATATGATGACTTATCCCAGTTTTGCCACTTTACCCAACAGTGATATAAATTCCAGCTCTACCTCCTCCCTTTGGTTGGGTGGCCTATAGCAAACCCCCACAATTAATTTTCCCCTTTCTTCTTCCCTATGGAGTTCTACCCACACGGATTCTAACTCCATACTCATCCCTTCCATAATATCATTCCTCTCTATCACCCTTACATTATCCTTGACATAGAGACATACCCCTCCCCCTCTTTTTCCTACCCTGTCCTTCCGGTACACCGAATACCCTTGGATATTGGCAAGCCAGTCAAGGGGTCAAAACAAGTTTCCGTTATTCCCACAAGGTCTATGTCTTCCTCATGTACTAACATTTCCAACTCATCCAACTCATCCATTTTATTAGCTAGGCTCCTGGCATTAGCATATACCCCTCTTAGTTTTGTGGAAGTTGATCGTGAATGGTGATTATGTTTATTCCTGTTTGGTCTGATGTTTTTCCGCACATACCCCCCAATTAACGTTGTGGAACTACTGTCGCTGCTGACTCTACTACTGCCTTCTGTCCTTTTCTCCCTCCTCACTGACTCTACACCTGAGCCCTCCCCTCCGTCTCCTAGTTTAAAAACCCCTCCAACTTGGATGCCATCTTTCTCCCCAAAAGAGCTGTACCGTCCCCATTAAGGTGCAGCCCATCCTTACTAAAGAGCCGGTAGCTGACTGAGAAGTCAGCCCAGTTCTCCAGGAACCCAAACCCCTCCTTCCTACACCAATTCCTCAGCCACTTGTTAAGTTCCCTAATCTCCTTCTGCCTTTCCTGTGTGGCTCGAGGTACCGGCAGTATTTCAGAGAAAACCACCTTGGAGGTCCTATTCCTCAATCTATTACCTAAGTCCCTGAAATCGTTTCTTTGGGATCCTCCACCTTCCTTTTACTTGGTCATTAGTGCCCACATGCACCATGACCGCTGGGTCATCCCCAGCCCCGCCCAATAATCTGTCTACCCGATCCGCAATGTGCCGAACTCGAGCTCCCGGCAAACAACATACTGTTCGGCTACCGCAATCTTTTTGACAGATTGCCCTCTCTGTCCTCTTGATACTTGAGTCCCCAACTACCACAACCTGTCTAACCTTTCCTGAGACACGGCCCCCCTTCTTCCTGGAGCCGCCGCTCCCCTGGCAGCTGGGGGAGGGCGCCTGCTCCAGCACTGCCACCCCTGAGCTGATATCCCCCTCAACCTGCAACTTGGCAAATTTCTTAGGGTGAACCAACTCAGGACTGGCTCCCTGACACTCTTCCCACTACCCTTCCTAACGGTCACCCAACTGCCTACCTCTGATGCCTGCGTCTCCTCTACTCCTCCCTCCTCTATGCTGGCACCTGCCAGCGCCAGATGGGTAATGTAGTGGGGTGACATCAGTGGGAGTGGTGGTAAGGATAGGAATAACATCAGTGGCAGTGGTGGTGTGGATAAGGATGACATCAGTGGCAGTGGTGGTGGGGATAGGAATGACAATGTCCACTGCCACTGATGTCATCCCTATCCTCATCACCACTGCCACTAATGTCATCCCTATACCCACCACCACCGCTACTGATGTCATCCCTATCCCCCCATCACCACTGCCTCATGGGAGGGGGGGAGAGATCAGACAGAGGTATGGCAGTGGGAGGGATGGGATCCGTCAGAGGTATGGCAGTGAGAGAGATGGGATCAGGCAGAGGGATGGCGGTGGGAGAGATGGGATCAGGCAGAGGGATGGTGGTGGGAGAGATGGGATCAGGTAGAGGAATGGCGGTGGGAGAGATGGGATCAGGCAGAGGGGTGGCGGTGGGAGAGATGGGATCAGGCAGAGGGATGGAGGTGGGAAAGATGGGATCAGGTAGAGGGATAGCGGTGGGAGAGATGGGATCCGGCAGAGGTATGGCAGTGGGAGAGATGGGATCAGGCAGAGGGATGGTGGTGGACTGGTAGAGATGGGATCAGGCAGAGGGATGGAGGTGGGAGAGATGGAATCAGGCGGTGGGAGGGATGAGATCAGGCAGAGGGATGGAGGTGAGAGAGATGGGATCAGGCAGAGGAATGGCGGTGGGAGAGATAGGATCAGGCAGAGGTATGGCAGTGGGAGAGATGGGATCAGGCAGAGGGATGTTGGTGAAGAGATGGGATCAGGCAGAGTGATGTTGGTGAAGAGATGGGATCAGGCAGAGGGATGGAGGTGAGAGAGATGGGATCAGGCAGAGGGATGGCCGTGGGATAGATGGGATCAGGCAGAGGGATGGCCGTGGGAGAGATGGGATCAGGCAGAGGAATGGAGGTGGGAGAGATGGGATGAGGCAGAGGGATGGTGGTGGGAGAGATGAGATCAGGCAGAGGGATGGCGGTGGGAGAGATGGGATCAGGCAGAGGTATGGCAGTGGGAGAGATGGGATTAGGTAGAGGGATGGAGGTGGGAGAGATGGGAACAGGCAGAGGGATGTTGGTGAAGAGATGGGATCAGGCAGAGGGATGGAGGTGAGAGAGATGGGATCAGGCAGAGGGACGTTGGTGAAGAGATGGGACGAGGCAGAGGGATGGCGGTGGGAGGGATGGGATCAGGCAGAGGGATGACGGGTGGATGGGTGGGATGAGGCAGAGGAATGGAGGTGGGAGAGATGGGATGAGGCAGAGCAGAGGTATGGCGGTGGGAGGGATGGGATAAGGGAGAGGGATGGTGGTGGGAGAGATGGGATGAGGCAGAGGAATGGAGGTGGGAGAGATGGGATAAGGCAGAGCAGAGGGATGGTGGTGGGAGGGATGGGATGAGGCAGAGCAGAGGGATGGCGGTGGGAGGGATGGGATGAGGCAGAGCAGAGGGATGGCGGTGGGAGGCATGGGATGAGGCAGAGCAGAGGGATGGGGGTGGGAGGGATGGGATGAGGCAGAGCAGAGGGATGGTGGTGGGAGGCATGGGATGAGGCAGAGCAGAGGGATGGCGGTGGGAGGGATGGAATAAGGCAGAGCAGAGGGATGGCGGTGGGAGGGATGAGATGAGGCAGAGCAGAGGGATGGCGGTCCCCCAGTATTTTTCTGCACCCCCTCTCCCCCAAGTACATCTATTTACTCCCCGGCACATCTTTGCAACCCCCTCCTGCTCCCCCCAATACACCTTCTTACCCTCCAGGATCTCATGCAACCTCCCCCATCGTTGTAAGCTGTTGAATACCCCATGGCCACAGACATACCATTCTATTCCATTTCTCAGGCTGTGGTTTCTCTGGCGGCGGCGGGAGTACACAGAGGGCGGAGCCTACACAGAATCTCATGTAGCTGGGTCACTAGTACTAAGCTGCCCCAACCTCTCTCTTCACCTCTGGCAGCTTTCTGTGTACAGTGGAGTAGGGATTCAGGAGGGGCATCTGATTCTGTGCACGGGCTTGTGTGTTGGTGGCTGCCAGGTGTTGTGCCGATATCGGTTTCCCCAAAGAAACCAGTTTCCCCTTGCTTTCGGCTGTGATGATCGACTGGAGAGGCAGAGCTGGGAGGGCTGGATCGGGCTGGAGGGACGGAGTTCCGATCACAGCCGAAAGCAAGGGGAAACTGGTTTCTTTGGGGAAACCGATATCGGCACACTCTCTAATCCACGCAAGCTGTCGGAGGTGCAGAGAGAGAGGTTCGGGGCAGCTCAGCTGCCTATAAATATCATCACTGCTAGTGACTAATGCAGGCTGTACTCCCACCGGCACCAGAGGAACCGCAGAGCTGCCAGCCGAAGGCACAGAGGTGAATCAGGGACAGAACAGGACAGTTGCTATGTATGCAATGTGTAGCTGCCTCTTTTGCCGGCCCTCTTTAAGACATGCAGCCTGGCAGCCTCGGCCCACCGGGCAAACGCCCGCTGTGCCCTATGGCCAGTCTGGGCCTGCCGGCGGCCATCCGTAAACAACCAGCTAGTGACAGCCTGTGGTAAGGATGGCGGCAAAACCAAAATATATATATATAATGCAGCTTACCAATCCTAAGATGTGATGACTGCATTTGTTTTCTTTTTCACCTGGTGATCTGGCCAGTAACACACCTCCTGTACTAAAGCACCTACACTCTGGATAACAGCAACATTGTCAGTCTGGGGACTGGATAGTGTTAGAAGGACTAGCAGATTTAGATACACTAAACTAATTAAGCCAATTACCAGCCAGCACTTATTGGGCAGTTACAGCTTTTGGGATAAAGGTTTTACATAAATGAATAAAAGTTGACCATTGTACACACCCCTGTCAGTGCAAATTAGAAAGAAAGCATAAAAAGGAAAACTAAAGCAGCCATCACATCTAACAATTGGTAATCTGCAGTATAATAAATGTTTCCTTTTGGGTTTATTACCGCTTTAATGTGACTTGATACCTGCTGGGATTGCTTAGGATCTAGCCTGGTGCATCCCTGGTTTGTTTTAGAGGATGCAGACAAACAGGAACAATGTTTCACAACTGGTGGACTTGTGCATAATTCAAAGGATATTGAACTAGAATATATAATGATCCACTCAAGCACTATTGTCGATGTTCCCAAAAATGCGGAACAGCCTTCTTGAATGAATCAGTTGCAGACATCCCCACACATACCTCACACCCAGAGACTCATCTTTTATATCTTTTTAGTTAAAATGTCCATAGCCAAAAAGAAGATCTCTTGCATAATGCTTCATGAAAAGATAGCAAGCATTTTTTACAGGACCAACAAAACAGATTTGAAAAGATCTGTAATCCATTTATCTGATACATACAATCTCCCATTTAATATCATAAGGCCTTTCTTACTTTTCTTTTCTCTCCTCTCCTCCTTTCTTTTATTTTCTCTCTATTTTTCCTTTTTTTAAATCAATATTTTTCTGGTTAGAATCCACTTTATTGTTCAGGATTATTCAAGATTGCCACCTAGTGGGCACTGAAAAGCTGACTGAGACAGAAATGAATATATTTGCCCCTATTACATGTTTTACACGGCATAGCATGGTTCCAGGGCTTTCCCCTTATGTTGCAGTATAACATACTACATTCTCATTGTGCCTTGTTTTGGTAATAATGTTTTATAACACTTATCCTCTTTTATTGTCCAGATAACAAACCGGACAAATATTTGTAAAACCTTTCTTTTCTTACACTTTATAAAATTATTGAAACAGAAAATGAATACAAAAACAGTATGCATTCTGAAGCTAAAATTTTATTGTACTGTATTTGATCTTCAGTTTTCGATGAAAAATGCTATTAAAAACAAAATAATGAGCTTGTTCACGTCTGTTTCTCAACATTAAAATAATGTACTGTCTAAGGTTGCGATTGCAATCATAACTACATAAACAATCTGGAAGGCAAACAGTGTCTTGTTAAAGCGGTACTTTCCACTGACCTTTGCACAATATATAATAGCGAGCTGATATGAAGCAAGGCCTAATTATGAAGTGGTTTTGTAGCTGTAGCAGCTCTTTTGTATTTGTTGACCTCTGTTAGAGTCTTCTGTCGGCACAGTGTAATAGAAAACCACATAGAAAGTTGCAGAACAGGAAGTCATGAAAGATAGTGAAAGCCAGCATAAACTCTTGATTGTTTTCTTAGATTTACCTTTACTTTCAATGGAATTTACTGAAAAACCATTGCTGGTTGTATTTTGAATATACAGTATCTCACAAAAGTGAGTACACCCCTCACATTTTTGGAAATATTTTATTATATCTTTTCATGTGACAACACTGGAGAAATTACACTTTGCTACAATGTAAAGTAGTGAGTGTACAGCTTGTATAACAGTGTACATTTGCTGTCCCCTCAAAATAACTCAACACACAGCCATTTGCCAGTGGTTTGCTGGCAACAAAAGTGAGTGCACCCCTAAGTGAAAATGCCAAAATTGGGCCCAATTAGCCATTGTCTAATGGAGAGATTATATTTCCCCAGGTTGGAGAGTTCCCAGACTGGAATGCAGTTCCGCAATGTTTCAGGAGCTGCAGTGCAGCCTGGATCTGACTATAAGCTTTATTCAATGGATCTGGTCTGGAGAAGGACTGTCCTTCACTGAGTGGTGTCCAACGGAGGCTGCAAGGAGGCAGCTGTCGGGGACTTGTGAGTAGAGACCCTAAAAATGGACCCTGTGACAGTGTAGTGTCCTGATGAAGACTGCACTGGGCACCAGCAAGTATGAATTGGAGCAAGGTAACCAGATGCCAGAGTGTCATGTGACAGATTGTCTTTGGCGGGAAGCAGAGTCCCAGGAGGGAGGTGACGGCTGTCTCTCCTCAAGTCAGGAAGGATCGGGTATCGCAGGCGGCTGGTCTGAGTGGTCACAGGGCTGAGCTGAGCTGCAGAGAGGGATCCAGTGTGCTGAGGACCAGTGGAGCGTTGGGGTCGAGTTTCAGGAAAGCATTCTGAGTCGTGAGTACTGCAAACTGCCCCTGGGGGTCTGCCTAGCAGAGGGGACCACTCCGGAGAAGGTCAGAGGGATCCAGGAGCTAGCTAGCCAGTACAGGAATATAGTAAAGGGGGTGCCAGAGATTACCCTGAAGAGTAAAGGGGGTACCAGCGGTTGGGCCCTGAAGTGTAAAGTGTACTGGTGGAACACATAAAATGTCTTACTAGGATCACTAGTACTAGCTGATATACTAAAGTACAAAAAATTCAGCCCAGCGCTCACTCCGAATGGGAAGACTGGCGTGCTGCTCTCCTCAGGCAGGGAACTCCAAAGCGGGTACATAGAAAAGAAAGGAAGAGGAGGCGCAAACACCTAGTGCATTACCCGTGGTCAATGTAGCTAATATTTAATAAAAAATGCCAAATGCATACTCACAGACATAAAGATAAAAACATGTTACAAGAATCCACCATGTGTGAACTGGAACAAGTCCTTCAGTCAGGACCGCTAACGCGTTTCGGGGGTCAGGCCCCCTTCCTCAGAGCTGGTCTTACCACATGCAGATCACAAATATATATAACAGCTTTAAACTGCAATTAAAGCTGTTATATATATTTGTGATCTGCATGTGGTAAGACCAGCTCTGAGGAAGGGGGCCTGACCCCCGAAACGCGTTAGCGGTCCTGACTGAAGGACTTGTTCCAGTTCACACATGGTGGATTCTTGTAACATGTTTTTATCTTTATGTCTGTGAGTATGCATTTGGCATTTTTTATTAAATATTAGCTACATTGACCACGGGTAATGCACTAGGTGTTTGCGCCTCCTCTTCCTTTCTTTTCTATGTACTAGCTGATATACTAGCCTGTAATGTGAGTGTGGTGTTTTTTGTCTTAGATCAGGGGTATTGTATTAAAATTCATGGAGGTCCGATCAGTAAAATTCTCTTCCAGCACAGGTCCAAATTGCATATTGTGCGATGACTCAGATACTACCCATCACAGCCCCTCTTATATCACAATCCTACATCAATGTTCTCAGTCCAGTCCCCCACACATCACATCAGAATTTTCCCTTCAGAGTAGTGTTCTCAGGCCCTCTTCATATCATCCCCTACACCCTTCACAGTAGTATACTGAGCCCCCTTTGCATAACACAACCTCTTTATTCACAGCAGTGTGTCTTCAACCCCCCTTTCAAATCATCAACCCATAATACTGTCTTCTGCCCCCTTCATATAAGCCCCCTCCCATACACAGCACAGCCACCGTTTACATCACTGCTGAATTCACAACACCCGCTTCCCTTTAACATCACCCCCTCCCCACAGCTCTGCCCCCTTACAAATCCCCCTCCTCACATTAGTTTGCTCTGCCCCCTTTCACATCACCTGCCCCTCCTTCACATTTCCCCCCACAGCACTGCCCCCCCTTTACATCACCCCCCTCCCACATCACACCCTCCCCTCCAGTAGTGTCCTCTGCCCACCTGCCCCCTTTCACGCTTTTACCTTAGAGAAAGCAGAAAGTGGGAGGCAGAATAGTAATGGGCTGAGTACAGGAGACACAGCACAGCATTACATGGAGGGTGAGATCTGCAAAAGTTAATTTTCCCAGACTAACCAGGAGGTTATTGGTTGCTAGGACACCAAGAGGTGCTAGCAACCAATCATTTGCTGGTTAATATGAAAAGTTAACAGCCAGCAGCTTTTGCTCCCGCCCAGCGTTCATCCAATGCTGTGCTGTGCCTCCTGCTCTCCTCTCTGTCTTGAAAATGACAGCGGCAGAGGATGGAGGAAAGAAGCGCCTCCTAAATGGTGCGACCCGGATGGGACAGTGGCTCAGTCAGGATCTGGACCGCAGTCCGCCATTCAGTGATGCCTGTCTTAGATGGTTTTATCTAAACAGCACTCAGAAAACATGCAACCTAGATTTGAATAAAAGTATGTAATTGATTTCATTGCTGGTCAGCTGGCGATATTTACATTTTATGGGCCTTGAGTGTGTTATACTTTCTTATAGAGAAATTTTAAAATGTTGTTTTTTTATTGTTAATAGTTATCACTTGCAATTGCACGGTCGTGCGACGCCGTACCCAAACGAAATTTACGTCCTTTTTTTCCCACAAACAGAGCTTTCTTTTGGTGGTATTTGATCACCTGTGCGATTTTTACTTTTTGCGCTATAAACAAAAAAAGAGCGTTTATTTTGAAAAAATAACAATATTTTTAACATTTTTTTATATGAAATTCCCCCCAAAAAAGATGTAAAAACCAATTTTTTTAAAAATTTTTGGCCAATTTGTTTTCTGCTACCTATGTTTGGTAAAAAAAAATCGCAATAAGCGTATTTTGATTGGTTTGCGCAAAAGTTATTGCGTTTACTAACAAAGGGAAAGATTTCTGTCATTTTTGGTGTTTTTTTTTAACGCATAATGGCGGCGAGCTGCGATTTTTTTTTGCGGGACTGCGACATTGCGGCGGACAGATCGGACCCTTGACTGACATTTTTGACACTTTTGGGGGTACCAGTGACATTACTGCAGTAATCAGTGCTATATATATGCACTGTTACTGTAAAAATGACACTGGCAGGGAAGGGGTTAATTTTATTGGAGAGGGAGGGGTTAATGTATGCCTGGTGCTTACTGACGTGTGGGGGGGGAGGTGACTGAGTGAGTCATGGACAGATCGGATGTCCAGCTATGCTGAACACTCCGATCTGTCACTCCCTGTCACTATGGAGATCCGCCCGCTTGTGTTTACACAGGCGGGCGGATCTCCACACTAGATCCCCGGCGATCGGGGCAGAGCAGCGGCAATCGCCGCTGCTCCTTCCCTGGCCCGACTCCCGCTGTGAATGAAAACAGCGGGAGCGAGCCTCCGGCGGCGCGCAAGCGCCGCCCAGAAGGGGGAGTGTCTGACGACGTAGTACTACGTCGTCAGACGATAACGAGCCACTCTGCCGCAGTAATATTACTGTGGGCGGAGGTAAAGTGGTTAAGGATGTAGAGCAGGGGTGTCAGACTCAATTTCATTGCGGGCAGCATCAGTATTATGGTCGCCCACAGAGGGCCAGGTCTATCTGTAGCCCACCACCATCAGAAATCAAGAGCCCCCCCTCTTACATCACAGTACATCCCCTTTACCATGTGCTGCTGATGGGAAGAAGCTGGAAACAGAGCTTGGAAGCAGCAAATACAGGGTCCGGAGTAGGGCTGGAGTCAGCTGAATGCTGAGACCAGTGGAGGCGGAGAGGAGGGGGTGCTGCAGCTTTACAGAGAGGTGCAGGATCTGTAGGAGGAGTTGTGTCCTCCTCTCTGCTGCCAACTGCAGTTAGGGGGGGGTGGTCCTCTCTGCAGCTGCAAAGGGAAGCTCAGGATCTGGTAGAGGAGTTCTGTTCTCTCTGCTGCCAAATGCAGTTGGGGGGGGTCGGTCTTCTCTGCAGCTGCAAAGGGAAGCACAGGATCTGGCAGAGGAGTTCTGGTCTCTCTGCTGCCGTCTGCTGAGGCAAGATGGGGGCAGAGATGAGGGAGATGCAGTAGCTGCAGGAGAGGTGCAAGGGCCACATGAAATGGCTTGGAGGGCCGGATTCGGCCCCCGGGCCTTGTGTTTGACACCTGTGATGTAGAGTGTAGGGACTTAAAGCGGAGTTCCGGCCTCAAATACCTTCTTTAACTAAAAATACCCCTATAATACCAATCCATCACCCTTTACAGAACCGCTATTCTCATACTTACAAGGTGTACAGTATTGGATTTTAGTCAAAATATTACTTTTAAAAACTGTCTGGGCGCGGCCATCTTAGACGTGGGCATCTGAAGCCGCAGTGTTATCTGCTGTGTCCTTCTTCCTGATTCCAGGGAGTGTTCTGGGAGTTCTTCCTGATTCCAGCCTCCTGGGAGTGATGACAAACAGCTCCCAGGATGCAATGCAAAGGCAGAAGTGATGTCGGTGGCCGTGGCCACAGAGGGGGGATAAGGACAAAGTACAATCAAACTTGCCCTAAAAATAAGGTAAGGGACCCCTGAAAAAAATTTTAAATGCCCAATTGTTGATCAGCATAGCAAGCACTTCAGGAATCACTATAGTTGCAAAATAGGCCGGAACTCCACTGTAAGCAAACTCTATCAGTTTTATGGGTCCATGTGTAAAGGGGCCTCAAATAATTTTGTGTTTATAGTAAATTAATGTAATCACACTTCCTACATAAGCAAAAGGAATCCATGATAGGTGGAAAAATTTTCTGTTTTTTTATTCTATTAAAAAAATCTTGGACAACATCAAATAAATGACCAATAATGTGGCATGTTTTAACTATGAGTAACCTTATGCACATATTGTTACTGTTCAGTTTGCTTATTTATTCTTATCCGGTAATATATTAATAATACATAGAAAACATCTGCTGATTTCTTCCATGTTTCCTGTCACTCTATTGTGTGATGATGATAATACATGAGTGTCCGGAGGTCAAAGAAAATCCTGAACATTTCCTTTAAAAGTACACTTTTAAAGGAACTAAAATCAGCTAAGAAAATCTAAAATTAGCTGTATAAACTTTCTCCACAGATGAAAATCCTGTACGCTAAGAAGTTAGGAACAGCCTTGGTTTTTTTAACTAAAGTTAGGAATATTACTCCTATACAAAATGAATAAATTGATTCATTTGAGTCCTCTATGAAAATTGCGGTACATAGTATTAGATGTTTTGCGTCTGTCGTTGAGAACGACACATTTTCTGAATTTTTAGTTTGAATCAGGAGAAAAGGAAAGCTTAAGCTGAAAAGAAATGATGAAAAAGCATGAGTTGATGTTTAGTGGGGAATGCTGGAAAATAATTTGTAAACCATACCACTACAAGCCACGCCATATGACTGCCACAGGTGTGTGTGTTTTCTTTGCTGTCATCTGCATCATCCAGTTATCAGGGGTAAAGTAAATGTGTACTCCCTGTAATGCAACAGGGATATTTTTATTATTCTCTTTTTAAATTAAAAGCAGTACAAAAGAAATAGAATTTACAGAGCAACGGATAAGCATTGATGTGTTTAGCAGTCAGTTATGGCGTAAAAAAGGAAGCACAGAGCTCAGCAGAGGATGAGATATCCAACAAATCTGGAAGTGTCCAGGCTGCAAAGATTTTTCAGGCAGTGATTTCAATGTGTGGCCCTAGCAGCCATCTAGAAATCAACATTATTGTCATCAGTGGCGGCTGGTGCTCAAAATTTTTGGGAGGGCGCCAACAGAAAAATGTAATAGGCATTGCTTTGCGGCAAAAAACGCTGTAGAAAATTGCGTGACTTTGAGGTCGCAAAAGTGTGAAAGGGGCCTTCAGTAATTAAGGTATAGTGTGCCCCCTTTCAATGCAGAGAGACCAGCGTGCCCCCTTTCAATGCAGAGAGACCAGCGTGCCCCCTTTCAATGAACAGTGACCCCCCTTCCAATGCACAGTGACCAGCGTGCCCCCCTTTCAATGCACAGTGACCAGTGTGCCCCCTTCAAAACAGTGACCAGCGTGCCCCCTTCAATGCAGTGACCAGCGTACATGCCCCCCTTAAATGCAGTGACCAGCGTACATGGTCAATGACATGGGGTTTGCCTTGCGGCCAATCAGGAAGCGCGTATCAGACCCGCTTCCTGATTGGCCAGGAGGAGGATCAGTGTGACAATAGGCCAGGAGGAGGATCAGTGTGACAATAGCGAATTTTTATTTGCTATTGTCACACAATGGGTGGGCTCGGGACGCACTGCTCTGTGCCCCGGGTCCACC
Organism: Pelophylax lessonae; assembly: GCF_965119305.1. Taxonomy (NCBI): domain Eukaryota; kingdom Metazoa; phylum Chordata; class Amphibia; order Anura; family Ranidae; genus Pelophylax; species Pelophylax lessonae. The sequence continues at coordinate 288,127,783 of NC_138769.1, forward strand.
CTTTGCATCGCCCTATTAGAGCCTCTGGCTCTAATCAGGTGATGCCAAAAAAAAAAAGCCCCATTGAACTCCTGAGCCCCCAAGGCACCGGTCGCCACTGATTGTCATTTATTCCCAGAAAAAGGTCTACAAATCAAATGTTTTGGTTACAAAAAAGCTGTACGTAACTATTTTGGAAAAATGTAAAATTTTACACTTTGAAAAATACACACATGCAACGTTTTTTTCGTATTGCATGTCTATGGACAAAAAATACGCTGCAGCTGGGGCTGCCAAGAGCAACAATAAGAAGCACATTTTGCTCTTACAACCATACGCCAAATTTACAGCCGTGTTCAAGAGGCCTAATAATATAGTCGCACAAAGCCCCTGTGACAGGGTAGCTTTAAGTTTCTGGAATGTCACCAGATTCTGAAGGTACAGTGTAATCACAAAATGTCTTCTTGTTTTGAACAGCATAAAAGCAGAATCTTGAGTTGTACTTAGTGGGCTCCCAAATGTATCCATAGAGAATGCCATCATCGTCTATCGAACTCAGTAACCTACAGGTCGGGACATCACTGAGAGCTTCTAATTCTGTAAGTAAATGTTACTTTTCATTCTTTTTAATTTGTGTGTAAGTGTGTTATTTATGACTGCCACTAGGAGGAGGCTTAAAGCAGAACGGAGCAGAAGGATGGGCAAAAAAAAATCCCCCATTAGTACACCCCCTACGCAAAATGCTAAACAGTTATTATATTTGTGAAATTCTTTACTATTGAAGAGAAAAGTCTAATTGAATTTTCAGATAGTCAACTCTATAATTCAAAAGATACAGCATCTATGCTGCCAAGGAGGAGCTGTTACAACAGTGATTACATCATATCCTCTATCCTTACCATCCTATCCTTACAGTATAATGAAACTACACTTCCCATCATGCTTTGGGAATTTCAGTGAATGTGGGAGGTTACACTAGGCCTGTACATGTTAAATGTGAACAAGCCTACTTCAACATAAATCACACCCCCATGGGATAGTAGACAGGATTTCTTATACTCTAAAACTTATATTAACCACTTTACGTCTGCTCACAGTAATACTACTGTGGCAGAGTGGCTCGTTATCGTCTGACGACGTAGTATTAACGTCGTCAGACACTCCCCCTTCTGGGCGGCGCCGGAGGCTCGCTCCCGCTGTTTTCATTCACAGCGGGAGTCGGGCCAGGGGAGGAGCAGCGGCGATCGCCGCTGCTCTTACCCGATCGTCGGGGATCAAGTCTGGAGATCCGCCCGCTGTGTGTAAACACAGCGGGCGGATCTCCATAGTGACAGGGAGTGACAGATCGGACTGTTCAGCATAGCTGGACATCCGATCTGTCCATGACTCACTCAGTCACCTCCCCCCCTACACGTCAGTAAGCACCAGGCATATATTAACCCCTCCCTCTCCAATAAAATTAACCCCTTCCCTGCCAGTGTCATTTTTACAGTAACAGTGCATATATATAGCACTGATTACTGCAGTAATGTCACTGGTACCCCCAAAAGTGTCAAAAATGTCAGTCAAGGGTCCGATCTGTCCGCCGCAATGTCGCAGTCCCGCAAAAAAAATCGCAGATCGCCGCCATTACGCGTTAAAAAAAAAACACCAAAAATGACAGAAATCTTTCCCTTTGTTAGTAAACGCAATAACTTTTGCGCAAACCAATCAAAATACGCTTATTGCGATTTTTTTTTACCAAACATATGTAGCATAAAACAAATTGGCCAAACATTTTTAAAAAAATTGGTTTTTACATCTTTTTTGGGGGGAATTTCATATAAAAAAATGTTAAAAATATTGTTATTTTTTCAAAATAAACGCTCTTTTTTTGTTTATAGCGCAAAAAGTAAAAATCGCACAGGTGATCAAATACCACCAAAAGAAAGCTCTGTTTGTGGGAAAAAAATGACGTAAATTTCGTTTGGGTACAGCGTCGCACGACCGTGCAATTGTCAGTTGAAGTCGCACAGCGCCGAATCGCAAAAAGTGGCCTGGACGGAAGACAGCAAAATCCTCCGGTGGTAAAGTGGTTAAAATGATGACACTGCACATTTACTGTTGGATATAAAAAAGGTCGCAGACGTTTATTATTTGTTTTAAAAAACACTTGTAGCTTGAAAACATCAATTCAAAGCATTCAAAATAACCTGGCCACTACGGCCCAGGTCAGGGGCGGACGTACAGGGGTCGCAGGGGTCGCCATGACAACCGGGCCCCATGCTGCAGGGGGCCTGAGAGGGCCCCCTGTATGTATAGAGAGGAGGAGCGGCAAGCGAAGCTGAGACTGAGAGCTCCCCGATCTTTCCGATAGAGCTGATCTCACATAACATTGGAAGCAATGGAAAGTGAAAGCAGAGTGTGTACTGTGCTCTCTGCCTCCCCCTACAGTGCAATACCCGGCAGGAAGTTACAGGAAGGTACTGTCTGTCCTCTCTCGTTTTTTAACCACTTTACCACCGGAGGATTTTGCTGTCTTACGTCTGGGCCACTTTTTGCGATTCGGCACTGTGCGACTTTAACTGACAATTGCGCGGTCATGCAACGCCGTACACAAACAAAATTTATGTCCGTTTTTCCCACAAACAGAGATTTCTTTTGGTGGTATTTGATCACCTGTGCGATTTTTACTTTTTGCGCTATAACCAAAAAAAGAGCGACAATTTTGAAAAAATAACAATATTTTTCACATTTTTTTATATGAAATTCCCCCCCAAAAAATTTAAAAATCAAAATTTTTTAACATTTTAGGCCAATTTGTTTTCTGCTACATATTTTTGGTAAAAAAATTGCAATAAGCGTATTTTGATTGGTTTGCGCAAAAGTTATTGCATTTACTAACTAAGGGAAAGATTTCTGTCGTTTTTGGTGTTTTTTTTTAACGAGTAATGGCGGCGATCTGCGATTTTTTTTTTGCGGGACTGCGACATTGCGGCTGACAGATCGGACCCTTGACTGACATTTTTGACACTTTTGGGGTTACCAGTGACATTACTACAGTAATCAGTGCTATAAATATGCACTGTTACTGTAAAAATTACACTGGCAAGGAAGGGGTTAATTTTATTGGAGAGGGCGGGGTTAATGTATGCCTGGTGCTTACTGACGTGTGTGGGGGGAGGTGACTGAGTGACACAGGGACAGATCGCAGGTTCAGCTATGCTGAACCCTGCAATCTGACCCTGCCTGTCACTTAGGAAATCCGCCCGCTTTGTTTACACAAGCAGGCGGATCTCCACACTAGATCCCCGACGATCGCCGCTGCTCCTCCCCTGGCCCGACTCCCGCTGTGACTGAATACAGCGGAAGCGAGCCTCCGGCGCCGCGCGCGCGCCGCCGAGAAGGCGGAGTGTCTGCCGACGTAGGTCTACGTCGTCAGACCTACAAGAGCCACTTTGCCGCAGTACAGCTCTAGTGAGCAGACGGCAATTGGTTAAAAAGGCTTTCTGTATGTATGTGCATTTATGTATGTATGTGTGTGTATGTATGTGTGTGCATATGTGCATCTATATATGTATGTGTGTGTATGTATGTATGTGTGTGTACTGTATGTGTGTGTACTGTATATGTGTGTGTATGTATGTGTGTGTGTGTATGTATGTATGTGTGTGTATGTATGTGTGTGTACTGTATGTGTGTGTGCATGTATGTGTGTGTACTGTATGTGTGTGTATGTATGTATCTGTGTGTGTATGTATGTGTGTGTATGTATATGTGTGTGTGTGTGTGTGTACTGTATATGTGTGTGTATGTATGTGTGTGTGTGTATGTATGTATGTGTGTGTATGTATGTGTGTGTACTGTATGTGTGTGTGCATGTATGTGTGTGTACTGTATGTGTGTGTATGTGTGTACTGTATATGTGTGTGTATGTATGTGTGTGTACTGTATATGTGTGTACTGTATGTGTGTGTACTGTATGTGTGTGTACTGTATATGTGTGTGTGTGTGTGTGTATGTATGTATGTGTGTACTGTATATGTGTGTGTATGTATGTGTGTGTGTGTGTGTGTGTGTACTGTATGTGTGTGTGTATGTGTGTGTACTGTATATGTGTGTGTGTATGTGTGTGTGTGTATGTGTGTGTACTGTATGTGTGTGTACTGTATCTGTGTGTGTGTATGTATGTGTGTGTACTGTATGTGTGTGTACTGTATGTGTGTGTACTGTATATGTGTGTACTGTATGTGTGTGTGTACTGTATGTGTGTGTGTGTATGTATGTGTGTGTTTATGTATGTGTGTGTGTGTATGTATGTGTGCGGATTTATGTACGTGTGTGTGCTTCAAGTTATTGCCCATTTGAGTTTATGCAGAGAGGGAGGTGTCAGAGCCCCGCTGCTCTCTATGGGGAATCAGATGAGAGCGGACCGCCTGTCCGCTCTCATCTGATACCATCCGATCCAATCCGTACGTGTGTGTGTACTGTATGTGTGTGTGTATGTATGTGTGTGTACTGTATATGTGTGTGTGTGTATGTATGTGTGTGTGTGTGTGTACTGTATGTGTGTGTATGTATGTGTGTGTACTGTATGTGTGTGTGTGTGTGTGTATGTATGTGTGTGTTTATGTATGTGTGTGTGTGTGTATGTATGTGTGTGTGTGTATGTATGTGTGTGTACTGTATATGTGTGTGTACTGTATGTGTGTGTACTGTATGTGTGTGTGTGTATGTATGTGTGTGTTTATGTATGTGTGTGTGTGTATGTATGTGTGCGGATTTATGTACGTGTGTGTGCTTCAAGTTATTGCCTATTTGAGTTTATGCGGAGAGGGAGGTGTCAGAGCCCCGCTGCTCTCTATGGGGAATCAGATGAGAGCGGACCGCCTGTCCACTCTCATCTGATCCCATCCGATCCGATCCCCAGGACGGATGGAAAATAGGGTTTCCATCCGTCCGGATTTCACGGACAGGATCGGATGCGGATGGCAGCGGGTGTCAGCGGACATGTCACTGCTGACATCCGCTGCTCCATAGGGCTGAATGGGGCATCCAATCAGATCCGCCTAAAAAACTGACAGGCGGATCTGACCGGAATGCCCGTGTGAAAGAGCCCTAAAGGTGGCTAGGGGGTACCACCATTCCTGCGCTACTGAAATTTTTCTATTTTGTATTGTGTGATCTAATTCATATTACAAGATTTATACATGATTTCATTACCTATAATTACTTCTATATAAGTAGCAGCATTGTGTTATATGTGTCCTATACTCCTGAGGGCATAGGGTCACTCTGCAATTGTTTGCCTTTTATGGGTGAATTTGGAGGTGTTTCTTTAGTCCACCAGCACAATTACTGTTCCCATTTCCCCCTCCCCACCAGTCCTGCCACTGATTCCATACCCCCCTCTCCCCACCAGCACTATTACTGGTCTCATTCCCCAGGTCTGATTTTACCGATCCTAAGGAGGCAAATCAAAGAAATTGATTGTTGAGGTTCACATTCCCTTTAATGAAAGAGTATTATATGTATGTACCCCATCGGTGTCCAGGGGGCCTTACAAGCCTGTGAGAGGTTGAGGGTCTTGAAGGAGTTTTAGGGCAGTGTTGGGGGGGGGGGGGGGCCTTCATGATTTCTTGCACCTGGGCCCTGAAAGTTCTAGTTACGCCCCTGGCCCAGGTTAAAACAAATAAATAATCCATAAATCAATTATCCAAACTTAAATCAAAACATATCATTGAACAAAACCAGTAGAATATCGTCCCCCTCTGCATTATGCAAAGGTGACCCTACAAATAATAATACTGGCCGCGACAAACAAAAGGGGAGGGGGGGAGGTTAACAGCACGGCTTGACTTCTGTGAGGTGATGTGAGGTCCGGTCACTGATGAGCCCCCTTTAACCACCTCAATACAGGGCACTTAAACCCCCTTCCTTCCCAGACCAATTTTCAGCTTTTAGCGCTGTTGCAATTTGAATGACAATTGCGCGGTCATGCAACGATGTACCTAAACCAAATTTGTGTCATTTTTTCCCCACAAATAGAGCTTTCTTTTGGTGGTATTTGATCACCGTCAGGTTTTTTCTTTTTTGGTGCACAAATAAAAAAAGACTGAAAAGTTTGAAAAAAAAAAAAAGTTTTTTTGTTTAGGTTATAAAATTTTGTAAATAGATATGTTTTTTCCTGCACTGATGAGCACTGATGATGCCGCACTGACAGGCACTGATGAGGAGACACTGATGGGGTGGCACTGATGGGGTGGCACTGATATGCAGCACTGATGGGCACTGATAGGTAGCACTGATATGCAGCACTGATGGGCACTGATATGTGGCACTGATAGATAGCACTGATATGCAACATTGGTGGGCACTGATAGGCAGCGCTGATGGGCACTGATAGGCAGCACTGATGGGCACTGATTGGCGGCACTGATGGGCACTGATGGGCACTGATAGGTGGCACTGTTGGGCGGCAATGATCGGCACTGATCGGCACTGATGGGTGGCACTGATCGGTACTGATGGGGGGCACTGATGGGCACTGATAGGCAGCACTGGTGGGCAATAATGGGCACTGGTGGGCGGCACTGATAGATGGCAATAACGGCACTGGTGGGCAGCACTGATAGATGGCATTGGTGGGCAACACTGATAGGGAGGGCACTGGGGGGCTCTCTGAGCCCTGCTTGCCATCCCTGGTGGCCATAGTGGGCATCCCTGGTGGTCATGGGTGGGCATCCCTGGTGGCTTAGTGGCACCCCTCCCCCCCCAGGGCTGCACTGGTAATCAATGTTCTGATTACCAGCACAGACCCCCCCTGTGATCAGTGAGTAATCAGAAATACTCACTGATCACCCCCGCAGCAGCACCGATCATCCCTCTTCTCCTCACTGACAGGATCTGTCAGGAGGAGAAGAGATCGAAGCCGTTACAACGGCTCTATTTACATTACATGACGGCTGGACACAGCCGTCATGTGATCAGGAGGGCCAATCACAGGGCCCTCCTGCCAAATGATGTTGCTCTGTGTCCGAGGGACACAGGCACATCAAGATCGCGCCGCTGCGCGTACCCGCGGCGGTGCGATCTCTCTCCTTCTGAAGGACGTTCCGGAACGTCCATTCAGAAGGACGAGACTCCCGCCCGGCCGTATATCTACAATGGCCCGGGTGGGAGGTAGTTAATAGCGCTGAGGCGAGCTCTTGATGCGGGAAAGTACAGGAAGAAACAGGTATGCTACCTAATCTCCCTAGCTACAGGGGCAGGCTTAAGCTGATTGGGGCTTATTCTCACCTAACAGAGCGCTACAGACCTTTTCTACCACAGCAACAAGGTCTCCTCACACTCTAAAACCGCCAAATTAGCTCTAGTTTACTTTAGCTAGACCTGTCACTATCCCATAGATAAAAGGAGGTTATTGAACCCCCTTTTCTTTCCATGGGATAGTAGACAGGATTTTTTATACTCTAAAACTTATACTAAAATGATGACACTGCACATTTACTGTTGGATATAAAAAAAAGGCCGCAGCCGTTTATTATTTGTTTTAAAAAACACTTGTAACTTGAAAACATCAATTCAAAGCATTCAAAATAACCCAGCCACTACGGCCCAGGTTAAAACAAATAAATAATCCATAAATCAATTATCCACCAGACAGGCAGCTCACGCCTGCCTGTCACCACCCCACACAAGTGCCACAATTAGCATTAAAGATACAGTATTTTGACTTATAGCTGTTATAAGTGAGTGTCATCGCTTCTGTATAGTCTGTTAATTCCTTCCTCTAGCTCAATATGTCTAAAGGAAAAAATCCCAGCGCTGCCTAACAATTTTCGAAAGCCCTGTTAATTCGCTCCCTGATCTTTTCCAATGGTTTCAGATGTGAGTTCTTGAACCATGCTAACCTAGGGATCATTTCAGAGAAAACAAAACCATCCGAGGATTGGACAACTCAAGGAATTGGAAAACATCACTAATTCTGAAAATTAAGTCTAAAGATTTAACTTAGCTTTTGACGTTAATACCCCCCAGATGAACCATAAAAACGTCCGGAGGGTAAATGACTTGCAAGTAATGAATTCAGACCAGTGCACGCCCCGATTACTGAACCATTGAACCTTGAAATCCTGAGGATCCATATCAACATTTTCAGTATAATCTTCCTTTTAGCTCTCGACCGGGCCCAATGCACGAATGAATGGCCAACGAGCCAAACTGAAAACCTGCATCCTAAAATATCAATAAAGAGAATTAGGGAGAATGTAAGAAAAGGTAAGCACTCGACTTTCATCTACTAATTTTTATGAAAACTTCATCATCAACGCCCAACCTGGCAGCATCAGTAGCTGCGCCGATCCCAAATGAATGTAATGACAGCTTTAGATGGTCAAACTTTAAAAAAATTACTAAAACTTTTTTTTTTTTTTCTTAAACACAGCATGAAATTGAAACTTGGATAAAGGTTTACCTGACTGAGAAATGAAAAAGCTCCGGAGCCGGGGAACCTAATCAACAGAAACATTTTGAAAATAGCAATACAGGGCATATTACAGAATCCTTGTACTCATGTAGATGTATCCACTTACCCACACCCAATTGGTCGGTTTTCAAAGTCACGCAATAGTATACTGACTGAGTCATTGAAAGCAAAAACATCCTATAGCAATATAAACCTTATACCTCCCATCAGGCACAAGCTCTGAAATCACCTGGGCAGCAAAAAACGTTAGAGAAAAAAAAAGGCCACCTTAAACAGAGTCGACTTATAGAATGAAAAACAGACAGCCACCGATGCTGTACACAGAATTTATAAAAAAGTTTAGGTGTAACGGGTTTCCTAGAATCCTGACGTCACTAACTCCTTAGGTAGCCTTTTAAAACCTGCCGGACCGAGAAGAACGATGAACAGGGGAGATAATTACGCAAATTGGCCAAAAAAGGAAACACCAGCTATTGTCTTATTGATGTGAGACCAAGAGTATTGTTTCAAAATAAAATTCAAAATAGTGCAGAAAAAACGCTCCTGCGGCTCCCCCAGGAAACGTAAATGAGACAGCCAAAGTGACCATGCCGATCATATCCGGCCATATTAGCTGGGGCTAGAAATTAGATGTATTGCTGTAAACGAGACTCAAACTATGTTCCGCAGATGGGCAGGGTACCATTTTTAAAACTCGCCCGATCCGCATTGGGAAACAGCTGAAAGATATTTTCCATCTGTAGACGAGACAAGGGGTCTGACGCGGCAAAAGTAGCCTTACTCCAGATATTTAAAAACAGACATCTGGATACGAGACACCTCAATAATTTGATCACGGGGGCGATTTGGAGGGCAAACAATTAATGCGAACATAACTCCCCTATTAACGGTCCGCACCATAATGCGTCTATTCTTAAAGTAATGCCCCCAAATTTCTAGGGCAACCACTATGGGAAAAAATTCTAGGAGAACACTGTTGCGAGCGCAACCCAATTGCACCTATCTGTTCCAAGAGTCAGCGCACCAGTGGGTGCGCCAGATAGTAGCGAAACCACAAAACAAAAATCTTTTACAAGGATAAATTCCTCCTGCCAAATAAACCTACCGTAAAATAAATCAGAAACTGAACCCATACCAACAAAGACAATCCGATATGAGCTGTGGGAGATTTAAAACCAGAGAAGGCAGAATACGATTTACTAGCGAACAATTTACCGAAGGGATGGTCCTGGATACAAAAGCTAACAAACCTAACAACGATTGTACTTCCTCAAACATACCTTGCGCCTACTGATCATCATCAGCCTGAGATAGTCTGAACTTCATCAGCAAGAAGTCGGTGGTAATACCCGAGAAACTGGACGCATGTTTAGAAAGCCATTCCGTCTTCTCATGCGTCATAGGAATGCTGAACTGCTTGCGCAGATCAAAAAATAGGTATAATAGATGCAAACAGTCCGAAGATCCCCCCTGACCTAAAACAAAATCATCGAAATAATGTACAAAGTCATTCAATTTGGACTTATAGTAAATGACCCACCTTAAAAAGATGAAAAACATTCAAAATAAAACATGAAAGGAAGCAGCCCATAGGGGGAGGAACCTGTCAAAATAATAACGGTCCATAAAGAAAAAAAACCTAAGGAGTTAAATAAATCAGGATGAGCTGGCAGAAAACGAAAAGCAGACTTGACGACCGTTTCTGCCATCAGCCAAGGCATCATCAAAAGTGGAGTATTGGATAGATGCTAAATCCTTGCTTATTGCATCATTGAAAGATTCCCCAAAGGGGGATGACAAATGGTGAAACAAGCTGGTATGTATATGGTTCCTTTTTCTGTGGGATGAACAAAGGACCAGCAAACATTTTCCCGACAGGAGTTTCTTTATTAATTTTATCAACAACTATGTCCTTAAATGATAAACAGATGTTAGGTTTCTAAGAAGTTTACAACCATAACCTGAAAACTTATTTTATTGGCAAAGTGAACCCTTCACCAAAGCCACGGTTATTAAGGTGGCCTTCACCCTATCGAGGTAGAGCTGAAGACTACGAGAGCATTGTGTTGAGACTCACTGGCGTTCCCATAGATAAAAGGGGGTAATGAACCCCTTGTTCTTTCATTTATGTATTTTACTAAAAGGGGAAATCAGCCTTAAATAATGACACACAACTGTGAGCACACAGGGTGTTATCATGGTTGGGCCTAAAATGAATGCCTCCGCGTTGGGGAATCGAACCCCGGTCTCCTGCATGACAGGCGGGGATACTTACCACTATACTTACGTACTCATGACCTAGCAAACTTTGTCTATGAGCATAGATCACTACACAAAAATCCTGAATACTGAACATAAACTAGAGTACTTATGTGCGATCATTGTATTACATTTTTATGCAGCAATCTACTTCCAAATTCTGTCCTCGAATCACTCTAGAATCTGTTAATTTGGTTAAGCTGAGCTGATATTATTGCCATTGAGAGAGGAACAATAAAGCATAGTCAATATACACCATGATACAGGAAAGCACCCCCTGCCATGTGTAATGAACAGGTAAGGTTATACCACGCTGCCCTGCATGTTTTGTTTAATTATTTTTTTTTTTTTTTTTTTTTTGCAAGGCCTTGTAATTTGACGGTGTAAATTCTATTTGTGCTAAAGTACATCGCTCTCAATGTGTTAACACAGAATAAATAATGTTCTGTATTTAACAAACCTAAAATAAAGAAAAGTTATTTCCACAAGGTAGAGGGGGGTTGTTTAATCTCTTATAGAGCGAAATAGTATTTTTTGCCTCCGTCCCTGTATATCTAGAAGGGGGAAAGATTTGGTGCCTCAAGCCAAAAGAGGGTGGGACTTTTACGGGCAAGTAAATTGTATACAACTTGTAAAAATCAGTAGGATTTATTCATAATATTTAAAACATTCCAGATTGTGGATACAAATAACATTCATATAACCAGTGCATAGGTGTTTGGGTTATAGACCCAAAGTGTGTTTAGAAAGAAAGGTTTCTGAGGAATTTCCGTGACATAGGTGAATAAGGTGACTTTTGTTTTTGGACGTTGTTCTCTGTTTTTTCCAGGCTTATTGCTTGGAAAATGTGTTCACAGAGATCAAGCTGTTGATCCAAAACGTGTTATCCAACGCGTTTCGTCTACTGGGTAGCCTTTCTCAAGGATTTTAGTTATCACCAATTCTGTGAAGGTAGTGATAAGTATTAATGATCTTTCATGTACATCATTTTAGATATAATATTTTATTTAGTATGAGGAGTATATACATACATTTCTGCCTATTCCTGTAAGCCTCCTTGTGTCTGAAAGGACTCGCAACATGAACCAATGTGATGCAACCTGAGGGTTATATATATATATATTATATATTATATCCATTGTGGAGTTTTAAAGGTTTATGAAGTAAGGTAAGTATCTAGGGACTTACTGAGTGTTGCGGGATCACCTTTTTAAATAGTTCTTCACGTTCTCAAAAATGTTAGGTGAAGAGGATGGTATCCTATTCTTGTGGTAAGTAGATCTGGGGGTACATATGTTTATATTAATGATTGTGTTTAGTATAGGGATTGGCTTATGGTTATATTTGTGTGAGATGAGAAACTTACAGTATGTGTAGCCAGCTCACATCCAGTATGAAATACAATATTTGCTGGAAGTTTTTCTTGGAATTTTATGGTACTGAATTGTATGGACTGAATGAGATAAAAAAAAGCCCCACCCCCTTTTGAGGACATCACACCAGGCAAAATAGATACAAACAAATATCTTATTAATGAGAATAACAAAAAAACTCTCACCCATTCATTTAAAACCCTTGCGCAAGCATATACAACAGCCTGTTTGACTGTCATAGATATATGCATGCATTTCCTACTCCTCTTCCCAAAAATAGTGGAAAGAAACAAATTCACTTCCCAGGACATATCTTATGTCTAACTGCCCTCTATGGCCCAATGAATAAGAATTTTTAACTGCTGTTAAAACTTAGTAACTATAAGGTTATATGTTATATGACAAACTGTCTGCATAATAGATGTAATGTACTATGAATTCCTTGACCATATATATGATCACATTTAGATGAGCCTCCGAATGTCTGTCTAATCGCACCCGGCATGGTAAGCCCCTGGGCAGCCAGGGGTTAAGATGGAACCGAGGGGCATACCATCCGTCCCAACAAGATCCCCCTCCCTAGGATCTTGGTTCCTCCCTCCCGTGTCGGCGGCCAATATGTGAAGACGGGGCTCTGGATGCGTGCGCACCCTCGGGCGCATGCGCAGTAGCCCCGGAGACCACGTCTATTACGTCACAAGCCTAGTACATGCGGCGCTTACGGCGCATGCACAACAGGCTTTAAAAGGCCGGGGAACCGGCGTCTCTCCACTTCTCCCTCACACCGAGGGGACTGGAGAGACAGAGTGGATGCACCACGAGGAACAAGCCTGTAAATAGTACGTTTTTCATGGGATGATCTTACCATCCACCGTAAATATCACCAAGTCACTCAAACTAATAAAACCAGCACTTGCTAGATCACTTGCCTCTTCATTTAACTATCAAACGTTTGTCAACCAGGACCTAATATACTACCTGCGATTCCTGCTTACAAATACACCAACAAACAAATGACTGTGGGGGGACTAGGATGTTGACTGTAATCCAGCAACATATATAGTAAGTCCATATATTATATAACCCACACATCTATAGTCCTTATAAACACAGGCAACGAATTACCTCTAGCATCTAACCTGGGAATCTTTTAAAGCTCAGTGTACCATAAAATTCCAAGAAAAACTTCCAGCAAATATTGTATTTCATACTGGATGTGAGCTGGCTACACATACTGTAAGTTTCTCATCTCACACAAATATAACCATAAGCCAATCCCTATACTTAACACAATCATTAATATAAACATATGTACCCCCAGATCTACTTACCACAAGAATAGGATACCATCCTCTTCACCTAACATTTTTGAGAACGTGAAGAACTATTTAAAAAGGTGATCCCGCAACACTCAGTAAGTCCCTAGATACTTACCTTACTTCATAAACCTTTAAAACTCCACAATGGATATAATATATATAATATATATATATATATATATATATATATATATATATATATAAAACCCTCAGGTTGCATTGCATTGGTTCCTGTTGCAAGTCCTTTCAGACACAAGGAGGCTTACAGGAATAGGCAGAAATGTATGTATATACTCCTCATACTAAATAAAATATTATATCTAAAATTATGTACATGAAAGATCATTAATACTTATCACTACCTTCACAGAATTGGTGATAACTAAAATCCTTGAGAAAGGCTACCCAGTAGCCAAAACGGGTTGGATAACACGTTTTGGATCAACAGCTTGATCTCTGTGAACACATTTTCCAAGCAACAAGCCTGGAAAAAACAGAGAACAACATCCAAAAACAAAAGTGACCTTATTCACCTATGTCACGGAAATTCCTCAGAAACCTTTCTTTCTAAACACACTTTGGGTCTATAACCCAAACACCTATGCACTAGTTATATGAATGTTATTTGTATCCACAATCTGGAAATAACTTATGTTTTAAATATTATGAATAAATCCTACTGATTTTTACAAGTTGTATACAATTTACTTGCAAAAAATTTGGGGGAGCATACCCATATATTTCTAAAGCTGGTGCAGCAAATGCACTACAGGGGACTCCTCCTATATCCACTTGATAGTGGACACTGATAGAGTACAGGTGTGTGTGGGGGGTGGGATGGGTTGCTCAACCTCGGTAGTCTGGTCAGACCGAATACATAATAAACAAGCAAAAAATTTGGGGGAGCATACCCATGTATTTCTAAAGCTGGTGCAGCTATGAACCAAAAGACATGTATATTAAAAAAGAAAAGCGCACACATGCAAAAGAAATTACTACCAAATTTGAAGACAATCAATAAATAAAAATTGGGATTTGGTCCCACCATATGGCCATATAGTGCTCAAGCCCACCACTACGTCAAAGTACCCCATTATCAGTGGGTCCTACACTATCCATGAAAAAGAGATGAATCCAGCCTTTCTAACCCTTGGAGACAACACTCCTTGCTGGGAAAGATGTGCAAATGCACTACAGGGGACTCCTCCTATATCCACTTGATAGTGGACACTGATAGAGTACAGGTGTGTGTGGGGGGTGGGATGGGTTGCTCAACCTCGGTAGTCTGGTCAGACTGAATACATAATAAACAAGCAAAAAATTTGGGGGAGCATACCCATGTATTTCTAAAGCTGGTGCAACTATGAACCAAAAGACATGTATATATCTATGGATTGTCTTCAAATTTGGTAGTAATTTCTTTTGCATGTGTGCGCTTTTCTTTTTTAATATACATTTTAATATACATTATAATATACATTCCATCTGTTCCGATTACTGAACGGATGGAAAAATAGGGTTTCCATCCGTCCAGATTTCAGCACAGGATCGGATGCGGATGGCAGCGGGTGTCAGCGGAGGTGACCTCCGCTGACACCCGCTGCCCCATAGAGCTGCATGGAGGATCCGATCAGATCCGCCTAAAAAACTGACAGGCGGATCTGATCGGACCGCCCGTGTGAAAGAGCCCTTAAATTCATTCATAAAACCTTGTAACAGCTTTGAAATTACAACAGGGGAGGACAAAGCGGAAGACTCACCGCTCCTGTCAGTCCCAGCTGCTGCAAATCCTCTGCAGCGAGACAAGCTCGCAGGAGCTAAAGGAAGAAGCCCTGCAAACAGACATGAAGGGGGTTAGCTTCCTCACCTGGTCTGCGGTGGGAGGGATACTCTGGCGTCTGTGGGGCTTGAGCAGAGGCTGCCTGGGACTCGGCCAGCCATTCGGTACTGGAGGAGGTCATCCTGCCTCTATCTTCTTCCACCCGGTGAGGAGATCGGGCTCCACCTGGATGTTGACCGGGCACTTGCGGGGTGGGGGGAATCAGTGGCGGGGTGCGCGTCTCTCCTACGCCGCACCGGCAGATTGTAGAAGGCCCCGGGGCGCCGCTCCTGCGCAATTCCGCTGATGACCGCGACTCCTTGTCCGGCTCCGGTGTTGAATGACGCTCTTCCTCTTCCGACAGCCGCGTCATCTGGTCTCTGTCCGGCAGATGGCTTCAGCGCAGGTGACACATGAGACACGGCTCACGGCGGCTCCGCTTGACTCGCAGAAGACGGTAAGGCCAGACAGTGTTGTATCCATGCTTCTCTTCCTTCTTCCCCTGCACGTAGTGAGGCGCCGAAGAAAACTCATCTTGAATGGATTCCTGAGGCACGGAACAGCAGAACAGCACGGCTTGACTTCTGTGAGGTGATGTGAGGTCCGGTCACTGATGAGCCCCCTTTAATAGCGCTGATGCGAGCTCTTGAGGCGGGAAAGTACAGGAAGAAACAGGTATGCTACCTAATCTCCCTAGGTACAGGGGCAGGCTTAAGCTGATTGGGGCTTATTAGGGGGGGCATTAGTAAGGGAGGAGATGGAAATTGGTCAGAAAGCTAGGAGGGCACTAGTAAGAGAAGAGGGGGGATGGAGGGAATTGGTTACATAGTTACATAGTTGTTGAGGTTGAATAAAGACAATAGTCTATCCAGTTCAACCTGTGTAGGTGTGTGTGGCCTTAATGATGTCTCATACCCCTGAATGTTCTGATCCTTGAGCTGTACGTCTAAGACTCTTTTGAAAGTTACCATACTTCCCGCAGAAACCACCTCTTGTGGTAGAGAATTCCACAATCGTGTATCCCTAACAATAAAGAACCCCCTACGTTGCCTAAGGTTAAAACGCTTCTCCTCTAATCGCATTGTATGCCCTCAAGTCCTCATGCAATCCTTTCGACTGAATAGCTTTTATTCTATGCTGAGATCACCATTGAGGTATTTATAAATTGCTATCATGTCCCCTCTCAGGCGTCTCTTCTCCAGGGAGAATAAATCAAGCAATTGCAGATGCTCTTCATAATAAAGGTCCTCCAATCCCCTAATTAGTTTGGTTGCCCTTCTCAAGACTCTCTCAAGCTCCAACACATCCCTCCTGAGGACTGGCGACCAGAAATGGACAGAATACTCCAGATGCGGTCTGACCAGAGTTTTATAAAGTGGTTTCTTTATGCATGCCAATATTCTGCCTGCTTTGGCAGCTGCCGCTTGACATTGCATGCTAGTCTATCCTCTACTAAGACTCCCAGATCTTTCTCCATTTTTGATTCCCCCAAAGGTTCCCCCCCTAAAGTGTATTGTGCTTTCATGTTTTTAGTCCCCAAGTGCAAAACCTTACACTTCTCCACATTAAACCTCATTTGCCATGTCGTTGCCCACTCTGTTATTTTGTCCAGGTCATTCTGTAGGATATCTGCTTCATGCTGTGCAGTTATTGTCCTGCCCAATTTTGTGTCATCTGCAAGAACTGATATAGAACTACTGATCCCGTCCTCAATGCTGTTTATGAATAAATTGAACAAGGTTGGTCCCAGGACTGAGCACTTAGCACATACTCAGACTCATCGGCAGCTCTCTAATTAGGCAAATTAGGCGGTCGCCTAAGGCCTCGCACCTACAGGGGCCATCGCGGCCAGTGGCGGAGCGACAACATTTAGAAGGGCGCAGTCAGGGAAATCTTCCAAGTAAAAGATTGCTTTAAATCCTCAGATATAAAAGGTGCAGCAGTGTGCTGCAGTCCTTTCACTGCGGCTGCCAGGTGTCTGTTGTCCGCTGACACTTACCCCGCCATCTCTGCCTGGGGATTGGCCGTCTGATCATGTAATCCTAAGATGTGGAGGAATCGGTGGGCATGTACCTGCATCAGTAGTAAGTGACTGCCCGGTCAGCTCACTCTGCTATCATCGGTTGTTGCTCTGGGAGGAGAGCTCTGCCCTGGCCCGGGAACATAAGTGAACATAAAGGTAACCAGGCCCGACTTGTCACTCTGCAGGCTGGTCATAGTGTCTACTACGCAAAGTGGGTGAGGAGCCACAGGGAAGTTGGAAGAGTCTTAGAATGGTTGGTGGAGGAGGAGGAGAAGAAGAAGGCCCTGGGTGGTCGGGGGAGGAGAGGGGGGCTGGAAGAGAAGGAGAGGGTCCCTGGGTGGCTAGGGGAAAAGGAGATAGCCCTGGGTGTCTGAGGGAGAAGGAGATGGCCCCTGGGTGGCTGAGGGAGAAGGAGAGGGCCCCTGGGTGGCTGGAGGAGAAGGATAAAGCCCCTGGGTGGCTGGAGGAGAAGGTGAGGGCCCTTGGGTGGCTGGGGGAGAAGGTAAGGGCCCCTGGGTGGCTGGGGGAGAAGGTAAGGGCCCCTGGGTGGCTGGGGGAGAAGGTAAGGGCCCCTGGGTGGCTGGGGGAGAAGGTGAGGGCCCTTGGGTGGCTGGGGGAGAAGGAAAGGACCCCTGGGTGGCTGGGGGAGAAGGAGAGGGCCCCTGGGTGGCTGGGGGAGAAGATGAAGGCCCCTGGGTGGCTGGAGGAGAAGGAGAGGGACCCCAAGAGGCTGGAGGAGGAGGAGGAGGAGGAGAAGGAGCGGGCCCCTGGGGGAGAAGGAGAGGGCCCCTGGGTGGCTGGGGGAGGAGGAGAGGGCCCCCGTGACGCCAGAGTCAGTTGCCAGGGAAGAAAGTGGAGCTGAGCCAGTCCTGCATATCTGACATCAAAGCCAAACCCTTTGCCCTACACAATGACAGCACCCGAGGTGAAAGGTGAGGGGTAGCGGGGCTGTGAAATTATATAGCATATGGACTCTGTAAATTATTGGTAGTTTTGGTTGGAGTTGTCCTTTAGATGTTTAACTCTGTGTTTCCCCCCCCCCCCAGCTGTGAGGGACTGAGGAATGACATCCCACTATGCTGGGACTTATAGTGCCCTAGAATGTGGTGGACTGAGGAATCCTCAGTTTCTCACAGAGGGCACTACAAGTTCGAGAATAGCAGGCTGCCATGCCTTAGTCCCCACAGAGGGCACTACAAGTCTTAGCATAGCAGGCAGTAGTTCCTCAGTCCCCTACAGAGAGCAGTACAAGTCCAAGCATAGCAGGCTTCCATTCCCATACTGGAATTTACAGTGCCCTCTGTGGGGACTCAGGTATGGCAGCCTTCTGCAGTGGGACTTGTCGTGCCCTAGACTGTGGCGGACTGAGGAAGGGAAGTGTAAGGGGGACTCTGTTAACTCTGATGCAAGGGGGAGCTTTTGTGACGAGAAAGTTCCCTTTTACACCAGAGTCCCCAGCTTTCCCCCTCAAATCAGGGTTCCTAGAACTCTCCTTACATCAGAGTCTTCAGCATTCCCCCTCAAATCAGGGTTCCCAGAACTCCCCTTACTTCAGAGTACCCAAAATGCCCCCTAAATCAGGGTTCCCAGAACTCTTCTTACATCAGAGTCTTGAGAGTTCCCTCTTACAGTGTAAGGGGGAAACTCTGGAGACTCTGATGTAAAGGGGGCTCTGTGAAATTTGATTTAAGAGGGGGACTCTAATGTAAATAGGAATTCTGTGGACTCTGATGTAAGGAGGAGATGCTGGGGGGAATCTGATTTAAAGGAGAACTCTTATGTAACGGGGGATACTGAACTCTGATGTAAGGAGGGACTCAGGGAATCATGACCTATAGGGAAATGCTGGGGACTGTGATGTAAGAGCAGACATATATATATATATATATATATATATATATACATACATACATACATACATACATACATACATACATACTGTGAGGGATTAGCCCGGTGGCGGGTGTGGATGACCCCTTGGGGGGGGGGGGTTCGTTTCACAGGGAGATAGCCGAGGAGTAGTTGAAAACAACAGTCTATGGTTTATTCTTGCAATTTTCTTCACACAAGTGCAAGCATCCAAAACAGCATAAATAAAATTAAACAAATTAAATCCTGGCCACTGTGGGCGTCTGCCTTCACACACAGGAACCTACCTAGGGAGTCTGTCCCAACCTACTGCTGGGCAGACACTGCTAATCCTACAGCAGACAATCAATAGTCCATTTATTTTCTCTTCACACAGAAAATGTCCATTTGTTTTTCTTCACACAGAAAAAGTCCATCACCTCACCTTTAGAAGTCTTTCATCTGACTGCTCTCCTCAGCGCACATCACTTCAGGAGGCAGCAATCAGTAATAATCCTCTGGATAACTTATAGAGACCTTAATTGCCTCATCCTGAACAGCTGAAGCCTTTTTTCAACTTCCTTACACCTTCTTGGCTACCTCTGCAGCCGACACCCTATAGTAATTGGTGAATTGTCTAAACCAAGCAGAAGTGTATCTCCCATCTGTGACAACACTCACAGATTTACCTGACTTCCTGTCACATAACCCCCCCCCTCTTGTTTCAACCCTAGGGTTGGGACACAGGTTGCCAGGCACGCATGTGTCAGGCACTGCTCTTGACTCTCACTGATAAGCCTCCTAGTATCTTCCCAAGTAATGTTCAGTCCATTTGATTCTTTGTCTGCTTCAGCTGCCAGAGATACATACTTCTGAGCAATCTGCTTTGCTTTTTCCATCAGCCACTGTCTTTCATGCTGATATGAATTAATTTCCCTCCCCAGTTCATTAACAACTGCTAACCTTTGTTGAAATGCTTGTCGGGTTGGCTCTTTCTTGTCGGGTTGGCTGGGGGAGAAGGTGAGGGCCCCTGGGTGGCTGGGGGAGAAGGTAAGGGCCCCTGGGTGGCTGGGGGAGAATGTGAGGGCCCTTGGGTGGCTGGGGGAGAAGGTGAGGGCCCAAGGGTGGCTGGGGGAGAAGGAGAGGGCCCCTGGGTGGCTGGGGGAGAAGGAGAGGGCCCCTGGGTGACTGGGGGAGAAGATGAAGGCCCCTGGGTGGCTGGAGGAGAAGGAGAGGGACCCCAAGTGGCTGGAGGAGGAGAAGGAACGGGCCCCTGGGTGGCTAGAGGAAAAAGAGAGGGGCCCCTGGGTGGCTAGAGGAAAAGGAGAGGGGCCCCTGGGTGGCTGGGGAAGAAGGAGAGGGCCCCTGGTGGAGAAAGAGAGGGCCCCAGGGTGGCTGGGGGAGGAGGAGACCTCCTTACACCTTCTTGGCTACCTCTGCAGCCGACACCCTATAGTAATTGGTGAATTGTCTATACCAAGCAGAAGTGTATCTCCCATCTGTGACAACACTCACAGATTTACCTGACTTCCTGTCACATACCCCCCCCCCCTCTTGTTTCAACCCTAGGGTTGGGACACAGGTTGCCAGGCACGCATGTGTCAGGCACTGCTCTTGACTCTCACTGATAAGCCTCCTAGTATCTTCCCAAGTAATGTTCAGTCCATTCGATTCTTTGTCTGCTTCAGCTGCCAGAGATACATACTTCTGAGCAATCTGCTTTGCTTTTTCCATCAACCACTGTCTTTCATGCTGATATGAATTAATTTCCCTCCCCAGTTCATTAACAACTGCTAACCTTTGTTGAAATGCTTGTCGGGTTGGCTCTTTCTTTAAGTCCGTTAGCTTATCTATATACACTTGTTTTGGCTGATCCTCTCCATCTTCATAAAGACAATTCTCTGTATCTTCAAGCTTCAGGATTAAACTGTTTCTGTCATCTTCATTGACAGATTTCTCATAAATGCCACACAGCTTGTCCCTCATCTCATATACATATTCTTCAACTGCATTTTTGGCATCATTTCGCTCCTTCTCAAGTTTGTCCTGCATAACCATCTGTCCTATCTGCCATGGAGGACCGTGATCCATAGGCAACTCAATTGTGCTAGTCTTAATGTCTTCAACAGTCTTGAGCCGCCTCTCTCTGCAATCAATAAATGATTTCCACCAAGCTTCGAGAACCTCTGCTTCACTTGGCTTTGTTCCAAGAAATGTCTGTACTTTTTCTAGAGGATCTGTTTTGTCTTTATCCACGCTGATTGCTCCCACTACTGTTTCTTTTAAGGTTTGAAGGACCCCTAGAGAGTCCGCATGTATTCTTAAGAAGTCTCCTAATTTGAACAGGGACTCTTGACATCCAGTGGCGGCCCGTGCATAGGGGGCGCCAGGGCGCCGCTCCCCTTAAAAAAAGAACAATAAAGTTAGGAAAAAAAAATCGGTTCGTCGGCCTGACCGCCCTATGTGGTGGCTAAAGGGGGGGTGGGGTTTACAACCCAAAAAGGCGCCGATTGGCTGCCTTCTGGGGGCGTAACCTGGGCGCAGGAAAGAGCACTTGGCCACCCCCACCTTCGTGATGTCCTGGCTGTGATTGGTCCAGTCTCCAGCCTGGACCAATCATCATCCAGGACATCCGATCGCTGACGTCAAGCCGCTCACCTTCCCGCCGCCGCCGCAGAAGAGGACGAACTGGATCGAGGAGGGGAGAACCCGCCGCCGCCAGGTAAGTGCATTAAATTGAAGGGAGCACGCACGCTGGTCTCTGCATTGATTGGGGGACAATGCTGTGGGCACTCTGCAATCATTGGGGTACGTTGCTTTGGCACTCTGCAATCATTGGGGTACAATTCTGTGGCACTCTGCAATCATTGGGGTACAATGCTGTGGGCACTCTGCAATCAATGGGGTACAATTCTGTGGCACTCTGCAATCATTGGGGTATAATTCTGTGGCACTCTGCAATCATTGGGGTACAATGCTGTGGGCACTCTGCAATCATTGGGGTACAATTCTGTGGCACTCTGCAATCATTGGGGTACAATGCTGTGGCACTCTGCAATCATTGGGGTACAATGCTGTGGGCACTCTGCAATCATTGGGGTACAACTCTGTGGCACTCTGCAATCATTGGGGTACAATTCTGTGGCACTCTGCAATCATTGGGGTACAATGCTGTGGGCACTCTGCAATCATTGGGGTACAATTCTGTGGCACTCTGCAATCATTGGGGTACAATGCTGGGGCACTCTGCAATTATTGGGGTACAATGCTGTGGGCACTCTGCAATCATTGGGGTACAATGCTGTGGGCACTCTGCAATCATTGGGATACAATGCTGTGGCACTCTGCAATCATTGGGGTACAATTCTGTGGCACTCTGCAACCATTGGGGTACAATGCTGTGGGCACTCTGCAATCATTGGGGTACAATGCTGTGGCACTCTGCAATCATTGGGGTACAATGCTGTGGGCACTCTGCAATCATTGGGGTACAATGCTGTGGCACTCTGCAATCATTGGGGTACAATTCTGTGGCACTCTGCAATCATTGGGGTACAATTCTGTGACACTCTGCAATCATTGGGGTACAATGCTGTGGGCACTCTGCAATCATTGGGGTACAATGCTGTGGCACTCTGCAATCATTGGGGCACAATGCTGTGGGCACTCTGCAATCATTGGGGTACAATTCTGTGGCACTCTGCAATCATTGGGGTACAATGCTGTTGGCACTCTGCAATCATTGGGGTACAATGCTGTGGGCACTCTGCAATCATTGGGTACAATGCTGTGGGCACTCTGCAATCATTGGGGTACAATGCTGTGGCACTCTGCAATCATTGGGGACAATGCTGTGGCGCTCTGCAGTGATTGGGGACAATGCTGTGGCGCTCTGCAGTGATTGGGGACAATGCTGTGGCGCTCTGCATTGAAAGGGGCTTGCACGCTGAACTCTGCATTGATGGGGGCACGGAACAGTGTTCATTGCATTGGAGGGGTCACAGTACAGTGTTTATTGCATTGAAGGGGTCACAGCACAGTGTTCATTGCATTGAAGGGGTCACAGCACAGTGTTTATTGCATTGAAGGGGTCACAGCACAGTGTTTATTGCATTGAAGGGGTCACAGCACATTGTTCATTGCATTGAAGGGGGCACAGCACAGTGTTTATTGCATTGAAGGGAGCACAGCACAGTGTTTATTGCATTGAAGGGGTCACAGCACAGTGTTCATTGCATTGAAGGGGGCACGGCACAGTGTTCATTACATTGAAGGGGGCACAGCACAGTGTTCATTGCATTGAAGGGGGCACGCACGCTGGTCTCTGCATTGAAAGGGGGCATGTACGCTGGTCTGCATTGAAAGGGGGCATGTACGCTGGTCTCTGCATTGAAAGGGGGCATATACCATCTCCTGTACCATGACCTGTGACATGACTATACCATATCTGTGCCATGCCTATACCATATCTGTGCCATGCCTATACCATCTCCTGTACCATCACTTATGCCATGCCTATACCATCACCTGTGCCATGACTTCAAAGTCGCGCAATGTTTTACTGCATTTTTTGGCACGAAGCAATACCTATTACATTTTTCTTTTTGCGCCCCCCAAAAATTTTGAGCACCAGCCGCCACTGTTGACATCCCTCTGTGACTTGAGTTGCCTCTCCATACAGCTGTACACAATCATTGACTCTTTGTTGTAAAAGGGAATGATCTTCCATCTTGAGCTTGGCTTGCTCTAAGATGCTGTGCCAAGGGCCTTCAATTTGCGACAACAGGCTGCCACCCATTTCTTCAAAGTGACCCCTGTTCATTTTTCCAGAGACATCAATATCATTCACAAAACATTCAATATTTAGAGCAGTGCTGTATTTTGGCCTAGGCCAACAAGGCCCAGGCCTAGGGCAGCACTTTGCAGGGGGGCAGCAAAAAGTCCCCCCCCCCTACTCCACCTGAGAATCTTTTTGGCCAGTGGCTGCTAGAGCTGCCTCTCACACCCCTCTCCTCTCTTTATCACCCCCCTCTTCCATCTCTCTCTTATCCCCCCTCTCTCACTTACTCACTCTCTCTCTCTCACCCCCTTCTCTCTCTCACCCCCCTTCTCTCTCTCTCTCTCTCTCATCCCCCCTCTCTTTCCCCCATCCCCCCTCTCTCTCTCGCTCACATCCCCCCTCGCTCTCCCATCCCCCCTCTCTTTCATCCCCCCTCTCTCTTTCCCATCTCCTCTCTCTCTCACCCCCCTCTTTCTCTCCCTCTCTCTCTTTCTCTCTCACCCCCCCTCTCTCTCTCTCTCTCATCCCCCCTCACCCCCCTCTCTCTCTCTCACCCCCCTCTCTCTCTCTCTCTCTCTCTCACCCCCCTCTCTCTCTCCCTCTCTCTCTCTCTCACTCACCCCCTCTCTCTCTCACCCCCCTCTCTCTCTCACCCCCCTCTCTCTCTCTCTCTCTCATCCCCCCTCTCTCTCACCCCCTCTCTCTCTCTCACCCCCCTCTCTCTCTCATTCCCCCCCTCTCTCTCTCACACCCCCATCCCTCATTCACCCCCCTCTCTCTCCCACCCCCCCTCTCGTGAGATCTCAGGGGTTCATGCTGGGACTTGTAGTCCTTACATTTTGGAAGGAGTCACATCCGTTAAAAAGGAAGGAGTGGGGCAAATTTACATAGGAGGGGGGGGGCATCCAATTTTAGTCTTGCCTAGGGCAGCACAAAACCAAAATACACCACTGATTTAAAGGCAGATCAGAAGCATTTGCACTCATCAACTTCTTAAGCTTTTCGCCCTCCTGAGCGAGTCGCAGTAAAGGCCTAATATTTGATTTGATATCCAGTTTATATTTCTTGCCAATTTCTTCACAGAAGTAGCCAACCAGAACATCATCAAATTTCCTTCCCCCAACATATGGGTTAAAGGCAGTAGTTTCATTAATTAGCCGTAGACAGTTGAGCCCAGCGAACTGTGTGGTGTCTATTACAGACCTCCTCTCTGCATCAGTAAATAAACATGGAACTGCAACAACACAGTCTATTTCAGGTTTCTTCAATGCACTTTCTGCTATTGCATTACTTTTCCCTTGTAGTTCCTTTAGTATTTCCTTGATTTGGTTGAATTGCATATCTGCTGAACTATTTGACCGTTAAGGTCACCTAGTTCCTTTTCTTTATCTGAACTCCACATGGAATGTATCTCAAGATCACGATCAAACTTCTGCCACCTGTCTTTCACTGGTTCCATTTTGGTAATATTTTCGGAAAGGCACTTATTGATTTGCTTCACGTTTTCATCAACAGCCTTAGTTTTCTCCACTAGGTGGTGTTTGCTTTTTTCTCCAAGCTTTATATCACTTGCCTTCTTCACTAGACATTCAGCCTGAACTGAGAAGTCATCAGTTTTCTTACACAGCTCCTTTGCTTGCTGAAGTTCTAATGATACATTTTCCAGTGCTTGAAGTTTTTGAAGGAACGGTTTAATCCCGAGGGATGATTCAAGCAACATGTCATAAAATTTCTGATGCTCACTCAGGACAGACCCCAAAACACTGATCCTTTTATAAACTGCATCAGGCACACTATCCCATCTTTGGGAAAGATCCTCTGTCGCCTGTAATTCCTCTACTTCTCTTCTACTTGCTGTTCTAAGGCTCGCTTAGACTTTTCGAGGTCATGAATGCTTTTCCCAACCTCATCCTTGGAGCTGACCAAATCTTCCATCTCTGTACACAGGTGTTTGTTAACTCTTTCTAGTTCAGCCTTAAACTCTAGAGCTTCCTCCAAGGAGTGAGCCAAGAACAGGGCTTTGCTCTCTTTCTCACGAGCCTCTGCTTCTGCATGGTCACGTTCTTCTGCATATTTTGCAGACAGTCTTCTCCTCACCAAGCATCTGATCAAACTTATTTTGCTTCTTCTCCAGGTTGGACACAATCTGACTCTGGCGATCAAGATCCACACTCAGTTCATCCAATTCCTGCTGAAGTCTTGTCTTGGTCTTCTCAAGCTTGTCATAAGCAGCTGCCTTTTCCTCATAGCGTTGATTAGCAGCTTCAAGGTCTTTCTGCAGTTTCTTTTTCACCTCTTCAACATTTTCTAACGAACCAACGCTTTCTTCCATTCGTTTTTTCATATCCGCTATCTGAGCTTGCAGTGTTGAGACTTGCTTTGATAGGTTTTTCTTTGCTTCCTCCTCCTCTTCTAATTTTTCCAGGAAGCCATTTTTCTCATCTTCCATTTGTTTGAGTTTTGTGCTAAAACTCAGCCTTTGACATCTCTCTTCCTATAAGAGTTCCTGAGTGTCTTGCAGCTGCAATTCCAAGATAGAGAAATCTTTGGCAAATTTTCTAGATTTGCTGTCTGCTTGAGAAAGCTGATTTGTGACATTGTCCAACTCAACCTGCAGTCGGTTTGCCTTCTCTGACAGCTTAGCACACAATCGGTCATCTTCTGATACTTTGACTTGCAATTCCTGCAGCTGTGCCTCTACTTTTTCCCTCTTGTGTTCAGAATCTCCTTTTCCCTGTATAAGAGCCTTCACCTCATTGACTAGTTTCTGGGAATGAGAATGTAATTCTGCCACACAGGCTTCTTTCTTCTTTAGCTGCTGCTGGACACGTTGGGCTTCAGCTTTCCAACTTTCACAGTCCGTACGTAATTCATCTACCACATTGCTCAAAGTGGTGAGCTCACACGCAGTACTCAGTAATTTAGCCTCCCTCTCATTTTTCTCCTTGGAGCTGAGAGACAAGGTAGTTTTCAGAGAGACATTCTGTTCCTGCACATCCTGCAGGTCTATTTTGGTAGCTTCTAAAGACTGAAGACTTTGTGCCAGCTGATAACGCAACTCAAACATATCACCCATACTTTGCTTCTGCAAAGTCTGAACTTCAATTTCCTTTTCCATGAGGATGGTATCTTTCTCCCTTATAGTCTCTTGACGTTTTTGCAACTCGACAAAAAGAAGAGCAGTGGATTCTTCCCACTGTAACACCTGAGAACTGAGTCGTTCACTCTTTTCCTGCTCCATCCTAAGCAACTCCAGGGCTTGTTCCTTCTGCCTAGAGGATTGTTGTAGATTTTGTAAATTTGTCTCCCGAACCTCAATCTCTGCAACATGCAGGACTTCCTTTTCTTCCAGTGGTCTTTTTCAGACATCCAGCTCAGCCATGCACAAAGACTCGGTTTCCCCCAAAACGATGGCCTCTATTGGCTGCAGGTGTCTCTGTTCCAATCCTATCATGTCCTCTCGGTAAACTGCCATGCTCTCTTGGTGAGCCTGTTGTTGAGCTGCAATGCTCTCTTGGTGAGCCTGTTGTTGAGCTGCAAAACTTCAAAGTCCAGCAAAAATTTTGAGAACACTGTCTCTTTAAAGCAAGTAGCTTTTCTCTCTCTTGCAGGATCTCCTCTCCTGCACACACAGATTGTGCAGTCTCATGCACCAGACAAAATTCATAGAACAGATGAACTTCTTTGCAGGGATCTCTGCTTCTGCCCAATGCATACCTCCACCATATGTGAGGGATTAGCTCGGTGGCAGGTGTGAATGACCCTTTGGGGGGGGTTCGTTACACAGGGAGATAGCCGAGGAGTAGTTGAAAACAACAGTCTATGTTTTATTCTTGCAATTTTCTTCACACAAGTGCAAGCATCAAAAACAGCATAAATAAAAATAAACAAATTAAATCCTGGCCACCGTGGGCATCTACCTTCACAAACAGGAACCTACCTACCAACCTACTGCTGGGCAGACACTGCTGATCCTACAGCAGACAATCAATAGTCCATTTATTTTCTCTTCACACAGAAAATGTCCATTTGTTTTTCTTCACACAGAAAAAGTCCATCACCTCACCTTTAGAAGTCTTTCATCTGACTGCTCTCCTCAGTGCACATGACTTCAGGAGGCAGCAATCAGTAATCATCCTCTGGATAACTTATAGAGACCTTAATTGCCTCATCCTGAACAGCTGAAGCCTTTTTTCAACTTCCTTACACCTTCCTGGCTACCTCTGCAGCCGACACCCTATAGTAATTGGTGAATTGTCTAAACCAAGCAGAAGTGTATCTCCCATCTGTGACAACACTCACAGATTTACCTGACTTCCTGTCACAATACATACATGAATACAAAAGAAATAATCAGCGCAGACAGGTGATAAAACACAAATATAAAAATGAAATGCTGGCTGTACACCGAACAGGTTTCCTCTGACGTCACCCGCTGCTCTCTCGAGCGTCTGCTGGGCTGTCTGCCGTTGTGCAGAGCCCTCGGTGCTATCTTCACCCGATGGATTGATGTATTACTGCCTCTTTTGCTTTTTTAATCAAACGGACCGGAGTATAGGAGGCAAGCTGTTTTCAGAGATCAGTGGAGGAATCTGTCATACTGCTTTGTTTGACCCGCTGGTGAAACAGGGGTCAAACTTTGAGGTGAGCGCAGTGGTGTGCCTCTTGGTGAAGGGATTCACTGATTGGATTCTGTGTGACCTGCCTCTTTTAGCACTCTTTAAGGATTCATCTACCTCTGATGATTCTCTGGGACTTTTGACCATTATTGATGGACAGTTTTAATATGCTCCTGTTTTATTAATGTACATATTATTTGCTCATATTTTGATTTGCACTGCACCAATTTTTGCAATAATACATACATACATACCCGATGTTTAATGATCTTTTATTAAAGAAAAATTAGTTAGAGAAAATTCTAGAAACTGTGAATTTATAGTACAAAGGTTAAGGCTCTTAATATATGCAATTTATACAGTTAATTTTTATCACTTGAATTATTTTTCCCATTATGGGCGTGAGTGGGGCCTCATGTCCAAGTTTTGCCTTAGGCCTCACAAAGCCTAGAGCCGCCTCTGCTCAGACTGGTCCGTGGTGGTATTTATTACCACCCAATTGGTGACAGAGCTGGGGGGGGGCACTAGTAAGAGAGGAGGGGGAATTGGTGAGAGAGCTGGGGGGCATTAGTAAGAGAGGAGAGGGAAATTGGTCAGAGAGCTGGGGAAGCACTAGTAAGAGAGGAGGGGGAATTGGTGAGAGAGCTGGGGGGGGGCAATAGTCAGAGAGGAGGGGGGAATTGGTGAGTGAGCTGGGATTCATTAGTAAGAGAGAAGTGGGATTGGTGAGAGAGCTGGGGGCATTAGTAAGGCCCCTTAAGCCCTTTCCACCATGAAAACGTTGGCCACACCCACATTTTGCCATTACGCATGCTGCAGCTCACTTACTCTCTCAATTGTCCCTCATTCTGAAGTTCAAAAGTTGGGAGGTATGTTTAAAGCTCTCAGTAAATAGTACCCAATGTACAGTAGCGATTATCACCTTACATCAGCTAGGTAATCCCACCATTCACAAAATAGGAATACAGTAGGTCCCAAAATGAACTACTTCATGATTCACACCTCGTACCTATGATGGACACAGGGTGACTTAAACATAATGCCAGGTAAAAGCAGCAGAAGTGTTCTTTGTAACCCCAAAAGGTCATAGGGTGGTCTCCATAATTCTGTGTCGATAGTCGGTGGAAAGGAGGTTGGCTCCCAGGCCCCTCCAAGGGCCCAGGTCATGGTGGTTTCAAAAACATATAACATGTCAGCTAATCCCTCAGCAGTCAGTTACAAGCATGCATGTTAACCCCTTAGCACACAGTATCTAATGTATGTGCTTTAACCTTTCTGCAACTTATGTGCAATATTCCTTCAACCCTCAGTTCCCTAAGTTTAGATTTGTAGTTGGGAGTCAATGAAAAGGCACGTTGACCAATTTTTTTAACGCCCCTCAACTGCTCCCTCCTTTAAAATGCAATAGGCAACAAGGTAGTTCAAAAAAATGCCGCTGTTGTGATGCTTGCGCCTGCAGCAAAATCTACCCAACATGTAGGTATTGGCAGACGACAAGCCTGCTGAACGCTACACATTCAGGTAAATGGGGAAGTGCTGCAAATGTCCTGCCACCACGCACATCTAAATCTTCCCTTATGTTCTCAGTATGCAGTTCCCAGCGTCCTTAGCATCCAGTCTCCAGAATATGTGTATTAACCCTTTAGTGACCAGTGCCAGGCACATGTTTAATAATCCTTCAGTTGCCAGTCCTCATATACTAAGCCCCCATAGCATGAGAGAAAATACCTTAACTTTAAGAGAGCAAATTTTCCAAGGATGAGGGCTGCTCTCCAGGATTTAGACTGGGAGGGAATATTGGCACTGATAAGCACAGAACAGAAATGGGAATTTTTCAAAAAGACTTTATGCAAACTCACTGAAAAGTATATTCCCATGGGTAATGAGTTTAAAAGGCTAAAAATAAAACCTATGTGGCTCATGGCAAAAGTTAAAAAGCTACAGATAAAAAGAAGAGCTTTTAAAAAATATAAAAATGATTATTAAATTAATTATAATTAAACATTATCATTGTTTAATTGTTACAAAGAATATAACAGAATATGTAAAAAGGAAACCAGGGACGCAAAAATGTAAAATAAGCGACAGATTGCAAAAGATAGTAGGACAAACCCCACAAAATTCTTCAAATATATTAACAGTAAAAAGGTTAGGTCTGAGCATGTAGGCCCTTAACAAAATAAGCAGGAGTCGGTGACTGGTGACAAAGAGAAGGCAAATTTATTAAATACTTTCTTCAGCTCTGTACTGTATATACAAAGGAGTATGGGGGAGCTCATAACCATAATGAGGACGGCATTGACACAGCCCCAAATGATCCACAATGGGTCAAAAGTGATATGGTCCAGAAATATTTAGACAGAATAAGGGTGGATAAAGCACCTGGACCAGATGGCATCCACCCACGCATCCTAAAAAAATTGAGCACTGTAATTTCTAAGCCTTTGGTTCTAATTTTTAGGGACTCGTTAAGGACTGGAATAGTACCACTGGATTGGCGTAGGGCCAATGCGGTGCCTATATTTAAAAAGAGATCAAAGTCTTTGCCAAGTAACTATAGACCTGTTAGTTTAACTTCTATAGTCTGGAAGATATTGGAGAGTTTAATAAAAGACCACATAGATGAGTTCTTGCTGGAAAAAAATATTTTAAGCAACAGACAGCATGGATTCATGAAAGACGGAAGTTGTCAAACAAACATGATTTCTTTTTATGAGGAGGTAAGTAAAATCTTGGACAGAGGGGTGGCTGTGGACGTAGTATACTTGGATTTTGCAAAAGCGTTTGACACAGTTCCCCACTTGGAAAGATTGGTTTGTAATTGGGTAGAAAATTGCCTAAAAGATAAAATTCAGAGAGTAGTGGTTAATGATTCTTACTCTGAATGGTCTAAAGTTATCAGTGGTGTACCCCAAGGTTCAGTGTTGGGACCCCTACTTTTTAATATGTTTATATAATGATATAGGGTCTGGGATTAAAAGTAGCATTTCAGTCTTTGCAGATGACACCAAACTTTGCAATGGAATAACAGGAAGTCTTCAACTTACAAGCTGACCTCAATGCACTGTTTCATTGGGCAACTATGTGGCAAATGAGGTTTAATGTTGATAAATGTAAAGTTATGCACTTGGGGTATAAGAATATGCATGCATCATACATACTAGGTGGAGTAGAACTGGGGGAATCAATAGCAGAGAAGAATCTGGGTGTTCTGGTAGATCATAAGCTTAATAATAGCATGCAATGCCAAGCTGCTGTTTCCAAAGCAAGCAAAGTCCTTTCTTGTATTAACAGAGGCATGGACTCCAGAGAGAGAGATATCATTTTGTCCCTGTACAGATCATTAGTAAGACCTCATCTGGAATATGCAGTTCAGTTTTGGGCACCAGTTCTTAAAAAGGATATCGGGGAACTGGAGAAAGTGGAGAGAAGTGCAACCAAACTGATAAGAGGAATGGAGGACCTCAGCTATGAGAAAAGATTAGAGGAACTGAATTTATTCTCTCTTGAGAAGAGGAGATTAAGGGGGGATATGATCAACATTTATAAATACATAAGGGGTCCATATTGTGAACTTGGTGTTGAGTTGTTCACTTTAAGGTCAACACAGAGGACAAGGGGGCACTCTTTACGTCTAGAGGAAAACAGATTTCGTCTCCAAATACGGAAAAGTTTCTTCACCGTAAGAGCTGTGAAAATGTTGAAGAGACTCCCTCCAGAGGTGGTTCTGGCTAGCTCACTAGATTGCTTAAAAAAGGCCTGGATTCTTTCCTAGGTGTACATAATATAAATGGGTACTAACATTTTTTTTTTAGGTAAAGTTGATCCAGGGAATATCCGATCGCCTCTGGGGGGAACAGGAAGGATTTTTTTTCCCCTTCTGTAGCAAATTGGATCATGCTTTGCTGGGGTTTATTTTCGCCTTCCTCTGGATCAACAGCGGGTATAGGATTGTGTATATGGGATTTTATGGTTGGGTTTTCAATACTTTTTTATTTTGGTTGAACTGGATGGACTTGTGTCTTTTTTCAACCTTTGGTTGAACCGGATGGACTTGTGTCTTTTTTCAACCTGACTACCTATGTAACTATGTAACCTCACATTTATTCAGTGCACCACACCAAATATCAGTCTCATCTCTCCCTACTCCAGTAGTGTTCTTGGTTCTACTGACTAATTTCTTGGTTAAGCATTCTCAAGTAACAAAGCCCTAATTCTTTTTGATGCCCCCAGCACCACCTCGTGTGTTTCTAGATTTCTTGACACAGTCCAAGGTAATTTTCATCAGTTTTGGTGTCTGCTTTTTAACCTCCAATGTTCCTGATTCCCCTGTTTCAGTGTCAGTAGCTACCCCACCACCTCATAGTCCACAGTGCCACTGACACACTCACTGCTACCTAAACTGTCCCAAGAAAATCTTCCTCTTGTAAATCTCTCTGTGTGAGGAACACTATATACTATATACCCAATTCCTGCCCCCATCATTCACCTGTATGGCTAGGACCATATTGTGTAGTAATTTTGTTGTCTATAATGAAAAACCATAATTTGCGAGTCAAAGAGTTAACTGTACTGGGGCGTGGCTAGCCAGCAAGATGGCTGGCTGCATGTGATCGAAGCTCTGCAGGCCTCCACTCGAGGCAATATGAGTGAGGAGACAAGTAAGGAACGTCCTGCTACGGCAACAGAACGTTTGAAGTAGTTTGTGCGGACCGAGAAGCAGGAAGCAGGTCGGAGCCCACCAAACACACGTAGTGGAGGAAGCAGCAGCAATACACAGAGCAACATGCCGGTGTTGTGGAATTTTTCCTCAGGTACAAAATACCTGTTACCTGTTAGTCAGTGATACCAAATCAGACAATATATAGCTATATATATAATGAGATCAGACAAGACTCAAGATGGCTGAATCATAGTGACCTGATTTATTACAACATTGCTGGAGTTTATATATACTCAAATATGGGTTTGTCATTACAATCTGACGTACAGAAATGGGTTGTTATTAACATCTTTTATCCAATCAAAGTTAACAACTAATTATAGTAAGCATTATGTCAATCTAGATCGTGATTCTCTGTCATAAAGGGAAATTTCTTGGTGACACACAATAAAAGTTCCAAAGGGGCTTTTAGAAGATATTATTGGCTTTGTGGTCAGCTGTCCAGACAAGGTTGATATTCTGAGAGATAGGGAATTTCCACTGTTTCGTTCATCTGATATATTCTTAGCCTTTGCAAGCTCAGTGACACATGTAAAGAAATCAAAGTAAAATGAGATTAACTCGAAAGACATTTTGTTTAAGATAACCATTCTAAATGCCAGTCAAGGCATCCTGTAAAGGCCAATAAGGTATCCAGAAAATGCGAGATAGGTATGCCACGACATCTCTCTCCTCTTGAGAATTTATTGATCAGGCTAACTAACTACCTATTCCGCTTATCAGATTCATCCAAGGGAGCAGCCCCTTACGCTTGGAACACTGGCCCAGAGGGCAAACCTCAGTGGGGGGTGTCCGAGTCTTGGTAAGGTTCTGAGGCGGAGATTACTTCATACATGGGGGTTTGAGGTGACAGATTTCTCATTACAGCATACTCAGCATCATCAATCCCTTCTTATTTCCGTATAGAGTTGAAATAGGTTGTCTCCTTGGCCTTGGTAACCTTATCAACCAAACACATAATTATTTTAATTCAACAGATAACTAGAGATCATCAATGTTAATTATAATAAACATCAATATATATACACCACTTTCATTATTTTAGGAGATAAGGCAAAACCTCCAAAAGACTGTGTTCATTAGGATGGGCGGACACCATTGGAAATAAAGAGGCTATAGTACCTGTTCCTGTGACACACTGAGAAAGTCAACTATGGGCCTTATTGCCACAGACACAATAGATTCCCAACCCTGAATGTGACCACCCTGGGGTGAAAATGGGTATTAATAACTTTTCTGCATAATACCCCAGTTTCTGTCTGAACAACAGAAACCTGAGGGCTTCTCCTAGGTGAGAGATGTCCATATTGTCATTTAATATGGCTCATATTTTATGTTTAACAGTTTCATTTCTGTAATGCATGCATGTTTCATTTCATGGGCTGTTCACAGTCAGCTGTGGGCAGGATATGTTTATCAGTGCTTGTGAACAGTCCACCCTCCCTACATCAGTTTTTTCAATAGAACTCTATACACACTGTAGGATTCTTGAAACCTGCGACTTTTGGGGGAATTAACATGTCTTTTTGTGTACTGGTAATGTTTCTATAGGATTTTGAAAACTCTGTCTGATTTAGATCCTCTAATGCAAGTGGGTTTACTAGCACAGGTATAGTCTGGGACTCTGGGGGTAATTGTGAACATATCTAGCACCCTGAGTACCCTGACTTCCTGGCTACCTGGTATTTAAACTTAACAGTACATTGGGCCTTAGGTTGCCTGTCTCTTTTATTGTCCTGCCCCTTCATTATACCCAACATTTCCATACATATCAAAAATTTAAAGAAAATCATTGTACCACCTTTTTTCAATGACTGGCGTGAATCCATGTATCCCTTACTTTATGACTTAGTATCCTCATTTGGATCTGGTAGGGATGAAAACACACTATTATGCATTTTTGTCAATTGCTTTTAAAGCGCTGCAACACATCTAGTGAGATCTGAGTGTGCAGCTTGCAATTTCTGTGGTAAAAAGAGACCTGCTTCAGGTACCCACACCTCTCTTGGGAGTGTTCCTGACAAAGGAAAAAAAACGTAAAACAATCTACCTGTTTCTGCTATTATTTTACTCAACTTGTTTTTTTTTTTCATACAACCTTTATACCTTTCCACTACTCTGTGAGTGATATGGAGTGTGAAAGGCTTTCTCTATATTTAGTGCGGATAGGATCTCTTGTAAAACCCTTCCTTTAAAGTGAGTACCCCTGTCACTTTCCATAGTTTCTGGGATTCTATACCTGCACATTACCTGGGGCAAAGGCCTTTTTCCTGTGGTTTGTACTTTACCCCTAGAGACTGGCCAGGCCTCAGGCCATCCTGAAAAATGTCTACTAAAACATGTGCATAGGGACCAGACTGTGGGAAATCAATGTAATCTATTTGAACTCCTTGGAAAGGACAGTCTGACTTAGGCGGTGCTTTTATGGGGGGTGCTTACAGCTCTACCAACATTGTACCTAGCACAGGTAAGACAAGAAGCAGTATATTTTGCAGCTACTCCAGGAAAACCTGGTGCTAACCAGTGTTGTATTACCAAGGTGTCACGAAACCATGAACCAGACGTACAACAACAGATAAGTGAAAATAAGACAGCTTTATTGAAAAACAAGCTATAAAGCAAAAGTCCAAACGGATGCGAAACCGATGCAGAGTCTTTGCGAAGCCAGGGGTCAGGAACCAGCAGGGTAGTCAGACGAAGCCAGGATCAGGAACCAACAGGGTAGTCAGACGAAGCCAGGATCAGGAACCAACAGGGTAGTCAGACGAAGCCAGGAACAGGAACCAGAAGTAGCAGCAGTCTTAGTAGCATGTGAACACAGGAGGACCAAGCAGGGAACTGAAGCCACAGACCTCCTATATATATGAGCTAGGCATCCAGCTCCTCCCAGTGGGAAGGAGGAGCCGCAGGGTGGGAGGCACAAGAAACCCAGAAACCAAGATGGCCGCCAGCACATGTCAAACGAAGGAGAACAGCAAGAAGGTAAGACCATGACAGTACCTCCCCCTCAAGGGCCCCTCCTCCGCGGAGTAAAGAACGGTTTCTGAGGGAAGCGTGCGTGGAAGGCTCGGAGCAAGGCAGGAGCATGGACATCTGCGGAGGGAACCCAGGAACGCTCCTCTGGACCATAACCACGCCAATGAACCAAAAACTGCACCCGACCGCGGACCAGGCGTGAGTCCAGGATATTGCTCACCTCATACTCCTCACGATTGCCCACTCGGACCGGACGAGGCCGAGGAACCGAGGAAGTGAAACGATTACACACCAGAGGCTTCAACAGGGAGACATGAAACACGTTGGAGATCCGCATGCCAGGAGGAAGCGCAAGGGCATAGGCTACCGGGTTTACCCTGCGAAGCACTCGGAAGGGACCAACAAAGCGAGGCGCCAGCTTGGGAGTGGGCACTCGAAGGTTGAGGTTGCGGGTGGACAACCATACACGGTCTCCGGCCTGCTAGGAAGGAGCAGGCGCTCGTCTGCGATCAGCCTGGAGTTTCTGGCGCTGCGCAGAGACCTCAAGGGACTTCTGGATCTGTACCCAAGAGACACGTAGGACGGAAAGGTGATCCTCCACAGCCGGAATATCCTGGGGAGAGAATACCTCCGGTAACACGGCAGGTTGGAACCCATAGTTGGCCATGAAGGGAGACGTCCCAGAGGAAGAGTTCACCGCCGTGTTCCTGGCAAACTCAGCCCAAGGCAGGAGGTCAACCCAATTGTCTTGGTGATCGGAGACATAGCAACGAAGGAATTGCTCCAAGGCCTTATTGGATCGTTCTGCGGCCCCATTGGACTGAGGGTGGTAGGCCGAGGAGAAGGAGAGATGAATCCCCAACTGGGAGCAAAAGGCGCGCCAGAACCTGGACACAAACTGACTCCCCCGATCCGACACAATCTCCTTGGGCAAACCGTGCAACCGGAAGACCTCCCTGGCAAAAATCATGGCCAACTCCTGAGCAGAGGGTAACTTCTTGAGAGGAACACAGTGACACATTTTGGAAAACCGATCCACAATCATGAGAATGACCGTATGGCCTCGGGATGCAGGGAGGTCCACAATGAAATCCATCCCCAGGTGTGACCATGGGCGCTCCCCGGTGGCTAAGGGTTGCAGAAGGCCCAACGGAAGGTGCCGAGGGGACTTACTCTGGGCACAAACGGAGCATGCCGCTACATATGCGGCGATGTCGGAACGTAGGGAAGGCCACCAGAACAGACGTGAAACAGCCCAGGATAGCTGATTCTTTCCAGGATGCCCCGCGGTCTTGGAGTTATGGTAGGTTCGCAACAACCGAGTGCGCAACTCCTCATCTGCCGTTGGGTCTCCCAGAGGGAGCACCAGATTGAGCCGCCAAAATCTGCTCACCCAGGGGAGAGGTCAGGCTGGTGCGAATGGCGGCCAGGATCTGATTCGGAGGTATGACCGAAGTCGGAATCGACTCCTCCCTGGACAGGTCGGAGTACTGCCGTGATAAGGCATCAGCCCTGATGTTCTTGGAACCGGGTAGGTAGGAGACCACGTAATTAAAACGTGACAAGAACAGAGCCCATCTGGCCTGACGTGGTGTCAATCTCTTGGCCTCAGAGAGGTAGGTCAGATTCTTGTGGTCCGTCAGGATGAGGACCGGAACCACCGAACCCTCGAGCAAGTGCCTCCATTCTTTAAGAGCCTGCACGATGGCCAATAACTCCCTGTCACCAATCTGGTAGTTGCACTCCGCGGAAGACAGTTTCCGGGAGTAAAACCCACAAGGAAGCAGAGGACCCTCTGGTGTTCTACGCTGAGACAGAAGGGCGCCTACTCCCGTCTCAGACGCGTCCACCTCGAGGACAAAGGGCAACCCAGGGTTGGGATGCGACAGAATCGGAGCCGACACAAAGGCGGACTTTAGAGCCTCAAAAGCTCGGATGGCCTCGGGCGGCCAGACCTGGGAATTACTGCCCTTCCTGGTCAGATCCGTGAGAGGCTTGGCTAGCATGGAAAAGTCCCTGATGAACTTCCGATAATAATTGGCGAAGCCCAAAAAGCGCTGCAGGGAGCGAAGACCACTGGGCTGGGGCCACTGTAAGACAGCCGAAACCTTCTCAGGATCCATGGAGAACCCCTCAGCGGAAATGATGTAACCTAAGAAGGTTACCTGGGATCGGTGAAATTCGCATTTCTCAAGCTTACCGAACAGCTTGTTCTCTCGTAACCGTTGCAACACTCGTTTGACATCCAGAATGTGGGTCTCCATGGACTCAGAATATACCAAGATGTCATCCAGGTAGACCACCACACACTGCTGCAACAGGTCACGGAAAACATCGTTGATGAATTCCTGAAAGACTGCGGGCGCATTGCACAGCCCAAAGGGCATAACCAAGGATTCATAATGACCGGTCATGGTGTTAAACGCGGTCTTCCACTCATCGCCCGCCTTGATCCTTACGAGGTTATATGCCGCCCTCAGGTCGAGTTTGGTAAAGACCGTGGCCCCTTTAAGGCGGTCGAACAGCTCGGAAATCAAGGGTATCGGGTAAGCGTTCTTGATCGTGATGCGATTGAGACCCCTGTAATCGATGCAAGGCCTCAACTCACCGCCCTTCTTTTTCACAAAGAAAAATCCAGCCCCTGCCGGGGACGAGGATTTGCGAATGTGTCCACGTGAAAGCGCCTCCCTCACGTACTCCTCCATGGCCTCATTCTCCGCTACCGACAGTGGATAGACCTTGCCACGAGGAGGAACGGCACCAGGTTGTAACTCGATGGCACAATCGTATGGGCGGTGCGGAGGTAGGGCAACCGCGCGCA
The DNA here is from genome assembly GCF_965119305.1 of Pelophylax lessonae. Taxonomy (NCBI): domain Eukaryota; kingdom Metazoa; phylum Chordata; class Amphibia; order Anura; family Ranidae; genus Pelophylax; species Pelophylax lessonae. Next base: position 288,166,789 of record NC_138769.1, read on the forward strand.
CCTTATCGAATACATCCCGGTACTCCTCGTATTCAGGGGGCAACAGAGAGTCCGAGGAAGTACACAGCAACTTGACAGGCCCATGGATGCAACTAGTCCCACACTGCGGTGACCACGAGAGGATCTCGGCCGATCTCCAATCGAAAATCGGATTATGCTTCTGGAGCCAGGGGTACCCCAAGACCACCGAGTAGTGTGGAGACGAAATAACCTGGAAGCAGACCGACTCTCTGTGGACGGCACCAATGGCTAACCCCACTGGAAGGGTCTCATGAGTCACGTGTGGCGGCAGAAGGGGTCTGCCGTCTATCGCCTCAAGAGCCAGAGGAGAACCTCGAGCCTGCAGAGGAATGGAATTGGCGGCAGCGAACACACTATCAATGAACAAACCACCAGCACCAGAGTCCACCAACGCCTGGGTCGTCACCGAGCCCCCGACCCAGGAAAGGACAACAGTGATCAGTGGTTTGTCAACACGGGAAACCGGGGACGAGGAGACTCCACCCAAGACCTGCCCCCGACAGGATCTCAGGTGCGAGCGTTTCCCTGGACGGTTCGGACATGCCAACCGAAAATGCCCACCGAGACCACAGTACATGCATCGGCCCTCGCGTCTCCGGAGTACCCTCTCCCCCTCGGACAGGCGAGCAAACCCCAGCTGCATGGGTTCACCCCCAGACAAGTCATCCCCAGGAGGCGTGGGAGGAGAGGGAGGCACGGGTGGGACAACAAAGGTAGGCGCCAATCTGTTAGGAGGCCTCCGCAAACTCTCCTTAAAGGAAGGTCTCTCCCTGAGTCTGGTGTCAATCAAAATCAGGAAAGAAATAAGAGACTCGAGCTCCACTGGTAGGTCCTTAGCTGCAACCTCATCCTTCAAGGCATCCGAGAGACCATGAGAGAAAGCAGCGACCAGAGCCTCATTATTCCAGCCCACCTCTGCTGCCAGGGTACGAAACTCAATGGCGTATTCAGCTACGGATCGTGAACCCTGTCTGATGGACATAAGGAGCTTCGCAGCAGAGGCAGCACGAGCCGGCACATCGAATACCTTCCGAAGAGAAGCAACAAAACCGGAAAACTCGGCAACCACCGGATTGTTGTTCTCCCATAAAGGGCTGGCCCAGGCCAAGGCCTTGTCCGAGAGCAGCGAGATTAAGAAGCCCACCTTTGATCTCTCAGTAGGAAAGGCATGTGGCAGCAACTCGAAATAAATGCCCACCTGGTTAAGGAAACCTCGGCACTGAGTTGGCTCTCCCCCAAAGCGCAGTGGAAGGGGGGCAGAACCGGACATACCCCGAAACACCGCGGGCGCAACAACAGGTGTCGGGGTAGACTCTGGCGCAACAACCGGAGCGGCAGTAGGAGCGGACCCAGGAGCGACAACCGACCCATCGGCAACGGGAGCGAAATGAACCGTGCGTTCAAGCAGGGTTTGCAACGCCACGGCGAACCGACCCAACAGGTGATCCTGCTGATCAAGTCTGGCAACCAGCGTGGGTAGTGAGGATGGCCCTGTACCGTCAGAATTCGTGGCCTGTGGTACTGTGCGTTCAAGCAGGGTTTGCAACGCCACGGCGAACCGACCCAACAGGTGATCCTGCTGATCAAGTCTGGCAACCAGCGTGGGTAGCGAGGATGGCCCTGTACCGTCAGAATTCATGGCTTGGTCCTAATGTCACGGAACCATGAACCAGACGTACAACAACAGATAAGTGAAAATAAGACAGCTTTATTGAAAAACAAGCTATAAAGCAAAAGTCCAAACGGATGCGAAACCGATGCAGAGTCTTTGCGAAGCCAGGGGTCAGGAACCAGCAGGGTAGTCAGACGAAGCCAGGATCAGGAACCAACAGGGTAGTCAGACGAAGCCAGGATCAGGAACCAACAGGGTAGTCAGACGAAGCCAGGAACAGGAACCAGAAGTAGCAGCAGTCTTAGTAGCATGTGAACACAGGAGGACCAAGCAGGGAACTGAAGACACAGACCTCCTATATATATGAGCTAGGCATCCAGCTCCTCCCAGTGGGAAGCAGGAGCTGCAGGGTGGGAGGCACAAGAAACCCAGAAACCAAGATGGCCGCCAGCACATGTCAAACGAAGGAGAACAGCAAGAAGGTAAGACCATGACACAAGGTGGTCATTAGAGTCTTTGAGATATGACACGATCCGTGAGCTGCGGCTGCCACCCTCGGGTATAGGGCCTGAGATCGGACAGAAATGCTCCTCCATCCTCCAGCAACCAGTTACATCCTGTGTTGCACTGTTCTTCCGCCACTTCTCACGCTCCTGTGAGTGGGCTTTTTCTGCAATGATATCAAGATTGCCATACTTACAGGAGTTGGTTGCTTTCCTACGAGTGTCAGTACCCGGATAGGGACCTGTTCCAGTGCAGCCTTCTTCGCTGCTCTGTCGGCCCTTGCGTTTCCTGCAGCTTCTTCTGTGTCCTCTCTTGCATGTGTCTTGGTTTTTTTTAATAAATGGCCACCTTGGTGGAACACAGAGACTGTTCTTAGTCTTCCAATTATATCTGCATGCTTTTTCTTGGCTTACCGAGAGAACTTGGGCTGAGGTCAAAAAGTTACAAGCTTTCAAAAATATGACCAAAATCATGTCAATGTGAATGTTAACTCTTTAAAATTCACAGGCCTTTGCCAAAACCATCAGCTGCTTGTGCTTAGAACTTTAAATTTAATGCCTCTGCATTCTTTTTGTTTATTTATTGCTGTTACTACTGCATACCCAGTTACAGGCTTACCCTCCTCTGTTTACAAACATGATACATCTACATAAAGGGTCTCATCAGGGCTCCAGAGAGGAGCCTTTTTGGCAGGGCTCAACAATTCAGATTCTGCCATCATCAGCTCAAAGTCATGGGGGATATTTAACAAACATTTTTTCCCCTCCCCCTCTAATGCCTGCTCCTGTACTGGAAGTAAACTGGCTTAAAAACATTGCACCTGTTTTATCCAGAAGCTCTTTTGCAGGCTGTGGCCCGCACACAGCTTGAGGATCCTTTTATCACTGGGTCAAGCTGGCAAGAGACATATGCTACATACTGGATTAATGGGCACTTCATCTGAAACTGAACACTGAAATTTTAACTCAACACAAACATTACTTTTTTTTTTTTTTTTTTTTTTTTTTAAATGACTTCCCCTTTTCCTTTGAAGCCAGGCAGGAAACCACTCTCACCCTTGCTACTGTTATTCCTTCTGTAAACCTTTCGGACGCTTCTGATGGGGACATGCGGACACAGGTTAGCTGAATACCTTATTTACTGTCTATCTGGGGGAGAGGGGTTGGTTGCAATTCTTTGCTCTAATGTCCTGTCTTTACACTATTTGTAGTAGGTCACTTTTTATACACCCATAATGACAGGAAGTAATGTACTTTTATCTTTCAAACAAAAAACCTCTAAGAACTTTGTCCCGAATTTCAAAAAAATCTTATCTGAGGTTCCTCTTTGGTTACGGAGGGTGCCCCTGAAATACCACTTAATATATCATAATAATATAAAAAAGTTATTCTATTTTAAAACTTTTGGCTCAGTGCCAATAGGGTTCAATGGTCATGTTAATTGCGGTAACCCTTAATGTCTAAACAAAGATTCCTGGTTTAAAGGGCATCCTATTATTTTTCATCTTAGTTTAATTTAATACAAAATAACCCCAAAAATATCATATGCCGTTCATTTATCATTTAACCACTTAAGCCCCGGAAGATTTTACCCCCATTCCGACCAGGGGGTATTTTGCGATTTGGCACTGCGTGACTTTAACGGACAATTGCGCGGTCGTGCGACGCTGTACCTAAACGAATTTGGCGTCCTTTTTTTCCCACAAACAGAGCTTTCTTTTGGTGGTATTTGATCACCTGTGCGATTTTTTGATCACGCGCTATAAACAAAAAAAGAGCGTCAATTTTGCAAAAATAGCAATATTTTTCACATTGTTTTATATGAAATTCTCCAAAAAAAAAAATTTAAAAATCAAAATTTTTTTACTTTTTCGGCCAATTTGTTTTATGCTACCTATGTTTGGTAAAAAAAATCGCAAAAAGCGTATTTTGATTGGTTTGCGCAAAAGTTATCGCGTTTACTAACAAAGGGAAAGATTTCTGTCATTTTTGTTGTTTTTTTTTTTAACGTGTAATGGCGGCGATCTGCGATTTTTTTTGCGGTACTGCGACATTGGGGCGGACAGATCGGACCCTTGACTGACATTTTTGACACTTTTGGGGTTACCAGTGACATTTCTACAGTAATCAGTGAATTAGTAATCTACAGTAATATATGCACTGTTACTGTAAAAATACACTGGTAGTGAAGGGGTTAACTTTATTTGAAAGGGAGGGGCTGTGTGTATCCCTAGGGGCGTGCTTTCTACTGTGATTGGCTGGGGCTTGAGCTGTATGGACACTGATCAATGGATCTACATACTAGATCCGAGTGATCAGTATCCTAACAGCAAGGAGAATGACAGGCAGCTTGTTTACACAAGCTGCCTGACATTCTCCCTCTCCCCCGCCGATCGCCGAGTGACCGGCGGACATCGGGTCCGCCGGTCACACGCGCGGGGGGGTCCGTGACCACGCGGGAGCGGGAGCGCGCCTCCGGGGGCGCGCGCTCGCTCCCTAGACCCTCACAAGCTAGTGACGTAGACCTACGTCACTTTGCCTGTGAGGGGCTGACTGCCGACGTAGATCGGCGTTAGGCAGTCGGCAAGTGGATAAAGGAACAATCTTTTTTTTTTTTTTTTTTTCCCTCTTTCTCCGAGCTCACGGAGAAGGAACCTCTTCGCTTCCCCTTTTTATATTAAAGACACAGCTTCATACAATCTGTCTCAAAATAAACAGGCTTTTGAATTAAAGGGCAACGATCATCCTTACATTCTTCTTCATACTCTCCTGCTTCCATATTTCTGCAACTGATTTTAAGTTTGTTCTTGCCAAATCTGTTTCATATACTTTACAAAAATCTGCCATATCCTATCTTATCTTATCCTACAACTAGGATTATTAGCTGTCCAACTACAGAACACTTTAATTGGCTGTGTAGCCCAAAAACTATGCTCCCAGAGCTTTTAATCTTCGAATGCAAACTCCCTGGTCTGCCCCATTTATCTGGTAACCCTGTTACCCATACACTCTAAGGCCATGGTCCTAATGACCTTTCCCATCGACCCCTGGTCGGTATCTACGGAAACCCAGTTTCCCATTTCACTGTTATCCAAAAAATAGAATAACTACCTATAACTCCCAAGTACCCTGACCTGGACTTCGGCCCTTGCCAGCCGATACACAATGTCAGGTTAACCCCCAAGTACCCTGACCTGGACTTCGGCCCTTGCCAGCCGATACACAATGTCAGGTTAACTCCCAAGTACCCTGACCTGGACTTCGGCCCTTACTTTGGCCGATACACAATGTCAGGTTAACTCCCAAGTACCCTGACCTGGACTTCGGCCCTTACTTTGGCCGATACACAATGTCAGGTTAACTCCCAAGTACCCTGACCTGGACTTCGGCCCTTACTTTGGCCGATACACAATGTCAGGATAACTTCTAACTTAAAATCAGCCTATTACCATATGCATATGTTTACATATATACTATAACATAGAGATAGAAACCTTTACATGTATATGAAATGTCAGGCTAAAACAGTCATATACATTCAATGCTTGCTACGTCTCAAATGGACACTCCGAAATGAGACCGCTTTACCAGAACACAACTGGGGGTCACGTTCCTGCGTGTCCAAGACACCCACAGTGGTGAGGGTTGACCCAACCTCACCTTTCGCAACAAATGTTATTAGCAATATATACACCGACTAAGGGTTTAGGTTCTTTAAGAGGGTATTACGTCAGAAATAAAACAGAGTTACCTGGACGTCATTGGATGGACTGAAAAACATTGTAAGCAGACAATGGGCTTACCTGGCCAGATATTTTCAGTGTATCCAATGCAGTCCAGATGTCTCACTCCGTCCGCAGATGACGTCACCTCTCCTGGGCTCAAGCTCGCCAAATTGTTGTGGAATTTTTCCTCAGGTACAAAATACCTGTTACCTGTTAGTCAGTGATACCAAATCAGACAATATATAGCTATATATATAATGAGATCAGACAAGACTCAAGATGGCTGAATCATAGTGACCTGATTTATTACTACATTGCTGGAGTTTATATATACTCAAATATGGGTTTGTCATTACAATCTGACGTACAGAAATGGGTTGTTATTAACATCTTTTATCCAATCAAAGTTAACAACTAATTATAGTAAGCATTATGTCAATCTAGATCGTGATTCTCTGTCATAAAGGGAAATTTCTTGGTGACACACAATAAAAGTTCCAAAGGGGCTTTTAGAAGATATTATTGGCTTTGTGGTCAGCTGTCCAGACAGAGTTGATATTCTGAGAGATAGGGAATTTCCACTGTTTCGTTCATCTGATATATTCTTAGCCTTTGCAAGCTCAGTGACACATGTAAAGAAATCAAAGTAAAATGAGATTAACTCGAAAGACATTTTGTTTAAGATAACCATTCTAAATGCCAGTCAAGGCATCCTGTAAAGGCCAATAAGGTATCCAGAAAATGCGAGATAGGTATGCCACGACACCGGCGGAGAAACCAGCAAAACTCTCACTTGAACAGGTACATTCTCAACTTATGGCTGCTATAACTGCAAGTAATACTATGTTGACTGGTAAAATGGAGGAAATTAGAATGGATATTGGTTTAATACACCATGATCTGCAGGCTGTGAGAGAGCGGATGGCAGAGGCTGAAAAAAGGATATCCTCATTAGAGGATAATTACACTCCAGTGCCAAATCGTATATTAGCAGCTGAAAAGCAAGTAACATACCTTAACCACTTGCCGACCGCCGCACGCCGATCTACGTCGGCGGTCAGCCCCTCACAGGCAAAGTGACGTAGGGCTACGTCACTAGCTTGTGAGGGTCTAGGGAGCGAGCGCGCGCCGCCGGAGGCGCGCTCCCGCTCCCGCGTGGTCACGGACCCCCCCGCGCGTGTGACCGGCGGACCCGATGTCCGCCGGCCACTCTGAGATCGGCGGGGGAGAGGGAGAAAGTCAGGCAGCTTGTATAAACAAGCTGCCTGTCATTCTCCCCTCTGTATGAGAGCAGATCATATGGATCTACTATGTAGATCCGTTGATCACTCTGCATACAGCTGAAGCCACAGCCAATCACAGTAAGAATCACGCCCCTAGGGACACACACAGCCCCTCCCTCTCAAATAAAGTTAACCCCTTCACTACCTAAAGTGTCAAAAATGTCAGTCAAGGGTCCGATCTGTCCGCCGCAATGTCGCAGTACCGCAAAAAAAACCGCCATTAAAAAAAAAAAACAACAACAAAAATGACAAAAATCTTTCCCTTAGTCAGTAAATGCAATAACTTTTGCGCAAACCAATCAAAATACGCTTTTTGTGATTTTTTTTACCAAACATAGGTAGCATAAAACAAATTGGCCGAAAATGTTAAAAAATTTTGATTTTTACATTTTTTTTGGGGGGAATTTCATATAAAAAAAAGGGAAAAATATTGCTATTTTTGCAAAATTGACGCTCTTTTTTTGTTTATAGCGCGTGATCAAAAAATCGCACAGGTGATCAAATACCGCCAAAAGAAAGCTCTGTTTGTGGGAAAAAAAGGACGCCAAATTAGTTTAGGTACAGCGTCGCACGACCGCGCAATTGTCCGTTAAAGTCACGCAGTGCCGAATCGCAAAATACCCCCTGGTCGTTTAGCAGCCAAATCCTCCGGGGCTTAAGTGGTTAATCAAAAAGTTGATGACTTAGAAAACCGATTAAGACGTAATAATATCAGATTTGTGGGCTTACCGGAGAGGGCTGAGGGGAAGAACCCTGGAGATTTTGTGGAGACATGGATTAAAACCCTATTTCCTGATACTACTTTCTCCACAGTATTTGCAGTAGAAAGAGCCCATAGAATTCCTGCAAAACCACCAGCCCCTGGAGCCCCTGCAAGACCTTTACTTGCACGATTTTTGAATTGTAAAGATCGGGATCTTATACTATGGAAAGCAAAACAAAAGGGCACCATTCAATATGAAAACGCACAAGTGTTTTTTTTTCCTGATTTTTCAATAGATCTACAAAAATTGAGAGCTACCTTTTTTGAAGTTAAAAAAAAATTAAGAGAATGACACATTAGCTACTCCATGGCATACCCTGCGAGGATGAGGGTGGAGGAAGATGGGAAAATATATTTCTTCAATACTCCGGAGAGTGTACAAGAATGGCTTTGTTTGAAAGGAACTATAAAGTGAATTGAAAGAAGAATCTTGCTATTTTCCTTTTTGTTTTTCCTTTTAATGAAAACTTTTTCTTTTTTCCTGGTGAAGGATGCAAGAAAAAGGGAAAAAAAAAAAAAAAGAAGCATGTGGATGATGGAATGACGAGGCGGGGGAGTGGAGGGACTGGGAGTTAAGGAACTATGGGGGTTTTTTTTTTTTTATATTTTATTTTTTTTTTTGTGCGTTTTTTTTTTTGTGCGTTTTTTTTTTTTTTTGTGTGCGTTATTTTTTTTTTTTCGGGGTTCCTCTTCCCCTCCCTCCCTCCTCCCACCACTGGTAATTCTTTGAGCCATTTTTTTTTTTTTGATGGCTTAGCAAAATTCCTTTTTTATTTCTTAGAGAAAAACATGAAATTTTTCTGAGAGTAAGGTGGGAGCTTGAGTGGAGGCCGCAGCTATATTGTCCTTGCATGCAAATGTTTGTATGCTCGGGCAATGTCCCATTGTTTTTTTTTTTGAGTAAGACCTATTGGTCAAAATTTTGCTATATGTGCATGATGATTTTTCTTTTTAACCACTTGCCGACCGCCGCAAGTAAATTTACTGCGGCGGTCAGCCCCGGCCAGGCAGAGTGACGTTAATTAACGTCACTAGCCTGAGCCGCTCTGGTGCGCGCGCGCTCCCGAGGTCCCGCCGATGACTCGATTGGGGTCAGAACCGATCAGTCATCAGGTCCAGGCCAATCATTTTTGGTCTGGACCTGTTGATCGGTCCTGCCCAATCAGATCACCCTCTAAGCCTGTGAAATGTAAACACAGGCTTAGAGGAGATGTGCCCTCCCCTCCCAACGGTCTTTTTGGATCCAGCGTGAGAGGAGAGCACATCTAATTGTAAGTACAGAACCAAGCACGTACATACACACTTAGATAGGCACATTTCACCCCTGATCGCCCCCCCAATTAACCCCTACAGTCCCTGACACAACACACACTGTATACAGCATATAGCATTTACCTATATACCTGTATACGTGTGATTTGTGGTCAGGTGTAGCGCTTGCGACCCCCCCTTTTCCACTCAAATTACCCCCCACCCCCCCTAATAAAGATTTAACCCACTGATCCCCCCTGCCCCCCCCTGATCACCGCCGTTAACCCCTACACCCTCTGTCACATCAGCACTAATACAAACGCAATATACGGGGTTTTTGTATTTTTGTATTAGTGTCATTGTGATCAGAATTAGCGCAGGCGACTAAGTTTCTGTCCCAAGAAGGTTTAGGGTCCCCACCACCCGCCCAATAAAGATTTAACCCCCTGACCCCCCCTGATCACCCCTACACCCCCTGCCATAACACACACCGTATACAGTATATAGCATTTTGCTATATACCCGTATAAGTGTGATTTGTGGTCAGGTGTAGCGCTTGCGACCCCCCCTTTCCACTTAAATTACCCGCCACCCCCCCCAAATAAAGATTTAAACCCCTGATCCCCCCTGATCCCCCCCTGATCACCGCCAGTTACCCCTACACCCTCTGTCACATCAGCACTAATACAAACGTAATATACAGTGTTTTTGTATTTTTGTATTAGTGTGATTGTGATCAGAATTAGCGCAGGCGACTACGTTTCTGTCCCAAGAAAGTTTAGGGTCCCCCCCACCCGCCCAATAAAGATTTAACCCCTGATCCCCCCCTGATCACCCCTACACCCCCTGCCACAACACACTGTATACAGTATATAGCATTTTCTATATACCCGTATAAGTGTGACTTGTGACCAGGTTTAGCGCTTGCCACCGTTCCTTTTATCCTTAGGATACCCGCCAGCCCCTTCCAATAAAGATTTAACCCCCTGATCCCCCCCTGATCACATCCAGTTAACCCCTACACCCTCTGTCACATTAGCACTAATACACACATAATATACTGTTTTTACTGTATTTTGTATTAGTGTCATTGTGACTTGAGGTTGCGCTAGCGAGCTAGTTTCTTTCCCAAAGGAGGTTTAGGGTCCCCGCCACCCCCCCCCCCCCAGATCCCCGGAGCATAGTTAGAAGTAACCCCTTGATTACCACACACACACAGGCACACGCACGCACATACACTTCCATTTCTAGTATAGTGTTTGAACAGATCAATATCTGATCTGATCAGAACTATACTAGCGCCCTCATAGTTTAGGGTTCCCAAAATGCAGTGTTTGCACAGTCAGCACTGATTCCTGCCAGCACCTGCGTTTAACCCTGTCACCCAGGTAAGTGTAGTAATCAATAGATTACTGTCACTTACAAAAAAACACAAGACACAAAACCGCTGTGTTAGCAGAGTCAGGCCTGATTCCTGCTAGCATTAGCAGTTTTTTTGGTAGCGCTTGAAATAGTCTTCGACAACCAGGTGCTTTTATTACCTGTGAGTTGCATCACTGTACGGGTAAATTTAGTTACCAAAATGTCTAAACGTTCGTACAATGATGAAGAGGCTCTCAGTTATATGCTGACCGAGTCATCTGATAGCGATGGGGAAGCTACAATGACCGAATTAGTGTCAGTATATGAACCTGATGACAGCAGCGGCTCCCTGACAGACAGCTCTGACGACAGATGGGTCCCTGTTAGACCCAGGCGTACCCGACCCCATTCTGAAGTTGTTGAGATGCAGGAATCGCAGGGTGCTCGTATGGAGCAGAGTGTGGTTACTAGTGCCGCTCATTTTTCTGGCGACCTGGCAAGTGCCAGCGGCCTAGTACACCCTGGACCTAGTACAACCAGCACTGCAGTAACACCTGGTGACGTGGCGAGTCCCCTAAGTGCAGTTGAAGCTGGTGCGGTGGCTAGCACGAGTAGTGGCCCGCAGCCACCGCGTATTCGAAGACAGGCCCGTAGAGCCCATAGTGCCCTCCCTGATGCGCTGGCATATCCCAATTGGCAACCCACTGATTCTACAGCGCCAGTACTTCCCCCATTCACCGCCCAACCTGGAATCCACGTGGAGACAGCTGGTTTTACGCCCCTGAACTTTTTTGAGCTGTTCTTCACGGAAGATCTTTACAGATCTATTGTGGATCAATCAAATTTATATGCTCAACAATTTATCGCCGCCAACCCAAATTCGCACCTTGCCAGACCATTCGGCTGGAATCCTATAATGGTTTCCGAATTTAAGATCTTTCTGGGCCTTTCCCTCCACATGGGCATAACTAAACAGAGTGAATTGCGGCTATATTGGTCCACTAGCCCAGCTCACCATATGCGCATGTACTCTGCCTCCATGTCCAGGGGGAGATACGAGCAAATTCTGCGATTTATGCATTTCAGCGACAATGAAATCTGTCGTCCTCGGGGAGACCCTGAATACGATCGGCTCCACAAAATTCGGCCCCTCATAGACCACTTCAATCAGCGGTTTGCAGCCTTGTTTACCCCCGAACAAGTTGTCTGCGTTGACGAGTCCCTGATTAAATTTACTGGCCGCCTTGCTATGAAACAGTACCTCCCCAGCAAGCGTGCCAAGTACGGGGTCAAGCTGTACAAGCTCTGTGACAGGGCCACAGGCTATACAGTTAGTTTCTGGGTCTATGAGGGAAAAGATAGCTGTGTGGAGCCCCCCAACTGCCCAGACTACATAGGGAGCAGCGGTAAGATCGTTTGGGACTTGGTGTCACCCTTATCCGGAAAGGGGTACCATTTGTACGTGGACAACTTTTATACAAGCGTGCCACTATTTAGTCACCTGCTCGAAATACAAATTGGCGCATGTGGCACCGTGCGACCTAATCGCCGGGGCTTCCCCCAACGGCTTGTAAATTCCCGTCTTAGTCGGGGGCGAGAGCCTGCTTGAAAACGGACAAATTGCTTGCGGTGAAGTGGAAGGATACACGGGATGTTCATGTTCTGTCCTCCCTTCACGCAGACACGACAGTCCAAATCCCTATGGCAACTGGCGTTATGGAGAAACCACTCTGTGTCCACGAATATAACCTTAACATGGGAGGGGTGGACCTTAACGACCAGCTTTTGGCGCCGTATTTAGTTGCCCGTAAAGCCAGACGCTGGTACAAAAAAGTGTCTGTTTACCTTTACCAATTGGCTATGCTGAACGCCTTTGTCCTATACAGGGCGTCAGGACGAACTGGATCCTTCCGGGAATTCCAGGAAGCGGTCATCCTTGCCTACCTGTACCCAGGAGGCATGCCTGCCCAACTTCCCCTTCCAGATGCAGTGAGCCGGCTGCATGAGAGGCATTTTCCTTATGCCATCCCGCGTACCCCTACCCAAAGATACCCCCAAAAAAGATGTTGTGTCTGTAGCAAGCACGGAGGTAGGAGTGACACCCGCTATTATTGTCCCAAATGTCCTGACCAACCTGGTCTCTGCATCGGGGAATGTTTTGAGCGCTACCATACACTAGTGGAGTATTAGCGTAGGGTACAGCACGACACAGTGTAGGGCACACAAACACAGGGTCTCGAAAGATGTTGGATGTCCATCGACATTTTGAGAGACCCAAGCTGGAAGAGAAGATCGCAGTCCCAAATCAAGAAACAGTTAGAAAGAAAAATAAAAGGATCCAAAAACTGTTGTTGTGTCAGTAATATTATATGTCCTTCTACTCCTTCCTACTGTACTTTTTTCAATGTCCTTTGTTTGTTTTTTCATTCTTTTGTGACCTGTTTCTCTTGCAGGTACTCGTCGGCTACCACGCATTGATTTTATATATTCTGACACAAACAGCGTTTGCGCTCAGCATATATGGATACCTTTGCTGATAGCAGCTGTGGTGATTTTCTGATTTCAGCACTGCAGTTAAAATCTTATTTTGGTATACGTGGATAGTGCCGTGTATACCCATCATTAAATTCAGTGGGTGGTTGTTTGGGCGGTTAATGATGAGAATCCAAAAACTTTTGTTGTGTCAGTCATTTTATATGTCCTACTCTTCCTAATGTACTTTTTTTAATGTACTTTTTTTTTCATTCTTTTGTGACCTGTTTCTCTTGCAGGTACTCGTCGGCTACTACGCATTGATTTTATATATTCTGACACAAACAGTGTTTGCGCTCGGCATATATGGATACCTTTGCTGATAGCAGCTGTGGTGATTTTCTCATTTCAGCACTGCAGTTAAAATCCTATTTTGGTATACGTGGATAGTGTCGTGTATACCCATCATTAAATTCAGTGGGTGGTTGTTTGGGCGGTTAATGAGTAATACTACGCATTATTCCTGTGCTGATTTCTGATAGGTTCTCTTTTTTTCCGTTCAGCCCACAGGCTGCATGAAAAAAAAAAAAAACCTATATGCCAAACAAGAAACCAGCAATGTACTGGTACGTTGCTGGACTTTGAGTGGTTATACCAGGATGATGCCTGCAGATTTAGGCATCATCTTGGTATCGTTTTTTACAGCCAGCGGTCGGCTTACATGTAAAAGCAATCCTAGCAGGTAATTGGCCGCTAGACTGCTTTTACATGCAGTGGGAGGGGCCTCCCCCCCCCCCCCACCGCCGCCTTCTGCAGCCTTCCGTGGTTTTTCTCGGGCTCTCCTGTCCCACCAGTTAACCCGAGAGTGCAGCCGGGGGTTCAATTGTCTAACCATAGAGCTAATTGGAGATGAGAATGGCTCCAATCATCTCTATGGCCTAAGATGCCGGAGGCTACGAGCATTTTATGACTTCTGTTTCGCCTGAAATAAGCAGGGCCATTGGGAAATTGGGAAAGTATTTTATCACACCAATTTTGGTGTGGTCAGATGCGTTAAGGTCAGAGGAGAGATCTAGAGTCTAAAAGACCCCAATTTTTTTAAAAAAGAGTACCTGTCACCACAGATTGCTATCATAGGGGATATTTAAATTCACTGTGATAACAATAAAAATGATTTAAAAAAAAATTAAAGGAAAGGTGTCAAAATAACATAAAAAAGCAAAAGGAAAAAGAAAAAAAAATTGAGCCCCCCCCTTTCCCCCGGTGCTTGCGCGCAGTGGCGCACGCAAGCCGTGGTCTAGTGTCATATGTAAACCGCAATTGCAGCATGCATGTGAGGTATCGCCGCGATCGCCAGATCGAGTGCAGTAATTCTTGCAGTAGACCTCCTCTGTAAGTCTAAAGTGGTAACCTGTAGAGACTTTTAAATGTTTTTAAAAATGTACGTATGTTTTTGCCGCTGCGCAGGCATGCGCAATTTTTAAAGCATGTCATGTTAGGTGTCTATGAACTCGGCATAAGATCATCTTTTAAATTTTACCAAAAAAATTGGAATTATATAGTGTATTTGTGCAATAAATTAAAAAAAAATATTTTTTTCGCAAAAATTGCGTTTGGAAAATCAGTGCGCAAATACCGTGTGACAAAAAAGTTTGCAACATCCACCATTTTATTCTATAGGGCCTCTGCTTTAAAAAAAATATATAATGTTTGGGGGTTCAAAGTAATTTTCTAGTAAAAAAAAAATATTTTTTCATGTAAACAAAAAGGCACAGAAAAGGCTTGGTTTTCAAGTGGTTAGAAGAGTGGGTGATGTGTGGCTAAGATTGAGCATAAAATGCCGGGACAGTTCAAACACCCCCCAAATGACCCCTTTTTGAAAAGTAGACACCCAAAGCTTTTTTCTGAGAGGCATAGTGAGTCCATGGAGTATTTTATATTTTGCCACAAGTTTCGGGAAAATTATAATTTTTTTTTTTTTTGTTGTTTTTTTACAGAAAGTTGTCACTAAATGATATATTGCTCATGCATGCCATGGGAATATGTGAAATGACACCCCAAAATACATTCTTTTGCTTCTCCTGAGTACAGGGATACCACATGTGTGAGACTTTTTGGGAGCCTAGCTGTGTACACGACCCCGACAACCAGTCCACATCTTCAGGTTTTCTAATGGCGTAAATTGCTGATTTTACCCCTGACTACCTGTCACAGTTTCAGAGGCCCTGAAATTTCAAGATAGCACAAACCCCCCCAAATGACCCCATTTTGCAAAGTAGACACTCCAAGCTACTGGCTGAGAAGCATGGTGAGTCCATGGAATAGTTTATATTTTGCCACAAGTTTCGGGAAAAAAATTTTTTTTTATTTTTTTATTTTTTTTTACACAAAGTTGTCAGTAAATGATATATTGCTCACACATGCCATGGGTATATATGTGAAATGACACCCCAAAATACATTCTGCTGCTTCTCCTGAGTACAATGATACCCCATGTGTGAGACTTTTTGCCAGTCTAGCCGCGTACAGGACCCGGAAAACCAATGCGCACCTTTTGGCATTCCAAGGGCGTAAATTGTTGATCTCACTCCTTACTACCTATCACACTTTTGAAGTCCATAAAAAGCCAAGATGGCACAAAACCCCCCCAAATTACCCCATTTTGCAAAGTAGACACTCCAATCTATTTGCTGAGAGGCATGGTGAGTATTTTGCAGCTCTCATTTTCTTTGGAAAATGAAGAAAAAACAGGAAAATGCATTTTTTTCCTCTTTTTTCAATTTCCAAAGCTTTGTGACAAAAAGTGAGATCTGCAAAATACTAAACATGCCTCTCTGCAAATAGCTCAGGGTGTCTACTTTCCGAAAAGGGGTCATTTGGGGGGGGGGGGTTGTGCTGTCTTGGCATTTCATGGCCTCCAAAACTGTGATAGGTAGTCAGGAGTGAAATCAACAATTTACGCCCTTGGAAAGCCTGAAAGTGGGGACTGGTTTTCGGGGTCCTGTACTCGGCTAGACTGCAAATAAGTCTCACACATGGGGTATCCCTGTACTCAGGAGAAGCAGCAGAATGTATTTTGGGGTGTCAGTTCACATATACCCATGGCATGTGTGAGCAATATATCATTTACTGACAACTTTGTGTAAAAAAAAAATATATATATATATATTTCCCGGAACTTGTGGCAAAATATAAAATATTCCATGGACTCACCATGCCTCTCAGCAAATAGCTTGGGGTGTCTACTTTCCAAAATGGGGTCATTTGGGGGGGTTTTGTGCTATCTTGGAATTTTAGGGCCTCCGAAACTGTGATAGGTAGTCAGGAGTGAAATCAACAATTTACGCCCTTGGAAAGCCTGAAAGCGGGGACTGGTTTTCGGGGACCTGTACTCGGCTAGACTGCAAAAAAGTCTCACACATGGGGTATCCCTGTACTCAGGAGAAGCAGCAGAATGTATTTTGGGGTGTCTGTTCACATATACCCATGGCATGTGTGAGCAATATATCATTTACTGACAACTTTGTGTAAAAAAAAAATATATATATATATATATATATATATATATATTTCCCGGAACTTGTGGCAAAATATAAAATATTCCATGGACTCACCATGCCTCTCAGCAAATAGCTTGGGGTGTCTACTTTCCAAAATGGGGTCATTTGGGGGGGTTTTGTGCTATCTTGGAATTTTAGGGCCTCCGAAACTGTGACAGGTAGTGCAGAGATGACATGAACAATTTACGCCATTAGAAAACCTGAGAGTGTTGATTGGCTTTTGCGGTCCTGTACACAGCTAGGCTCCCAAAAAGTCTCACACATGGGGTATCCCCATACTCAGGAGAAGCAGCAGAATGTATTTTGGAGTGTCATTCCACATATACCCATGTCATTTGTGAGGAATTTTTTCTTTTAGTGACAACGTTGTGTAAAAAAAGAAAATTAAAAAAAAAATTGTAATTTTCCCAAAACTTGTGGCAAAATATAAAATATTCCATGGACTCACCATGCCTCTCAGCAAACAGCTTGGGGTGTCTACTTTCCAAAATGGGGTCATTTGGGGGGGTTTTGTGGTATCTTGACATTTCAGGGCCTCCTAAACCGTTAGAGGTAGTGAGAAAATGCAATGAAAAATGTACGCCCTTTGAAATTCTGATGGTGGTGATTTGTTTTTGGGGACCCCTACACAGCTAGGCTCCCAAAAAGTCCCACATATGTGGTATCCCTGTACTCAGGAGAAGCAGCAGAATATATTTTGGGGTGTAATTACACATATACCCATGGCATGTGTGAGCAATATATCATTTCAATGACAACTTTGTGTAAAAAAAAAAAAAAAAATTTTTTTAGTCATTTTTCAAACACCTGTGACAAAAAAATGAAATATTCAATGAGCTCAACATGCCTGTCAGGACATTCCTTAGGATGTCTACTTTCCAAAAAGTGGTAGTTTGGGGGGGTTTTTTACTGCCCCGCCATTTTAGCACTTCATGAAATGAGATAGGCAGTCAGAAATTAAAGCTGCGTAAATTTCACTATTTACACCATAGTTTGTAGACGCTATAACTTTTGCGCAAACCAATAAAAATACGCTCATTGATTTTTTTTTGTCAAAGACATGTAGCTAAATATATTTTGGCAAAAAAAATGACATAAATTGAGTATATTGGATATTTTTTAAAAGACAAAGTTGAAAATGTCATTTTTTTGCAAAATTTTCGCTATTTTTTTATTAATATCGCAAAAAATAAAAAGCGCAGAGGCGATCAAATACCACCAAAGAAAGCTTTGTGTGTGGGAAAAAAAGGACGTACATTTTGTTTAGGTACAGCATTGCATGACCGAGCAATTATCAGTTAAAGTCACGAAGTGTCAAGTTGAAAAAAGGGGTCTGGTCTTTAAGCTGCAAAATCCTCCGGTAGGAAAGTGGTTAAAAAAAAAAAAAAAAAAATTTTTTTGGGTAATTTTGTTTGTGATTTTTTTTTTCTTCTTTTTCTCTTTTTTTTCTTTTTCATATTTTTTCTTGTTACTTTTGAAGATCGCTGTGTCCTGGTGTGCCCAACTGACCTCAATAATTATATTGGTATAAAATATAAGGAGTACATTGCTATGGGGTATTATCATGATAAATGTCATAGATAGACGGTTAGATATATGGGATACCTTTTGGGAAGTGAACCTACAGCTATATATAGAAAAAAACCTCTAAGATGACTACAAAATGTGGGTTCCTATCATGGAATGTTAGGGGTCTAGGGACCCCCCAGAAGAGATCCCAGGTAATTACAAATATATTACAAACTAAAGCACAAATTATATGCCTGCAAGAGACTCATCTTTTCCCAGATACAACAAACCAATTGTGTAAACCCTGGATCCAATGGTCAATACACTCGAGCTATTCAACATATGCAAGGGGGGTTTCATTGCTTGTCCATAGGTCGGTACCATGGAAGTTATTTCAAAAAAAGGTAGGCCCTGAAGGGCAATATGTATTTGTACGAGCTCAAGTGTATGATATACCATTTGTTATTTTAGGTATATATAATCCACCACCTGCTACATTAAGTGTAATTAAAGAAGCCATGTTATTTGCAAGTTTATACCCAGAGGCATTAGTGCTATGCCTGGGAGACTTTAATCTTCTGTGGGACCCGCTGGTGGACAGGCATGGACCCCCCCTAAAAAGAACTCGAAGACCACTTATGTTTCGTGAGTTAGGGGAAGAATTTGGATGGAGAGATTTGTGGCAAATGCTTTATCCCCAGACCAGGGCTTATTCCTGGGCCATCCCAGGAAGGGGATGTCTGTCAAGAATAGATCTGGCGCTGGGAAATGATAACATTATTTCTAGGGTTGTCTCTGTTGAATATTTGATTAGAGGAGTGTCTGATCACTCACCACTCCTGGTAAATATAGCAATAGGAATTGAGGGAATGAAGCAAAACTGGAAATTTCAGCCATATTGGTTATCACAGATTGGAACGCACGATCGTATACCTGAACAATTGCAGATATTTTTAGAAACGCATGGATCCCAAAGAGATTTGATCTTTTGGGATACCTTGAAAGCATATCTACGGGGGGCACTTATATCAACAATATCATATATTAAAAGAGCCACCAGGCAGGAAACGGAAGATCTAGAAGAGCAATGTAGAGATACAGAAGCTGCGTTTTTGAAAACCCCAACTGAAATAAATAGGGAAAAATGGGAAATGACAGTAAGAAAATATACTACACATATAGCAGCAATAGCTAAATACAAACAATTTGAATATCAACAGAAGTACTTTGAACAAGAGAATACTTCAAGTCGTCTTTTAGCACATATGGCTAAGCAACAAAGTACAAGTTTAGTTATAACTAATATACAACGCCCTGACGGGGAATGCGTAAGGGATGTGGCTGGTATTATGTCATGCTTTCACTCGTTTTATACTGATATGTATGCCACCTCTCTTACGTATAATGCAGATGAAATTTCAAATTATCTGAGTGAAATACACTTTCCAGCCTTAACGACCGAGCAGGTTAAATCATTAGAGGAAAATCCAAGCGAGGAAGAAGTAAGAAGAGCAATAACAAGTCTAGCAATAGGAATAGCTTCAGGACCAGACAGACTTCCGTTAGAAGTATATAGTAAATACGTGGATATTCTTGCCCCAGTGCTAGTTCAAGTATTTGATGCAGCTTTCAGGGTAAAAAGACTTCCTGAATCCATGTATTTAGCTACAGTAGTACTAATTCCAAAACCAGATAAAAATTTAACTGACTGTGCTTCATACCGACCCATATCATTATTAAATACAGACTACACAATTCTTGCAAAAATTTTGGCCCATAGATTAAACAATGTAATACTTAATATTATACATCCAGATCAAACTGGATTTATGCCAGGAAAATCCACATCTATAAATCTTCGAAGAACACAACTTATAGCTCAGCTTAGAGATCAACTACCAGACTCAAGTGTCTTGGCCTCTCTTGATACAGCAAAGGCTTTTGATTCTATTGAATGGCCCTTTTTGCAGGCAGTGCTTAGGGCATTTGGATTTGGGGAGAAATTCTGTACTTGGGTGGAAATCATGTATCTAAATCCAACTTCTCAGCTGTTGGTAAATGGCTTTTTAACCAAGGCCATACAATATATAGAGGCACCCGGCAGGGATGCCCTCTTTCACCACTCTTATTTTCAGTAGCTATTGAATCTTTGGCACTTCGACTTCGGCAAACCCCTTCTGTACGGAGCATTACATTGGCAGAAAGGATAGATATAGTGGGATTATATGCTGATGATCTTGTTTTATATTTAAATGATGCACATGGATCATTGGGAGCAGCTATGCATATAATAGAACTATTTGGTTCTTATTCAGGCCTTAAAATTAATTGGCAAAAATCCTCCCTTATGCCATTGCAACCACAACTACTCACACTAAGCAGGGATTCAAGTTTATTAAAGGTAGTGTCCTCTTTCAAATACCTGGGAATAAATATTACAAGATTACCACAAGCAGCTTTACAGGCTAACCTTAATCCACTCATGACAACAATTAAAACTAAATTAGCTACTTGGGCTAAATTACCACTTTCAGTTGCAGGGAGAATAAATTTAATCAAGATGGTCCTATTACCGAAATGTTTATACATTTTTTCACATATGTCGGTTATAGTCCCTAAAACTATTTAAAAAAAAATAGATGCCCTACTTACCACATTTATTTGGGGAAAGGGTAGAAATAGAATAAGGTTAACCACACTTCAGAGAGCTAAAACAGAAGCAGGTATGGCACTTCCTAATATATACAGATACTATCTCGCTGGACAACTTAAACATCTCACAGGATGGATAGTACCAGTAACACTACAGATGGTAGAATCACACCTGGCTCATGTTTTACAAATCGATAATTTACTTATAGCCCTAGAAGCACCTTTGAATAAATTAAAATATAAGCAAATACCAATGTTAACATTTGCTCGTACAATATGGAGAGAGGAAAAACGTATAGAGGGAAAAACACAAATAAACATGGATCTCCCACTATGGCGAAACCCAATGTTCAATCAACTGAAACAATTGGTAGAGTATCAGTTCTGGGAACAAAAGGGGATATCAGTCCTTGCAGACGTATATGACATAACACATATTTACTCTTTTTCAGATATACAAATTAAATATGATATACCACATACCTCATTATATAGATACCTACAGTTGCGACATGCATTACAAGCGCAATTTGGAGTTTTGGGACCTGGGATCTCTGGATATCCAATGATTGGTATCCTTAGGTCCCAGGGCCCTAAAGGATTAATCTCTAAAATATATGCACATTTAACCAGGGTTAATTCAGGAATGAATCCCTTGGCAATAAGAACAAAATGGCAGGAAATAATTCCCAATTTAACTGATGAAGATTGGAAAGAAACCTGTTCATCCCATTTATATGTATCACCAGCAGCAATCAATAGGTTAATACAATTATATATGCTACATCAATCATATCTCTCTCCAAGTAGACTTTATGCTATGCAAAGCATTGCATCTCCTAAATGTTTGAGATGCAGTGCTAAGCGGGCAGACTTTATACATATTATGTGGTTTTGTCCAGTGATATCAAGATTCTGGCAGGAAATAATTCAGATATTATCCTCTGTCCTGAATATGCCTGTACCTTTGACCCCAGAAACCTGTTTGCTGGGTATATTAGATGAAATAACATGGTCTAGATATCACAAGATAATGCTTAGAGAAACGCTGTTTATGGCAAGGAAAACAATCACAGTTAAGTGGATTCAAGTGAAGCCCCCTGTTGTTAAGAACTGGATAAGAGCGGTAAATCAGATTTTACCATTTGAAAAAGTATTGTATATGCATAGAGGATGCTCAACGAAATATAATAAAATTTGGGATAATTGGAGTCAATCAACATTAACCAATGGTTGAATATAAGGAGATAACTAAGAGGATATAGAGGGATGCAAATAGTATGATGAGGAAATAAATCTATGAATGCAATGGAGCAAGGGGTTGGGGCACACCGGGACAACGGCGACCAATTAAGCTAAATGGATATACCTTGGCATAAAGAGATTATGAATACTAAGTAAACAGATAATTATTTGGATATTGTATAATTTTTTTTATTTTATATTGTTTTGTCCCTTTGTTGAAAGGACGTTTGGAATGTTTGTTTTTATGCACATATTGAAATAAAAAGAATTAAAAAAAAAAAATAGTTAACTGTACTGTCTGTTGTTTCCACACTCTCTTCTTGCATGTACTGTCCACAGTCTTACCTTCTGCTCTTCTCTCCTGTACAGATTGCCTGCCATCACACTCTCAGCACTCCTTTCTTACACATACTGCACACTGTCATGCTCTCCACACTCCCCTCCTGAGCATACTGCCCACTGTCATCCCCTCCACATGTCTTTCTTGCACATTGTCCCGTAGCAGACTGTGGAGTCTGAGATGATGAGGGTGGTCTCTTGCGTGATTTCTGTCCAAGCACCTCTGGTAGTGGAGACAGGGACTGCTAGTGCAGTGGAAGAGCACAGGTAAGCTTGAAAACACAGGAGTCCTTGCAGCTACAGTATGGCATTAGATCACAAACTATGTTCAGACAGACAGGTGCAGTTAGGATCAAGTATAAGGCCAGGAATAAACAGGAGTCGCCGTCGGTAACATGCTGGCATCAGGGTACCAAGTCAGAAGGAGGAATCATGGTCAGAAGTCCAAGCCATGGTCAGTAATACAAGTGAGCAGCAGAGAAAAAGAGGCAGGGGTGATCAAAGAGAGGTGTCCAAAGTAGCTGGGTCAGCAACAAGGGAGCAACATTTTTAGGAGCTCAGAATACAGGAACTATAGCTGAAGACAATCCAGCACTGAGGCTAAGCAGACTTTGGCTTTAAATAAGCCGCTCATGCGGTTGCGCATTCATGTCCTTGCTCGCCTGGGCACTTGCTTCACTGGAATCAGCGCTTACTGCATGGGAATTACCACTTGTTGCACAAGCTCCCTGACACAAATACTTACCACCCTTATACCCTTCATATTCCTTTTAATATACATACTGGCTGCTAAGACACTTCTATAGCCTTGTTTGTAATACCCTTTACCTTGCCCAAGGGATAGCAGGCGGGAATTCTTTCAATCAATAAAGTTTTAACATTAAATATAGATCTACCCAACACATATATGTTATATTTATTTATTTTTTTATTATGTAGCACCCTACAGGTAGGTGCTAGGTAAATGTATAGTGGGCCTTGTCTGCCTAACAGCAGGGCCATGATTTATTTTTGGTAGGGTGTCATGGTTTCCAGGTGTGTCTGCTGAAGGGGGAGTCCCCCCACTGGCTCTATGAGAGGCTTCTCATAGGGCAGTGGAGGAAACCCAATCAGGGATACATTCAGGCTTGTAACTATCCCAGAAGGCAGATTCTGCTGCTAAGGATTCTGGGAGTGGATATAAGTCTGAGGGGAGCACATGACAGGGTGTCTTTGATGGGAAGCAGAGTCCCAGGAGGGAGAGAACGGCTGTCTCTCCTCCTGTCTGAGGAAGCGGATGACTCAGGGTGCCGCCTGAGAATCCAGAGAGTTCTGAGTTGAGCTGAGGGGGATCTGGAGTGCAGAGAACCAGCGGAGAGCAAGAGGAGTCCAGTCCCAGGAAAGTCTACACAGGTCGTGAGTACTGAGGATTGCCCCTGGGGGTCTGCCTTGAGTCAGTGGGAACCACTCCGGAAAAGGTTCTAGGATCCAAGTGTCAGCGAGCTGTAAAAGGGGTACCTAGTCAGAGGACCCTGAAGTGACAGAGGGGGTACCTAGGTTGAGGACCCTGAAGTGGTAAAAGGGGCGCCTGCAGTTTGGGCCCTGAAGAGTTAATGCACTGTGTGAGTGCATCATTTGAGAGTTGCAGCCATACAGGAATACACAGCAAGCTACCTCAAGCCAGGGCAAGGCTGGAGAGAGTAGTCAGTGACTTTGCAGTGCAAGCAGTGTCAGATGTTCAATGTTCCACAGTCCTGGATCTTCTGGACTTAAGTTGGAGTTCCAGCACAGCTTTCAGAGATACAGTGTGTTCAAAGCATCAGTAAGCGTTGGCTGGCATCGGCTGGCGTCAAGACAGCGCTAACGGGCATTTTTGTTATAAAAGTCCCAGAATTGTATATAGTGGAGCCAAAGGAGTATCCCACTCATTCCCTTCTCCCATCACCTAAAACTACAATAAAACAACTAAAAAAAGATGGTGGAGTTGTCAATGTGTCGGTTCTCACACCCAGGGCCGCAGCTCACATGAGCTGGAGAGGTAACCGGTAACGATGGCAGACACACCTACAATTAAATTAAACACAGACACTGGATTGGATAAATAAGGCCTCAGCTGTTTATTATTGGTTTCCAAAGTTAATTAAAGCACTCACAAAATGTTTTATTAAGGCTCCGTTCACATGTAGGCGTTTTGGGGCGTTTTTGGGGAGTTTTTCTGCTCTAGGATCAGCTCTCAAAACGCCACATCTGAGCGTTTTGACACTTTGAGCAAAACGTCCAACGCTCAAAATAGTACATGAGCTTCTTTTTGGGCAGATTACAGGCGTTTTCTATTGGTCTCTATTCAATCTTAAAACGCCTGCACAAAAAACGCCTGTAAAAACGCTGTAAATTGCGGTAAAAATCGCGGTAAAATGGCAGTAAAAATCGCGGTAAAAAACGCGCGAAAACGCTACGCTCAGGTGTGAATGTAGCCTAAACCACGACTCAGGTTGTCTCAGCATTAAATAAATCAAAGATATTTTTCCAAATGAAAGGTGGCACTAAACCCACCTGTCACAAAAGCCCTGCACCGCAGCCAGTTCGATACAAGTGCCCAGGTCTGTATTAAAAATGTCCAATCCAATATCAGATAAATGAACACCATCACTGCGATACAAGCCGGGGATACCCCCTTCCAGATTAACGTGCCTAAAGGACAAGATGCCAAAAGATTGTAATAATTTCACCACTGCTCTATTCACACGCCTCCTTATTTTTTTTTTAGTTCGCATAGACCATAATTTAAGCCACTTCAGTCTAGGTGCGAGCTCGGAAAAGACCAAAGAAATATGGGGAAAGGACAGTTGAATCCGCTGAAAATAATTTCTTATGTTAAAAATGAAATCCAGCGTCTTCACTTGACCATGTCATTGCCACCCAAATGTACAACCAAAATATCTGGTTGGGGCATAGACCGCAACATCCTGCCAATTTCAGGTATTAAGTTAGCCCATAACATGCTTTTTTACTATACCAAATTACTTTAAAGTATTGAGGATTCAAACCAAGACTCTCTGAGTAAACTCTCTTCCTTGCTCTTTTCTGGGCCCAAAAGACGAAAGAGTTGCCGATAATCCAAACAATAAGCTTCCTACCTGAAACAATTTAAGAGAAAGAGTTAGGGCGGACATAAGTAAGGTACATTTTTAACTCCCATCTACCCAACTTCTTAATTAAATTACTATCCAAACCCAATCTAGTGGCTTCTGTCGCTGCCCCTATTCAAAAGGAATGAGACGTTATATTAAGATGATCCAAATGTAATAATCTTATACATTTCTTAAATACATAAATAAATTGATATCTAGTAAGAGGTCTCAAAAAATCATGAATCAGGGATTTAAGGGAGGTCTCCGTTGCAGGTATTCATTAATAAGAAACACTGGGCAAATAGGTGAACCGCTGAAGGCATTGAGGTGCAACCATTTACCTTTTACAAACTGGTCAGTCTTGGAAAAATGATTAAAAACGGAAACTCTATCCTTATCAACTGAAATATCAGAAAAACGAAGGCCTGAAATGCCACCATTACCAACTGGTATTAGTTCAGATATCCTGAGAGCCACAAAAAACGACACTGCAAAGGCAGCATTAAACATGACAGATTCAAACTGTGAATAAGAAGCATGTATCGTAATGGAGCAAAGCTTTTCAAGAACGACCGGAGTAATAGGCTTAAGTTTGTCAGAATGAAAATGGCCAGGGGCGGACGTACAGGGGTCGCCATGGCGACCGGGCCCCATGCTGCAGGGGGCCTGAGAGGGCCCCCTGCATGTATAGAGAGGAGGAGCGGCAAGCGCAGCTGAGACCGAGCTCCCCGTTCCTCAGCGAGTTACACAAACACACACGGCAGCTGGTCTCTCTCCCCAGGTGCCTGTGTGTGAGTGCAGAGAGCAGAGACGAGCACTGAACCTGCCCCTCCCCCTTCCTGTGTGTTTCCTGTACAGTACACGGAGGAGAGGAGGCGGGACCATCCCTCTCCACTCTGCCACAGCGCCGCTCTGATCTGAGCTCTGTGAGGTTTATAACTGATTTAATATAATACTAACTTGCAAGGGGGGGATGTATGGTGCTAGGGGGTGGAGATGGAGGGGTGTGTAAAGCTGGGGGGAGTGTATGGAGATGGATGGGGTGTGTAAAGCTGGGGGGGCTGTATGGAGATGGAGGGGTGTGTAAAGCTGGGGGGGTGTATGGAGATGGAGGGGTGTGTAAAGCTGGGGGGGGGGTGTATGGAGATGGAGGGGTGTGTAAAGCTGGGGGGGGAGTGTATGGAGTTGGAGGGGTGTGTAAAGCTGGGGGGGGGGAGTGTATGGAGATGGAGGGGTGTGTAAAGCTGGGGGGGTGTATGGAGATGGAGGGGTGTGTAAAGCTGGGGGGGGGTGTATGGAGATGGAGGGGTGTGTAAAGCTGGGGGGGTGTATGGAGATGGAGGGGTGTGTGAAGCTGGGGGGGGTGTATGGAGATGGAGGGGTGTGTGAAGCTGGGGGGGTGTATGGAGATGGAGGGGTGTGTGAAGTTTGGGGGGGGGTGTATGGAGATGGAGATGTGTGTGAAGCTGGGGGGGGGTGTATGGAGATGGAGGGGTGTGTGAAGCTGGGGGGGGATGTATGGAGATGGAGGGGTGTGTGAAGCTGGGGGGGATGTATGAAGATGGATTGGTGTGTGAAGCTGGGGGGGATGTATGGAGATGGAGGGGTGTGTGAAGCTGGGGGGGCTGTATGTAAAATTCCTACCACCCCACCCCCTGTTATCTTCATCCCCACTGTCATCTTCCTACCATCCCACCCCCTGTCATCTTCATCCCCAATGTCATCTTCCTACCATCCCACCCCCTGTCATCTTCACCCCCCCTGTCATTTTCCTACCATCCCACCCCCTGTCCTCTTCATCCCCAATGTCATCTTCCTACCATTCCACCCCTGTCATCTTCATCCCCAATGTCATCTTCCTACCATCCCACCCCCTATCATCTTCATCCCCAATGTCATCTTCCTACCATCCCACCCCTGTCATCTTCATCCCCAATGTCATCTTCCTACCATCCCACCCCCTGTCATCTTCATCCCCAATGTCATCTTCCTACCATCCCACCCCTGTCATCTTCATCCCCAATGTCATCTTCCTACCATCCCACCCCCTGTCATCTTCATCCCCAATGTCATCTTCCTACCATCCCACCTCCTGTCATCTTCATCCCCAATGTCATCTTCCTACCATCCCACCTCCTGTCATCTTCATCCCCAATGTCATCTTCCTACCATCCCACCCCCTGTCATCTTCATCCCCAATGTCATCTTCCTACCATCCCACCCTTGTCATCTTCATCCCCTATGTCATCTTCCTACCATCCCACCTCCTGTCATCTTCATCCCCAATGTCCTCTTCCTACATCCCATCCCCTGTCATCTTCATCCCCAATGTCATCTTCCTACCATCCCACCTCCTGTCATCTTCATCCCCAATGTCATCTTCCTACCATCCCACCTCCTGTCATCTTCATCCCCAATGTCATCTTCCTACCATCCCACCCCCTGTCATCTTCATCCTCAATGTCATCTTCCTACCATCCCACCTCCTGTCATCTTCATCCCCAATGTCATCTTCCTACCATCCCACCTTCTGTCATCTTCATCCCCAATGTCATCTTCCTACCATCCCACCTCCTGTCATCTTCATCCCCAATGTCATCTTCCTACCATCCCACCCCCTGTCATCTTCATCCCCAATGTCATCTTCCTACCATCCCACCTCCTGTCATCTTCATCCCCAATGTCATCTTCCTACCATCCCACCTTCTGTCATCTTCATCCCCAATGTCATCTTCCTACCATCCCACCCCTGTCATCTTCATCCCTCTGTCATCTTCCTACCATCCATATTGTAACAAAAAAAATTAATAAAGCAAATGCTAGAAAAATGTTATTAAAATAAAAAACTACTGACACCAATGGCAGAACTACCACACAAACATTGCACTTGCGACCGGCCCTGGCGTTCCGCCACCAGGCTGGGAGGGAAGGGCCCCGTCCGGGGGGCCCTTTATGGTTTCTTGCATCGGGGCCCTGAAGGTTCTAGTTACGCCACTGAAAATGGCTCTTTTTAAAACCTTTCAAAGCTTGTCTAACAGAAAAGAATGATAAACAGGAAGGTAGATTACGTAACTTATCAAAAAAGGACACTCCTGACAATATTTTATTAATGTGAGACGAGGAGTGGCGCTTGTCAAACAAACATTTTTAAAATAATAACACTAAACGCTCAGAAAATGAATCACTAGGTTGATTTAAAGAATTTAAGAAGGAGAGCCAAAGGGCCAGGCTGATTGATATCCAGCGAGAGTAACAGGAGCCAAGGAATTCTTAATATTGACTGATACTAGCTCTAAATCAGCTCCCATAAATGAGGAGGGCAAGAAACTCCCACCTGATCCGCTTCCGGGAAAAGATGATAGAAACTATCCATCTGAAATCAAGAAAAAGAATCCGCCATATCATTGTCCTTACCTGGTACATAAGTCACTTTAATCCATATATTCAAAGATAAACACTTAAGAGCCATATAACGCAGTAGGACGATGACAAGCGGAGACCTTGATGTCAAGCAATTAATAGCATAGAGTACCCCTCTGTTATCCGTTCAAACTAAAATGCGCCTTTTCCTAAAGTTTTGACCTCAAATTTCTAAGGCCACAACTATAGGAAAAAGCTCTAAGAGAATGATATTACTCAAGTAATTTTTATCCCTCCATTTTTTATACTGACCACCTGCGCACCAATGAGTGCGCCAAATGGCGGCGAACCCACAGGAGTCAGTAAAAAGTAAAAAAAATCCCTGTCAAGCACAAAATCCTCCTGCCAGACAGCTCTACCATTGAAATTATGTAAAAATTGTAACCAAACCAATAAGTCTTCCCTCATGTCATCAGTAACCCTAACGTGAGCCAAGGGGGATTTTAAACCTGAAATAGTTAGATAGGCCCGTCTTGAAAATAACTTACCTACCAACACAGTGTCATAGATAACTTTTTATTCTGGGGGGGTTCAGCAGTAGGTACTAAGTAAAAGTCTTTTAAAAAAAAAAACAAATTGCGCCAAATTAAAAAAAAACCTGGAAAAAGGAAAAAAACTACGTGTTGCTCGAAGTAAGCAATCACATTCTTAATTCTATTTTTTCAGGTCCTCTTGAAAATTGAGCCTGATTTCAGTTTTGCCTTCTTCCAGTTCTTATGAACATTGCCTAGTTTGGTTGGCTATTGTCCAGCCTAAAGCTGGGTACTGGCTGAAGGAAAAAAAACTAACAAATCACTCTACTAAAACTCGCTGTGTTAGTACAGCGATCTCCCCAGCTGTGCTATTGTGTCCCCCCCCCCCCCCTCACAGCCATTGGACTGCCCACAGGGTGGTGAACTGTAATAGCCAATCTTACTGGGCAGGTGCAAAGGGCACCATCTTGTGGAAAGAAGCACTCTGATTTTTTTTGTTAACCTGGCATACCAGACAAGTGAAGCGGCACTGTGCATTGTTCATACACACAGAACATATCTCACAACTTCCGAGCTTCCGAGAATGAGTGACTTGCTGCGCACATAGCGTGCGGCAGCAAAGAAGTGGGCGTGGCAAAACATTAGAGTTGAAGGGTCTAAGAGACATGGTTAAATAAAACCTGGGTTTCCTTGTTCCTATAAAATACATTGAGGCTGGGGCCTCCATAATTAGCCTGTTAGGCCCTGACTTT
Organism: Pelophylax lessonae; assembly: GCF_965119305.1. Classification (NCBI taxonomy): domain Eukaryota; kingdom Metazoa; phylum Chordata; class Amphibia; order Anura; family Ranidae; genus Pelophylax; species Pelophylax lessonae. The sequence goes on from NC_138769.1 coordinate 288,196,841, forward strand.
TCACATGTAGAAATTTTGGATCTTTACTGGACAGATGCAAAGGGCACCATCTTGTGGAAGGATGCAGCAAAGCACACATTGCTTTTTTGTTAAACAGGCATACAGGACAAGAGAAGTGGAACTTTGCAGACACCGCAGAGTCCATACATACAGAACAAAAGAAGATACTTAGAATGCGGTACACCCGGGAAACACAACAGTATCACAACAGCAATGGAAGACTCAGCCCAGCCTTAGTCGATGTCATTAAGGCCCTGTTCACATGTAGTGATTTGGGGTCACGGGCTGGCAGTGTCTCTGTGATTCTTCCTTCAATTCCAAATCACACTGCAATGCTGGCCAAAGGCAGAGCGTGTGTTTGTGTTCCTTTAATTTTTAGTGGCACCAAAACATGGTGTGGTTTTGGATCCTTGTGTGATAAATCGCTCAACAATCACAGCAAAACCACACCACATTTTGGTGTCACTAAAAATGAATAGAACACAAACACACATGCTGCGTTTTGCCAGCATTGCCGTGCGATTTGGATTGGAATATGGGTGTGGCGGCTGGTGGAATCACAGGGATATTCTGCCCACACTCCCAAATTGTTACATGTGAACAGTCAGGGCCTAACAGATTAACACAGCAGCAATTATAAAAGACTCAGCACCCAGCACCTCAGTCAACAAACTTTGCCAGCAGTTTCCACAATCTCAGATACCTAGTTATAGTATGAATCAATGACAGGAAGACATTCTGCACTGCAGTTTTAGCCTGAGGAGCACACAAGCAAAAGACACACACACACACACAAACACACACATACATACATACATACATACATACATATATAAAATCCAAAATGTTAAACTGCGCTTGGAAAACATCATTATTAAAACCACAACTAATTGGTGATAAAGGCAGCGACTTAATTAACACAGAATACATTCAAATATGCAAACATAAACTGATAATAAAAAAATGTGATAATAATAATAATGTATGCAATGCATACTAGCACATTTTGCCATTAACTTTCAGGGGAAAGATTTTTTTTGTGGTTTACTACCACTTTAAGCTAAGACCAATAGGCCTAGCATTGCATGGAAAGGGTCAACAACTTCCTCAGCAGGACTACAATGTAGCAGGCTAGCAGCATACATTTAAATAGGGATTGATAACCTTCAGGGCAGCATTCAAATGTAGTAGTACAGCACTCCATACAGCTAAGGGTAAATCTCAGAATGTTCCCACTGTTATGTGAATGTGCAGATAGCGCACACACATGGGGAGAGAGAGCCTGTTCATTTGTAGGTCGCCTTCCTTTTTTTCAGAGCTATTCTGAAATAGATAACACATAAAATAGATAACACAAGAGCAAAAAAAAAATTCATCCTTCCCACTGTGCTTATGTTCAGAATGGCAGGATTGGCTTTTGTAAGAGATCATCAACCTTACACCTATTTTACACTCTAATGTTGAGACTAAGGTATGCATTGCAAGCATGAAATAAGAGGAGGATAAGAAGAGATATTATGAAAGAGTTTATAAAAACAGAAGAAAAAAACTGAACTCCAACTTTTCTAGCAGCCCTGAACTTGATCCATGGTTGAAGTTCAGAACTAGAACACAGAACACAGAACACAGAGAGACACACCTGGTGGTTGTTGGTGACCTGTCCTATTGGAGTTAAGGTCAAGGTCCAGACTCCAGCACATCACAGCACAGCAGCACTTCAGAGAAAATTGAGATGATCCTTCCACGTGCTACTGGCAAGCAGGCAGGCAGGCAGGCTCAGCTGAGCTAACAGCACTCAGACTCAGGCTCAAGTAGCTCCTTCCCCAAGGGACAGCCAAAGGCAGGAAGTTGCAGCTCGAAGAGAGGAGGAGCCGCTCATATGTGTCAGTGGGTGGGATAGGTGCAGCCGCTCCCTCGCACTCTGCTCTCAGTGCTGCTGTCCTACTGGAAGCTTCTGTAACTGGCTAGACAAGTCAAGACATGTCTCTGGAGTCTCAGTCTGGACTAGAGAGGAGGTGTGGAGACAGAGCAGGGAGACAAGAGCACTGTCAGCCAGAGCCTCCCTCGTCCCAAGCCAAACCTGCAGCCAGGGCGGCCCTCCAGGTGGTCAAGTGGAGTAACAGCAGGCGGCAGCATTAAAATAACAATGCATTAGAGCCTAGTGCGGTGCAAAAAAAAATTAAAAATCCATGCAGGTAGAAGACCAAGCTGTCTTTTCATGTGCTAAAGGTATGCCAAATTTATTGCAGGTATCAAAGAATGTGTTTAACAAATAAAAAAACAGTCAGCAGAATCCACTTTACCCATGAGTAAAAAATCATCCAAATAATGGACAATCCAGGAAGGATGAGAAAAGCTCAAAATAAAAACAGGAAAATGGATAGCCCATGGGTAAACATTTATCAAAATAAAATGACCTGCAAAGAAAAAGCCTAAAGAATTGAAACAATCTGGATGTATTGGCAAAACCCTGAAGGGTCCTTTCACACGAGCGATCCGATCAGACCCGCCTGTCAGTTTTTTTGGCGGATCTGATCGGATACCCCATGCATCCCTATGGGGCAGCGGATGTCAGCGGAGACATGTCCGCTGACACCCGCTGCATCCACATCCGATCCTGTCCGTGAAATCCGGACGGATGGAAACCTATTTTTTGTTGAGGGAATTGCCCCTGGGATATGACAGGTGGTGAATTAACCTGTAAGTGTTCGGCTCTTTTTCCGGACTATACCAAACGGGGAAATCCTAAAATTATCAAACGGGGGAAATTTAAATGGACCTGCGAATCTATCCTCAGCAACTTCTTTCTCCAATTTTTGAAAAACTATATCCTACATACTATCGACAGATTTTGCATTTTTCACCAAAACGCAACCTAGGCCTTTAAATTTTGGTAAAATTAACCCCTCCCTAAAACCTTCAATTATTAGCTGTGCCGTCATTCGATCTGGGAAAGTTCGTAACTAAGGGAGCATTTCTTCCACCTTTACCGGGGTTGTAGCTTTTTGAAACAACACCGGCTTGTTGGTTAGCTGCTGACATGCGTTTGAAACATTTAGAGATTGGGTGGGTTCTGGCACAGAAGGCGCATTTGTGCCTATATCTGCAGGAACCGGGCCATTTACATTGTGAGTCATTAAAATTGAAACAGATTCCTTTTTTATAATTTGGTGTGAGGTTGAAGGTGGGCTGGGTGCTGAAACTCTGCTTAGAGTAGAATGGCTTTTGCGGTAGAAACAGATTTAACCAAAGGCAGATTTAATCCTTTGCACCCCATTTTAGAGAGGGGTGAACCGATAGCTTTTGACAAAAAGCCTCGTCATAGCAAAACCCGCCAGTGCCCCCAACGTTTTGTAAGCCTCCAGCGCTATATCTAAATGCTGAAAAAGGCCCACACTTTGCTCAGGGAATTTCTCATAAAGCACACCAGAAAAATAAAAAATGCCTGTAACCAATTATTTAAGGATTTGGTAATGGGCCTCTTTCTCTCCTTATCCTCCTTTTTTATCAGACTTAGAAATAAATTCCTTGGCGGAGGGTAAGAGAGATAAAATATCTATAAATGCCCCTTGCCAAATTTTTTCCTTTAATGATGTTGAAAGATGAAAACCTAAAAGGAGAAATTTCACATGGCAAAGTTTCCTTTAGTCAGACTTCTGGTAAATTATGATTTTCAGCAATCTGTAAGGCATTAACTTTGGAATCAGAATTTAAACTGTCGTTTACTAAACAGTCACTAGATGGCGCCCAAACCTCAGCAGCAGATCTGACCATCCTGGTCAGGCTGCTAACAGACTGCAAATCCCTAACAAATTTCCCTAGCAGTTCAGATAAACTATCAATAGTTAATGAGGAGTTCTCACCAGCCATCCGTTCTTGTACAGGGGCTCTTGAAGGCTGAGGTGGGGAAGCCATGGACGCAGGGGGACTTGATAGATGATCGCTCTGGTGTCTTTGTCTTGCGCCGATCTGGTCGCTGTCCTCCCCATCTGCGGCCATTTCCAGGTGCGGCCGTTCTTCTTACTGGCCATCTTGAAGAGCCTTCCCTTTCAGTTACGCCTCCAGCTGGACCGCTGTCCTTCCTGCGCCTGAGCGGTGCAGACCGCACAACGCTTTCTGCTGGGATCCGGCGTGGAGTTGTCGGGGAGTATCTTTGGCGTGGAGTGCGTCTCCACTTCACCAGCCCCTCTGTTGACCCGGAGATGACGCGGTCCCTTGAACGGCTTTCTAGGTCCTTTTCCGGCTCCGCCTCTTCCAGTCCTGATGGCGGCGGCGGTGGCATTTCTTCCTCCCATTTGAACTCCTTTTCTGTCAGGTCTCTAACTTTGGCCGTGGACCCTCTGAGAGAAGCCGCGGCTGGTGTAGCTCCCACCGGAGCTTCTTGACCCAACGATCTAGGTAAGTCAAGGCATCTCCGGATTCAGTCTTCGCCGCCTGCTTCGCCTGCCCTCTCAATCAGTCGCCGAAGTAGGCTCATCTTCTGGCCCTGTAAAACACAGTTTGCTCAATGGAGTAAACCCCTAGAACATCACAGCTCTGTTTCTGAGGCGACTGAGCCCTAGCTGTTGAGACCCCCCTTAATATACTCCTGAATTTTTATATGATTACACATCTCCTCTACGCTGATCAATTTAATTGTTGATAATATCTTGGCTGAATATCAATGTAGTTGATCTCCATAGACCACCAGCTTAACCACTTTACCACCGGAGGATTTTCCTGCTAAAAGACCAGAGGTTATTTTGCGATTTTTTACTGCGTGACTTTAACGGACAATCGCGCGGTCGTGCGACGCTGTACCTAAACGAATTTCACGTCCTTTTTTTCCCACAAACAGAGCTTTCTTTTGGTGGTATTTGATCACCTGTGCGATTTTTTGATCACGCGCTATAAACAAAAAAAGAGCGTAATTTTTGCAAAAACAACAATATTTTTCACTTTTTTTTATATGAAATTCCCCCAAAAAAAATGTAAAAATCAAAATTTTTTAAAATTTTCGGCCAATTTGTTTTACGCTACCTATGTTTGGTAAAAAAAATCGCAAAAAGCGTATTTTGATTGGTTTGCGCAAAAGTTATCGCGTTTACTAACAAAGGGAAAGATTTTTGTCATTTTTGGTGTTTTTTTTTTTTAACGAGTAATGGCGGCGATCTGCAATTTTTTTTGCGGTACTGCGACATTGCGGCGGACAGATCGGACCCTTGACTGACATTTGTGACACTTTTGGGGGTACCAGTGACATTACTGCAGTAATCAGTGCTATATATATGCACTGTTACTGCAAAAATGACACTGGCAGGGAAGGGGTTAACAGTATTGGACAGGGAGGGGTTAAGTGTGTCCTAGGGGCGTGATTCTAACTGTGCAGGGACAGGTCTACTAGTGTAAAAACAAAGATCAACAGTTCTACATAGTAGAACTGTTTGATCTTCACTTTTACACAGGGAGAACTGACAGGTGGCTTGTTTACACAAGCCGCTCTGTCTTTCTCCCGCTGTACCGACGATCGTAGTGTGACCGGCGGACATCGGGTCCGCCAGTCACACTCCCGCACTCCTCCGTGAACGAGCCGAGGCGGGCGCGCGCCTCAGCGGGCGCGCGCCCGCCCGCTATTGGCTCTGGAAGGAGTGACAGGCGAGCGACGTAGACCTACGTCACTCTGCCTGGCCGGGGCCGACTGCCGCAGTAAATATACTGTGCGCAGTCGGCAAGCGGTTAATCGTACCATCTCTGCACTTATCATCTGCACATTGTCATACCCTCAGCTCTTCTTTCCTGCACAGCACATATTACCCACTGTCACACCCGCAGCACTCCTCTACTTTACACAAGTATACTCTGCTATACCCTTGCCTTTTCTTTGGCAGTCCTCTCAAGAACATACTGCCCAATATCATTTTCTGCACTCTTCTCCTTTGCATACACCCACTCCTCTCTTGCACATACAGGTACTCCTCTCACGCACATACTGCCCACTGTCATACACTTTGCACTACACCATTCTACATACTGCCTAAGAATTTATTTTGCCTTGTTTGTAATATCCCAAATACTTTTGCTATTACATATAATTAAACATGTTTGCTGACCATCAATTTCATTTTTAGTCTCTGCTGACCATCTATGTAACTATTAGTCTCTGCCGATTGTGGTTATTGATTTCCCCAGACCACCATGTCTTTACCAAAATCTCATATGACCAAAATGTGTAGTAGTTTTATTGGTAATTATGGAAGGATCAGTAAGCACCATCTGTGAGTCAAAAGATTAACTCTTCAAGTCTGTTGTCCTACTGTCCACACTCTTCTACTACACATACTGACAGCTGTTATACCCTCTGCATTCCTCCCCTGAGAACACTGCCTCATATCATTCCCTCCACACTCCTTTCCTGCTCATTCAAATCACTCCCTCTCCTGCACATACTGCTCCCTGTCATTCTTGTTGCACAACTCTCCTGCACATACTGCTTTTCTTACATTCCCTCCACACTCCTACACTGACTGCCCATTTTCATACCCTCCACACTCCTCTCCTGTACATACTGTACCTTTGCTGCATTATCCTCTGCACTCTTCTCTTGCACATGCTCTCTAAAAACCATCATGCCTCTCCTGTGCATACTGCCCAGGACAGGTAAGGATGGGGGGAAGGTGGGATGCCTGTCCCTGGCATCATAGTTACATAGTTACATAATAGATAAGGTTGAATAAAGACAATAGTCCATCCAGTTCAATCTTTGTAGGTGTACGTGTATCAGTGTCGATAATTATTTCCCATATCCCTGTATGTTGTCTTCTTTAAGATGCACGTTGAAGAGTCTTTTAAAAATATCAATATTCCTGGGGGCGTGGCGACCGCTATCCATGATGGCCGCTTAATCCGAGTGCTCCGGCGTGTGCTCCGCTTCAACAGACTCCACAGCCATCCACAGCGACGGTACAGGCCTTCCACAAGTAGATCCCGACGTGGGAACATCCCCAGCATCAGACCGACATGTCGCGGGGGAAAACGGGCGCCCCGACCACCCGCAAACTTTCAGAATTCTTCCCTCCGGCGGCTGCCGGACTCCGCCAAAATGGCGCCGCGGCTCCTCCGCTCCCACAACGCGTCCGCCCTCTAGCGGCGGCGCGCATGGACGACGATCCCTCGCCTGCATCTCCCGGGCTCCCAAAACTGAGCGGCCCGATGCGCCCCAGCAGATCTGCGGACTCCTCTCCTTCTACTCCCTCTACACAGAGCCCTGCTAAATCGAGGCCGAGGTGGGAGGAGGCCCTGCCAGCCCTGGAACATCATCATATGGAGGTGAGCAATATATCTCAAGAAGATGCCGGCTCTGAGGCCTATATACCCCCCCCCCCCCCAATCCTTTTGCCTTATTCGTTACAACAGGCCAACCGGTGTCCGATACCACTTTGAAGGACATGATGTTTATGCTCCACAATTCTATACAGGACAATGTTGCTGCTTCCATAGCATATTGTAAGAAAGAGCTCCATGGCATTGGACACAGAGTTCATACCCTTGAAGACAAAATGGGGGAAGTTACTGCGTCACATAACGCCCTGATAGACTCCCACACTGCACATCAAAGTGATATCCACCGCATTCAAGCTAAACTGGCCGACCTAGAAGACAGGTCCCGGTGTAATAATCTGAAAATACGCGGAGTCCCTGAATCTGTAACGCCGAACCAATTACCATCCTTTGCCAGAGATTTATTCCAGAAAGCAGTTCCTGAACTCACAAACGCGGACTTAACGATTGATAGAATTCATCGTATCCCAAAACCGTCCTTTCTCCCACAAGAAGTGCCTCGAGATGTCCTGCTCAGGGTGCATTTTTTCCAGGCCAAGGAAAAAATACTCGAGGCATTTAGACGCAAAGATCGCCTCCCTGAACATGCTGCAACTCTCCAAGTCCTCCCGGACTACTCCCAATACACCCTGCAGCAGCGACGCAATCTCAATTCCATCACAAAAGCCCTCCGAAACCACAAAATTATATATAAGTGGAAATACCCGGCGAAACTTTGTGTGACCTACCAGGGCGCCACATCCTACATCACCAACATCGATCAAGGGATCCGCATACTGCGTCAATGGGGAATCGTCCCTGACAATCCTGATGCTCCTCCAACTTCTGACACTCAACCGCCTCGGCATGTACAACCTGACTGGCACGTCGTGTCAAGATCGTCTAGATCATCCAACCGTCACAAGTAACACCTGAATCTGGCTGGACACACCCGGCATCACCGCCTTCTATGAGTACCCACTACCGTACTCTCACCCCCCACCGTCTTTGCAAATCTATTTGCACACCTGGTCTTAACGGACCGAGTTCTTTTTATCACCGAACTCCCCTTTGTGTTTTTTGTCTCCCCTTGTTCTTTTTGTTTTTGTTCCTTTCTACGGTTTTCGCGAATGGAATTCATTTTGGAATCTCCGACTATACGTCACTACAGACTGCACACGAACTGCTGCTCCAGAGATGGAGGAGACCTAGTCCATGGTCTCTGATCGCAGACTGTACCTCATGTTCTTTCGTTATACTGACTGTTCAACACTCAGGTACCTGTTTTTGCCTTACAGCTATCATACGTGTCATGCTCTCAAGCATGTTACTCATGGCCTGGTCACAGCCTGTAAAGGGCTCAACTAATTTTTTCTTTTATGTCGTATCAACATACTCACATGACTGTGTCGTTTTAATATCATGATGCCTCTTCAATTTCTCTCTTTGAACGTCAAGGGCCTTAACCACCCCGCCAAGCGATATTCCATGTGGCAGGAGGCTCTGACGTCCAAAGCAGATGTCCTGGCCATACAGGAAACCCATTTTAAACAGGGTTATGCCCCTAAATGTTCACATCCAGAATACCCGCAGGTCTTCATGGCCTCAGCCACAGAGAAAAAAAGGGGGGTGCTATTGGCCTTTCGGGCCTCGGTGTCCTTCGCTTACTCCAGGGTGGTGCAGGACACGGAGGGCCGATACGTCTTAATCAACTGTACACTAGACAACTGCGCCTATACAATTGTAAATGTCTATGCTCCCAATGTTCACCAACTAAAGTTTCTTCGTAAACTATGCTCTAAAATCTCCAAACTGAGAGTGGGTAAACTAATCATATGTGGCGATTTCAACTTGGTGGCAGATAACGTCATGGATTCCTCTTCTAGAGGCAAATCGACACTACCGTCTCTGGCTTCCCTTATCCACTCGGTGAGACTCCATGATGTGTGGCGCTACCAACACGCGGAAGAAAAAGACTACTCTTACTTTTCCCCCCGTCACAATACGTACACTAGAATTGATATGTTCCTGGTAGATTCTTGTACTCTGCCCTTAGTCGCTGACACGTCCATATCTCCAATAACATGGTCCGATCATGCCGCCATACACATGACTATTTCCACTAGCCCATCCACCCCATCGTCCTTTATCTGGCATTGCAACAACTCCATCCTCTCTGACCCTGAATCCCTCAAACACCTACAAACACAGCTACATGAATTCTTTGAGCTCAATGATACCCCTGGGATCACCCGCACCGTGTTATGGAATACCCATAAAGCATTTGTTAAAGGTCTCCTTATACAAATGGGGTCCCGTCTCAAAAGGAAATACCAGGCTAGGCTTCAAGCCCTCATTGCAGAAATCCACTCCTTAGATAGTATCAACAAAAACACACCCTCTGCGGCCAATGCGTCTAAACTCACGTCTCTCAGATCAGATTTACGCAGACTCCTAGTCGAACGTCACGACAAATGGTTGGCACGTCTCCGCTTAAATTATTATTCTTCCCATGATAAAGCAGGTAAATTTTTAGCATCCAAATTAAAGGCCAAAAGGTCCAAAACCAAAATTGATTCCATCACTCACCCCCACACCGGGGCCAAATTGACACACCCCAACGAAATTGCTGACGCTTTCGCGGACTACTATAGTTCCCTTTATAATCTAGCCGATGACCCAGACACACCACAGCCATCTGAAGCGGACATCCTGACATTCCTGAACAGTCTTAAACTGCCCTCTTTATCAGCAGAATCTCTCTCCACACTGAACAAACCCTTCACGCCCCTTGAACTAAATAAAACGATAAAAGCATTACCGATGCACAAATCCCCAGGTCCAGACGGACTAACAAACGAATACTACCATGCACTTATAGACACCTTGCAGCCACATATGTTGCCCATGTTCTCTGAAGCCATCACGACTGGCACGCTCCCACCCGAAATGTTACAAGCCAATATTACTACTTTACCAAAACCCGGGAAGCCACCCTCCACCCCTGCCAACTTTCGCCCCATATCATTGTTGAACAATGATATTAAAATCTATGCTAAACTTATAGCAAACAGGATCGCATCAATTCTCCCAACACTGATAGGAACGGACCAGATGGGATTCGTCAGGGGCCGACAGGCTCCAGACGCCACCAGAAGGGTGGTGAACCTGATTCATTGCGCAGAACGCACAAAAACGCCTTCTCTGCTCCTTTCTATTGACGCAGAGAAGGCGTTTGATCGCGTACATTGGGGCTACATGCGTTTGGTCCTGCTAAAATTTGGATTTTCAGGTCCAATCCTAGATGCCATATTCTCCTTATACTCGTCCCCTTCAGCTAAAGTCCTATCGGCAGGAGTTTTATCAAAATCCCTTTCCATATCCAACGGCACTCGACAAGGTTGCCCCCTATCCCCTCTTGTCTTCAATCTTTTAATCGAACCCCTAGCGGCCGCTATTAGACAAAGCCCCCTAATCTCAGGCTTCAAATTCCGAAACTCGAAGCACACAATCACATTGTTTGCTGACGATGTGATTCTCAGCCTTACCAACCCTATTGTCTCACTCCCAGCAGCCCACGACATCCTACAGCAGTTCAGCCAATTCTCATATTATAAGGTAAACTTTAGCAAATCGGTGGTCCTTAATATGGGGATAAGTCCAGCCGTTCGCAAACACCTACAAACTACTTTACCATACACCTGGTCCACATCACCTCTGCGTTACCTAGGCATTAACCTAACCTTCCCCACGGCTAACCTAATCTCGTCCAATCTGAAACCCCTAATATCTACTATATCGACAGACGTGTCCAAATTGAAAAACACTGAACTTTCCTGGATGGGAAGAATCGCAGCCTTTAAAATGGTATGCCTACCCAAAATACTCTATATCTTCCGCACACTTCCAGTGTTCATCCACCTCAAGCACATCAAGCCTCTTACGTCGCTTCTCCGTACGTTTATCTGGCAGAAAAAAAGGGCCAGATGCTCATACGCCCATATGATTCGCCATAAATCGGTGGGAGGTCTGGGCGTACCCGATCTTGCGGATTACCATTACGCAGCCCACCTAGCTCCCCTACGTTACTGGTTCTCCCCTCACTCTGATCTTCCCTGGCACCCTATTGAAGCTTGTGAATCAAACGTAGTAAATCTCAGTACGATACTTATTGCTGATAGATGGAGGGCAATCCCCCTCCACCCCCTCCCCCTTCCTACGCAGGCCTCCTTACTGTCATGGAGAGCCTTAGCTTCACACATGCCGAGTTCCTCGTTGACGATTAATATTCCAGTAACGCTAGACGCCCTCAAAGTCCATCTTCCACACGTCAATCTCTCTCAATTTACCTCCAATGGCATAACCACCGTAGCTCAACTGTACCAGGACACTACTCTTAAATCTTTCAAATCACTGGCGGAGACATACTCACTACCAGCGAAGGCCATATTTACGTACAATTGTATAGCTAGTTTCCTCCGCAAAAATCCGCCACCCAAAATTTGCTTCACACCCCAATTATGGCGATATCTCTCTGACCCTATGTGCATGTTGAAAGGCGTTTCACTATTCTATAACACCCTTGGGAACAAGATCACATTCCGTAAAACGCCACACATGATTGATTGGGAAAAGGATCTACGCAACTCGTTCTCCGAAATGCAGTGGAAGCTGGCTGTACAGGCAACATACAAAGCTTCTCATTGTGTTTCCCACTGGGAACAGGCTCAAAAAGTTATCACTCAATGGTACACCTTACCGTTTGTCAAAAATCTATGCTACTCACAGCCCCCTATGTTGGCGCAGTTGCGACCAGGTGGGCACCATTGTTCATGTTTTCTGGCATTGTAAAAGCTTGACCAGTTTTTGGGGTAAGATCTTCGAACTCCTGTCCACCGTCACAGGCATCCTACTGTCCCCCGACCCTGCATTCGCCCTCCTTCATCTGAAGATTGATATTATACCATCCCACATGAGGACAGTAGTGACGCATATCCTTGTTGCAGCCCGCACAGTAATAGCCAGATACTGGAAACAACCTATTGCACCTTCCCATCTGGAAGTTGTGACACAAATTAACTACCACTACTCCCTTGAAAAAGCGTATGCCTGCTCCACGCAAAGAGGTCAAAAATTCCACAAAGACTGGTCAATCTGGGCACAAAGCAGATATTATGTTCCTTCTCACTGATATGCATTTTTTTTTTCCATGTGTATTTTTCAAATCTCTCCATATACCCTTCATCATACTGTATTGTTTATGTACTGTTTCCCCAATGTAAACCCTTTGTTGTTATTTGTATTTTGAAAAATTTCAATAAACATCATTGAAAAGAAAAATATCAATATTCCCCGCTGACACCACCAATTGTGGTAGAGAGTTCCACGTCCTTATCGCCCTGACAGTGAAAAACCCCCTGTGTAGCTTAGGGTTAAACCGTTTCTCCTCCAATCTCATTGTGTGGCCCTGTGTTCTGTTACACTCCCTGAGACTGAATAGTTTTTTTTCCTATGCAGGGATCACCATTGAGGTATTTGTAAATCACTATCATGCCCCCTCTCAAGTGTCTCTTCTTCAGTGAAAATAAAGTTAGTTCCTGTAGTCGTTCCTCGTAACTTAGGTTCTCCAATCCCCTTATTAATTTAATTGCCCTTCTGTGGACTCTCTCCAGCACATCCCTTCTGAGGACTGGTGACCAGAACTGGACGAAATACTCCAGATGTTGCCTAACCAGAGTTTTATAAAGTGGCAAGATTATAGTGTTATCTTTTGAGTATATCCCCTTTTTGTATGCATGCTAATATTCTGCTGGCTTTGGTAGCTGCAGCTTGACATTGAATGCTATTGCTCAGTCTGTCTTTTACTAGGACCCCCAGATCTCTCTCCATCCTTGATTCCCCCCCCCAGAGGTTCTCCCCCTAGCAAGCTGTTTGCATTTATGTTTTTAGCCCCTAAGTGCATTCCCTTACATTTCTCCACATTAAACCTAATTTACCATGTAGATGCCCACTCCATTATTTTGTTCAGGTCTTTCTGTAACATTTCTATATCCTGATGTGAAGTTATTGCCCTCCCTATTTTTGTGTCGTCCGCAAAAACTAAGCTTGAGCTATTTATCCCATCCTCTATATCATTTATGGATACATTAAACAGAATTGGTCCCAAGACAGAGCCTTGGGGTACTCCACTTACCACCCCAGACCAGTCTGAGTACACGTTATTTATCACTACCCTTTGGACATGCCCCTGTAACCAGTTTCCTATCCAAGAACAAACCTCATGGTCCATGCCTGCAGACCTCAGCTTGTAGATTAAGCGTTTATAGGGAACTGTGTTGAATGCTTTTGCAAAATCCAGATGCACTACATCCACAGGTCTCCCCCTATCTAGATGGCAGCTCACTTCCTCGTAGAATATTAACAAATTGGTCTGGCAGAAATGACCCTTCATAAACCCATGCTGATTACTTCTAATGATACTGTTTTCCTCTGCAAATTCCAAAATAGTCCCTTATCATACCCGTCAATAATTTACCTACTATTAATGTTAGGCTGACTGACCTGTAGTTTCTAGCAATATGTCTCTGCCCTTTTTTGAATATTAGTACCACATTGGGTTTTCTCCAATCAGCTGGTGCAATTCCTGTCAGTATGCTGTCCACAAAGATTAGGAATAATGGTCTAGCTATAACCTGACTCAGTTCTTTGAGGACTCTTGGGTGTAAGCCAGCTGGTCCTGGTGATTTATTTGTGTTAACCTTTTCTAGTCTTTTCTTGGACTCTGGCCTCTGTTAGGCTTAAGGGTACATCCTGTGATGTGCTACTGACAATCCTATGATGGTCGGTATACCCCTCCTTTTCCTGTGTAAAAACTGAGGAGAAGAAAGCATTTAGTAAAGTTGCCTTCTCTTTGTCATCTGTAACAATCCTCGCATCATCGTCTTTTATGTGGGCAATGTGCTCTGATCTCACTTTTTTACAGTTAATATATAAAAAAAATTATTTGGGATTTTTTTACTCTCCTCTGCTGTGTCTCTCATAGTCTTTTTTATCTGTCCTGATTTCGTTCTTACACTACTTACTGCATTCCTTACGGCAATTTTTTTCTCTTTATTAAGACTTTTTCTGTTATGGTTTAGCCACCCAGGTTTAACATTCGCTCTTCTATATTTATTGGCTATTGGAATGCACTGTGTGATACCTTTGTTTAATATTTTCCTAGGATTTAGTCCCAATTGATGTTTTGTAGTAATGAAAAGTTTGCTCATTTGAAATTTAGTGTTCTTGTGCCACCCTCATGCCTCCTTTTCCTATGATTTACACTAAATGTCACCAGCCTGTGATCGTTAGACCCCACATTATCCCGCATTGCCACATCAGAGATCAGACTTGGATTGTTCGTAACTAATAGATCTAGCAATGCATTCTTTCTAGTCAGGGAATCCACCAATTGAGACATTAAATTGTCCTGTAAGACATTCATGAAATGACGGGCCTTTAATAAATGAGCTGTCCCCTCTGCCTAGTCAGTATAGGGATAATTGAAACCCCCCATTATGTTGACATTTCCCTGCCTCACTGCCATTTCTATCTGTGATAGGAGGTCCAGCTCCTCCTTTAGGTTGGGGGGCCTGTAACATACCCCCACTATTAATTTACCTCTTCTTCTCGTTTGTGTTCTACCCACACCAATTCCATCTCCCCTCTTGTCCCATTAACAATGTCACTCCTCTCTACCACCCTTACATCATTTTTTATATATAGACACACCCCTCCCCCTCTTTTACCTTACCTGTCCTTCTGATTTAGGGAAAACCCCTGAATGTTTGCCAGCCAGTTGTTTGAGCTGTCAAACCAAGTTCCTGTTATTCCTACAAGCACCCTACTTGTAATATGCACTGTGTATTCCTGGACCCTCAGACATTTTAAGTCCACTCCCCTTGTTGCTCTACTCCCTTTTATTTATTTATTTATTCTTCACTGACATATTTATACTGCTTTGTTATCGGCTGTCTCTTTTTTGTTGTAGTAAAACTCCTACCATTGCTCTTTGTCTGTAGTAAGTTTATGCCTAAAATTAGTTTTCTCTTACGTCCTCCGACAGTCGTCGCCATCTTCATATTCGTCACAATGGGGGGTATTAGACTTTGCTCCGTAGGAGTAGCTAGGCAACAGAATATGTTAATATTAAAGCTTTTAACATATCCCACCCCCAGGGGGTGGTCCCCTCAGTCAATACCCTCCTACTTCCTGTATCCATACCTCAGTTTCAATGTCTAGCTTGTCAGGAGTAGCTGGATGTCTCTATGCTGGGGCATTTTGTCTCAGCCTTTCTCTTCTTTTTTTGATTTTTGTTTTTTTCTCTCTCCTTACTTAGCTGTTGTTTTTGTCAGCATTAGTTAGTTCTTCTGATGAAGAGGATTCGTGCGGGCTGGGTCTCGGGCTGATCCCCCTGGTCGCAGGTTGTGGGTCAGTGGCTTCCCAGCCTGCCATCGAGCGTTCAGTCAGGTAATGCTCCTGGCACAATGAACGACCCATCCCTGTTCGCTGCAGGGATGCTATGGTGAGGTGGCTACCTCACTGGACGCTGTGCGGTTTCTCAACCCCAGTTTTTTCTGCGTCCTGGATGCGACTCTCCCTGTCACATGTGCAGTGGCTTGTTCGCCTGTGCGGGTTCCCCACGCCATCTAGGGCCAGCTGGTTTCCTTCCTTTGGTAAGGTTCCTTTCTTTGATGTGGAGACTGCGTTGCCTTAGGCGCGGCTGCGTTTCCCACCCCTCATGTTTGCACTGCTTTGGGACGTCCCCATTGTGACGAATATGAAGATGGCGGCGACTGTCGGAGGACGTAAGAGAAAACTGAATTTTTGTAAAATCTTACCTGTAAAATTCCTTTCTCTGAGTCCTCCGACAGTCGCCGCCCCCGCCCCTCTTTGGGGTTTGGTTGTATACTCTACTGCTATTCCACTGAAACTGAGGTATGGATACAGGAAGTAGGAGGGTATTGACTGAGGGGACCACCCCCTGGGGGTGGGATATGTTAAAAGCTTTAATATTAACATATTCTGTTGCCTAGCTACTCCTACGGAGAAATGTCTAATACCCCCCATTGTGACGAATATGAAGATGGCGGCGACTGTCGGAGGACTCAGAGAAAGGAATTTTACAGGTAAGATTTTACAAAAATTCAGTTTTTAAAAGTGTTTTGCTGTTGGCCACTTTTACACTGTTGTAACCTCTGCGGTCTCTTAATTTCTGTAGTCAAACCCCCTGTAACAGATAGAGGAATTAGCTGAATGATCAGACAAAGGGTAGATTTAACTTGAATTTTACTAAACAGATGCAGAGTAGGATTAACAAAGAGAACAGGGTCAAAATGGACAAAGGGTGTAACTGTGCATACAGTACAGAACAATGTTAAACCGAGTATAAAACTATACAAACATAAGCAATGTCCCTTTACTTATTAAGGACACCAGGTGGCATTACAGCACTGTCTCTATAAGGCTCTGTAGCCTTATAATAATAAGATACTGGGGAATGATCACTATATCAGTAAGCAATACTGTACTAGCTAGCTTCTGCAACAGCATCTCCCACAGTGCAGTCAGTGTAGGATAGGTCTGGGTATATGGGCAAACAGCTGGAGGGATCTCTGGGATGGCACCACAATTGAACAGCTGGTAACACAGGCTGGGGATGCAGGGTCACCTCATTTTAAGTGAAAAGCTTTGGTAGCAAATGGGACAATGCTCTCTGCAATGACGGGGTTTTCTGTACAATTTGCATGCTATTAGGCTAATGCCTTGCACCCCATACACCTGGACTAACAATGGACTAACAATGGAGGACCTTACATCTGTTTGCAGATTACATTTTCAGCCACTTCAGCTACATCAGATGCAGTCTTCCTCAGCTGCTGAGTGGGGAACGGGGAAACTTATATATTTCCTAGGCATGTCTAGGAGCTTGTGGTAGCCCAAAGGAAATGTGGGAAAAGCAGTTAAAGGAGTCAGCGCCTGTATAAGAACATAATGAGTCAAGGGGTTCTCTGCTACACTTTTTTTTCTAAAATCCAGCTGCCCTATGTACCAATCAGGGGCGGATCCAGAGTCTAGTCTCGGGGGGGGGGGGGCAATGCCAGAAAATAAGTTGTTGCTTACAGAACTGTATTGCAAAACAAACTTCCCCATACTTCTCTTGTAAGTGTGTACCCAGCTAAAAGTGGAAAGGGCTTAAAGGGGGGCGATTAACCACTTTACCACTGGAGGATTTTCCTGCTTTACGTCCAGGCCACTTTTTGCGATTCGGCACTATGCGACTTTAACTGACAATTGCGTGGTCATGCAATGCCGTACCCAAATGAAATTTACGTCCTATTTTTTTCCACAAACAGAGCTTTCTTTTGGTGGTATTTGACCACCTCTGCGCTTTTCATTTTTTGCGATATTAATAAAAAAAAGCGACAATTTTGAAAAAATAACAATATTTTTCTAGTTTGACAGTTAAAAAATATCCAATATATTCAATTTTTGTCATACATTTAGGCCAAAATGTATTTAGCTACATGTCTTTGACAAAAAAGTTCTCAATGAGCGTATTTTTAACCGCTTTAAGACCAGAAGATTTTACCCCATTCCTGACCAGGCCCTATTTTGCGATTCGGCACTGCGTTACTTTAACGGACAATTGCGCAGTCGTGTGACGCTGTACCCAAATTAAATTGGTGTCCTTTTTTTCCCCCACAAATAGAGCTTTCTTTTGGTGGGATTTGATCACCTGTGCGATTTTTACTTTTTGCGCTATTAACAAAAAAAGAGCGACAATTTTGAAAAAATACCAATATTTTTCACATTTCTTTATATGAAATTCCCCCCAAAAAAATGTAAAAATCAAAATTTTTTAACATTTTAGGCCAATTTGTTTTCTGCTACATATTTTTGGCAAAGAAAATCGCAATAAGCGTATTTTGATTGGTTTGCGCAAAAGTTATTGCAGCTACTAACTACGGGAAATTTATGTCATTTCTATTGTTTTTTTTTAACTAGTAATGGCGGCGATCTGCAATTTTTTTTGCGGGACTGCGACATTGCGGCGGACAGATCGGACCCTTGACTGACGTTTTTGACACTTTTGGGGGTACCAGTGACATTACTAAAGTAATCAGTGCTAAAAATATGCACTGTTACTGTAATAATGACACTGGCAGGGAAGGGGTTAACTTTTATTGGTGATCAAGGGGTTAATGTATGCCTGGTGCTTACTGACATGTGTGGGGGGAGGGGACTGTGTGACACAGGCACAGATCGCAGGTTCAGCTATGCTGAATCCTGCAATCTGTCCCTGCCTGTCACTTAGGAGATCCGCCCGTTTTGTTTACACAAGCGGGTGGATCTCCACACTCGATTCCCGGCGATCGGGGAAGAGCGGCAGTGATCACCGCCGCTCCTCCCCTGGCCCGACTCCCACTGTGACTGAATACAGCAGGAGCGAGCCTCCGGCGGCGCGCGCCTGCCGCCCACAAGGGGAGGAGTCCAGCGACGTAAGTCTACGTCGCTGGACGATAACGAACCACTTTGCCGCAGTAGGCTCAACGTGAGCGGTCGGCAAGTGGTTAAACAGAATCTGTGCCTACTCGCTGTATACACTGCACACACATACCACAATCCTTGTACCACAAAATACCCCTAAGCACTGTGCCACAGATAACCATTTTATAGATACAGTAGATATAAACCTCAGAATGAACAATAATTTTTAAAAAATTAAATGTTTCCATCACATATGCTTTACTTCACGCAGAAACTGATCAATGAGCCTACCTTAAAGAAGATCTTCATTAAAACCTGCAACTGTTGGGATAATAAACACCTTGGTCAGGACTATGTAATGTACAACATACTGTGTAGAATGCAGGGGTCTGGATGAGTAAGTAACATACAAAACATCATAATGTATAGAGTACAGGGGCCATGAGTAAAGCTCGCCAAGTCGCCATACATGGTTCAGTATTTTTTATTCAGCCAGCTGAACAAAATAAACTGAATACATTTCCCCATCCACACATTCAAGGTGAATGGGGAAATCCTCCCTGTTGTGTCTGTATATTCTGACAGCAGGATTCCCCCACTGTGAGAATACACTGATCAGCATTGCAGTCACTGGCTGCATGTGCTGACCGAATACGGCAGGACTGTTTATCAGAAGCCAGTCTATCATACAAAACAACAGATAGAGTGCTGCAGTCAGGACAAGCCCCCTTGGTTACATGAATGTACCCCCTAACATCATAAAACCCAATCCCCCCTCTTTATCAGAGTCCTCCCCCTTACGTCAAAGACCCTTCCCCCTTATGTCCCCAGAGTCACCCCCCTTACATCGAGGTCCCCAGAGTTACCCTCCCCCTTACTCCAGGGTCTCCAGAGCCACCCCCTTTACATTAGGGTCCCCTGAGCCACTCTCCCATGCATCTGGGTCCCCAGAGCTCTCTCTTTATTACATCAGGGTCCCCAGAGTCCTCCTCCTTACATCAGGGTCCCCAGAGTTGCTCCTTTTTACATCAGGGTCCTTAGAGAGCCCCCTCCTTACATCAGGGACCCCAGAGCCCCCCACCTTACATTAGGGTCCCAGAGTCACCCCCCCTTACATCGAGGTCCCCAGAGTCACCCTCCCCCCTTACTCCAGGGTCTCCAGAGCCACCCCCTTTACATTAGGGTCCCCTAAACCACCCTCCCATGCATCCAGGTCCCCAGAGCCCTCTCTTTATTACATCAGGGTCCCCAGAGCCCTCCTCCTTACATCAGGGTCCCCAGAGTTGCTCCTTTTTACATCAGGGTCCTTAGAGAGTCCCCCTCCTTACATCAGGGACCCCAGAGCCCCCACCTTACATTAGGGTCCCAAGAGCCCTCCTTGTTACATCAGGGTCCCCAGAGAGCCTCCCTCCTTACATCGGGGATCCCAGAGCCCCCCACCTTACATCAGGGTCCCAAGAGCCCTCCTTGCTACATCAGGGTTCCCAAAAAGCCCCCTCTCCTTACATCAGGGTCCCCAGAGAGCCCCCCACTTACATATGGTTCCCTAGAGCCCCTCTCATTACATCAGGGTCCCCAGAGCCCTCCTCATTACATCAGGGTCCCCAGAGCCCCCTCCTTACAACAGTGTCCCCAGAGCCCTCCTCCTTACATCAGGGTCCCCAGAGTTGCTCCTTGTTACATCAGGGTCCTTAGAGAGCTCCCCTCCTTACATCAGGGACCCCAGAACCCCACCTTACATCAGGGTCCCAAGAGCCCTTCTTGTTACATCAGGGTCCCCAGAGAGCCCCCCTCCTTACATCAGGGTCCCCAGAGCTCTCCTCCTAAAATCAGGGTCCCCAGAGTTGCTCTTTGCCCTCCTTACATCAGGTACCCCCAGAGCCCCCACCTTAAATCAGGGTCCCAAGAGCCCTCCTTGTTACATCAGGGTCCCCAGAGAGCCCCCTCCTTACATCAGGGACCCCAGAGCCCCCACCTTACATCAGAGTCCCAACAGCCCTCCTTGTTACATCAGGGTCCCCAGAGAGCCCTCTCTCCTTACATCAGGGTCCCCAGAGAGCCCCCCTCACATCAGGGTCCCAGAGGGTCCCTTCCTTACATCAGGGTCCCCAGAGAGTCCCCTCTTTACATCAGGGTCCCCAGAGCACCCCTCATTACATCAGGGTCCCCACAGAGCCCCCCTCACATCAGGGTCCCCACAGAGTTCCCCTTTACATCTGGGTCCCCACAGAGCCCCCCCCCCCCTCACATCAGGGTTCCCACAGAGCAACCCTCACAGGGTTCCCCACAGAGCCCCCCTCACATCAGGGTCCCCACAGAGCCCCCCCCCCCACATTAGGGTCCCCATGGAGTGGGTGGAGCCAACACTCCATTTGGCATGCAGCAGAGGAGGAAGAAGGCTTCGTAGGGAATGCTGGGGCCTCACTCTCCTCCTCCTCAGGTGATGTCACTGGTTGCAAGATGCCGGGTGGCGATAGCAACCAGTGCACCACAGCATAGGCCAGAGCCCTCCTCCTTACATCGAGGTCCCCAGAGTTGCTCCTTGTTACATCAGGATCCTTAGAGAGCCCCCCTCCTTACATCAGGGACCCCAGAGCCCCCACCTTACATCAGGGTCCCAAGAGCCCTCCTTGTTACATCAGGGTCCCCTGAGCTCTCCTCCTAAAACCAGGGTCCCCAGAGTTGCTCCTTGTCACATCAGGGTCCTTAAAGAGCCCCCCTCCTTACATTAGGGACCCCAGAGCCCCCCACCTTACATCAGGGTCCCAAGAGCCCTCCTTGTTACATCAGGGTCCCCAGAGAGCCCCCTCCTTACATCAGGGACCCCAGAGCCCCTCACCTTACATCAGGGTCCCAACAGCCCTCCTTGTTACATCAGGGACCCCAGAGAGCCCTCTCTCCTTACATCAGGGTCCCCAGAGTTGCTCCTTGTTACATCAGGATCCTTAGAGAGCCCTCCTCCTTACATCAGGGACCCCAGAGCCCCCACCTTACATCAGGGTCCCAAGAGCCCTCCTTGTTACATCAAGGTCTACAGAGAGCCCCCTCCTTACATCAGGGTCCCCAGAGCTCCCCTTCCAAAATCAGGGTCCCCAGAGTTGCTCCTTGTTACATCATGGTCCCCAGAGAGCCCCCTCCTTACATCAGTGACCCCAGAGCCCCTCACCTTACATCAGGGTCCCAACAGCCCTCCTTGTTACATCAGGGTCCCCAGAGAGCCCTCTCTCCTTACATCAGGGTCCCCAGAGAGCCCCCCTCACATCAGGGTCCCAGAGGGTCCACTCCTTACTTTAGGGACCCCAGAGCCCCCCCCCACCTTAAATCAGGGTCCCAAGAGCCCTCCTTGCTACATCAGGGTCCCCAGAGAGCCCCCTTCTTACATCAGGGACCCCAGAGCCCCTCACCTTACATCAGGGTCCCAACAGCCCTCCTTGTTACATCAGGGTCCCCAGAGAGCCCTCTCGTCTTACATCAGGGTCCCCAAAGGGCCCTCTCACATCAGGGTCCCAGAGGGTCCCTTCCTTACATCAGGGTCCCCAGAGAGCCCCCTCCTTACTTTAGGGTCCCCAGAGAGCCCCCTCCTTACATCAGGGTCCCCAGAGCCCCCCCACATTACATCAGGGTCCCCACAGAGACCCCCCTCACATCAGGGTCCCCACAGAGCTCCCCCTCACATCAGGGTTCCCACAGAGCCCCCCTCACAGGGTTCCACACAGGGCCCCCCCCTCACATCAGGGCCGCCACAGAGCCCCCCCCACATCAGGGTCCCCATGGAGTGGGTGGAGCCAACACTCCACTCGGCGCGCAGCAGAGGAGGAAGAAGGCTCCGTAGGGAATGCTGGGGCCTCACTCTCCTCCTCCTCAGGTGACGTCACTGGTTGCTAGATGCCAGGCGGCGATAGCAACCAGTGCACCGCAGCATAGGCCTGCTGCACGGTGCAGCGGCGGTGGTACTACAACACAGGCTCTCAGCTCCGCCGCCCCTGCTGGTCTGGGACTTGGACACTGGGAGTGTCCAAACTCCAAAGGGGGGCTGGGATGTGACACTGGACATCTTCTTCCTCCATGCGAGCCACCCGCTGCCTCTTCTCTGATGGCGGGCGGGAAGGTGACGTTGGGACGGTGCGTGACTAACGCAGGCGATGTCACCCGGGATGTCCTCTATGATTGGTCCAGGCTATTTTTTTTTCCTTTTTTTTTATTGGCCACAGAGATTGGGGGGGCGGCGCCCCTGAACCTCCTATAGACCGACCGCCACTGGCGGTGATACAGGGGTGCAGGCATCAGAGCAGAGTAGATGGGTGACAGTTAGGAGGGGTAGAAGGGAACAAGGCAAGGAGGCCGGTCCTGGGCTGAAGCACCCCAATAAATGCGCCCCATTGCATGGTGTTGGGGAAACCAGTCAGAGACCAGCATTGCTGGAGCAGAGTGACGCCCCTAGCTGCCAGGGGAAGAACTCCTCCAGTGAGGCCGGGCAAAAGGGAAAGGAAAGACAGGTTCTGGTGGTAGGGGACTCAATTATTAGAAGGACAGACAGGGAAATCTGTCACAAAGACCGTAAGTGCCAAACTATCTGCTGTTTACCAGGCGCTCAGGTTTGGCACATCACGGATCGGGTGGACAGATTACTGGGTGGGGCTGGGGAAGACCCAGCTGTCATGGTACACGTGTGTACCAATGACATAGGCAGAGGGAGATGGAGAGTCCTTAAAAACAATTTCAGGGACTTAGGAGCTAAGTTAAGGAGTAGGACCTCCAAAGGTAGTATTTTCAGAAATATTACCTGTACCTCGAGCCACAGCAGAGAGGCAGCGGGAGATAAGGGAAGTTAAAAAGTGGCTGAGGAGCTGGTGTAGTAAGGAGGGTTTTGGGTTCCTGGAGAACTGGGCTGACTTCTCAGTCGGCTACCAGCTCTTTAGTAGGGACGGGTTGCACCTACATAGGGAGGGTGCAACAGTACTGGGTGAGAAGATGGCCAAAAAGTTAGAGGGGCTTTTAAACTAGGTGATGGGGGGAGGGTACAGATGTAGAATTAGCCAGCGGGGAGCAAGGTTCAGAGGGCACAAATGGGGACATTAGCGGTAGGGTGTTCAGATTTCCTAAATCCAAGGTGGATATGGGGAAAAATCGCAAGAGCAGCCTAAAAACAACATTAAAAAACGAGGATATAGTATGCAACTGGACAAAATTATGAGGTTTGTATACCAATGCTAGAAGCCTGGCCAACAAGATGGGAGAGCTGGAGCTGCTGATGTATAAGGAGGACTTAGATTTTGTGGGGATTACAGAGACTTGGTTTGACAGCTCTCATGATTGGCTAGCAACCATTCAGGGTTATTCCCTTTATCGCAGAGATAGAGAAGATATAAAAGGGGGAGGGGTATGTCTGTATATTAAGAACAGTGTACAGGTAAATATGAGGGATGATATTAATAATGGAGCTATGGATGAGGTAGAATCCCTATGGGTAGAACTTCAAAGGGAAGGCACTATGGGAAAAGTAATATTGGGCATATGCTATAGACTTCCCAACCAGAGGGAGGAGGGGGAGGCGGACCTTCTTTCACAGATTGGATTGGCAGCAAGGATGGGAAATGTCATTATAATGGGGGACTTTAATTATCCAGATATAGACTGGGCAGAAGGAACTGCACATTCATACAAGGCTCGGCAGTTCCTAAATGTTTTGCAGGACGATTTCATGGGTCAGATGGTGAACGCACTGACAAGAAACAATGCGGTACTAGACCTACTGATCACCAACAATACAGACCTGCTCACGGATAAAGAAATACGGGGCAATTTAGGAAACAGTGACCATAGGTCCATTAGTTTCAGTATTAATTATAGTAATAGGAAACACAAGGGTAATATAAGGACACTGAATTTCAAAAGAGCCAATTTTCCAAAACTGCGCACTTTGCTAGAAAATATCAAATGGGATAGAACCCTGGGAACAAAGAACATGGGGGAAAAATGGGAGTGCTTTAAGAACATACTAAACAAAGGGATTGGCCAGTGCATTCCAAAAGGGAATACATTTAAAAGAGCAAAAGTAAACCCTGGGTAGCTAAACTCCAACATAAAAATGCATATTAATACTAACGAAAAGGCCTTCAAAAAATACAAGGCTGAGGGTTCATTGGCAGCATTCAAGCATTACAAAGAGTGCAATAAGAAATGTAAAGGTGAAATCAAGGCGGCTAAAATAGAACACGAGAGACATATAGCGGGAGTATAGAGAGTAAAAAAAAAAAAAACAAGAAATTCTTTAAGTATATAAACAGTAAGAAAGCGAGGCCAGAACACATTGGCCCCATAAAAGACGCCGAAGGGAATCTGGCCACAGAGGACAGAGAGAAGGCGAAAGTGTTAAATAATTTCTTCTCTTCAGTCTTCACAAAACAATTGGGGTGCTACACTAACCCACCTTGTAATGCTAAACTAAATAATACACCTCAGGAAGTACCCCCATGGCTAACAGAAGATAGACTTAGAACTAAACTAGAGAAACTTAACATAAATAAATCACCGGGACCGTATTGCTTGCACCCGAGGATTCTTAAGGAACTCAGCCAGGTGATAGCCAGACCATTATTCTTGATCTTTAAGGATAGTCTACAGACGGGTATGGTGCCAGCTGATTGGAAAAAAGCCAATGTGGTACCAATATTTTAAAAAGGGCCGAGATATATCCCAGGTAACTATAGACCTGTCAGCCAAACATCTGTAGTCTGCAAGATTTTGGAGGGGATGTTAAGGGACTATATACAAGACTTTAGTAATGAAAACTGTATTATTAGTAGTAATCAGCATGGTTTCATGAAAAATCGTTCTTGCCAGACCAATCTATTAACCTTCTACGATGAAGTGAGTTGCCATCTAGACAAAGGAAGGCCTGTGGATGTGGTGTATCTGGACTTTGCAAAGGCATTTCACACAGTCCCCCACAAACGCTTACTGTATAAACTAAGGTACGTAGGTATGGACCATAGGGTGAGTACCTGGATAGAGAACCAGCTCCAGGGGAGAGTCCAGAGGGTGGTGATTAATAGGGAATACTCGGATTGGGCGGGTGTGGAAAGAGGGGTCCCCCAAGGTTCCTTCCTGGGGCCAATCCTGTTTAATTTATTCATAAACGATCTAGAGGAGGGGATATCCAGCACAATCTCGGTATTCGCGGATGATACTAAACTAAGTATGCCAATATCTTCTATGCAAGATGTGGTAACCTTACAAGCAGACCTGGACAAAATAATGGGGTGGGCAACCACATGACAGATGAGGTTTAATGTGGAAAAATGAAAAGTAATGTATGCATCAGAAACAGGAAAGCAAGCTACTCTCTAGGGGGGAACCTCTGGGTGAATCTAAGATGGAAAAGGACCTGGGGGTACTAGTGGACAACAGACTTGGCAGTGGCATGCAATACCAAGCCGCTGCAAGCAAGGCCAACAAAATACTGGCATGTATAAAAAAAAGGATTCACTCCAGAAATAAAGAGATTATTCTCCCACTCTACAAGACTCTAGTCCAGCCACATCTGGAGTATTCCGTCCAGTTCTGGGCACCGGTCCTCAGAAAGGATGTGCTGGAACTGGAGAGAGTCCAGAGAAGGGCAACAAAAATAATTAGGACCTCAGCTATGAGGAAAGACTACAAGCATTGAACTTATTCTCTCTGGAGAAGAGACGCTTGAGAGGGGATATGATGTCAATGGACAAATACTGTACTGGTGATGACTAATAATTCTCCCATTCAGCTACACTACTTCTGCCTAAAGTTTAAAATGTTAATCACAATTCCCTGCAATTCTAAAGTGTCAAATGTGCTCAGGTGTGACCAACAAAAAATGTAATATGTAAATCGAAATAAAGTGCAAGGTGTAAATAAGTACGATAAAACCTAACTATACTATCTGGTATATTTAGGTTTTATCGTATTTATTTGCACTTTATTCATATTTACATATTACATTTTTTGTATGGTCACACCTGAGCACATTTGACACTTTATTCACATGTCATGTTACCAGATATTTTTGCAGATAACATTGTTGCTTTCATCCTACCTACCTTCATGTCTGTGAATGTGTCTTCACTCTCCAGGGGTCCTTCTCTGCCCTGCTGTGATGGCTGGCACCGGCGAGGCGCTGCTGAGAACGAGAGCCTTTGATTTAAAAATGGCGCCAGGCGGCGGCATTACGTAACTGCGCATGAGCCCGCCCGGCCGAGCTTGTATGAGCTTTCCTGAGCCCGGCTGGCATCGGAATGGCGCATGCGCTGTCACGATGTCGGCATGCAACCATTTTTTTGACCAGCACTGGCTGCCCATAACAGGCATTTACGGGCAGCCCGATTAACGGGTGCACGCTGGGACAATGTAAATGAACTGGGACAGGCTCTTATTTGCCGGGACTGTCCGGGCAAAAACGGTACAGTTGGCAAGTATGTTGTTGATTTATCAGTATGTTGTGTCTTCTTCCTCAACTATCACAAAAAAAGAGATGTTACCCTCCTACCTGTGCAGTCTGGCAAAGAAGTATAAACCACAAAAGTGACTGGACAAAATTAGAAATCGGTTAACAAAATACATTTTGTATGTAATGTATGTTTTCTTTGTTTTGTTTTTGTTTTTGTTTTTTTGTGCTAAGCTATTTGACTTGAGTTCAGCTTTAAATTTTCTCCTGGGTGTTATGTAAATAAGTATAACCTTCCCTGCATCTAGGCTTATCATAAATACGTCATGCAAACTAATTAGTAAGGCCTTATCTTTTGCCTGTTTTGCGCTCTGTCTTTTATTTGAAATGTCATGACTCATGACCAAATACCTTTTTTTTTTTTAAATGATACACAAGAACAGACGCATAGAGATAAATAAGGATCATTTTGACTTATCTGCTAAATATTTTTCAGATTCTTCCTGATATTACTAAAGAAACTTCACTTTCGTTGAAAAAAAATAGCAAATAGCAAATAAAAGAAAAAAAAAAAGAGTAATGTAGCATATACAGTACAATTGCTGTAAAAATAATTTTGTAATTGAATGCTATTTAAAAAATTGCCTTTCTTTTTCAATCTGCAGCACTGTAATTTTCTTAGAATTTAATGCAATTTGGCAACCTGGAGGCACTCCCTAAACCAGGGGTAGTGAATTAAAATTCAAGGAGGAATCACAAGTCTGTGCCATGAAAGATTATACGCATCTACTTTCCTTTTTTTGACACAAGCTGTCCTTTCTGGCGCTTTTCTTACTATTTCCTCCACAAACTCTGGTAATATTCTGTAAATGTAAATGTCCCCAATAGTGTTCCCCCTTACAGCAGGTGCCTCTACCAGAGTAATTCATTGCATTGGGTGCCCCCATCAGACTACCACCAAAAATCAGTTGCCACCATCAGATTACCCCCTTGTATCAGGTATACCCATCAGAGTGCCCACTGACATCAGGTTTATTCACCAGAAGGCCCCCTTACATCTGATGTCCCTCATCAGAGTGCCCCCTTACCATAGGTGCCATCATCTGATTGCCCCTTTACATCAGTTGTCCCCATCAGCGTGCCCCCTTACATCAGGTGTCCCCATCAGAGTGCCCACTTACATCAGGTGTCCCTATCAGAGTGCCCCCTTACATCAGGTGTCCCCATCACAGTGCCACCTTACATCAAGTGTTCCCATCAGGGCAGTCCCTTACATCAGGTGTCCCCATCAGAGTGCCCCTTTACATCAGGTGTCCCCTGTAGAGTGTTCCCTTAACATATGTGCCCATCAGCATGCCCCACTAACATATATGCCCATCAGCATGCCCCTAGTTTATGTTAAGGGACACTCTGATGGGTAAATTTATGTTAAGGGGCACGCTGATGGGCATATTTTGTTGTGCCCATTAGAGTGCCCCTTAACATAAAATATGCCAATCAGAGTGTCCCTTAACAAAATATGGCCATTAGTGTGCCCCTTAACATAAAATGTGCCTGACAGAGTGCCCCTTAACATAAAATAGGAGGCATGCTGATGGGCACATTTTATGTTAAGGGACACTCTGATAATCACATTTTAAGTTGAGGGGCACTCTGATGGGCACAACATATTGTGCCCATCAGCATGCCCCTTAACGAAATATGGCCATCATTGTGTCTCTTAAAAAATATGGCCATCAGCGATCCCCTTAACAAAAAATGTGCCCCACATACATTGAGGGCAGGAGTATCATATGCACATGTGGCAAGCTGCAGGCTGCAGAAGCTGTGAGATATCATACCTCGCAAGGAGTGAGAGGCAAACCGGGAGCTGCGAGCAGCAGAGGGTTGGGGCCCACACATGACAGCATGCCCCAACTCATGGCCCAGCCCAGAGTAAGAGCCAGGAGAGAGAGCGGCAGTCAGCGGCAGGGAGCAGGGCACACACGCAATGGTGTCCTAGCAACCAGGGGGTGGGGCGCAAAGGCGACCCAATGGTCAGGGGTGGGGCACATGCGACATTTCTGTCCCAGCAACAAATGACTGCTGAAATGCGGAAACACACTGCCGGTCTGACGGTCCAGACAGGAGAGTCGCTCGGTCTGTGTTCGGACCACAGGCCGCATTTAATGACAGCTGCCCTACACCATTGGTGACAAAATACCCACAGAAATGTAATTTCCTACTGGTGTTATTGGCTGATTTATTTTCCAACAAGTCTGTACTAAGATATACAATGCCTTGAAAAAGTATTCATTCCTCCTTGAAATTTTCCACATTTTCTCATGTTATAACCAAAAACGTAAATGTATTTTACTGGCATTTTGTGTGATAGACGAAAACCATTTATCATTTCCTTCCATGTCACAATTACGTGCCACTTTGTGTTGAACATTTTTTACAACTAAATATCTGAAAAGTGTTGTGCAGTTGTATTCAGCCCCCTTACTCTGATACCCCTCAAGGCACTGTAAATCAGATTATAGGCATCCTCTGCAGCAAAAATGTAATTTTTAGTGAGATACTTCCAAAGGGTTAATTACTTTTAAAGGAATGCAGAGCGTGCATTTTCCTCATCAGAACACTGCAAGTACATTAGCTGATTAATAATGAAAAAGTCACTCCCATTCAGATTTAATCTGCAGACAACAAACAACTTTTTCTTCAGAGCAGAAACAAGTAGGACTCGTGCAACAGTTTGTTAAAATCCCTACAATGTACAGAGGGGATTGTTTTTCTCAACAAAAGTAGAGTTACACTTTAACTTTAGGTATTTATTAAAAAATGTTGCTATCGTTACATTTACATTCTTTCACTAATCAGGCATAAACCAGAGTTAATATTCAACAAATAACAGTGATAGTAAACAGTTTCTGAGCACTTGCTTACGAATCACACAAAGCATTGCCAGGACAATGCATTACATAAAATACCACAGCAGAATTGCGCACACCCATATATTATTGTTTAAGTGGAATTAAAGGTTGGCCAACATATGAGGTACAAATGAAGTAACATATGACTACGCAGGGCTGATGTTGCTGTGAACAGTAAAATGTATTATCTGCCTTGGTATAATTGCCTTTCGCTCGATTATGCAAACACCTATGAGTGTATGTCCTGGGCAAAGGACAAAGGGAGTGTCACCTGAAAGTAGACAGATCAGTTTATCCTTTTTAACCATAGTGCAAGTATCTATTAGCACCATACCTGCATTGTTACATTGAAGCTTTTCTAGAACCCAGCTAAAGTATCTGGATATCATATTGTGAATGGACATCTAACTGAAGATATCCTATCAAGACCAAGTCAAGAGGTAATCACATCACTAAGTGTATGGGTTGTTAAATAATTTATTCTTTTTTTAATTCAATATTTTTTATTAATGTTTTATAAGAAATTACAAAAATACCTTATTATTGCAGACAGGCTATTTTCGATACTTACAAACATATCACAAGTAATTCCAAAGTCCAAATTGGCAAATACAAACAGTTTTAAAGCGAATCCATCATGTAGATGGGGAAAGCTATCAATTAAGGCAGCCAAACTTCTAAGCCTTCTCCATGTACTTATTCTTTTAATGTGCATGCTTGTGGTCAGTGAGACCCATTGCATCTAGAACTTTCTCAGTCCTAGAAGTACTGGCACAAGAGATTCTATTTAATTAACAAAACCTTACATATGCTTAAATCCTTAGCTTGTAAGATGTAAACCCTAACTGGATGACATTGTGTTTGCTAAACTATTGTAAATCATAAATTGTTGCAGCGTTTTCTTCTTTTGGTAAATACGGTTTTATTGTTTTTTTTTTTTCACCTCTAGTCTCTTTTCAGGCATGTCCTGTCTACATTATTATTACAATACAGGATTTATATAGCACCAACATTTTGCACAGCACCCATATAAAGGGCAGACAGTACAGTTACAATGCAATACATGAGGGTTAAAAAGCACTTGCTCATGAGAGCTTACAAAATGAATGCAGTGGGGCAAGTGGTGCAAAAGGTTAATAACTGTGAGGGATGGGCTGATGAAAGAATAAAAAGTTTTAAGTTTTTAGGTGGAGGTTGGATAGACTCCCTTGAAGAGATACATTTCAGGGATCGCCTAAAGATGGATAGAGTAGGAGATAACTGGAAAGATTGAGGTAGAGAGGTTCAGAGGAGGGGAAAAGCTCTGGAGAAGTCTTGGACGTGAGCATGAGAGAAGACAAAAGAGCTAGAGAGCAGGAGGTCTTGGAAGGAGCAGAGAGGATGGTTTAGGCTATATTTTGAGATGAGGCTGGTGATGTAGCTTGGCGTAGAGTTGGGCATGCAACTAAATGACTGTATATCCTCCTGATAGGGACAACAGCAGAACATGCCTGTTCAATGAACATTGGAGTGGCTCCTAATAGTCCCCACTGGAATTGCACATAAAAAGGTAACAACACAGGACAGCAGTTGGAAAACAGGGACATAACATTTTTCATTTTTTAAGAGGAGGTTCCTAAACAAGAAAAGCCAACCCAATATTACTTTAAAGGAAAAAAGGAACCTTTATTATTCCTTTAAATAACAATGGTTATGCACAGAGCAACCCCCACCGGTGCTCCTTGCTCCTCCTCTTCGACGAGTGACCCCATAAAAAGTTGCTTCCTCATGCATGCTAGCTCCCTAGCCACCTTGTCTGCATCCATTGACACAGACAGGGTGGCTGGGACAGCTGGGACAGCTGGGACAGGAGGAGCGACAGACAGGTTGTGAGTGGAGCCTGTAAGTAAGGGCACAGGACAAGCTGTTAGGGCTGACTACAAGTGAGCCGTGACACTGAGGGCTCTGTGAGTACTGAATCAGGGATAGTAACTGAGGAAATGTGAGGATCTTGGAGTTGTTTGGAGTATTTTGAGTAGCTTGGAGTACTGTGAGTAATTTGGACTACTCTGAGTAATCTGGAGTATTGTGAGTATAGTGAGTAACTTTGAGCACTGCAAGGAGTGCTGTGAGTAATTTGGAGTAACTTGGAGAAGTGTGAGCAACTTGGATTCATTTGGAGTAATGCGAGTAACTTAGGGCATTGGGAGAACCATGCAGTACTGTGAGTAACTTGGCGTATTGTGAGCATAGAGAGTAACTTGGATTTCTGTGTGTATATTGAGTAACTTTGGCCATTGGAAGTAACCTGGAGCTCTGTGAGTAATTTGGAGTAACTTTGAGTATTGTGAGTATAGTGATTAACTTGGAGCATTGGGATTAACTGGGGTACTTTGAGTACTGAGCAAGAGTTACTAGGACACTATGAGTAACTGAGGGAGTAATTGGGGTCACTGTAACTTGAGACACTGTGAGTTTGGGCACTAAGTCAGTGTGAATAACTTGGAGCACTGTGTGTAATAGGGGCATTGGGAGTAACTGAAATATTGTGAGTATCTAAGACAGTGTGACTAATTGAGGCGCTGTAACTTGGAGCACCAGAGCACTGGGAGTACTGAGAGAGTGTGTTTAATCTGGGGGGAGTAGGAGGTGTCAGGCTTTGTGGGTAACCGTGGCACTGAGTACTAGGGCACTGTTGGTACTGAGGCACTGGTTGTGTAGAGCGAAAGCAGGAGGAGAGAAAGCCACGTGGCCAGTAGGCAAAACAGGAAGAGAGGTCATCAGGGGCTGTTTGATCAGTGAGTTGAAGCAAGAGGAGAGGATGACGTGGGTTGGGCTGGGTGATCAGTGTGTGGTACCAGTAAGACAAGATAACGTGGGCCTAGTGATCAGTAAGGCAAGAGCAGGATAAGAGGACACCTTATCAGGTTATCCGAGACTTAGATAACCTAAGGAAACAGATATTGCTCAAAGTAGGATAAAGTAGGAAGGATGTTTAACAGCAAATATTTTAAAAGAATTCTTATTGTTTCCTTGATTATCCCCATTAGGGTAGTGAGTAAAGTGTCCAACAGGTGTGGAGATATGACCCAGTGCACATTCCTTGAAGAGCTGTTCGAGGGTGGATACTGCTGTGCAAGATGTGAGCTAGTTACTTATTTGGAAGCCTAGATCCTGGATCTAAAGAAACACTGTGAAAGATCAAAAACCTGGAAAGGAGTTTGGACATTACCCAGCGGGTGCTGGCAGGAGCTAATATAGAGGGGGTGAGGATATGGAGGTGCACGAGCCAGAGGTAACTAGCTGGGTTACATTTAAAAGGTGGGGCAGAACCTTAAAGAGGATAATCCTGAGTTGGTACATTCCAATAACTGTGCCAAGTTACATGATGTTGCAGATATCGGCTCAAGGGTGGTGTTGTTGGAACAAACTTCCTCCCCAAGCTGCCAGGGGAATGACTGTTCTGATTGAGGATGGGGGCATTGGTACTGGCAAGAATAGGCAGATACTGGTGGCAGGGGACTCAATCATTAGAAGGACAGATAAGGCAATCTGTCACAAAGACCTTGATTGACAAACAGTATGTTGTTTACCCAGCGCTCGAGTTCCACACATCCATGGATCGGATGGACAGATTGTTGGGTGGGGCTGGGGAGGACCCAGCTGTCATGGTACATATTGATACCAATGACAATGTTAGAGGAAAATACTGGCACGTCCTAAAAATTATTTCAGGGACTTAGGATCTTATTTAAAGAAAAGGTGGTATTCAAGTAGAAATTCTTGAACTGGATGGACTGGATGGACTGGTGTATTTTTTCAACCTTACCAACTATATAACTGCCTGTACCTCAAGCCACACCGGAGAGGCAACAGGAGCTTAGGGAACTTAACATGTGGCTGAGGAACTGGTGCAGGAAGAAGGGTTTTGGGTTCCTTGAGAACAGGGCTGACTTTTCATTTGGTTACCAGCTCTATAGCAGGGACGGACTGCACCTAAATAGGGAGGGTGCCGCTCTGTTGGGGGAGAGGTTGGCCAAAAAGTTAGAGGGACTTTAAGATTAAATTATGGGGGAGGGCTCAGAGGAAGTTTTTCAGGCAAGTGAACTAAGGGCAGAAAGTGCAAATGTGGACAGTTTACCCGGAGTACCTAAGATCAACACGTGTAGACTAGCAGAATGTGATTGCAGCCTCAGAACAAAAAGGGATAAAATAATATGCAAAACTTAAAACAATGTTCACTAATTCTCAGAGTTTGAACAAAATGGAGGAATTGGAACTACTAATACATGAGGAGGATTTAGACTTCGTGGGAGTAACAGAGGTTTGACAGTACACATGACTGGCTTGCGATTGTATAGGGGTACTCCATGTTTCAAAGAGACAGGGTAGGTAGAAGAGGGAGAGAGGGATGCATGTATGTCAACACTAGGGGTGACATTACTAATGGGGCAATGGAAGGGGTAGAATTCCTGTGGCTAGAGCTTCAAAAAGAATAAACCAAAGGGAAATTAGTAGTAGGTATATGCTACAGGCCCGCTATCCTAAAGGATGAAGAGGAGACCAATCTCCGTGCACAGTAAATATGTGCGACGAGACAGGGCTATGTCATCATGGGGAACTTTAATTATCCAGATATTGACTGGGCAGATTGAGCTGCTGAATCCCCTAAGACT
Source organism: Pelophylax lessonae (assembly GCF_965119305.1). Taxonomy (NCBI): domain Eukaryota; kingdom Metazoa; phylum Chordata; class Amphibia; order Anura; family Ranidae; genus Pelophylax; species Pelophylax lessonae. Next base: position 288,231,655 of record NC_138769.1, read on the forward strand.
CTGTACTTAAATGTCTTGTGGGATAATTTTGTGTGACAGAGCTGATAGTGGACGTGGAACTAGGGGAGTTCTTAGCGATCACAGGGCAATTACGTTCACTGTAAATCATAGCAATGGCAGAGATGAGGGTAGGACCTGTGGAATGGCAGAGATGAGGGTAGGACCTGTACATTGAACAAAGAGCCAACTTTACCAAACTGCATACCACACTTCATGGCATTAAATGAGAGGATATTCTAGAACCAAAAAACATGGGGGGAAAGTGGGAGTGGTTTAAAAACATTTTAATTAAAGGAATTAGTCAGTGTATTCATACGGGCAATAAATATTAAAGAACTAAGGTTAAACCTGGGTGGCTAAATACGAGCGTTAAATACACATTAAAGAATGTTCTCTATCTTGGTCCTGTAAAGTAGATGAAGAAGTCTCAGGCAAGGTAAGCCATAAATCAGGGTTTACTGATCACGAGAGCACTCACTGGATCATTTATCTGGAGAGAAAACTGTCCAGTTTGTTGTTGCACTTGCAATCCACAAAGTTCATATCCAGCATCCCCCACCTGCAACACAAGTCATACAGCATATCCAGGTGTAGGGGCCCACCTTCTGAGGAAGTCTGCCTGCCTGTTGTCTACACCTGGAATGTACATAGTTGACAAGATTGAAATATGAAGTTCTTCCCAGGAAAAGATTCCCTCTATCTCTCTCTCAAAACTTTTGGTTCATGCTGGATTGATGTATATTACTGCTGTGGAGCTGTCCAACAGAATATGGATTGGATGGCCCACCAGTAAAATGGTCCAATGCTGAAGAGACAGCCAAATCACTTGAAGTTCCAGGATGTTCATTGGGGTGTAAGAATCCTCCATTGACAAGTTCCCTGCATCGTAGAATAAAAAATGAACAAATAACGTCAGACTCCATCCCCAGGTATGTGATACCTCCAGTTGCTGCAGGAGGACAAAAATTTAGTGGGAGTATTACTACCCCACTAAATGTGACATTTTGCCACTTAAGGCTATGCATCTGTTGTTTTCTAGGAAACTGGTTGCTACCTGTATGTATTAAGGTGTTCTTCTTTTGCCTAAGGTATCCCTCAACTATGTGGTGTATTTTTAAGCCTTATTGAAAAAGCTGCTCCCAGCTGAACATTTTTTCTTATGTAGCACCCTCTAGCTAGTGTGCTAGATTAGTGTAAATAGTTGTTAGTGTAAGTAAATTGGCCTGACTGAGAGCCAGGCCTGGGATGAATCTGGGTCAGGGATGAGTGACTCAGGGAGGCTGAATGAATAATCAAGCAGCACCTCTGGTAACTCCCCCTGCTCTCTGGAACCTTGGAAAAGCTTCCAGAAGTGGAGGAGGGAGTCTGGGAGGAGATGCTTGGAGTATTGACGAGAGCCCAAGCCAATCCCCAGCAGGTGGGCTCACAGGGGACGGGCTGTAATTAGCTCCGAATAGCCCACTGGAAAAAAAATCCTTAAAAGCACTTCAAGCAAAGTAAATGCATCTGAAACTCTGCATGTTACAACCTTTCAGTCTTTTAGCAACGTTAGGCAAAACTGCAGCCTAAAATAATGTCAGTCAAATGTATGTCTGAGCTCACTAAAAATGCTTTTCAATTAAAGAAAAAGAACCGAATTAGGAATATTACTGGTCAAATGATAAACGTCTACAGTGCCTTGAAATTTTCCACATTTTGTCATGTTACAACCAAAAGCGTAAATGTATATTATTGGGATTTTATGTGATAGACCAACACAAATTGGCACATAATTGTGAATTGGAAGGAAAATGATATGTGTAAAAGGGGCCTTAGGCTGTTCTGTGAAGCCCTCAGAGGTTTGTTAGAGAACCTTAGTGAACAAACAGCATCACGAAGGCCTAAGAAAACACCAGATAGGTCATGAATAAAGTTGTAGAGGAGTTTAAAGCAGGGTTAGGTTATGAAAAAATATCAATTAAACAAATTGTAAAACCGTTTCTGGGGATACGAAGAAATCGTTCAGACCAAATTGGTATGAAAACAGTACTCCCTACTAATGTAAATACCAAACGGTCAATTTCCAGACTGAAGAGCCTCGGCAACCAAACAATAGTCTCCTAGCAAAAACCAGAGGAGGCCGGGTAGGTCGCCCCTGCAAGAGGTTGCAAAACAGAGGCTCAACACTGGTATATAATGCAAAAAACAAGTTTATTGTAGAAAGCTGATAGACAATCACATAACAGTTACTACATCCACAGCAAACCGAAGTGAACAGATCTGTGTCATCGTCTGCTGCAGAAAGACCACATACACTCAAGCTCATGCAAACAAGGGCCCGGACCACCACCCCCTGCACTACAAAAACCACAACCCCTTAATGCATCCTATACAGTACCACATAATTCATGACATTGTCAGTTTTGAACATGGATATAAATAACTTGCTTTACTGAGAAGATGCAGGACAGTGGACACTTGTGGCACTAAAGTTCTCTGATTTCACACTGTTTGGACTACAGGGCAGAATTCTTGCCTAAAGAAGGTTCAGGTGACCAAACAAACTTATATTGCTTAATCAATGCTATATCCCAGAGCAAATCGGGTGAATCCAGCATATCATTCTCTGTGGGACCACAGGTGAACAAGATTTAATGTCCAGGTGTTGGCTAAAGATGGATTCCACTGGAAACAGGATTTCCTTAAAGCATGTCAGTATTATGGTCAAGGTGTAAACATATTGCGTTCAGATGATAGGCCACTCTCACTAAAAAGGTGCACTATAACATGAATGAGGGAACACACCTCAATGGGCGGCTGACTACTGGGCCCTGGGGCCCTAAAGCACTCCCTATGTGGTAAAGTAAGAGTCCTCTGTCCCAACAAACGTGCACTAATAAAGTCAAGTGCGCAATACAGTGACAAACTGTATTGTAAATTCCAGGTCAAATGGGTAGTCTCTCAGAGGTTAACCTAGGTCGGCTCAGAGGTTAGCCAGAGTCAGGTGGCGGTTGGGAAGGTATGGATAACAAATATTGCTCAGTGCTTTAGTCCAAAAGAAGATGGCCATTAGGCCTATTTCACTTCTTACCAACCCGCTACATGTCACCAAATTTCTGTCACCGACTGAGGAAGGATTCTATTCTACCCTATGTGTGGAGGAAAACTAACACTGCACATCACCCTGAACACCCCATCACCACCCTGAAACATGGTGGTAGCGGCATCATGTTGTAGGGATGCTTTTCTTCAGTAGGGACAGGAAAGCTGGTTAGAGTTGATGGGAAGATGGATGGAGCCAAATAGAGAGCAATCCTAAAAGAAAACCTGTTAGAGTCTGCAAAAGACTTGAGACTGGGGCGGATGTTCACCTTCCAGCAGCACAACGAACCTAAACCTACAGCCAGAGCTACAGTGAAATGGTTTAGATCAAAGCATATTCATGTGTTACAACGGCCCAATCAAAGTCCAGACCTAAATCCAAGACTTAAAAATTGCTGTTCACAGATACTCTCCATCCAATCTGATAAGCTTGAGCTGTTTTGCAAAGAAGAATGGGCAAAATTTCACTCTCTAGAGGTGCAAATCTGGTAGAGACATACCCTAAAAGACTTGCAGCTGTAATTGCAGCGAAAAGGTGGTTATACAAAGTATTGACTCGGGGGGCTGAGTACAAATGCATGCCCCACTTTTCAGATATATATTTGTATAACATTTCGAAAACTATTTATCATTTTCCTTCCACTTCACAATTATGTGCCACTTTGTGTTGGTCTATCACATAAAATCCCCAAAAATACAAAATAAAAAAAAAAGTATGTTTTTGGTTGTAACATGACAAAATATGGAAAATTTCAAGGGGTATGAATACTTATTCAAGGCACTGTATTCACCTCTTTGTGATCCAGCAGGCATTTGTGATCCCAAGCATGGGAAAGAGGCCATGTTGGGGGTGTGTCTCCCTTTTGCTCAGTGGCACCCCAAGGTAGTCCATCTGCGACATCATTGCTAACAGTATACAATGTGGACATGTATGTGATGTCAGCCACCAAATGCTGTACACGTCACACACACAGCCCCCACCCCCCCCCCCCCAACTGCAAACAAACACATACATTCACTTTATTTGAAGTGCTCTTCAGGGCATTTGTTTCCAGTGAACTGTTAGTAACTGATTAAACTTCCTTTATACATAGGGAGGGATGAGTTGTATACAGTTACATAGTTGGAAAGCTTTAATAAAGATCAGTCCATCCAGTGCAACCTGTGTGGGTGTATGAGTGTGAATGTATTTATGTCTCTACCATTTCCCATATCCATGTATATTACGTTCGCTAAGACATCTAAGAATTATTTTACATTTTCAACACTTCTCACAGACACCACCAATTGTGGAAGGTAGTTCTACATCCTTACAAGTCTAACAATAAAGAACCTCCTACGCAGATTAAGGTTTAACCACTTCATTGAATGGCCATGTGTCCTCTTAAGCCACCCAAGAATCACCATTTAGATAGTTTTATATTGCATTCATATCTCTTCTTAAGCGTCTCTTCACCAGGTAGAATAAGTTTAATGAGTGTAGATGTTCCTCATAACTGAGGTTCTCTAGTCAACTTATCAGCTTTGTTGCCCTTTACTGGACTCTCTCAAGTTCCAGACCCTGTCCTGAGTCCTGAGGACTGAAGACCAAAACTGGACGGCATACTCCAGCTGTGGCCAAGCCAGAGTTTTACATAGTGGTAGAATTATATTCTTATAAGTAAATACCCTTTTAAATGCATGCTAATAGTCTGTTAGCCTTGCCTGCTGCATCTTGGCATTGCATGCTATTGTTAATCCTGTGGTCTACTTTAACCCCCAGATCCTTTTCCTTTCTAGATTCCCCCAGAGGTTCTTCTATATATAATTAAATAGTAGATAGTTATTGTGCATAGTTAATTTGAAGTATCCCACTAGATAGTTATCTACTAAATTATTTACCAACCCCCATCAATTAGTAATAATGTTTAAATAAATCTTTTTACATTTTTGGGGTAGTGTTTTCCTGTGGTCGCTGAGAGGGCCTCCTCTTGTTCCCGCCTTGGTAATCCTGATCTCCACATGATTTTGTATTTTATAATTTTGTTTGTTTACCCACAATTACCCATCATTAACTCCTGAAGAAGTTGGAAATCGACAAAACGCGTAGGGTCAGTTGCTCCTCTCTCTCTAATAATGTTACATTTATGCTGTAAATGGCTCTTTAGAAGACAGTGTTCTCATTATTTAGAATAATAGGCAACATGGGGAAAAGGAGCATGGCTGTAAAGTATTTTACTATATGTGAGTCTTGCTATAGCATGCTCAAGTATGTACTATTGTATAATTAAATAGAGAGGGGCACAAGAGAACCTCATAATGTAGTGGATCATTTATTAGATGAGCACACAAAAAAACAGTACAATAGGAATCGCATTCACAAGTCCAGGGGAGAAAAGAGAGAAAAAACATTGCAGAGCAGGCTGTCACAGGGCACAGTAAAAGGGTATACAGCATGTAACCCAAGTTGTGGATGCTGACAGTCCACCCAGAGCTGCCAGTATTCAAGTGCAGGGATGCCAGTGTAGTGAGACAGAGCCTGGTCTCCTTCTTTCCTCTCTGTGGATCGAAAGGAATTATGGGGTAAGCTGTGGCTTACCCCAGACGAAGGATTGCCCTGAAATGCATTCCATTTTTTTTTGGTCCACGCAGAGGAAGAGAGAAGGATACTGGGTATTGTCTAAATACACTGGTGTCCCTGCACTGGAATACCAGCAGCTACCCTCTACCAGTACAGTCCTTGATGATAGCATCTGGGCAGGTCCTCAAGAGTTATTCTCCTGTAAAAGGAAGCTGAAACATGCCTGGTCTTCAGACTAGCATTTGAACCAAATTACCCTCAGAAGTTCCACAGCTGCAGGGTCAAAGCAGGCTAGAACATGCCCTTTTTCCATGGAGGCATCACAGATAAAATTTTCTGCCTGTACTGAGTGATTGGTCAGGTGTTGGGGACAAACCTCAAAAGCAAGTTCCTGATGCAGGTGTAGCACCTTTCCAGGTAGGCGCTAGTGAGAAAGTATAGTTTTGAGCCTTGTCTGCTTACCAGAGGGGCTGCAGGTAAATCTATATTGTTCTCTGCCTACCAGAGAGCAGGATCGGTTAGTAAGGTCTGCTCATTGTGCTTAATATGTGATTCATTGTGTCTAGAGTGAGTTTCCCATTGGTCCAATAGGGAGGCATGTTGGACAGTGGGAGGAAACCTGACGAATAGATGCATAGGCTTTGATATAGCCCTGGTGATTGGCAGAGGGCAGGTCCCAGTGCATTCTGGGATACTGTATATAACCCAGGAGCACTTGTGCTGCGCAATCTTTGGCTGGAGAGCAGAGTCCCGGAGGGAGGGGGCGGCTGCCTCCTCCTCTGTAGCAGTGTAATGCGGTTGCAGGAGGTCATCCTGAGGACCGGAGGAACAGATGAGAGGAGCAGAACCCAAAGGTCCAGGGGAGCTAACTGAGGAGGAGACACTGGAGACTGTGGGACCACAGTATCGTGAGTACAGGGACTCGTGTCAAAGGGCCTGACCTGAGAGGGGCCACCCCAAGTGTAGGATAGTCAGTGGACGGGTGTCGGCGGTGGATGGAAAGAGGATGCTAGAGAGAGTATCCTGAAGATAATTACATGCTCACCAAGTCATCTTAGGAAAGAGACTTAATTCCCAAATTCACCTATAGTGGCAGGGTGAATCAACAGCCTGATTGTACCTGAAGATAGGAGTCCTCAACGAATTGTGCATAGTTATTTTGGAGTATCCCACTATTCCCATCTCCTATCCCTATTTTAAATATACACAAAACAACCAAATACCTTTGTACTAATTATTGAAATGAGCCGAGGAAGGAGAACTAAAGAACTGTATGCTGGTAACTCAGGGGGACCCAAAAAGTGTGATTCTGGCAGTCCTTACGGGGGCAGGTATTCAACACACTCAGTCATGTCCCAGGAAACCAAAGCACAAAAAAACGGTCTTGAAAGCAAAGCCAGTGTTACAGGATTACCAGAGAACTGAGTGCAAGGTATGACAAAGATGCAGTCTGCAGTATCTGTATCAAAGAGGAAACACATAACACTGTTGCTCACTTTCTTTCCAAGTTTAATGTGTTAACAGAAATGAATCACATTACACAGATGATTACTTTCTTTACAGTGGCAGCTCCGACCACATGGAAAAGCACATCGATTACCTACTAATACTAACATATGAGATACTCACAGAGAAAGTGAATGTCGGAAAAAACACAAAACTGACCAAAAACAGCATAAAAAAGCGTGACTAACCTGTACCAAAGAGGGGACACAAAATACTGTTGCTCACTAGCTTTCCAAGTTTAATGTGAACTTGTTTTTTTTAGTTTCCTGAAGTCACACTACAAATCATTAGAGCTCCCTCTAGCCGCAGCCCAGTTACTGGGAGGTTTATGTATTTACTTACTACATACTTCGCCTCTTTAAATAAATGGAATGATTCATAGCCTGTATCATCTAGATAACTATTGGCATATGTTCCTGGGAAGAAATATGAACATGAGGGAATTGCAAAGTATGTATATGTTGGCCATCTGGAGGTCGCAGTGCTGTTCAGTCATATTTGTGGAAACATCCTACTTTTGAAATGAAGGGTTGCCAAGTGTCTCAAATGTTAATATCTCCTTTGGTTTGCGTGTTCTTCGAGAATATCTTTAGGAGGACAGGTTTCCCTTTTTCACTGGTTCATCGCGGGTGTTGGCGCAGCTGTCTCATCTTCTGGTAGTACTTCTCATTTCTGTTGAAGTGATTCTGGAATACTTTCTTCCACAACATCTGTTGGTGGCTTCAAAAGTACTTCATCTTGCATTTCTTGACTTGCTGAGATCTTTGGGCTATCGTTTTCTTCCACGCTTGTCGCTGTCCTAGTGACATTTTTCTTTGTTTTGTCTGGTGTAATATCTTAAAAATGCAAATCATTGACTGGGAGTAGCAAGTTGCAATGAATGACCCTTACTGGTTTGTTGCCTTTCTCCGGTTTAACTTTGTAGATATGCTCTTGCCCTATCTGTTAAACTACCCTGTAAACACTTCCTTTTCCCAGTATGTTCAGGGTGTTCCTGGACCTCCTCTTTCTAAAAAATGTCTTAAAAGAACACGGTCTCCAGTCTGTAGTGGCACTCCTTTTGTACATTGAACAGGGTCTCCAGTCTGTAGTGGCACTCCTTTTGTACATTGGTCATAGTACCTTTTAACTTTCTGCAAGTACTTTTAGCGTTTTCCAGAAGCAATTCTGTAAGCTTCTTTCATTTTGATTGCCCATTTTTCAGCATACTGCTGGGGTGATCTTTCCTCCTTCTCATCATCCATTAGGTCCACTGGTAAACAGGGTCTTCTCCCATACAACAGAAAGAAGGGAGCAAAGCCGGTTGCTTCATGTTTAGTACAATTATATGCATGGACTATTTGTGATAAATATTCTTTCCACTGAGCTTTCTTTATCTCTTGCAATGTACGAAGCATTTCCAATAATGTACTACTTAATCTTTTAGCAGGATTGCTTTTAGGATGATATGGCATTGTTCTAGAATGTGTTATTCCAAAACAATCTCAATCTTTTGAAAAGTTGGTTTTCAAATTCTCTGCCCTGATCATGGTGTTTTTTTTCAGGATATCCAAATCTGGAAATTAAGTCATTGAAAATATTCTCTGCTGCAGTTTTTCCTGATTTGTTGCGTGTAGGGTAGGCCTTTGCAGGGCCGGCCCTACTATGGGTCACAGTGGGTCCATGGGACCAAGGCGGCACTTTAAGAGGGGCAGTACAGGGGTGCACTGCCCAAGGACCTGAGGCTCCCACCCTCTAGCATACAGTGTCATCCTTGCTCTGCTCCGCCCTCCAGCCCCACCCTGCTCCCCAGCAGTACAAGTCCACTGCCCCCCTGAAATATGCTGCCCTAGGCCTGGGCCTCGTCGGCCTAGGCCAAGATACAGCATTGGTTTAAAGGAGATAGAGTTGCCATGGGTAACCTGTGCAGTAGTGTGAATGTGATAGCAATCAGCCAGCAGGAGGCCAGTACCTGGCATGGGAGACAGTCACCCCGGTAGCGAGGAGGTTGGTGAGCTTGACCTCTTCCCTAGCGATTTTTACCCCATACATGGCACTGACTTTGTTGCACGGGGGACCTAGGGACCTAGCCTGGAGGTAAAAGAATCAGGAAACAGCAAGGAAGTGGATCTAGGTCAAGCATAAAGCTTGTTAGCAACAGAGTTCAGCACTAAGAGTCTGGCGGGAACTCGCATTGCCACTGGGAGTGAGGTGACAAGTTATCCGCAGTGTCCCCTCAGAACTGCTGCATTTTCGAGATGAAGTGAACAGTGACATGGGAAAAGTGCCTAACCATTAAATGTGTCTGAGGCTAAAAAGTGGAATTGTGCAATGGCAAAAAGCCCACTTCTGAGTTGGGGGGCAGCTTTAATGCTGACTTCGCATGGCTGCGGAATGTACGCGGCACCATGCCCATGTTCCCAGGGCATTAGCAAGAGCATTCGCAAAGGTCCCCATATTGGGCACTAAGCCAATGCCCACAACTATGCACCCAAAACTGGTGTCTTCAACAAACAGTGCAGAACAAAGTTACCATTGCAGTTTCCACTGCTAACCTCAAGACATCAAGAGAAACTCCAGGAGTTGCATTAAAAAAAAAGAAAGTAAAAGATAAAAGGGGAAAAAAATCAGGAAAAAAGAGATACAGCTAAACCATCAATGTATATATTTTAGCTTACTGAACACTCTAGTGATCTGTCAGAGAAAGCCTGCAATCTCTGGCCAGTAAGAATACACCCATAACAACAATATTATTATTGTACAATATTGTCGTCATACGCATCTTCATCAAGCAATACATATTGCTGTTAATTGTGCGGAAAAGCAGAACTAACTACAGTACTGGGTTGTCAGTGGCTCCTAGAAGCCAAACTTTATAACTCCCTACCAACCTCCTCCCTTTCACATTTTCTAAACTTTCCTGTTCTATTTCTTCTTGGAATTAACACAAAAAAAGTGTACTTTGTACTAAGGAGAGGATAACAACTTGGTTTAACCATTCTATCTGCACAGCAGAAAAACAGGCATACGTGTCCAGTAGATTTATACATCTTAAAGGGGAACTAAAGGGAGCCGAAATGTACCTATCCTTCAACAGTTCTGTTCTTCACAGTGACAGCATTTTTCTTGTGTCCTGGTCTTTAGCCATCTTCATTGGCCGGCACAGGAGGACATCACTCCTGCATATGCACAGGAGGCTGTAACTCCAGCACACAGAGACCAGGTCGGTTCTGTAAGCTGAGTTGCCCATGCAGTTTAAATTGCCAGAGTAGATAGCGAGTAAGTAGATAGGTGCATTTTATTGCAGAAAAGACATTTAATGTCTCTTCTGTAATAACAAGCCAGCCAACTTGCTGTTTGTAATAGCAATACTTCACTTCCACTTTAATGGCATGGAGGCTGCGGTATTTCTAGGGGCAGTCCCAGCCCCATGAGCCTCCCTCTCCAGTGCCCCTCGTTCACCCCAGAAGTAGGAAAAAAAATCTAATCTTTGTCTTTTGTATATATATATATATATATGCTGGTGTTTTTGTACCAATCAGCGCAAAGAGTAATCCCACCTAATTAGCACAATTGCAGCTGAACACTGAAGGCCAATCACAAACCCAGTATAAAGCATAAAACATACATAAGTGCAGCCCAATCAATATAAACAAATAGGATATTCAGTTTAAGATAGTGAAGCCCAAACGTCCCTTGTATAGAAGAGGGAATCAACAGACGTGTGAGGTATAAGATCCAGAGATCCACTTCAGGTGATATGCCTCCACCCTGAGTCAAAATATTGCGCTCACCTCAAGATCAGAGCCCTCTGTTACCAGAAGGTCTAATAACATTTGACAAGAGAGCCGCAGGGTCCCAGCCAATGGTCTGTAATCCAGGAAATACAGCTGAAGAGACCAGGCACACTTCACAAGACAGAACTCCCCCCAGACCAGGGGCGTAACTACAGGGGTTGCAGGGGTTGCAATTGCAACCGGGCCCCATGCCCCAGGGGGCCTGTGTGGCTCCCCTTTACACCTGGACAGGAGGGACAGCAGGGGCAGCATGTAGAGAAATCACTGTCCTCCTTTTTCCTCCTGTAGCTGCAGGAGGAAAATGGAGGAGATTGGTTCCTCTGTATTCAGCCCCCGCCACTCCTCCTATCCAGTTCACTTGTGTTCTGCTGTCTCTGGGCCCCTGTGTGCTCCCCTGGTCCTGATTCCAATTACAAGACACTTCAGTGTATAACAGCATAAATGTAAGGTCAATAACCGGCTTTCCAGCAGCTGACAGAGATTAGACAGCGGGTGATGTCAGACGGGAAGCTCCTCCCCCCGGGAAGCTCCTCCAGCATCTTGTCTTTTTTTTATGAACTTTCACCAAATGTGTAAAATAGGGCCACAGCTTGATTGATGTTTACAGTAGTCTAAAGATAAAATATCTGTTATCCCGGGGCATCAGCAGGAGGAATCTTGGGTTTGCTATAGCACCTCCGTATGTTCTCAAAGTTCCCGCCATCAGCAATGGCCTCGAGTGCCTCGGGGAAGAGGTTAATACTTTGAAGCCTGGGTCTCCTGTTTGTCATAACTGCAGGCAGATTCTGCTTCTGATTCTGCTTCTGATGCTCACCACCCCCATGCCTGTCCCTGTGTGTACACATGCTGCTTAAGCAGTAACCAGGCACTTCCTCTAGCTGTACTGCACACCAGCCTGCCTGGACAATGCCTAATTTCTATGTAAGTATGATATGCATTGTTATAAAAAATATATACCGGAGGTATATTCCCCGTGCCCCTTGGTATATAGATGTATTTAAATGATGTGTTTAAAATAGGGTGACCAGACGTCCCCGGTTTCCGGGGACAGTCCCTGGATTGAGGACACTGTCCTCGGACAAAGTCTGTCCCCAATTTTGTCCCCGGATTCAGGGCCGGATTAATGTAGACAGGGCATCCCATGCTGGCATAGAAACAGCCTGGTGGCTCAGATGCTGATGCCCCCTGCTGGACAATCTCACTGCTGCTCCTGCTGCTGTTCAGTGGAGGAGAGGCAGAGCCAAAAATTTACTGTGTGGAGGGCTGAGACTGGGAGGTGAGCAGATGGGGGGGGTTTGTATGTACACAGGTGGGGGAGCAGGGGTCAGAGCTGATGCAGCTGCATGGAGAGATGGAGAGTTTAGAGGTTGCTGCAGAGATAATCTGTGAGAGAAGGGTGCAGAGGTGAGCTATGGATGTGGGGGCAGAAGTGTCCTCTGTGCATAGCAAACCTCTGAACCCTGCACTCTATGCCTAACACCCTCCTGTGTAATATGTAGTCCTGTGCCCAGCGCTCTGTGTATTATGCAGTCCTGTGCCCAGCACTCTGTGTATTATGTAGTCCTGTGCCCAGCGCTCTGTGTATTAGGCAGCCCTGAACCCAGCGCTCTGTGTATTATGCAGTCCTGTACCCAGCGCTCTGTGTATTATGTAGCCCTGTGCCCAACACTCTGTGTATCATGAAGTCCTGTGGCCAGCACTGTGTATTATGCAGTCCTGTGCCATTTGCCAATAAAAAAACAAATATGTCCGCGGATTTCATTTTTAAAAATCTGATCACCTTAGTTTAAAATTAATGAAAAGCAGCAGCTATAGAATGGTTAACGAGGAATTATCAGTAAGAGCCTCATAGTGAGGCTACCTACAGCGCTTGATGGTATATATACAACCCTTAGGGAGATTTGTGCAAAAAATATATAGTGAATATAACAAAATCATGAACAATAAAATCTGTGAGTACAACCCTTATGGCTTATGCAATGTAAATAATATTTTGACTGTTTCCCACCATAAAATTGAGGATATAAATACAAATCTATTTCATCATCGAAAAATAAATATATAAATAGTATAAATAATATAGATTCAATACGATAGTACAAATAGTGAGTTGATGATTATTTTCGATTGTGGTATTTAAATAAAGGGCACGTGGCTCAAAATAACTATATCAAGTCCATATATTGTGACTGTGGTGACAAAGTTCAAAGCACTAAATTTCTAGTGCAAATATGCTCATCCAGCATATGCAGGTGCTCAATGTGGATATTTTCCGGTCCACTTTGTGACAATAGTGTGGCTCTGGTTCCTCTCCACTGTGGTAAGGTGAGGTTGGGTCACTTACTAGATAGGGGTCTTGGTGTCATAAGGCATATGAGACCCACTCTAACACTTAAATAGCCCCCAGGCTAGTGTGGATCCTCCAGTGGCTCTCCAGTGGTGGGATGGATGGGCTGGTGCGATTCCTCCTCTCCTCTCACCTCATCATGAGTGGGGCCAGGGTACAGAAAAAAGAGAAAGGTGCGCCGAATGGTGTAGTATTTAAAAGTATTTTATTCCCATTCCATGGGTAAAGGGTTAAAATGGCGAGTACAAGCAATGGCATAAAAATTAAGGCAGTCTGTGACTATGTGTACGTGCTAGCAGAAGCGAGCTGCAGAGTGGCGAGCAGGAAATTTCCGGCTTGTGTTCCACCTGCCGTCACACGTTACGCTGTGCGTTCCAATCTAAAGCGTTTCGTCACATCCAGTGACGTCTGCAGAGATCTCGATTTCGATATTTGCACGATTGTATTGAATCTATATCATTTATACTATTTTATATATTTATTTTTCGATGATGAAATAGATGTGTATTTATATTTTAAATTTTATGGTGTGAAACAGTCATAATATTGTTTACATTGCAGAAGCCATAAGGGTTGTACTCGTGGATTTTATTGTTCATGATTTTGTTATATTCACTATATATTTTGTGCACAAATCTCCATAAGTGCTCTTTCACACAGGCGATCCGATCAGATCCGCCTGTCAGTTTTTTAGGCGGATATGATCGGATCCTCCATGCAGCTCTATGGGGCAGCGGGTGTCAGCGGAGACACCTCCGCTGACACCCGCTGCCATCCGCATCCGATCCTGTGCGTGAAATGTGGACGGATGGAAACTCTATTTTTCCATCCGTTCAGTAATCGGAGCGGAGCGGATCTGATGAGAGCGGACAAGCGGTTCGCTCTCATCCGATCCCCCATAGAGGGCAGCGGGTGCTGAGACACCTCCCTCTCCGCTCTGCAAGCGGAGACGGAGCTGTCACCCGCCGGCTCAGCGGGGATCGCGGATCGATCCCAGCTGAGCAACACGGATCCGCCTAGGGAGGCGGACCGTGTGAAAGAGCCCTAAGGGTTGTATACATACCAGCAAGCACTGTAGGCTATTGCTGATGAAATGCATTGTGCTGAGATTAGGTACGGTAGTATTTGTGGAGCAACTGTAATATTTGTGGTGGAGCAACTGTAATGTTAGTGGGTCATCTGTAAGATTTAGGATTTGTAGTGGAGTAACTGTAATATTTGCGGTAAAGCAACTGCTTTGTTAATGGAGTAAATGTGATATTTGTGGTGGAGCAACTGTAATGTTTGTGGTGGAGTATACAGTATTATTTATGGTGGAGCAGGATATTGTAATATTTTTTGTGGAGCAAACTGCCCATTCATAAATAGGGACATGCCAACTACCGATATAAGGAGGAAGGGGCACAATGCACACCCACTGTGCCACAACTACTTGTCTTACAGGACAACTTCATGTCTCAATTGGTGGATTCTTGGACTAGAAAAAAATGCATTGCTAGATCTATTAATTGCAAACGATCCCAATCTGATCTCAGATGTGGAAATACGGGACAACTTGGGATCTAGCGATCACAGGATGATCACATTTAGCGTAAATCATAGAAAAATGAGGCACGAGTGTAGCGCAAGAACACTAAATTTCAAACGAGCAAACTTTTCTGAACTGTGCTTAATACTTCAAGACATCAATTGGGACCAAATCCTAGAAACATTGAACACAGAAGAAGGATGGGAATGCTGTAGGAAAATATAAAACAAAGGTCTCATACAGTGCATTCCAATGGGCAATAAATATAGAAGAGCAAAGGTTAAACCTGGGTGGCTAAATCGTAACATAAAAAGTCTTATTAAAGAGAAATGGCCTTTATATTTTTTAAAGTGGAGGGGTCGTTTTCAGCATTCCAACACTACAATGCAATAAGAAATGTAAGAATGAAATCAACATGGCTAAAAAAGACTACGAGAGACACATAGCAGAGGACAATAAAAAAATTCCAAGAAGTGTTTTTGATATATTAACAGTAAAAAGGTGAGTTTAGAGCACATCACCCACATAAGACAATGAAAAGATGGGAGGATGGTTACAGATAACACAGAGAAAGCAACTGTACTAAATGCTTTCTTCTCCCCGGTTTTTACCCAGGAAAAGGAGGAGTATACCGACCACGACAGTTTTGTTAGTAACACGTCACAGGACGTACCCTTATGGCTAACTGAGGCCAGAATTAAGAAAAGACTAGGTAAGCCTAACACAAATAAATCACCAGGACCAGATGGCTTATATTTGAGAGTCGTCAAAGAACTCAGGTTATAGCTAAACCATTATTCCTAATCTTTGTGGCGAGCATACTGACAGAAATTGTACCAGCTGTTTGGAGAAAAGCCAATGTGGTACTAATATTAAAAAAAGGGAAGAGACCTATTCCTGGAAACTACAGACCAGTCAGCCTAACATCAATAGTTGGTAAATTATTGGGGGGATGATGAGGGACTATATCCAAGAATTTTCTGAAGAAAACAGTAGCATTTGTAGTAATCGGCATGGGTTTACAAAGGGTCAGTCCTGCCAGACCAATCTATTAACATTCTACAAGGACGTGAGCTGCCATCTAGATAGGGGGAGGCATGTGGATGTGGTGTATCTGGGTTCTTTAAAAGCATTCAATACAGTTCCTCATAAATGCTTAATCTACAAGCTGAGGTTTGTAGGCATGGACCATAAGGTTTGTTCTTGGATAGAAAACTGGTTACAGGGGCGTGTCCAAATGGTAGTGATTAATAATCAACATGGCACCTGATGGCAAAGAACTCTCTGAGATCTGAAAAAATAATTGTAGCTCTACATAAAGATGGCCTAGACTATAAATTGTCAAGATCCTGAAACTGAGCTACAGCATGGAGGCCAAGACTGTACAGAGGTTTAACAGGACAGGTTCCACTCAGAACAGGCCTTGCCATGGTCTACCAAAGAAGTTTGCACATGTTCAGCGACATCCACCAGCTCTGTGATGTCTTCATGGAGGAGTGGAAGAGGACTCCAGTGGCAACTAGTGAAGCTATGGTGAACTCCATGCCCAAGAGGGTTAAGGCAGTGCTGGAAAATAATGATGGCCACACAAAATATTGACACTTTAACTTAGGGGGTGTACTCAATTTTGTTGCAAGCGGTTTAGACATTAATGGCTGTGTGTTGAGTTATTTTGAGGGGACAGCAAATTTACACTGTTATACAAGCTGTACAGTTACTACTTTATGTTGTAGCAAAGTGTAATTTCTTTAGTGTTGTCGCATGAAAAGATATAATAAAATATTTACAAAAATGTGAGGGGTGCACTCACTTTTGTGTGATACATACTGTATTACTGACAATGTTGATAATGATGGTTGGATGTCTCCCATGTCAACCACAGGCAATGTCGCAGATTTGTTCCTGTTAATCTTACAAATTCTTCCTGTATTGTAGTCAGTGGTTGTCCAGGACAGCTCTGATACTGCTTGGGTGGAGCATGGTTTATCACAATCTGAGCTGGTTAACAGTAACTTTTGCAGGATGTCTGCTGCCAACCCACTCTGTCGGCCTGTGTTTTCTTGGGCAGATGGAGCTGTGCTATGGAGTGCTGGTGATTGGCGCACAGACAGGATAGACTGGGATAGCCTGGCCATAAAGGTATTAGGGTGTCTGAAAGAAATGAGGTGGACACTATTGCTGTGGTGGCAAATGTAGAGGTTGTAGAACAACCATTAGTCTCAAATGCATTGGCTATTGCAGAAGTTAATCCCCTCCAGCCAGAAGAATCTGATAAGGGCGCGTACATGGCAGAGGTTTTGTCCACAGTAGAACAGATGAGTAATGTTGAGTGTCAGAAGGACAGTGTACTGGATAATGACTTAGGAATGCTCAGTGGTGCTGAAAAGGAGAGGATGAATGTAACACATGCATTTGGCAGTGCTCAAGGGGAGGTAGAAGTCTGTTTAAGTGTCTTGGCCTCACGAACCTCAACAAATGAGCCCTTGCACATCGCTAATAAGGGAAGAGTCCCTAAAGGTGTTTAGATGGGGAATGTTTAGAAATAACTGAGATGTTATGGGAAATGTTGGAATTGAGGAATATCCTTTAACCACTTAAGCCCAGGAAGATTTTACCCCCTTCCTGACCAGGGGTTTTTTTGCGATTTTTTACTGCGTGACTTTAACGGCCAATTGCGCGGTCGTGCAACGCTGTACCTAAACGTATTTCACGTCCTTTTTTTCCCACAAACAGAGCTTTCTTTTGGTGGTATTTGATCACCTGTGCGATTTTTTGATCATGCGCTATAAACAAAAAAAGAGCATAAATTTTGCAAAAATAACAATATTTTTCACTTTTTTTTATATGAAATTCCCCCCCCAAAAAAATGTAAAAATTAAATTTTTTTAACATTTTCAGCCAATTTGTTTTATGCTACATATGGTTGGTAAAAGAAATCGCAAAAAGCGTATTTTGATTGGTTTGGGCAAAAGTTATCGCGTTTACTAACAAAGGGAAAGATTTTTGTCATTTTTGGTGTTTTTTTTAACGAGTAATGGCGGCGATCTGCGATTTTTTTTTGCGGTACTGCAACATTGAGGCGGACAGATCGGACCCTTGACTGACATTTTTGACACTTTTGGGGGTACCAGTGACATTACTGCAGAAATCAGTGCTATACATATGCACTGTTACTGCAAAAATGACACTGGCAGGGAAGGGGTTAACTGTATTGGACAGGGAGGGGTTAAGTGTGTCCTAGGGGCGTGATTCTAACTGTAGTGGGACATGGCTACTAGTGTAAAAACAGAGATCAACTATGTAGAACCGTCTGATCTCCATTTTTACACAGGGAGAATGACAAGCGGCTTGTTTACATAAGCCGCTCCGCCTTTCTCCCGCTCTACCGACGATCGTAGTGTGACCGGCGGACATCGGGTCCGCCGGTCACACGCCCGCACTCCTCCGTGAACGAGCCTCAGCGGGCGCGCGCTCGCCCGCTATTGGCTCAAAACCCGGTGACAGGCGAGCGACGTAGACCTACGTCACTCTGCCTGGCCGGAGCTGACTGCCGCAGTAAATATACTGTGCGCAGTCGGCAACTGGTTAACTGTACACCTGCGTGTATCCACCGCAGATGGGCAGCCTGGTACTGCACAGTGCCAATCAGTGGAGACAGGTGGTACACGCGACGTTATTGCAATGTTCGCTACGTGTGTGGAAAGTAATCTCTAGGTTCTTTGCAAGAGTGCTTCCAGTGGCAGTTGTGTGCTGAGGGAAACTAGAGAAATCAGAAGTGACAGGCATGTTAGAAGTCTCTCCGTCTGATGGTGTGATAAGATGCATTCCGGTTGGTGCGGTCCGAGGTGTGGCTAAGCAGTGGTTAGTACATTAAGCATACATTGTCCCACCCGCTAGACTTCATGAGAAGGAAGAGCCCAGAACAGACGCGGCAGTAGTGGGAATTCTGTCCATCTACTGCAATGAGGTTCAGATTAAGGCACCCGGAGACACTCTGACAGGAAATAACAGTGTTGGTAATTGTAATGGGGAAGTGTGTAAACCCATGATGAATGTTGTCTCAAAGTGTGCTGGGTTGCTTCCTACTAATGTTGTGTATAAGGAGCACTCTAGAGCACTGTTGGACAGGTCAGAGGCATTCGATGAAGTACCAGAGGACAGTCACTTATGGAATGTTGGACAACAGCGGGTGATGTGAAACTATGTGAAGACCCCATAGGGAGTAACCACTTGCCTGTAGGAGGACCTTCCACAGACACTGTCCTAGTAAACAATGGAACATGAGGTCCTAAATTCATTGACAATATGGATGTGTGTAATTCCTGGTACGATATTGCTGTTGATAATAAACCGGGTAATGAGTTGTGGATTTTTGAGAATTTGGTTACCAAGGGTAACTAAACAAGGGTTAGCAAACCTGGAAAACATGATGATGGTTAAGGTTGAGTCAGGTAGTGAGAGGGGTCAGTCCCTGACACATTCCAAAAAAGTAGGTCCTCTTCAGTCCTGGGGGAGAAGGTATTGGGGAGGTAAAAAGATATGTAGGCTCCTGATGTAAGAAGATAGAAGGGATAGTAGAGAGATTAGTTGGATCCCACGGTTCAGGAAGAAGTGCTTGTGGAAGCACAACTGGAAAAAGATGTGGGTGGAGTGCCTCTTTAGAAAGAAGGTTGGAAAGGCTAGGACTCCTGTCACGGATATTTGGAATAGAGGTGCCACGGTGAAGTGCTTGGGGAAACTACACAGCTAATGGCTGGTACAGAAATGTCCCAACCATAGTGACAGGTTTAGATGTTCTGGTTTGAAACAAAGGGGGGATATGTAGCGGGATGACCTCGTGCTACTCGGTGGTTCACGCCAGATTTTGGGTGGAGCAGGCATACCAATGGCTCAGGTGTGTGCTGGCTTCATATTGGAGCCGGATCTAGAGCTCAGTGCCCCACCCCCTTGAGGAGGTCAGTGTATGAAGGGAGCCATTAGGTGCTGGTGCACCATGTTGTCCAGGTTGGGACAGACCCATACCGAAGCCTGAGAGAGAGTAAAGGAGGGACAAGCGCAGCTAGGGATTTGGAAGGAAAGACTAAGCTAAAATACAGCATCTGCACATAAAAGGGAATAGAAGGGAAATCCAATTAACCACAGAATAATTACAGCCAAGCTAGTTAAGGCTCAGCAAACTAAATTTAACAGCAACCTTGCATAAAGACAAGGGTGCTACATACTTAACAAGCAATAGAAGGGCTGTAACAACTTGCCGCTTGGTCACAGTAGATTTACAGCAGATTTTCTACGGTCGCAGTAGATTTACTGTGAGCAAGCAGCAGCTGCAGGCTCAGCAATGTAAATAAACGTTGCTGGCTTGCTTCAGGGTTTGGTTCTGATCGACTGAGTTCACTCACAGAACACAGACCTGTGTTTACAAACACACAGGCCATCGCTCTTTGTAATATGCACTCCTGTACCCAGCGCTATGTGTTTTATGTAGTCCTGTGCCCAGCGCTCTGTGTATTATGCAGTCCTATGGCCAGCGCTCTGTGTATTATGCAGTCCTGTGTCCAGTGCTCTGTGTATTATGCAGTCTTGTGCCCAGCGCTCTGTGTATTATGCAGTCCTGAGCCTTTTGCCAATAACAAAAAAAAAGTCCCCGGATTTAATTTTGAAAATCTGGTCACCTTATGTTAACCCCTTCCCAGCCTGTGTCATTAGTACAGTGACAGTGTACAGTATTCTATCTGATCACTGTATCAGTGTCACTACTGATGTCAGTGTCAGTTAGTCACTTAGTGTACCTCCCAGCAAGGGTCTGTTAGCGCTAGATAGCTCACCATACTATAACAGTCCCACTATAGCTCACCATACTATAACAGTCCCACTATAAGTCACTGATCACTGCCATTACCAGTATATCATCGTAGCTGCATAAATTTCAGTATATACACCAGGGGTACTCAAATAAAATTCACGGAGGTCCGGTTGGTAACATTTTCTTTCTGCAGAGGCCTGTATCTAATTTTTCTGCTATGACTCAGGTCTTTTACGTCACAGCCCCCTTTAAATGAATGTCCTCAGTCCCCCTTTTCCTATCACAGCCCCCCTTACATCACAACCCACTTTCACATTAGAACCCTCCATATCACAACTTCTCTCTTTTACATTACAGCCCCTAATATCACAGCACCCCCCATTCTCATCCCAGCTACCCCTCTCACATTACAGCTCCCCCTTCTCACATCACAGCTCCCCCCCCATATCACAGCTTCTCTCTCTCACATTATAGCCCATAAGTATTATAGTCCCCCCCCCCACAGCCCCTCACATCACAACTCACACTTCACAGTCCCCCCTCCATTTCTAAGCTCCCCCTCTCACATCACAGCCACAGATATCACATCACAGCGCCCTCCCCCTAATAATCTTCTTCCTACATTAAATCAATGTTGTGCAGGGCGGGGAGAGTGGTGGGGTGGACTCCTCTTCTGGGTGTGCTCACCTGTTACTGCCGATAGGCTCTGAGCCGTCTACCCTACTACTTACTTACCACCCTGTCATTCCTCCCGCCCCCTACCGGGAAGTAATCCTGAACAGCTGCAGCGGCAGGAGGAGAGGAGTCCACTCTTACAGCTGGGTGGTGTGGCTGTGGTCCGGATTGGACTCTCACTCGGTCCATGTCCGGACCGTGGTCCGCCATTTAGTGACACCTGATGTACACCATAGTTTGTAGTTGCTATAACTTTCACACAAACCAATAAGTATGAAAAAATATTAAACACTTGCTGACCAACCGCCGTAGTTATACTGTGGCAGGTTGGCTCTGTTACGCAAAACGCGTCTCACCTAGTACCCAAGTTAGATATGGCCCTGCAAAGGACGCCTAACCATAAGTGCCCCCTGCCTTCACCTGTATCTTCTGCCTCCCCAGAGTCTGAGGTGGATTTGGCCGCCGCGGAGGAGAGTCAGCCACTGGGTCTGCCTCTACACACGCTGAGTGCCTCCTCCTTCACAGCCATGCATGAAAAAGCACTGGTGGAGGCCTTAATTATGTCAGTGCGGGAAACTTTAAAATTGGAGGACTCAGCTGAGGCTGAGTCGGTGACGCAGGTGCCATTTGGTACCCACAAATCTTCCAAGGTGACTAAGGTGTTCCGCTTTCCTGCCTATTTTGATGAGATTGTCATTAGTCAGTGGGGTTCTCCGAAATGCATGGTTGGAATCCATAAGCATTTGGCTAGGAGATATCTAACAAGGCCAACTCGGTGGACTCTCAGGTTTCCAGGTTAAATCAGGGCCACATTGTTACCGGTGGAGGATTCCCAATTTTTTTTTTTCCACATAAAGGTGCTTTATTGAGGTAATAAAAACATTAACAATAAAATGAATAATTGTCAAAGTATGTAACAAGGCAAAACAATGTATCACACATTAGATCAGAAAATACAATCACATGGTGGTGTAACAAGGAATTCACAATGTAAGGCGTTGAGGGATCATAGTATGGCAATAAATAGAGCAAGTAGCGAAGGGTGGAAAATATTTAGCTCTATTGAGATGTGTGAATGCGTAACATCTATAACATTTATTATGATCATGGGTTTAGGAATGCATACCTTAAAAGTACAAGTCACCATTAGATAGAAGTGGGGATGGTGACAAGGAGGAAGAAAGAAAGGAGAAAGAGAGAGAGAAAAAAGGGATGAGAAATGAGGAGGAGGGGGGGGGGAAAGGTAGGGAAGATTGGGGGAGGAAGGAGGAATGGGATGGTGTTGAGACCAATGTGGGTGGTAAGGAAAGTGTAGGATGTCAATGTGGGATTACTATTCTTTAATTCATTTAGAGAGCTCGGAATTGATGAGCAGAAAGCGGATAACAGTATCACATCGAATGTGAGAGGGGGATTACCCAGAAAAATCAGACAATGGATTTTAATGAATCGTATTCCTGGGAGACAGAAAACAGTGTCCAATTGGCCCAGAGTTTGCGAAAGGGTTCATGTCGTTCCAGTTTCAGTGCAATAGTTCTTTCCATCTCATAGATTTGATCAGTTCTCATAACCCAATCTTTAATTTGTGGTGATGTGAGTTCCATTTTAGTGGGATTAGACTTTTGGCAGAGTTTAATAGATTTCGTACAAGGGAGTGTTTGTAGCTTTTGTATGATAGGGGGTTTATATGCAGCAGAAAGGTGGGCACATCAAATTTTAGATCTGCCCCAGTGATATGTTTGATCCACTTAGCTATAGAAGACCAGTAGGGGACAAGTTTAGGGCAAGACCACCAAATGTGGAGAAAAGTACCCTGTGCTTGTCCGCATCTCCAGAATGAGTCAGCAAGCCCAGGGTACCATCTATTTAGTTTAACTGGGGTCCTGTACCACTGCGTTCGAACTTTGAATGCTGTTTCCTACATTTTAGTGCTTAAAGAGCATTTATGGGAGAAAATACACAACTTCCTCTAATGAACGTCCGTAATCTGCAAGCCCAGATCTTTTTCCCAAATCTTTTTAAATATTTTTTTAATGACCCTGTGGACAAGAGAGCTGAGGCTCTGGTCTGGTACCTCTTCACCATGGCTGGTTCAATTTTGAGACCGGTTTTTGCTATCACTTTGGTATCCCAGACTCTAACGGAATGGGCTAGGATTTTACACCCGGATCTGGAAGAGAGTCAACACCCTCCTGCACTGGCGGAGCTGGCGGATCAGTTGATCCAGGGGTTACAGTATGTTTGTGATGCATCCTTGGATGCGCCCCCCCTGGCCGGCAGGATTTCTGTGGCGGCTGTGATCCTTTGCCGCATGATATGGTTGTAGTACTGGTCGGCCGACCAGGCTTCTAAGAAAGTGCTGACTAATCCTCCTTTTGTAGGTGACGGTCTGTTCGGTACCTCTATGGAAGAGATCATTAAGGGCCTTACCGGAGGAAAGAGTACTTTGCTTCTGCAGGCTACTAAGGGCAAGGAACCTCTCCGTAAACGTGGTCGGCTCTTTCGTCCATCTGCATCACATGAAAAGGGCTCGAGATCCACACATAACTTTGCAGGAGGCTCCAAAAGACGCTGGACTGGTCCAAAGCAAGTCCAAAGCAGGCACTTCTGGTTCCTCAGACAAGCCTTCCCAAGCCAGAAAGGTCACCCTCAGCTGCATCTGGGGTGGGGGCATGTCTTCGCTTGTTTCCGGATCCATGGACCTTGCTCATTCAGGACAAGTGGGTCCACAAGCTGATTCGGTTCGGTTACAAGATCAAGTTTCGGTCCTTGCCTCTGACAAGATTCTTTCCTTCTAACTTACTCCTGTCTCACGAGTGGCTACAGGGCCTCTACGGGGTGGTGCAGGACCTGTTAAGAGTTATTGCGCTGGTTCCAGAGTCGGAACGTTTTCAAGGTTTTTATTCAAATCTGTTTACAGTTCCCAGGAAGGAAGGCAAGGTCCGTTCGATCCTGGATCTCAAGGCTCTGAACCACTTTGTGTTAGTTCAGAAATTTCAAATTGAGTAAATCCGCACTGTAGTAGCTTTCCTTCATCAAGGAGATCTTCTGGCCTCTATCAATCTCAAGGACGCTTGCCTTCATATTCCAATATATGTCGGGCATCAGCGTTTTCTTTGTTTTTCTGTGGGCGAGGAGCGTTACCCTTTGGTCTCTCCTCAGCCACAAAGGATTTGGCCCAGTGTTGGCTTTGCTACGACAGAAGTGGATTGTGGTACTGGGCTACCTGGACGATCTGCTTCTGCGTGTAGAGTCTTCTTTGGCTCTAGAAGCTGACTTGGACATTACGGTGCAAACTTTACAGGAGTTGAGGTGGACATTGAATTTTCAGAAATCGGCACTGACTTCGCCCACCAAGTTGGACTATTTGGGTCTGACGCTGGATTCAGCATCAGCCCGGGTGTTTCTTCCTCAGACAAAACTTCTGAAGGGACAGGATGAGGTTCAGCTCCTGTTGTCCAACACTCAGTCATCACTCAGGGCTTGCATGTAAGTCCTGGGTCTGATGGTTTCCACCTTCAAGGCAGTTCCACTTGTGCAGTGTCACTTCAGATCTCTGCACAGAGAGATTCTGTCCTAATGGAACAAGGATCCACTGTCACTGGACAATCTGATCCTGTTGAGTCGGGGTTCGAGGGAGTCTCTGTTATGGTGGCTCCGCTCCACGGCCCTGTGTCTGGGAAAATTCTTTCTTCCCCTGTATTGCATTGTAATCACCACAGATGCCAGTCTGTCCGGATGGGGAGGTGTCTTAGGAGTGTGCTCGGCCCAAGGTGTTTGGACTCGAGAGGAGTCCAAGCTGCCAATCAACATCCTGGAGATTCGGGCGATCAGACTTTGTATCCTTACAGGGTGTCCCTGCAGACGATACGTCCATGGAGACAGACAATACTACAGTTGTGGCATATGTCTATCATCAAGAGAGCACAAAGAGTGCCCTGGCGGCCTAGGAAGTGGCCGGTATCTTGAGGTGGGCAGAACGACATGTCCCGGCCCTCTCTGCTGTGCGCATTCCGGGGGTAGAGAATTGGCAAGCGGACTATCTCAGTCGGCAGGCGTTGGATCCGGGAGAATATTCTCTTTACCCAGAGGTATTTAATCAACTGTGTCTTTGGTGGGGGACCCCAGATGTGGACCTTCTGGCCTACCGTCTCAAAAGGAAGGTGCAGAGGTTTGTCTCAAGGTCTCGGGATCCTCTGGCCTACGACACAGATGCCCTGGTATTGTCTGATTTACGCCTTTCCTCCAATACAACTTCTGTCGACACTGCTACACAGAATCGAGGTAGAAGGGATTCCAGTCATTCTGGTGGCACCAGACTGTAACGCTCCTGCGTTTTATGTATGATGTGGATTTTCAGCTGCAGAAATATTCCACTTCAGTAGTCATGTAAGAGAAACGCTGAGACACCATTCCCAACTCTCAATGACTCATCATGTGTGCAGGATCTCAATTCAGCAAGTAAATACACACACTCAATAAGATGTTTCCTAGAGTGACTTATGTATATAGTAACACAGTGATGATAGGCTGAAGAGACAGGTTGGGTAGAGATGGTAGATGACAGACACTTGAAAGGAAATGTTCTTGAAAGTAAGATAGTAGCAGATGGGATGCAGATAGGTTTAGCAATCATGTATGGTAGCAGATGACAGAGTAGCAGGTGGACATACAAGAGAGATCAACCCAGTGCAAGAACAGGTGGTAGTAGGCTCAAGAGCTAGCAATCTTAGATAATGCAGATGTAGTAATAGTCCTTAGTATGCAGAGCTAGATAGTGTAAGCTTTAGTATAAAGGTTATAGAGGTTTCCCCTGTGGGGTACTTATCACTAATGGCAATGTAGCAGAGGAGAGGTTCGGCAAGAGCGGATGATCCGGTAGCGGGATACAGGGATCAGCGCAGCGTGGTTCCGACAGCGAGGTATGCTTGCAAGCATGAGAGCTTCAAGACAGGTTAGCATCAAGGCACAAAGCAGTTTGAACGAACACATGTGAGTGAGAGCCGGCGATCTAAATAGCCATCCAGTCCGGCGCTCAGTGATGACAGCATCAGTCTTAAAGGTGTATGCGCACCTTACCAAAAGAGAATGGTGGGGCGCATACACTTATGAAAGAGTAATTAGGGTACCCAAAGGTACCAGAACATTACACAGACTGGCCTTGCCGGTCTTGGTACACAGGCCTGGTAAGGCTGGTAGCAGACATCCCTTGGAAACATCCTCTCAGGGAAGATCTTCTGTCTTAGGGACTAATCTTCCATCCTGGAGGGCTGTCTGAGTCAGTGATTCCTACGCTGTTAAAAGCTAGGAATTCTACTTCCATGAAGGTTTATCATAGAGTTTGGAATATCACTTGGTGTGAGTCTCAGGGGGTTTCTCCCCATTCCTTTTTTGTGTCTCGCCTGGCGAAGTCCTTGATTCACACTTTTGTGCAGGGAGTTCACCATCTGGCTCCTCAGGTGCAATCCCTGGTACCTCCGTGGGATCTCAATTGGTACTGTCGGTGCTTCAAAAGCCTCCTTTTGAAAATGTTCTCTGCTCACTTTGTCGCAGAAGGCGGCCTTTTTATTCGCTATTACCTCTGCACGTAGGCTGTTGGAGTTGGCTGAGTTGTCCTGTCGGTCACCTTACCAAAAAAGTGTACAAAAAAAATAAAGACAAAAGCCAGTTTTGCACAAGTGTACCTCGATGATCACGTCGCCCGCCCACCCGCAACCGAAAAATAGAAAAAAAAAAGAAACTTCTGCTTCTCAAGACGCCTCCAGTGCTAATGAGCTGTTTGAGTTTGACAGCTCTTTCATAGGGATCTGACGTCACGAGCGCTCCATAATCTACTGCCCAGGTGCAGTGAATAAATTACGTGACGTCATGTAATGTATTCACTGCACCTGAGCAGTGTATTACAGATGCTGGAACTCAAAGTTCCCACAAAGAAGCCCATTTGGTCACCATTCGGCGAACGGGCTGTGTTCGAGTTGAACTTAGGTTCGACTCGAACATGAAGCCCTTGTTAATTTCCTTTTTTTCTCAGTTCCTTTCCCATTCCCCTAAGGAAGCGTTTATCCGTGAAACATGTTGGGAATTCTTGGGAATGTCTAGTTGATTGTCTTTCTGCACCTGGAGGAGCATGTAGAGAAATGATGTCCCCTCTGGGTTGTATATGACTCACTTTGGTTTTTATTGCTCTTAAATTTTGATGTGCTTGACTTTTTCTTTTTTGTGTAATTTGTTTATCCTGTATGTAATACAATTTTGATATATTTTTTATATGTTTCTTGGTCTGATTACCTGTTTGGGAACAGTACCACTAAAATTCCTCCTTTTGTTGCCCCTAGCTCCATTTGTTTTTCTAAAGTGTTAGTTCATCTTTACAGAAAAACTGTAAAGGTAAATGCTGGAAACCCTCCCCCACCACCCTAGTGCCTACTGTACTTACGCGGCCATGCCATACGCATGCACTCCCATCATAACCTGTTAGAGTGAATCCTATATAATATAGTTCATAAAAACCATATTTGATAGTGATTATGCTACTGTTCCAGTAAATGAGACTATATCTGCAAAAGGAAATAGCCGCAGTATTTTATTCATGCGGATCAAGCATAATAGAAAGCTACCAGCCATTATTCCAGCAAAAGGGCAGATAATTATCAAAATGATAATAATTCCACATCACAAACATATCTTCACCAGGCAGTGAATACCGGGGGGCCCAGGTGGCTGATATAAATTTGTGCGGTGGAGTTCGCATCACACTGCGAAAGATCCGGACCGTCGCTTGCTCATTCACGGTAGCCACTCAGAGCAACCACCGTTCGGGAGATCAGGCAAGTGGTCAGCAGTCTCCATTTAATGGAAGGTTTCTACATCTACAGGTCTTTCCTCAATGCCAGTTAAAGCCATATTCACTGTGCATAGCAATTACCGGTAAACTGACACTGGGAGACATACTGGCAATTTAAATAAAACCAGTCGCGGCTGGTGATCAAAATTTTTGGGGGGGTGCAAACAGAAAAATGTAATAGGCATTGCTTCGCGGCAAAAAATGCGGTAAAAAATTGCGTGACTTTGTGGTCACACAAGTGTGAAAGGGGCCTTCAGTAATCAAGGTACACAAATATGTAGCAGAAAACAAATTGGCTGAAAATGTTAAAAAATTTTGGGTAACAAAACAAAAAAAGTAGAACTTCTAAATCAGACTTCCTCTTTTACTTTTTGGAGGCATTTAAAGAGAATTTAAAAATCATGTACATTTTAAATGCATCCAATTAATAGGAACTCATTTACAAAAGAAAATTGCTTGATTAAAATCTGTGAGTGGAGGTAAGGCCTTCTTCTCTTCTTCATAACAAGGGGAGGTGTTTTGTAGTTCATGGGGATAACAGGGAACAATGCTAACTGATAACAGTCCAGAAAGCTCAAACTCATCAGCTCACAAGATTCCTGGCTGCACGAATAGTTTATTTATTTATTTTGCCCAACAAAATAAGATGCTTTTAATTGTATTTTTAGGTCCGGGTCACACTTATGCGATGCGGGAAGGCTGCGAATTCGCAGCCTGTTCCTGCATCGCAAACGCACCCCTGGCAGTTCACACTGCCATATGCGATACGCTGGGGGTGGCAATGAAATGTTAACGACACCCCCAGTTTGATCGCATATTGCAGTGCGATCTTTACAGTTCGCACAGGATCGGATCGCACAAGTGTGAACCACTGTGCGATCCGATCCTGATGCGGCTGAAAAAAAGGGTCCTGTGCGTCTTTGCTGCGGGTGCAGTGCGAATTTAGCCATACAAAGTGTATGGCTGAATTCGCACCGCACAGCCGATAGCATGTAATGAAGGATATTACATGCGATCGCCGCAGCCGCAAGAATGTGAACCGACACTTAGAGGAGCAAATAAGAGAAATTTATTGTTAGTGTTTAAATACACTTTAACCACTTTTGCCCCGGAAGAATTTGCCCCCTTTCTGACCAGGCCCTATTTTGCGATTCGGCACTGCATTACTTTAACTGACAATTGCTCGATCATGTGATGCTGTAACCAAATTAAATTTACGTCCTTTTTTTCCCACAAATAGAGCTTTCTTTTGATAGTATTTGATCACCTGTGCGATTTTTTATTTTTGCGCTATTACATAGTTAGTGAGGTTGAAAAAAGACATCAGTCCATCCAGTTCAACCTATGATGTGTGTGTGTGTTTGCTGTTAACCGTACATTGTATACCCCTGTATGTTGTGATCTTTAAGGTGCCCATCTAATAGTTTTTAGAAACTATCGATGCTCCCTGCTGATACGACTGCTTGTGGAAGAGAATTCCACATCCTTACTGCTCTGACAGTAAAGAACCCCCTACGTACTTTAAGGTTAACTTCTTCCGGTCCGCGCTATAGCCGAAAGACGGCTACAGCGCGGGCTCTAATTTCCGGGAGGCCGTCTTTATACGGCCTCCCAGTGACAGGCTCCCCGCGCGCTCCCGCGAGCGCACATCGGGGAAAATCTGCGTCGGCCGTGTCCCTTGGAAACAGCCAATAACAGATCGTGGTGAATGGCCAATCACAGCGGCCATTCACCACGTGATCGGACTGTGCAATGAGAGATTAACTCATATGTAAACATATGAGATCATATCTCATCGCCAGCTCTCCTTCCTCACACAGAGACTGCAGTGTGAGGAAGAGCAGAGCCAATCAGCATTAAGGGGACACAGAGGAATGTAATCAGGGCACTGATCACCAGTGCCCTGATTACACAAGAGGGGGAAAAAATGCCATAAGTGCCCACAGTGCCCGCCATCAGTGCCCCCCATCAGTGCCCACAATCAGTGCCCATAGTGCTGCCAGTCAGTGCCCATCAGTGCCTGCTCATCTAGGCACTGATGGGCACTCACTAGCAGCACTATGGGCACTGAGTGTGGGCACTGATGGTGCTGCCCATGAGTGCTCATCAGTGCTGCCCATCAATGCCACCCGTCAGTGTCCATCAGTGCCACCCATCAGTGTCCATCAGTGCCACCTCTCAGTGCCCATCAGTGCCGCCTCTCAGTGCCCATCAGTGCCGCCCGTCAGTGCCTCCCATCAGTGCCGCCTCTCAGTGCCCAGCAGTGCCACCTCTCAGTGCCCAGCAGTGCCACCTCTCAGTGCCCAGCAGTGCCACCTATCAGTGCTCATCAGTGCTGCCTATCAGTGCCACCTATCAGTGCTCATCAGTGCGGCATATTAGTACCTCCTCATCAGTGCCACCTCATCAGTGCCCATAAGTGCCACCTCATCAGTGCCCATCAGTGCAGCCTATCAGTGCCCATCAGTGCCGCCTCATCAGCACACATCAGTGAAGGAGAAAGATTTATTTATTTTCAAAATTTACTGTTTTTTTTCTTTTTTTTTGTAAGAAATAAAAAACCCAGAGGTGATTAAATACCACCAAAAGAAAGCTCTATTTGTGTGAAAAAAATGATAAAAATTTCATATGGGTACAGTGTAGCATGACCGCACAATTGTCATTCAAAGCGTGAGAGCGCTGAAATCTGAAAATTGGCCTGGGCAGGAAGGGGGTAAAAGTGCCCAGTAGGCAAGTGGTTAAACTGCCTTTCCTCTAGTTTTAGTGAGTGGCCACATGTCTTATTGTATTCCTTCTCTGAATAGTTTGTTCCCTATGCTAGGGTCGCCAGTACAGTATTTGTACATTGATATCATATCCCCCCTTAATCGTCACTTCTCCAGAGAGAATAGGTTCAGTGCTTGTAGTCTTTCCTCGTAGCTGATGTCCTCCATTTCCCTAATTATTTTTGTTGCCCTTCTCTGGACTCTTTCCAGTTCCAGCACATCCTTCCTGAGGACCGTTGCCCAGAACTGGACAGCATAATCCAGATGTGGCCGGACCAGAGTCTTGTAGAGTGGGAGAATAATCTCTTTATTTCTGGAGTGAATCCCCTTTTTTTATACATCCCAGTATTCTGTTGGCTTTGCTTGCAGCGGCTTGGCATTGCATGCCACTGCCAGGCCTGTTGTCTACCAGTACCCCCAGGTCCTTTTCCATCTTAGATTCACCCAGAGGTCCCCCCCCCCCTTAGTGAGTAGCTTGTTTTCTGGTTTCTGGCACCCAAGGGCATTACTTTACATTTTTCAACATTAAACCTCATCTGCCTGTAGTTGCCCACCCCATTATTTTGTTCAGGTCTGCTTGTAAGGTTTCCACATCCTGCATAGAAGATATTGGCATGCTTAGTTTAGTATCATCTGCAAATACTGAGATTGTACTAGATATCCCCTCCTCTAGATCATTTATGAAAAAATTAAACAGGATTGGCCCCAGGACAGAACCCTATAAACCAAAAAAGAGCGACAATTTTGAAAAAAATAAATATATATATATTTTTCACTTTCTGCTATATGACATTCCCCAAAAAAATTTAAAGATCAAAATTTATGTCCAGTTAGACCCAATTCACACATATGCGATGTCAGACATTGCATATGATTTGCAACGCACTGCTCGGCAAATTACATGGGTTGTCTGTGCAATGTGAATTTAGCCATACAGATTGTATGGCTGAATTTGCATCGCATTTGGACCAAAGTCGCACAGGACTCTTTTTTTGGTCCGCACCAGAATTGGATCGCTTGGGTGTTCATACCTATGCGATCCGATTCATGTCTGAATTGACAGTTTGCACTGCGATATGCGAACTGATCTGGGGGAGTTGTTAACTTTGTATTGACACCCCCAGTGATTCGCATATGGCAGTGTGAACTTTACATAGTTACATAGTTTGTGAGACCGAAAAAAGACATCATTCCATCCAGTTCAACCTATGATGTGTGTGTGTGTTTGCTGTTAACTGTACATTGTATACCCCTGTATGTTGTGGTCTGTAAGGTGCCCATCTAATAGTTTTTTGAAACTATCGATGCTCCCTGCTGATACGACTGCTCGTGGAAGCGAATTCCACATCCTTACTGCTCTGACAGTGAAATACCCCTTACGTATTTTAAGGTTAAACCGTTTTTCCTCTAGTTTTAGTGAGTGGCCACGTGTCTTATTGTATCTCCTTTCTCTGAATAGTTTGTTCCTTATGCTAGGGTCGCCAGTACAGTATTTGTACATTGATATCATATCCCCCCTCAATCGTCTCTTCTCCAGAGAAAATAGGTTCAGTACTTGTAGTCTTTCCTCATAGCTGATGTCCTCCATTCCCCTAATTATTTTTGTTGCCCTTCTCTGGACTCTCTCCAGTTCCAGCACATCCTTCCTGAGGACCGGTGCCCAGAACTGGACAGCATACTCCAGATGTGGCCGGACCAGAGTCTTGCAGAGTGGGAGAATGATCTCTTTATTTCTGGAGTGAATCCCCTTTTTTATACATGCCAGTATTCTGTTGGCTTTGCTTGCAGTGGCTTGGCATTGCATACCGCTGCCAAGCCTGTTGTCCACTAGTACCCCCAGGCCCTTTTCCATCTTAGATTCACCCAGAGGTTCCCCCCTAGTGAGTAGCTTGCTTTCGTGTTTCTGACGCTCAAGTGCATTACTTTTCATTTTTCAACATTAAACCTCATCTGCCATGTAGTTGCCCACCCCATTATTTTGTTCAGGTCCGCTTGTAAGGTTTCCACATCCTGCATAGAAGATATTGGCATGCTTAGTTTAGTATCATCCGCAAATACCAAGATAGTGCTAGATATCCCCTCCTCTAGATCATTTATGAATAAATTAAACAGGATTGGTCCCAGGACAGAACCTTGGGGGACCCCACTTTCCACATCTGCCCAATCCGAGTACTCCCCATTAATCACCACCCTCTGGACTCTCCCCTGGAGCCAGTTCTCTTTCCAGGTACTCACCCTATGGTCCATACCTACATTCCTTAGTTTGTACAGTAAGCGTTTGTGGGGAACGGTGTCAAATGCCTTTGCAAAGTCCAGATACACCACATGCACAGGCCTTCCTTTATCTAGGTGGCAGCTCACTTCATCGTAGAAGGTTAATAGATTGGTCTGGCAAGAACGATTTTTCATGAATCCATGCTGATTACTACTAATAATACAGTTTTCATTACTAAAGTCTTGTATATAGTCCCTTAACATCCCCTCCAAAATCTTGCAGACTACTGATGTTAGGCTAACAGGGCTATAGTTACCCAAGATATATCTCGGCCCTTTTTTAAATATTGGTACCACATTGGCTTTTTTCCAATCAGCTGGCACCATACCCGTCTGTAGACTATCTTTAAAGTTCAAGAATAATGGTCTGGCAATCACCTAGCTGAGCTCTTTAATAACCCTCGGGTGCAAGCCATCCGGTCCCGTGATTTATTTATGTTAAGTTTCTCTAGTTTAGTTCTAAGTCTATCTTCTGTTAGCCATGAGGGTACTTCCTGAGGTGTATTATTTCGTTTAGCATTACAAGCTGGGTTAGTGTAGCATCCCCCCAATTCTTTTGTAAAAACTGAAGAGAAGACATTATTTAACACTTTCACCTTCTCTCTGTCCTCTGTGGCCAGATTTCCTTCGTAGTCTTTTATGGGGCCAATGTGTTCTGACCTCGTTTTCTCACTGTTTATATACTTAAAGAATTTCTTGGAGTTCTTTTTACTCTCTTCCGCTATATGTCTCTCGTGTTCTATTTTAGCCGCCTTGATTTTGCCTTTAAATTTCCTATTACACTCTTTGTAATGCTTGAATGCTGCCAATGACCCCTCAGCCTTGTATTTTTTGAAGGCCTTTTATTTAGTATTAATATGCATTTTTATGTTGGAATTAAGCCACCCAGGGTTTAGTTTTGCTCTTTTAAATGTATTTCCCTTTGGAATGCACTGGTAAATCCCTTTGTTTAGTATGCTCTTGAAGCACTCCCATTTTTCCTCCGTGTTCTTTGTTCCCAGGGTTCTATCCCATTTGATATTTTCTAGCAAAGAGCGCAGTTTTGGGAAATTGGCTCTTTTGAAATTCAGTGTCCTTATATTACCCTTGTGTTTCCTATTACTATGATTAATACTGAAACTAATTGACCTATGGTCACTGTTTTTTAGGTTGCCCCGTATTTCTATATCCGTGAACAGGTCTGTATTGTTGGTAATCAGTAGGTCAAGTACTGCATTGTTTCTTGTCGGTGCCTTAACCATCTGACCCATCAAATTGTCCTGCAAAACATTTAAGAAGTACCGAGCCTTG
This sequence comes from Pelophylax lessonae, assembly GCF_965119305.1. Taxonomy (NCBI): domain Eukaryota; kingdom Metazoa; phylum Chordata; class Amphibia; order Anura; family Ranidae; genus Pelophylax; species Pelophylax lessonae. The sequence continues at coordinate 288,266,104 of NC_138769.1, forward strand.
GCTGAATGCGCGGTTCCTTCTGCCCAGTCTATATCTGGATAATTAAAGTCACCCATTATAATGACATTTCCCATCCTTGCTGCCAATCCTATCTGTGAAAGGAGGTCCGCCTCCCCCTCCTCCCTCTGGTTAGAGGGCCTATAGCATACGCCCAATATTACCTTCCCCATAGTGCCCTCCCTTTGAAGTTCTACCCATAGGGATTCTACCTCGTCCATAGCTCCATTATTAATATCATCCCTCATATTTACCTGTACACTGTTCTTAATATACAGACATACCCCTCCCCCTTTTTTACATTCTCTATCTCTACAATAAAGGAAATACCCCTGAAAAGTTGCCATCCAATCATGAGAGTTGTCGAACCAAGTCTCTGTTATCCCCACAAAATCTAAGTCCTCCTCATATATCAGCAGCTCCAGCTCTCCCATCTTGTTGGCCAGGCTTCTGGCGTTGGTATACAAACCTTGTAATTTTGACCAGATGCATACCATATCCTTATTTGATGTTGTTTTTAGGCTGCTCTTGCAAATTTTCCCCATACCCACTTTGGATTTAGGAACTCTGAACATCCTACTGCTAATCACGCCATTTGTGCCCTCTGAATCTTGCTGGCTAATTCTACATCTGTACCCTCCCCCCATCACCTAGTTTAAAAGCCCCTCTAACTTTTTGGCCATCCTCTCACCCAGTACGGTTGCACCCTCCCCATTTAGGTGCAATCCGTCCCTACCAAAAAGCTGGTGGCAAACTGAGAAGTCGGCCCAGTTCTCCAGGAACTCGAAACCCTCCTTACTTCAGCTAGCTCAAAGAGCCGGCCGTTCTTGCTGGAAAACGGAAGTGGGAGGAGCAAGCAGCAGCGAGCAGCCGGAGGAGTGTGTGTAGAGGAGAGCGTGGAGGAGAGCCGGGTGACACGTGCGGGGGAGCCGCACTAGGTCACCAGAAGCCGGCGCGAGTGCAGGGGACAGGGGACAGAGAGACCGGAACAGAGAGCGGGACCGGGACGTGAAGGACCGGGACTGGAAGCCGCGGCCGTAGACGGCGGTGAACGGACACCACACAGTATTGAGGAGGGAGGTTCACGGAAGCAGGGGAGGAGGAGCAGCGGCGACTGGTGAGTATCTCCCTGCAGCTGTGTGACGTGCTTTGGGGACCTGTGACTGACGGACTGACAGACCATCCTGTGACTGACTGACCATAGGGATCTGTGACTGACTGACCATAGGGATCTGTGACTGACTGACCATAGGGATCTGTGACTGACTGACCATAGGGATCTGTGACTGACTGACCTTGCTTGCGACCGTCAACGACTGACAAGACTGTTCTGCGACTGACAAGACTGTTCTGCGACTGACAAGACTGTTCTGCGACTGACAAGACTGTTCTGCGACCGATAGACTGTTCTGCGACCGATAGACTGTTCTGCGACTGACAAGACTGTTCTGCGACTGACAAGACTGTTCTGCGACTGACAAGACTGTTCTGCGACTGACAAGACTGTTCTGCGACTGACAAGACCGTTCTGCGACTGACAAGACCGTTCTGCGACCGACAAGACCGTTCTGCGACCGACAAGACCGTTCTGCGACCGACAAGACTGTTCTGCGACCGACAAGACCGCTCTGCGACCGACAAGACCGCTCTGCGACAAGACTGTTCTGCGACCGACCGACGGCGCTCTTGACTGATCGACCGTGAGTATTTTAGAGACTGGTGAGTATCTTAGCGACTAGTGAGCATTTTGCGACTGGTTAGCATCTTGCGAGGGTTAGCATCTTGCGACTGGTGAGTATATTTGCAACTGGTGTGTATCGGGTGAGTATCTTGCGACTGGTGAGATTCTTTGCGACTGGTGAGTATCCTTGCGACTGGTGAGTATCCTTGCGACTGGTGAGTATCTTTGCGACTGGTGAGTATCTTTGCGACTGGTGAGTATCTTTGCGACTGGTGAGTATCTTGTGTCTGTTGGATCTTTGCGACTGGTGAGTATCGTTGCGGTTAGTGAGTATCGTTGCGACTGGTGAGTATCGTTGCGACTGGTGAGTATCTTTGCGTCTGTTGGATCTTTGCGACTGGTGAGTATCTTGCGTCTGTTGGATCTTTGCGACTGGTGAGTATCTTAGCGACTGGTTAGTATATTAGCGACTGGTGAGTACCCCAGGTTCAGTACCAGGGAAGTTAGAGGTAGTGTAGGTTAGGAAGAGCAGTTCGTTAATATATCCCCATAGAGTAGTGGGTAATAATGTCCGACAGGATTGCGGATGCCACTCAGTGCACTTCTTGCTGCATGTATGCGTTCCTTGATGAACCATTCGAGGGCGAATACTGCTGTGCAAGATGTGAGCAACTTGTTGCTCTGGTAGACCAGATCCTGGACCTACAGAACACAGTGGCAACACTGCGTGGCATCAACAACCTGGAAAGGAGCTTGGACATTACCTATCAGGCGCTGGTAGGGGCCAGCATAGAGGAAGGAGGAACAGAGGAGACGCAAGAAGCAGAGGTACGCAGCTGGGTGACTGTTAGGAAGGGTAGAGGGAGGAGAGCCAGGGAGGCCAATCCTGAGTTGGTACACCCTAACAAATCTGTCGAGTTGCAGGTTGAGGGGGATATCAGCTCAGGGGTGGCAGAGCTGGAGCATGCACCCTCCCCCAGCTGCCAGGGGAGGGACGGCTCCAGGAAGAAGGGGGGCCGTAACTCAGGAAAGGTTAGACAGGTTGTGGTAGTTGGGGACTCAATTATCAAGAGGACAGAGAGGGAAATCTGTAAAAAAGATCTCGTGAACCGAACAGTTTGCTGTTTACCGGGCGCCCGAGTTCGGCACATCGCAGATCTGGCAGACAGATTGATGGGGGGGGCTGGGGATGACCCAGCGGTCATGGTGCATGTGGGCACTAATGACAAAGTTAAAGGTAGGTGGAGGATCCTTAAGAACGATTTCAGGGACTTAGGTAATAGATTGAGGAAAAGGACCTCCAAGGTGGTTTTCTCTGAAATACTGCCTGTACCTCGAGCCACACAAGAGAGGCAGAAGGAGATTAGGGAACTTAACAAGTGGCTGAGGAATTGGTGTAGGAAGGAGGGGTTTGGGTTCCTGGAGAACTGGGCTGACTTCTCAGTCGGCTACCGGCTCTTTAGTAAGGATGGGCTGCACCTTAATGGGGACGGTACAGCTCTTTTGGGGAGAAAGATGGCCACCAAGTTGGAGGGGCTTTTAAACTAGGAGACGGGGGGGAGGGCTCAGAAGTAGAGTCAGTCAGGAGGAAGCAGAGGACTGAAGGCAGCTGTAGTGTCAGCAGCGACAGTAGGTCCACAAGGTCAATTGGCAGGTCTGTGCGGGAGAACCTCAGACCAAACAGGAATAAACATAACCGCCAATTGCGCTTAACTTCCTTAAAACTAAGAGGTGTATATGCTAATGCCAGGAGCCTAGCTAATAAAATGGATGAGTTGGAAATGTTAGTACATGAGGAGGACATAGACCTTTTGGGAATAACAGAGACTTGGTTCGACCCCTCACATGACTGGCTGGCCAATATCCAAGGGTATTCGGTGTACCGGAAGGACAGGGTAGGAAAAAGAGGGGGAGGGGTATGTCTCTATGTCAAGAACAATATAAAGGTGACAGAAAGGAGTGACATTACGGATGGGATGAGCATGGATTTAGAATCTGTGTGGGTTGAACTCCATAGGGAAGGAGAAAAGGGGAAAGTAATTGTGGGGGTTTGCTATAGGCCACCTAACCAAGGGGAGGAGGTAGAGCTGGAATTTTTAGCACTAATGGGTAAAGTGGCAAAATTGGGATCAGTCATCGTATTGGGGGACTTCAATTACCCCGACATTGACTGGGAAGAGGGGACTGCACACTCACAGAAGGCCCGCCTATTCACGGAAACCTTACTGGATAATTACATGTCACAGTTGGTGGATTCCCCCACCAGAGAAAACGCAGTCCTGGATCTATTGCTCACTAATGACCCAGACATAATCTCGGAGGTAGGAGTCCAGGACAACCTGGGCTCTAGCGATCACAGGATGATCACATTTAGTGTAAATAACAACATAACAAGACAAGTGGGGAACATAAGAACCCTAAACTTCAGAAGGGCAAACTTTCCAAAATTGTACTCAATGATGGAAAAGGTAAACTGGGACCAAACCCTGGGATCCCTGACCACAGAGGAAAAATGGGAATGCTTTTGGAACATATTAGGCAAAGGCATCTTGCAGTGCATTCCTATGGGAAATAAATTTAGAAGAGACAAAGCCAAACCTGGCTGGCTAAACTGTAGCGTCATAAAACTTATTAGGGGGAAAAAATTGGCCTTCAAGAAGTATAAATCAGAGGGCACAGTATCGGCTTTCGAGCAATACAAGGAGGCAAATAAGAAAAGTAAACAAGAAATCAAGATGGCTAAAATCAACTTTGAGAGACAAATAGCGGAGGATAGTAAAAAAAACCCAAAGAAATTCTTTAAATATATCAACAGCAAAAAAACTAAGGCAGAGCATATTGCACACATAATTAACAATGATGGGAGGATGGTTACAGAGGACACTGAAAAAGCAACCGTGCTAAATGCTTTTTTCTCGTCAGTCTTTACACAGGAAAAGGAGGGGTACACTGACCATGACTGTATGGTTAGTAGTAATAAACAGGACTTGCCACCATGGCTAACAGAGGGGGAAATCAGGGAAAGGCTGGATAAACTTAACACAAACAAATCACCAGGACCGGATGGCATACATCCGAGAGTACTCAAGGAACTCAGTAAAGTTATATCGAGACCACTGTTCCTGATCTTTGCTGACAGTATTAGGACAGGAGATGTACCAGGGGATTGGAAGAAAGCTAACGTGATTCCAATATTCAAAAAGGGCCAGAGGCATATCCCGGGAAATTATAGGCCTGTCAGTTTGACATCAGTAGTATGTAAACTTCTGGAGGGGATGATAAGGGACTATATTGTAGAGTTTGCTAAGGACAACAACATCATCAGCAGTAATCAGCACGGGTTTACAAATGGGCGTTCTTGTCAAACCAATCTCCTTACATTCTACGAGGAGGTGAGCTGTGAGCTAGATAGGGGGAGACCAGTGGATGTGGTGTACTTGGATTTCGCTAAGGCGTTTGATACAGTTCCCCACAAGCGCTTAATTTATAAAATAAGGTCTGCAGGTATCGATAGCAGGGTTTGCTCTTGGATACGGAACTGGCTAAAAAGGCGGGTCCAAAGGGTAGTAATAAACAGCGCATACTCAGACTGGTCTGAGGTGGTAAGCGGGGTCCCCCAAGGCTCAGTCCTGGGACCAACCTTGTTCAATTTATTCATAAACAACATTGAGGTCGGGATCAGTAGTTCGATATCAGTTTTTGCAGATGACACAAAATTGGGCAGGGCAATAACTTCACAACATGAAGCAGATATCCTGCAGAATGACCTGGACAAAATAACAGAGTGGGCAACGACATGGCAAATGAGGTTTAACGTGGAGAAGTGTAAGGTTTTGCACTTGGGGACTAAAAACATAAAATCACAATACACGTTAGGAGGGGAGCCCTTGGGGGAATCAAAAATGGAGAAGGATCTGGGAGTATTGGTTGATGATAGATTAGGAAACAGCATGCAATGTCAAGCGGCAGCTTCCAAAGCCAACAGAATATTAGCATGCATAAAGAAAGGGATGCATTCCAGAGATAAGACTATAATCCTTCCACTTTATAAAACTCTGGTCCGACCGCATCTGGAGTATTCCGTCCAGTTCTGGTCGCCAGTCCTCAGGAGGGATGTGTTGGAGCTGGAGAGAGTCCAGAGAAGGGCAACTAAACTAATTAGGGGATTGGAGGACCTTGACTATGAAGAGCGTCTACAATCGCTCGATTTATTCTCCCTGGAGAAGAGACGTCTGAGGGGGGACATGATAGCAATTTATAAATATCTTAATGGGGATCCCAGCTTAGAAAAAAAGCTGTTCATTCGAAGGGATTGCATGAGGACTCGAGGGCATACAATGCGATTAGAGGAGAAGCGTTTTAACCTCAGGCAACGCGGGGGGTTCTTTACTGTTAGGGCAACAAGATTGTGGAATTCTCTACCACAAGAGGTGGTTTCTGCGGGTAGTATGGTGGCTTTCAAAAGACTCTTAGACTTACATCTCAAGGATCAGAACATTCAGGGGTATGGGAGATGATTACAGCCACACATGCCTACACAGGTTGAACTGGATGGACTATTGTCTTTATTCAACCTCACCTACTATGTAACTATGTAACTATGTAACTATGTACACCAGCTCCCCAGCCACTTGTTAACTTTCCTAATCCCCTGCTGCCTCTCTGGTGTGGCTCGAAGTACAGGTAGTTTTCCTGAAAATACTACCTTGGAGGTCCTAGTCCTCAACTTAGCTCCTAAGTCCCTGAAATCGTTTAGGACTCTCCATCTCCCTCTGCCTATGTTATTGGTACCCACATGTACCATGGCAGCTGGGTCTTCCCCAGCCCCACCCATTAATCTGTCCACCCGATCCGTGATGTTCCGAACCCGAGTGCCCGGTAAACAACAGACAGTTCGGTGCTCACAATCTTTGTTACAGATTGCCCTGTCTGTCCTTCTAATGATTGATTCCCTTACCACCAGTACCTTTCTTTCCTTTCCCTTTCTCCCGGGCCTCACTGGAGGAGTTCTTCCCCTGGCAGCTAGGGGCGACGCTCTGCTTCAGCAATGCTGGTCCCTGACTGGTTTCTCCAACATCACGAAACGTGGCGTATTTATTGGGGTGCTCCAGCCCAGGACCCGCCTCCTTTCCTTGTTCCCTTCTACCCCTCCTAACTGTCACCCATCTACTCTGCTCTGATGCCTGCACCCCTGTTTCTCCGCCCTCCTCTGTGCAGGCCCCGGCCTGCACCTGTCGGGTACGATCCCAGCTCTCCTTCAGTATGGAGAGTCTTCTCAGTGTTGCCAGCTGCTTCCCTAGATTCAGGACCTGGGCTTCCAGGGAAGCAACGTGCTTACATTTTGTACAGCTGTATTCGCCCTTGATCGAATGATCGAGGAACGTATACATGCCACAAGATGTACACCGAATCGCATCTCCACACCCGCTGGGCATTGTACCCACTAATCTAATCTAATGGGGATTCAGTAATTTAAGTCTGTCCTGTGTGGCTGTTTTCTAGGTTCCTAACTCTACTTTCTTACCCTCTGGTACTCCGCAACACTCACTGGCACTCCCAGACACTCAGGTACTCACAGGCACTCACAGGTACTCCCAGACACTCAGGTACACACAGGTACTCCCAGACGCTCAGGTACTCACCAGTACTCCCAGACACTAAGGTACACCCAGACACTCAGGCACTCCCAGGTACTCCCAGGTACTCAGGTACTCCCAGACACACAGGTACTCCCAGGTACTCCCAGACACTCAGGTACTCTCAGGTATTCCCAGACTCACAGGTACTCCCAGACCCTCAGGAACTCCCAGGTACTCCCAGACACTCAGGTACCAATAGGTACTCACAGGCACTCAAGTACCAATAGGTACTCACAGACACTCAAGTACTAATAAGTACTCACAGACACTCAGGTACTAATAGGTACTCACAGACACTCAGGTACTAATAGGTACTCACAGATACTCAAGGACTAATAGGTACTCACAGACACTCAGGTACTAATATGTATTCACAGACACTCAGGTACTAATAGGTACTCACAGATACTCAGGTACTAATAGGTACTCACAGACACTCAGGTACTAATAGGTACTCACAGATACTCAGGTACTAATAGGTACTCACAGATACTCAGGTACTAATAGATACTCACAGACACTCAGGTACTACTCAAGTGTGTGTCCCTTTAAGCCTGACACTTGCAGTTCCTGATGGCGATTCCTCCCTCCTCCCTCAGACGGTCAGTCTTCCTCTCTGCACCCGCCTCCCTCCTTTGTCACTTCCCGGTCAGCCTCCCCATTTGTATTGTTCTTCTCCTCTGCTCCCTCTCTGTCTGGGGGGGGAGGTCACCGCACCGCTCGCCGCCCACTGCAGGGGGGGTGGTTACCGCACCGCTCGCCCCACGCACGTCACCCGCTCTTTCTTCTGGGGGGGTTATCGCACTGCTCGCCGCTGCTCTTCTGGGGGAGGGGTTACTCGCACACTCTCACTCAGTCACACGCGCTCCTCTCACACGTTCCTCACACACGCACGCCCTGTCAGCCTCTGATCCCATGCTCTGCTCTGGTCCACAGCACCACCTGCCGACAGCACCTGGAAAGACTGTGAGTCCAACAGTGCGATGTTGGAACCCGCAGTGGATTTGCAGGGTTTCTGCCAGTGGCGGCCGGTGTACTGAGGGCGCAGGGGCGCCGCCCCCCCATCCATGCATCCGGCCCCCTAATCTGCATGCAGGGGCGCCGGACGCATGGAGTTCAATGGGGCTTTTTTTTTTGCATCACCTGATTAGAGCCAGAGGCTCTAATAGGGCGATGCAAAGGGTGGACCTGGGGCGCAGAGCAGTGCGTCCCGAGCCCACCCATTGTGTGACAATAGCGAATGAAAATTCGCTATTGTCACACCGATCCTCCTCCTGGCCAATCAGGAAGCGCGTCCGATACACGCTTCCTGATTGGCCGCAAGGCAAGCCCCATGCCATTGGCCGAGGAGGAGGCGGGAGCGGGAGGACTGGAGGAGACGCGCCGCCGGGACCGAGGAGAAGCCGACGCCGAGAGACTGATGAGAAGCCACCCGCCGCTGCTGCTGCTCCAGATAAGTAAGGGGGCTGATCTCTGCATTGGGGGAATGGTATGCTGGTCACTGCATTGAAGGGGGCACGCACGCTGATCTCTGCATTGGGGGCATGTATGCTGGTCACTGCATTGAAGGGGGCACACTGGTCACTGCATTGAAGGGGGCATGTACGCTGGTCACTGCATTGAAAGGGGCATGTACGCTGGTCACTGCATTGAAAGGGGGCATGTACGGTGGTCACTGCATTGAAAGGGGGCATGTACGCTGGTCACTGCATTGAAAGGGGGCATGTACGCTGGTCACTGCATTGAAGGGGGCATGTACGCTCAGGGCCGGTTTTAGACAAAGTGTGGCCCTGGGCAAACCTAAAAGTGGGGCCCCAAATTTTTTTATATTCTACCAAAAATATAGGCGCATTTAGGTCAGGGGCTGTATGGACATGTACAGGAGAGGTCAGGGGACATGTACATGAGAGGTCAGGGGCTGTGTGGACATGTACAGGAGAGGTCAGGGGCTGTGCGGACATGTACAGGAGAGGTCAGAGGCTGTGCGGACATGTACATGAGAGGTCAGGGGCTGTGTGGACATGTACAGGAGAGGTCAGGGGCTGTGTGGACATGTACAGGAGAGGTCAGGGGCTGTATGGACATGTACAGGAGAGGTCAGGGGACATGTTGCAGGAGAGGTCAGGGGCTGTGTGGACATGTACAGGAGAGGTCAGGGGCTGTATGGACATGTACAGGAGAGGTCAGGGGCTTTATGGACATGTACATGAGAGGTCAGGGGCTGTGTGGACATGTACAGGAGAGGTCAGGGGCTGTGCGGACATGTACAGGAGAGGTCAGGGGCTGTGCGGACATGTACATGAGAGGTCAGGGGCTGTGCGGACATGTACATGAGAGGTCAGGGGCTGTGTGGACATGTACAGGAGAGGTCAGGGGCTGTGTGGACATGTACAGGAGAGGTCAGGGGCTGTATGGACATGTACAGGAGAGGTCAGGGGACATGTTGCAGGAGAGGTCAGGGGCTGTGTGGACATGTACAGGAGAGGTCAGGGGCTGTATGGACATGTACATGAGAGGTCAGGGGCTGTGTGGACATGTTACAGGAGAGGTCAGGGGACATGTACAGGAGAGGTCAGGGGCTGTGTGGACATGTTACAGGAGAGGTCAGGGGACATGTTGCAGGAGAGGTCAGGGGCTGTGTGGACATGTACAGGAGAGGTCAGGGGCTGTGTGGACATGTACAGGAGAGGTCAGGGGCTGTGCGGACATGGTACAAGAGAGGTCAGGGGCTGTGTGGACATGGTACAGGAGAGGTCAGGGGCTGTGTGGACATGTACATGAGAGGTCAGGGGCTTTATGGACATGTACATGAGAGGTCAGGGGCTGTGTGGACATGTACAGGAGAGGTCAGGGGCTGTATGGACATGTACAGGAGAGGTCAGGGGCTGTGTGGACATGTACAAGTGAGGTCAGGGGCTGTATGGAAATGTACAGGAGAGGTCAGGGGCTGTGTGGACATGTACAGGAGAGGTCAGGGGACATGTTACAGGAGAGGTCAGGGGACATGTACAGGAGAGGTCAGGGGACATGTACAGGAGAGGTCAGGGGCTGTATGGACATGTACAGGAGAGGTCAGGGGCTGTGTGGACATGTACAGGAGAGGTCAGGGGACATGTTACAGGAGAGGTCAGCGGACATGTACAGGAGAGGTCAGGGGACATGTTACAGGAGAGGTCAGGGGACATGTACAGGAGAGGTCAGGGGACATGTACAGGAGAGGTCAGGGGACATGTACAGGAGAGGTCAGGGGACATGTTACAGGAGAGGTCAGGGGACATGTTACAGGAGAGGTCAGGGGACATGTTACAGGAGAGGTCAGGGGACATGTTACAGGAGAGGTCAGGGGACATGTTACAGGAGAGGTCAGGGGACATGTTACAGGAGAGGTCAGGGGATATGTTACAGGAGAGGTCAGGGGACATGTTACAGGAGAGGTCAGGGGACATGTACAGGAGAGGTCAGGGGCTGTGTGGACATGTTACAGGAGAGGTCAGGGGACATGTTGCAGGAGAGGTCAGGGGCTGTGTGGACATGTACAGGAGAGGTCAGGGGCTGTATGGACATGTACAGGAGAGGTCAGGGGCTGTATGGACATGGTACAGGAGAGGTCAGGGGCTGTGTGGACATTTACATGAGAGGTCAGGGGCTTTATGGACATGTACATGAGAGGTCAGGGGCTGTATGGACATGGTACAGGAGAGGTCAGGGGCTGTGTGGACATGTACATGAGAGGTCAGGGGCTTTATGGACATGTACATGAGAGGTCAGGGGCTGTGTGGACATGTACATGAGAGGTCAGGGGCTTTATGGACATGTACAGGAGAGGTCAGGGGCTGTATGGACATGTACAGGAGAGGTCAGGGGACATGTACATGAGAGGTCAGGGGCTGTGTGGACATGTACAGGAGAGGTCAGGGGCTGTGCGGACATGTACAGGAGAGGTCAGAGGCTGTGCGGACATGTACATGAGAGGTCAGGGGCTGTGTGGACATGTACATGAGAGGTCAGGGGCTGTGTGGACATGTACAGGAGAGGTCAGGGGCTGTATGGACATGTACAGGAGAGGTCAGGGGACATGTTGCAGGAGAGGTCAGGGGCTGTGTGGACATGTACAGGAGAGGTCAGGGGCTGTATGGACATGTACAGGAGAGGTCAGGGGCTTTATGGACATGTACATGAGAGGTCAGGGGCTGTGTGGACATGTACAGGAGAGGTCAGGGGCTGTGCGGACATGTACAGGAGAGGTCAGGGGCTGTGCGGACATGTACATGAGAGGTCAGGGGCTGTGCGGACATGTACATGAGAGGTCAGGGGCTGGGTGGACATGTACAGGAGAGGTCAGGGGCTGTGTGGACATGTACAGGAGAGGTCAGGGGCTGTATGGACATGTACAGGAGAGGTCAGGGGACATGTTGCAGGAGAGGTCAGGGGCTGTGTGGACATGTACAGGAGAGGTCAGGGGCTGTATGGACATGTACATGAGAGGTCAGGGGCTGTGTGGACATGTTACAGGAGAGGTCAGGGGACATGTACAGGAGAGGTCAGGGGCTGTGTGGACATGTTACAGGAGAGGTCAGGGGACATGTTGCAGGAGAGGTCAGGGGCTGTGTGGACATGTACAGGAGAGGTCAGGGGCTGTGTGGACATGTACAGGAGAGGTCAGGGGCTGTGCGGACATGGTACAGGAGAGGTCAGGGGCTGTGTGGACATGTACATGAGAGGTCAGGGGCTTTATGGACATGTACATGAGAGGTCAGGGGCTGTGTGGACATGTACAGGAGAGGTCAGGGGCTGTATGGACATGTACAGGAGAGGTCAGGGGCTGTGTGGACATGTACAAGTGAGGTCAGGGGCTGTATGGACATGTACAGGAGAGGTCAGGGGCTGTGTGGACATGTACAGGAGAGGTCAGGGGACATGTTACAGGAGAGGTCAGGGGACATGTACAGGAGAGGTCAGGGGACATGTACAGGAGAGGTCAGGGGCTGTATGGACATGTACAGGAGAGGTCAGGGGCTGTGTGGACATGTACAGGAGAGGTCAGGGGACATGTTACAGGAGAGGTCAGGGGACATGTACAGGAGAGGTCAGGGGACATGTTACAGGAGAGGTCAGGGGACATGTACAGGAGAGGTCAGGGGACATGTACAGGAGAGGTCAGGGGACATGTACAGGAGAGGTCAGGGGACATGCTACAGGAGAGGTCAGGGGACATGTACAGGAGAGGTCAGGGGACATGTTACAGGAGAGGTCAGGGGACATGTTACAGGAGAGGTCAGGGGACATGTTACAGGAGAGGTCAGGGGACATGTTAAAGGAGAGGTCAGGGGACATGTTGCAGGAGAGGTCAGGGGCTGTGTGGACATGTACAGGAGAGGTCAGGGGCTGTATGGACATGTACATGAGAGGTCAGGGGCTGTATGGACATGGTACAGGAGAGGTCAGGGGCTGTATGGACATGGTACAGGAGAGGTCAGGGGCTGTGTGGACATGTACATGAGAGGTCAGGGGCTGTATGGACATGGTACAGGAGAGGTCAGGGGCTGTGTGGACATGTACATGAGAGGTCAGGGGCTTTATGGACATGTACATGAGAGGTCAGGGGCTGTGTGGACATGTACATGAGAGGTCAGGGGCTTTATGGACATGTACAGGAGAGGTCAGGGGCTGTATGGACATGTACAGGAGAGGTCAGGGGCTGTATGGACATGTACAGGAGAGGTCAGGGGCTGTGCGGACATGTACAGGAGAGGTCAGGGGCTGTATGGACATGTACAGGAGAGGTCAGGGGCTGTGCGGACATGTACAGCAGAGGTCAGGGGCTGTGCGGACATGTACAGCAGAGGTCAGGGGCTGTATGGACATGTACAGGAGAGGTCAGGGGCTGTGCGGACATGTACAGGAGAGGTCAGGGGCTGTGCGGACATGTACAGGAGAGGTCAGGGGCTGTATGGACATGTACAGGAGAGGTCAGGGGACATGTTACAGGAGAGGTCAGGGGACATGTACAGGAGAGGTCAGGGGACATGTACAGGAGAGGTCAGGGGACATGTACAGGAGAGGTCAGGGGACATGTTACAGGAGAGGTCAGGGGACATGTACAGGAGAGGTCAGGGGACATGTTACGGGAGAGGTCAGGGGACATGTACAGGAGAGGTCAGGGGACATGTTACAGGAGAGGTCAGGGGACATGTTACAGGAGAGGTCAGGGGACATGTACAGGAGAGGTCAGGGGACATGTTACAGGAGAGGTCAGGGGACATGTACAGGAGAGGTCAGGGGACATGTTACAGGAGAGGTCAGGGGACATGTACAGGAGAGGTCAGGGGACATGTTACAGGAGAGGTCAGGGGACATGTACAGGAGAGGTCAGGGGACATGTACAGGAGAGGTCAGGGGACATGTTACAGGAGAGGTCAGGGGACATGTTACAGGAGAGGTCAGGGGACATGTACAGGAGAGGTCAGGGGACATGTTACAGGAGAGGTCAGGGGACATGTACAGGAGAGGTCAGGGGACATGTACAGGAGAGGTCAGGGGACATGTACAGGAGAGGTCAGGGGACATGTTACAGGAGAGGTCAGGGGACATGTACAGGAGAGGTCAGGGGACATGTACAGGAGAGGTCAGGGGACATGTTACAGGAGAGGTCAGGGGACATGTACAGGAGAGGTCAGGGGCTGTATGGACATGTTACAGGAGCAACTAGCAGCACAATCTTTATTACTCTCTGCAGTGCACTGACTGTCTGACTGACCTCAGGCTCACCTCACTGAGTGCCATCACATGCTGACTGGCTGGCGCGGCGTGTGACTCTCAGTCTGTGTAGTGTGTTGTGTCGGGAGTCGGGACACAGTGCCGGCTGCGTGCACACTCAGTGGGAGGGATCATCATCGGCGTCGGCGCGCCCGTGACATAGTCATTCGCAGGCTCAGCCTCCACCCCTCCAGCTCCAGCCACAGTCACTCAGTTTACCCGCCGAGCCAGCCGCTGAGCCCGCCCATGACCGTCGGCGTTGTGACGTCATGCCGCTCACAGCGGCTGACGCGAATAACTATAAGATGGACGGACCGTCACCGCCCCAATGCTTAAAGCGGCGCTGCGGCTGCGCCGGCCCTTAAAGCGGTCCCGGTAGGCCAGTCAGGCCCTGCACGGGGCCCGGGGCCCCTGGAAATTTGGGGCCCTGGGCAGTTGCCCAGTTTGCCCCCCCCTAACGCCGGCCCTGTGTACGCTGGTCACTGCATTGAAGGGGGCATGTACGCTGGTCACTGCATTGAAAGGGGGCATGTACGCTGGTCACTGCATTGAAAGGGGGCATGTACGCTGGTCACTGCATTGAAAGGCGGCACGCTGGTCACTGTGCATTGAAAGGGGGCATGTACGCTGGTCACTGTGCATTGAAGGGGGCATGTACGCTGGTCACTGCATTGAAAGGGGGGATGCTGGTCACTGTGCATTGAAAGGGGGCACGCTGGTCACTGTGCATTGAAAGGGGGCACGCTGGTCACTCTGCTTTGAAAGGGGGCACGCTGGTCACTCTGCATTGAAAGGGGGCACACTATACCTTAATTACTGAAGGCCCCTTTTACACTTTTGCGACCTCAAAGTCACGCAATTTTTTACAGCGTTTTTTTGCCACAAAGCAATGTCTATTACATTTTTCTGTTTGCGCCCCCCCAAAAATTTTGAGCACCAGCCGCCACTGTTTGCTGGCAACAAAAGTGAGTACACCCCTAAGTGAAAATGCCAAAATTGGGCCCAATTAGCCATTTTTTAATGGAAAGATTATATTTCCCCAGGTTGGAGAGTTCCCAGACTGGAATACAGTTCTGCAATGTTTCATGAGCTGCAGTGCAGCCTTGATCTGACTAAAAGCTTTATTCAATGGATCTGGTCTGGAGAAGGACTGTCCTTCACTGAGTGGTGTCCAGCGGAGAAAAACATTTTTCTGTTTGCACCCCCCCCCCCCCCAAAATGTTGAGAACCAGCCGCCACTGGTTTCCGCATCGCATATGTGTGAACTGCCACTTATGTGTAGAAATCACTATGTGAACATCTTTGTTGTGACTCAGGAATGATCAAAATAGAATGCACTAATATGCCATGTGACATCTATCACATAGAACACAGAGATAAGGAAATTGCAGCAATGTGAAAGCAATAAATACATGCTCCGTTATTAGCATTTGCAGAAGTTAGCAGATAAGTATTGATGTATATCCTGGCAGAACACAGAAGTGCCAACATAAAAAAAGGCTTTTTGGGTTTGAAGAAGTTAGTAGGTAAGCATTTTAGTAAAGGGAAAATGCAGTTTGAGCAGCTTATCTCCCTTCATGAGACTGAGAAAATAGATATACTGAATGTGAGCCATGGAATGAGCTTTGGAGTAAGTGCAGAATTAAATCTGTGGAGCATCAAACTCATAAACTGTAAAACTGGTAGGGGTACCAAGGGTTAAATAGATCAGAGTGCTGGCAGCAAACAGTGGCCAGAGATAGCGAGTGCACAGATAAAAGAAGCAGAGTCGGAACAAGGTACATACACTGTCACTGAATTTAGACACGGAAGCCTGTGTAAGGAGTCATCGCCAGCTCACAAGACCCGATCCTTTCATGTTCATCTTCACCGCTGCTTGAGATTTCCTCCTTACACTGCCACATCTATATGACTTACTTTTCCCAGCCACCTCCAGTTACTCTTCCGCTGCTGCCCACTTTCAAATCAGACTGTAGCTGCAGTGTGCTAATCCTGCTAGTCCTCACTCAGAGTGGAAAGACGTCTGCATCATACAGAGTGACGCCCAAGCACCGCCCCTACGACGTCGAACGTCCTGGACCAATCACAGGATGGCAATCCTGAGTGGGAGTGTTCGGGGCGCAGAGCTCTGCACCCCGAGGACACTCTAAAAAGACGCCAATCAGCTTACAAGACAGAGGCACATGATGCCAAAACCCCCACCACTCCCATAGCCAGCCGCTGCCATTAAAGGTACACTTTTTTTTTTTAATGCTGATGTTACGGTAGCCTTGGGGGGGCGGCGCCCCCTATTGACCAGCCACCACTGAATAAAACACTTCCTGAATAATGTCCACACAAATATTAATACAATTTCCACAACACCCTACATAAGCATACACTTATAGGCCAGGGGTTCACGTTTATGTGCTCAGATATCACTGGGGCTGGTCTTCACTTAAAGAGTCAACAGCAACGGTGTACAAAAATCCAACCTGGCCATTTGTCTTTTTAAGTAAAAAATAACTGGTTGATCATACAGCCACAATGTGCTCCAGGGTCTGAGATCTTTACTCCAGATACAGAGGTTGTAGAATCCAGCACTGGGGTGATCTAAAGACGCTGCACAACCAACACAAGAACCCTGAGCCCTAGCAGCCACTCTGAGTGAAGGAGACATCTGACTGGTTGCTAGGAACCACTGTTGCTTGGGACTACATCTCTAGCATACATTCCAATCAGCTCCTTCCTAGCCCCCATGCTGGGACTCTCAAAACTACGGCAGCCCTTCATTAGGCGGTGAGAGTCTGGGGTGGGTCTTGGTCAGGGCAAGTTATGTGAGGTGCCTCACCAGAAGAAAGCATTGGTCCTAGAATAATGAACATTGGACTTTGTGCTTCTCTGAGAATTCTCCCCTCTGTGCAGGGGCTTATGGTGAACACACAACCAACCAAAGTTGGGGTCACAGTGAAATATCACAGGAGCCATGGCCAATACTATCATGGATGATAACCCATCTCATCAGCTGCATAGAGCCCACAATAGCAAATAATAGCAACCAAACAGTGTGTGACAGCCAGGCCCGCCTAATCCTAAATACTTGTATACTCCAAGATAAAAATTAAATAGCAGGCAGGAATATTGAAAGAATAAGAAGCAACCAAAGATAGTTAAAGTTAAATTAAAGCTCTGTGCAATAGTTTGGGGGGGGTTGGGGAATGAAACCTTGAGGCTTTACAACCACTTTTAGCAGCATTGGAGATGTACTCTGGCAAGCTAAAGAAAAGTTCCAGGCATGATCCAGCTGATCTATAGAGCATTAAGAGAGAAACAGCAATAACTTTGTGCACAGATAAGAACCTCCACAGACACTTACAATACCTCCATGCTTAGCAGAGATCAGCAGGATGCCGTATATGAGGGCAAGAGACAGACATGGGCTAGAAAGTGCAGTGACGTGCTACAGCCACAGACACAATCGTTCCCCTTAATAGAAAGTGCAAAAAAGTTGAGCTGAATGCAAATAATTTGGCAGCTTACTGGGGAACAGACTTACATGGGTCTCCGCTTTGTCCCAGCACTGTCCATCCAAGAATGACTTCCGGGCCCCCTTTCTCTAGAATGGTTCAGCACTTCCCCATCAGCTTATGTACACTGCTGGGAGCACCGAACTCTCTCTTGGGTGCACATGACATTGAGTGCTCTGACAACCAGCTGCACAGGCCCCCTGGAGCATGGGGCAATTGGGGCCCCTTATGCTACGCCTATGATTGTAAGAGCTTAATTGTTCGCAAATAAAATCCTCTCAATATTTTATACATTATTTCTGTTAGAGGCCTTTTATAAATTTTGACAAATTATGATAACAGCTAAAATCTTCACAAAGGGATACAAATGTTCACAGACAATTAACTATATACGCATTTTTTTTCTTCTTATACAGGTCTAACCACTACAATTATGGATGATTTCCTGAATGCGATAGAGTAAGTAATTTTACGGAATTGCAAAGTTAACGTATGTGCGTGTAACAAAGCATGTTTTTATAAATGATCCAAAATTTGTTTCAGGCTAGGTTCACACTGCTGTGATAAGATTTTTTATCTTTCACTGCGATTATCTAGTGCAACTTGGATGTTAGTTGGATGTGGTTTGTCTATTCTATGGGGCCCCAATTGCACTGGATTACACCGAAGTAGTGCAGGAACCTTTTCCAAAATTGGGCTGTGTTGAGTTGCATTGATGTGAACCTTTGATGGCACCTTTGAAAACAATGTTATTTCCACTGTCATGTGATTCTGTGCAACTCAAATTCCATCAGAAATTGAACTAGTTTGAACAGGGCCTTAATGTTTTAAAGCATCTTTTAATATTTAAGCTTTGGCCAGAAAATGAGCATGTGACTTTTGAAAAGATCCCTCTCATCTCCATAGGGGTTCTTCCTGAGCAGTGTAAATTACTACAACTGGCAGTGCAGTTGCTGTACTTAGAGCATATTGAGAAAGAGATTTTAGAAGACATGATGCATTGAAACTGAGGACTAAAACATTTGTGAAACACACAAAGAAGAATATTATTGTGTTGATTATTTGCTAAAGGTTTCTAAATAAAAATAGTTTTTTGGGTCTGTAATTAGGGGTGAGACTCAGGTTCGAGTGTTTGCAGGAAGATTGTTAATGCTATACTTAATAGTCCTAAACAGTGCTATATACAGTGCATTTCAGCAACGATAGCCTCTGAACTGTCCCCGAGTTCACTTACCTTTTAGAAGAAATACTTACCTTGAAAATGTCTTGTCCTGCGCTGCCATCTCAGGTGTGGGCAGCTGAAGCCAGAGCGTCCTCTTTGGTGTCCTCTACGGTGACGTCGGAGTCTCAGAATGCCCTGCACTGGCCCTGCTCGTCACTTCCCGAGCAGGCGCGTCATCCCTGCACAGCTTCTGGGCATGCCCAGAAGCTGTTCAGCAGGGAATAACACGCCTGCACCGGAACTGACAAACAGGGCCGATGCAGGGGCATTGACTCCTGGGAGCGATGATGTTTGGCTCCCAGGAGTCAATGCAAGCAGGAAGAGACGGCGTGGGCCGGGGCCGCAGAGGGAGAAAGAGGAAGGAAGGTAAGTATATTTTCTTTAATAACAAGGTAAGTAAATAAAAAAAAAAATTGAAATTATCCAATTCTTTTTCAGCTACATTACAGCAAGCGGATGGTGTAAAGTCGATTTTGAGGCCGGAACTCCGCTTTAAGGGTCTATGTATTAAGAAGTTTTCATAGCATTCACACTAAAGTCATGAATAATATCCATAACATTTGTAATGCATTTCTTTTTCTTAGGTTTCTTTTTTAGTGTGCACTCCAGCGTGGTGGGATACATAATCCTATGTGTTCACAGTTTATAGATCCAACAGTATTTTCTAGGTCTACCTTTTTGTATGTCAGCAACAACTTCAGGTGCTGGTTAGCTGCTGCTGTGTTCTATTGTTTCTTTTTTTTTTTTTTTTTTTTTTTTTTACTTTACTTTTTTTTTTTTTTTTTATTGTCAGTGTCAGCAGTGTGAATTGCCCTTTGTTTGCAGCACATGGCTGCATACTTGTGCAGTAAACTTTAGAGCCAAATCACCACTACTGCAATAGCTGCTAATAAAATTAGGCCTTCATCTATATTTATAATGTCACGCAGGCACTAAAAGGAGAGGCAGAAGTTCTGCACATGCAGCTAGAAGGGGTAGTAGGTTCTGCACCCTCATCAGAAATGTGCCACATTTCCAGTTGGCAGCAGGGTTCCCTCTCATGCCAAAAGTGCAGCTGATCTCAGATCACTGAAAGTAGGAGCATTTTTCTAACCACCATGTGCAGACCTGGCTGAAGTTGCAGACAGGGCCTGAACCAGGGGTGTATCATTAAATTAGTGGGCCTGTGTGCAAAATCAAAAGTGGGCCCCGGGGACTGCAGGAAAAAATAATGTGGCGCACAAAGCGTGCTGTGGCAAAAAGTGGGTGTGGTTTAAAATATGCTACATTTTGCGCGTGGCTTAAAGGAGGTGTGTTTAAATAGGGGTTCAGTAATACATATCTATTTCAGGATAAAACCTGCCTGATTTCTATATCTTAGTAAATCTGCCTATATACTGTCCATCGAGTCTGTACAATTTTTCTTTGTTTTAAAGTAAAGCCTGCCTGGCCTTTTGCTCTTTAATTGCAGATTAGTAAAACTGCCTATATAGTGTGCATCCACTCTGTAAAATTGTTTGTGCTTTTTTCTGTGAAATAAAACAATATTCATTTGACTTATTGATGAAACCTGCTTGGTCACTCCCTCCCACTGCAGCATTTCTATAAAACAATACATTCAGATTTTAATTTGTTTATTAAAACCTGCCTGGTGGTCTCTCCATCTTAAACTGCTTACATAGTGTGCATCCACTGTACAATTTTCCATTTTTTTTCTGTGAAATAAAACACTCTATTCTTCTTAATTTGTTTACATAAAAGCCTGCATAGCCTCTTCTGACTAATTTGTGGCATGTTTGTGACCTGCTTATATGCTGGGCATCAAGTCTGAACAATATTTTGGCTGCTGTCTCTGAAATAAGACATTCTAATTTTAATTTCATGATATAACCTCACTGGTCTCTCCCTCTAAAATTGTGGCCTACTAAACCAGCTTACGTGGTGTGCAAGGAGTCTGTACAATATTCATGGATATTATGTGTAGCAGAATTCCCAGCCATTTTGCTGGATGTGGGTCCGCCAGGGTTACCGCTAGCAACAACAGCACATTTGGGCATGTTCTCCAAGTGTGAGCACTGAGACAGGAAACAGTCCAGCATCTTAGGTTTTGTATTTATTTAGGAACTTGGATTGGAGAAGGGAATGAATGGGATACTCCTCTGGCTCAACTATTCACAAAGTAATGGGACAACTGAAAAAAATGCCTCTCGACGCTGACTTGATGCCATCTGAATGTCGGTCAACGCCGGTTGGCGCTTGTTAACGCTGACTTGCTGTCTGTTAACACTTAACTGACTTTGACACTCCCCGGAGACACAAAGTCCTTTGTACTGCTCCCTTTAGCACTCCTGGCTGAGGTAGCTACTTGTAAACACTGCTGCAACTCTCAACTCTTCAGGGCCCACACTGGCACCCTCTTTACAGACTTCTCTTCAGGGCTTAGACTCTGGCAAACCCCTTTCTAAGCCTCCTCTTCTGGCTAGCTGGCTCCTGGATCCCTCTGACCTTCCAGAGTGGTCCCCTGTCCTAGGCAGACCCCTGGGCAGTTTACAGTACTCACGACACTGCTTTCCTGGAAACGTCCACCCCAACATCCCCACTTGGTCCACAGCACACTGGATCCCTCTCTGCAGCTCAGCTCAACCTGTTGTCCTCTAGGCCGACTGCCCAGGACACCTTCCACACGTTGACAGGAGGAGAGATAGCCGTCACCCTCCTCCTGGGACTCTGCTTCCCGCAAAAGACGCTCCATCATTTGCTCCCCTCAGACTTATACCCCATCCCAGGATTCCTTGCGGCATAATCTGCCCTCTGGGACAGATACAAGCCCTGGTGTGCTATTGGTCAAGTTTCCTCCACTGTCCAATGAGAGCCCCCATTTGACACAGTGGGGAGACTCCCCAAGCTCAACAGGCACACCTGGGAACACATGACAGCCTAGCTGAACAATTAAGGCCCATCTGATAAGCAGACAAGGCCACCCTTTATAATTTGCCTAGCACCTACCTGTGAGGGTGCTACATATGTATGAAGATTCCAGATGTTGTCTCTGATTAAATACACTATTGGTTTTAATTCACAATCATTGCTTATCAGCTCTGCATATTTCCTTTTTATTGTCTATTAAAGATCATAACATCATAAAACATTTCAACATAAAACCACCCTAATCTCCCCTCCTTTAATTGTTGCCTAATAAAGCTTCTTATATACTGGACAGCAATCCCACAATATGTCTAGCTATTGTCTCTGAAATAATACACTCTAAGTTTTTATTCCAAAAAAATGCCTGGTTTCTGCCTCTCAGATTACAGTCTAATAAAGCTGCGTACATATTGTACACTGGTGTCGTAAAGCATAGCTCCCAACTGTCCCTGATTTTCAGGGACTGTCCCTGATTTGGAACAAAGTCTCTCTGTCCCTCTTTCCTCCTCATTTGTTACTCATTTTTGGTCTGATCTATACAGTTGTATATAAAATGCACCTTTTATCTTTCAAAAAGTGTTTCCCAGCTCTAAACCCTTCATCCAGTTTCTAAGTTGCTGCATTTGTAAATTTCAAAAGCCTGTATAAAGGAATAGTAGTGGTAAACAAAAAAAAAAAGCACTTGTAGGTATAACTAATACTTTTTTGTATAAATCTCATTTAAGGGGGTGTGGCAGGGGGCGTGCCCTATGCCTACATACTTTTCCAAATAGGTGTCCCTAGTTCCCATCTCAAAAAGTTGGGAGGTTTGCTTAAAGTAAATGTAATTCATTACTGAATGTCCTTTAGTGACTAAAATGCTATGCATCTTGTTGAATTTAAGGCAAGGATATTTACATGTTAATGCTGTTGACATGTGTTTTGCAGTCTCTTTACAGCCTCTCCACATGCACTGTCTACAGTCTTACAAATCTAAATATGTGTATTTGAAAGCTTATATTTTCTAAGTTTTACTGAAAACAATTATTTTTCTTTCTACAGCCTTTCCCTAGATCCATATGCATTTTACTTCTCAGCAGCTGCATGTGTATTTTACAGGGCATAATTCATAATTGCTGCTGCTTTTTCTTTTTTAAACCAATGTAATATCTCTTGGCAATGTGTTTCAGCACAGAAACGTATATATTTTTTTCCTTTGGGAAGGCACGTGACAGTGATTTGCAAGTAAGAGACTGTGGAAGAGCTGGACAGAACATTATTTCCCCATAACACAAAGAGCCCAAACAAGGACCTTTAATTCAGTATAACCAGCTGCTATATCAACAGAAAGTCTATGGGAAACCGAGGGTTAACCACACAAAACCCACCGATACACCTGCACACTGGCCAAACCTCAGTAACTTACCTACCTATCACAGCACTCCTACAGTGTTACTTATGACTCTGTCTCCTCCTCTCCACTTCCGTTTTCTGTAGGGGTTCCCCAAGGCTCTGTTCTTGGACCCCTTATTTTCTCTATCTACACTTCTTCCCTTGGTTACTTGATAACTTGATAACCTCCCATGGCTTCCATTACCACCTCTACACTACACCAATGACACCAAAATCCATCTCTCTACTCCTCACCTTACTCCTTTAGTCTCCTCTCACTTTGCTAATGTAATAACTGACATTTCAGCATGGATGTCGCACTACTTCCTTAAACTAAATCTATCTGAAACTGAGCTGATAATATCCCCCGCCCCCACCGGTGCCCCCCTTTTTCATCAAGATAAATATTGGAACTATCAGTCCCTCACGCCAGGGTATTATGTGTAAACCTAGACTCTGACCTGTCCTTTCAACCCCAAATCCAATCGTTGTCAAAGGCTTGTAGGCATCACCTCTGTAACATCTCTAAAATTTGCCCATTTTTAACTAATGAAACCACCAAGCTACTCATTTACTCCTTGTTATCTCTCGCCTTGACTATTGCAACTCCCTTCTCATAGGCCTACCTCTCCATAAAAAAAACACAATATAGTATACTAGAGCGCTAAAGGACAGGCTTGGATGAAAATAGATCCACTGATGATCATGACCAGAACTGTACAGGGACTGGAAAAAATCCTCAATGAGTGTATTTAAAAATCCATGTTTATTAGGGAAAACTTCAGAAATTGCAGATAAATTACAGTTCTATTAAAAGAGTGGGGTAGTACCTTGATAGTAGCCTTCCTATGTCCTCTGTGGTTTCATCTGCATCCTTGTCCACACCATTGAAGATGGATAGCCACACTTGTTGGCAGAGGGGCAAGCCAATGGAAGGCTCTGACTGGGGGGAGACACCAATCTAGATGAAAGAGCCAGGACAGCTGGTGGACACGTGTCCGAGATGGATTGGAAGAAGGTTGCGTTCCACGAACGCACTGGACAGCCGGAAGTAGAAGGGGCTCTTAGTGATGACGTCAATCACTGTGCCTGGAAACTGGTGTTCCGTGAAAAAACCATACCCTCGTCACTTCCAGTGCACCTACGGAGGGTATGAAATTATCAAAGTAGTGTGTTTAACGTTACACTTGCCGCGGTTACATTAAAACAGCTCCTCTGCAACATGGGTCATCTCCGCTCCTATCCCTGTCACTTCACTCATCTCGGCTAATAAATATAAAAGCGGATCACGGAGCAGAGATCGCCGTCACTTACATTTCATACACCTGCCGCCGCTTTTATATTTATTAGCCGAGATCAGGGAAGTGACAGGGATAGCAGTGGAGATGACCCATGTTGCAGCTAAACTGTTTTAATGTAACCGCCGCAAGTATAATATTACACACAGTGCCGTGATAATTTCATACCCTCCGAGCATGCGCACTTGTCATCTTCTCTGCTGTTCCATGACGTATCCGGGGCTCTGAGCATGCGCACTGCTACGCTGCTCAGTTGTTTCAGACAGGAAGTGACGAGGGTATGGAATTCTAACGAGGTATGGTTTTCTAACTTACACCGGAATAAATGGAGGATGAAAGGCACTGGAAGGCAAGCTTCGGAGGGTTGGTCCTGTCTCTATGGCAACATATTTCATGCGCCTGAGCCTTGTCAAGTCATGTGACGGGAACTGACCAATCCTCCTTAAATGTAAAGACTGGGAGGGGAAAAACTAAGAGGGTTTCACCCCTGGGGCGGGCTTGAATTATGGTAATTTGAAAGGTTATTAGTCCATCAGTGTCACGTACAGGATGCAGACTCCACACAGATTAAGAGATGAATAATAATAAAAAAGCAAAACCATCTCTATTGAGCATATCAGCCCAGGCAAGGGACCAAGAGAACAAGAAAAAATATATATAATAAAAAAAAATATATATATATATATATATATATATATATATATATTGTTATATATATATATATATTGTTATATATGTGTATTCATTTTTTAAAAATTTTATTATCACATTTTCTCTGGTTCATTTATAATTTTTCCCAGTCACTATATACTATATATATATAGTGACTGGGAAAAATGATAAATAAACCAGAGAAAATGTGATAATAAAAACTCTTTTAAAAATGAATACACACACACACATATATATATATATATATATCTATGTGTACACATACACACGCGTACACAAACACACACACGCACACGCCTGCCGCAAAGATGTGTGTAGATGTTGACCATTGATCTTAGCTCTAGGCATTGTTAGGGTCCAAGATCTGAGCAGATTATGTGTAATAAGTTAATATGATATACGGTCTATCGCGACAGTCAAAAGACCTTGTTGTTAATTGGTAGAGATATAAGGGCTTATTATAACAGGATATATATTCAGGGCCGGATTAAGAGCATCATGGGCTTGGTGCTGAGGATTTTGAAGGGCCTTAAGGGCCGTGCCTTGGCATGCACCCAGAGGAGGAAGGGTGCAGCCATGCATGCCTAATTCAACATGGGATGCTGTCTCTGAAGCCCATAAACACATCCATGCATCGGCAACTGTCCCTCCTTGTCCGGCCTTCGTGCTGTGTGGGGAGGTTCTGAGGGAGCTGCCTGGGGAAGCGAGCATAGAAGCCAGACTTCTGTGTTTACAAGTGACAGAAGAGCGGTAACAGTGAATATGGCCAACCCGGGGCCTATATAAAAGGTAGGGGCCTGGAGCTGCAGCTCCAATAGCCCCTACGTTAATCTGGCCCTGTATATATTATTCATAAAGATTATAGCTAAAATTATATCTTTTTATATCTTTAGAGCCTTCTAAAATCCTTTCATCATCCCACATTGCACAAATACATTTCTTCGTTTAGACCATTGGGAAATAGTGAATTTAATTTGAATATCCAAAAGGCCTCACGTTTACAAAGTAAAGTGAATCTCTCATTGTCGGTCATGGTCTGACCCCCAATAAGTTCAATGGCCATGACTTCCATTAATTTGAAGTCCTTATTGTGAAAATTTAGGAAATGTTGGGGTACGCTATGTTTATCATTACCACCCTTAATCAACTTTCTACGTTCGCCTATTTGTTTACGAAGAGTGCGTGTGGTGCGGCCGACATAAAAAAGATTGCAAGGACATCAGTGCACATAGACCACATACTCAGTGGAGCAAGTAATAAACTGTCTAATATTAAAGGTCTGACCTTTACGGTCATTAAGCTTGATTTGCCATGAGTAATAGATTGGCAGGTGAGGCAACCTCTTTTTCAAAATTGAAAGATACCTACTCTATCATCAAAAAAACACTGAATATCCATGGTGTTTTTTTTCTGATTTTTGTTTTATAACTTACTGGGGCTATCATGTTTTTAAGGATTTTAGCTCTCCTAAATGTGACTTGAGGCTTCTCAGGTAATGTTTTGGCTAGTACCAGATCCATTAATAGAATATTCCAGTGTTTTCGAAAGGTATGGGTAATCTTGTGATAGTTGTCATTATAATTAGTGACAAATCTGGCGGTTTTTGACTCAGAGGGTTCACGTTCAGTTATAGTGGATCGGGAACAAGGCAATGTTTCATATTTCAGAAAAGCTTAATTTAATAGTGGTTTGGGAAAACCTTTTTCACGTAGTTTTACTACAAGTAATTGGCCCTGTTTGATATAATCTTCTCTTTTTGAACAGTTTCGACGCAGTCGTTTGAACTGACCACCTGGAATATTATTCTGCCATGTAGGGTGGTGGCAGCTATAATAGTGCAGATATGAGTTGCCACTAGTTTGCAATGATTTTTTTAAATTAATCTCCCATGCTCATGTGTCAACTCCAGATCCAAGAAGACTAACTTGTCTGGATCTAAAACATGTGTGAATTGTAAACCTAGAGTGTAATTATTACAATCGGACACGAAAGAGAGGAACTGCTCCTCGGTACCACTCTAGATGATCAGCACGTCCTCAATGTATCGCCCATAATAGACGACGTGCTGAGCAAAAGGATTATGACGCACAGCTCCTCCCATTAGCTCATAGTGATGTTTGTGTAACACGGAGCAATATTAGCTCCCTTTGCCGTGCCCTGCAATTGAAGATAGAATTTGTCTAAAAAAGTAAAGTAGTTGTGTTGAAGACAAAATTCAGTACCTTCAATTAAGAACTGTGCCTGTCGGGAATTTATCGTAAGGTCCCTATAAAGAAGATATTGTAAAGCCTTTAAGCCTATATTATGGGAAATTGATGTACAAAGTGAGCATACATGTAGGGATGCCCACCCATAGTTGTTTTCCCAAGTGTAGGCCTTTAGTGAATCCAGAACTTGACTGGAATCTCTTACATAGTTACATAGTTAGTGAGGTTGAAAAAAGACATCAGTCCATCCAGTTCAACCTATGATGTGTGTGTGCGTTTGCTTTAACCGTACATTGTATACCCCTGTATGTTGTGGTCTTTAAGGTGTCCATGCTTTAACCGTACATTGTATACCCCTGTATGTTGTGGTCTTTAAGGTGTCCATCTAATAGTTTTTTGAAACTATCAATGCTCCCTGCTGATACGACTGCTTGTGGAAGAGAATTCCACATCCTTACCGTTCTTACAGTGAAGAACCCCTTACGCACTTTAAGGTTTAACCGCCTTTCCTCAAGTTTTAGTGAGTGGCCACGTGTCTT
Organism: Pelophylax lessonae; assembly: GCF_965119305.1. NCBI lineage: Eukaryota > Metazoa > Chordata > Amphibia > Anura > Ranidae > Pelophylax > Pelophylax lessonae. Next base: position 288,293,896 of record NC_138769.1, read on the forward strand.
ATTGTATCTCCTATCTCTGAATAGTTTGTTCCTTATGCTCGGGTCACCAGTACAGTATTTGTACATTGATATCATATCCCCCCTCAATCATCTTTTCTCCAGAGAGAAAAGGTTCAGTGCTTGTAGTCTTTCCTCATAGCTGATGTCCTCCATTCCCCTAATTATTTTTGTTGCCCTTCTCTGGACTTTCTCCAATTCCAGCACATCCTTCCTGAGGACCGGTGCCCAGAACTGGACAGCATACTCCAGATGTGGCCGGACCAGAGTTATTTTGTTCAGGTCTGCTTGCAAGGTTTCCACATCCTGCATAGAAGATATTGGCATGCCTAGTTTAGTATCATCTGCAAATACTGAGATTGTACTAGATATCCCCTCCTCTAGATCATTTATGAACAAATTAAACAGGATTGGTCCCAGGACAGAACCCTGGGGGACCCCACTTTCCACACCCGCCCAATCCGAGTACTCCCCATTAATCACCACCCTCTGTATTCTCCCCTGGAGCCAGTTCTCTATCCAGGTACTCACCTTATGATCCATACCTACCTTCCTTAGTTTGTACAGTAATCGTTTGTGGGGAACAGTGTCAAAGGCCTTTGCAAAGTCCAGATACACCACATCCACAGGCTTACCTTTATCTAGGTGGCTGCTCACTTCATCGTAGAAGGTTAATAGATTGGTTTGGCAGGAACGATTTTTCATAAATCCATGCTGATTACTACTTATAATACCGTTTTCATTACTAAAGTCTTGTATGTGGTCCCTTAACATCCCCTCCAAAATTTTGCAGACTACAGATGTTAGGCTGACCGGCCTATAGTTACCCGGGATATATCTCTGCCCCTTCTTAAATATTGGTACCACGTTGGCTTTTTTCCAATCAGCTGGCACCATACCCGTCTGTAAACTATCCTTAAAGATCAAGAATAATGGTCTGGCAATCACCTGGCTGAGCTCATTAAGAACCCTCGGGTGCAAGCCATCCGGTCCCGGGGATTTATTTATGTTAAGTTTCTCTAGTTTAGCTCTAAGTCTATCCTCTGTTAGCCATGGCGGCACTTCCTGAGGTGTATTATTTAGTTCGGCCTTACAAGCTGGGTTTGTGTAGCCCCCCGATTCTTTTGTGAAGACTGAAGAGAAGAAATTATTTAACACTTCCGCCTTTTCTTTGTCCTCAGTGGCCATATTTCCTTTGTCATCTTTTATGGGGCCAATGTGTTCTGGCCTCGCTTTCCTACTGTTTATATACTTAAAGAACTTCTTGGGGTTCTTTTTACTCTCCTCCGCTATATGTCTCTCGTGTTCTATTTTAGCCGCCCTGATTTCGTCTTTACATTTCTTATTACACTTTTTGTAATGCTTAAATGCTGCCAATGACCCCTCAGTCTTGTATTTTTTGAAGGCCTTTTCTTTAGCACTAATATACATTTTTATGTTGGAGTTTAGCCATCCAGGGTTTATTTTTGCTCTTTTAAATTTATTTCCCTTTGGAATGCACTGGCCAATCCCCCTGTTTAGTATGCTCTTGAAGCGCTCCCATTTTTCCTCCGTGTTCTTTGTTCCCAGGGTTCTATCCCAATTGATATTTTCTAGCAGCAAGCGCAGTTTAGGGAAATTGGCTCTTTTGAAATTCAGTGTTCTTATATTACCCCTCTGCTTCCTATTACTGTAATTAATACTGAAACTTATTGACCTATGGTCACTGTTTCCTAAGTTGTCCCGTATTTCTATATCCGTGATCAGGTCTGTATCGTTGGTAATCAGTAGGTCAAGTACCGCATTGTTTCTTGTCGGTGCATTCACCATCTGACCCATAAAATTGTCCTGCAAAACATTTAGGAACTGCCTAGCCTTGGCTGAGTGCGCGGTTCCTTCTGCCCAGTCTATATCTGGATAATTAAAGTCCCCCATTATAATGATGTTTCCCATCCTTGCTGCCAATCCTATCTGTAAAAGGAGGTCCGCCTCACCCTCCTCCCTCTGGTTGGGGGGCCTATAGCATACGCCCAATATTACCTTCCCCGCCGTGCCTTCCCTTTGAAGCTCTACCCATAGGGATTCTGCCTCGTCCTTAGCTCCATTATTAATATCATCCCTCATATTTACCTGTACACTGTTCTTAATATACAGACATACCCCTCCCCCTTTTTTACCTTCTCTATCTCTGCGATAAAGGGAATACCCCTGAATGGTCGCCATCCAATCATGAGAGCTGTCAAACCAAGTCTCAGTTATCCCCACAAAATCTAAGTCCTCCTCAAACATCAGCAGCTCCAGCTCTCCCATCTTGTTGGCCAGGCTTCTGGCATTGGCATACAACCCTCTTAATTTTGATCGGTTACATTTATCTTCATTTGATGTTTTTAGGCTGCTCTCTTGATTTTTCCCCATACCCACCCTGGGTTTAGGAGCTCCGAACACCCTACCGCTAATGCCCCCATATCTGCCCTCTGAAACTTGCTTTCCACTGGCTAACTCTACATCTGTACCCTCCCCCCCATTCCCTAGTTTAAAAGCCCCTCTAACTTTTTGGCCATCCTTGCACCCAGTACGGCTGCACCCACCCCATTTAGGTGCAATCCGTCCCTACCAAAGAGCCGGTGACCGACTGAGAAGTCAGCCCAGTTCTCCAGGAACCCGAAACCCTCCTTACTACACCAGCTCCTCAGCCACTCGTTAACTTCCCTAATCTCCCGCTGCCTCTCTGGTGTGGCTCGAGGTACAGGTGATGAAAAGCCAGGAGATTGCTTACAATAGGTTGTAGAAAAAAATCAATATACTATGATAAGCCACTCAAAAAACAATTTTTACTTGCCACTATTGGCCGTCCTGGTGGATCTGTCAAAGATTTGTGAATCTTTGGCAAATGATAGAAATAAGGCGTACTGATGGCTGAGGTTAGTAGAAACTTTTTTTCTTTTTTATCCAAAATACCATCTTGAAATGCATCATTTACCAGAAGATTAAGGGCCTGTTGGATCTTCATTAAGTGTGGTATAAGTTGTTTCATCTGCTAAAAGTCGATATGCTTCTCTTAGATAGTCATCTTTATCCTGGACAGCTATACTGCCCCTTTTGTCAGCTTGCTTAAAGCGGAGTTCCAGCCATTTGACTCACCTGTCCAACGGTCCAGCAATGCGGCCGCCCAAAGCCTCGATCCTCTCCCTCGGCGCCGGCATCACTGCTGTGGGCACCCGGCTGTGACAGTTTGCGGCTTCACAGCCGGTTACCCACTGCGCATGCGCGAGTCGCGCTGCGCGCCGTGATTGGCCGGCAATCTTCTGGGACCTCTGACATGTCCCAGAAGATTGCAGGGAGGGAGGGGGAGAGGAGAACTTCCGCTCAGGGCGCCGCGGTGCTCCGAGCGGAAGTGGGAGCGGGTACCTGTCAAAACTAGGTACCTGCTCCCCCCCCCAAAAAAATGACATGCCAAATGTGGCATGTCAGGGGGGTAGGACCACCTAAAGCGGAAGTTCCATTTTTGGGTGGAACTCCGCTCTAATAATAATCTTGGCGTTGGCTTCTAATTCAGTGAGTGCTTTTTGTTCAGCTATTGATAAGTTCCTAGGTTTGCTATTGTCATACTGTTTACAGACAACCATAAGATCCTGATAAACTGCTTGAAAAAAAGTTTCAAAAAAAGGGCCTTTGGATTTAGTAGGAAAAAAAGAAGATTTAGGTTTTAGGTGTGTATGTGTAACTTCTGGATCAACAAACAATTCAGTAGGCTGAGAATCTGTATGACCCTCATCCCAAGGTCTGCTTATACATGTATTATCTCAGATTCACCATTGGGACTAGTAGGCACATCCGATATTTTAGTAGGCCAGGGTCCTCGTTTTTACCTTTGAAGAGTCTTTGAAGAGGCCAAAAGGATTTGGGCCCGAGAGGGTGAAAAACTGAGGCTTTTTTGGAGGAGAGACATCTCTGCTCTGTTAAGGCTATATGCAGATAGGTTGTAGACTTGAATCATACTATGTGTCACATCTATTTGCTCCTTTTCCTTTCTCTTTTGTTAAGCCTTAGTAGCTCTTCCTCCTCTTCGTCCTCTAGTAGTTTTATTTTTTCTTTTACGGTGCTCTTGGGTGGCTGGACTGAATTCCCAGATGAATTGGCACTAGTGGGAGAATGGAAATGAGTTGGATTGTATGCTCCATGATCTGTTGCTTGGGACAATAGACATGAGGTACTTTGTATCGTAAAGGATTCCAAGTCCCAAATCAGGGGACTGTATCGGTTGGAAGTGGGTAAACGAAAAGATTCTGGGAGAGCTGGGTTCATAATGGGAAATGATGGCTTGATGATTGAACATGATGCATTGGGAGGAGTGGAGAGGTTCCACCTAGTGAGACTTGCGTTGGGATTGGTGGTGATTATCAAGCTGGAGTTGTTGGTAAGTGGAGGCGTGGAAGGAGACATCATGGGAGATGTATCCAGGCTAACTGGGCCTTCAACTTGATGTTGTTTTGTCCAGGCTCTTTCATCTAGATTGGTGTGTGTCCCCGGTAAGGTTTTTATTATTATTTATTTATTATTTTCAAAAAGAAGAGAAAACATACAAATACATTTCACACCATAAAAACATCAATTTTCCAGTAATGTAACTTCTCCCTTCCCTTATTTTTCCCTCTATTACCCCCCCCCCCTCCCCTTCTCTATGCTAGTTGTCTTTCTCTTTTTCTGTACTCTCTCGTTGTCTTAAACTCCCTCTTTCATCTAGATTGGTGTGTGTCCCCGGTAAGGTTTTTATTATTATTTATTTATTATTTTCAAAAAGAAGAGAAAACATACAAATACATTTCACACCATAAAAACATCAATTTTCCAGTAATGTAACTTCTCCCTTCCCTTATTTTTCCCTCTATTACCCCCCCCCCCTCCCCTTCTCTATGCTAGTTGTCTTTCTCTTTTTCTGTACTCTCTCGTTGTCTTAAACTCCCTCCAATTTTCCCATATGTCACCCCATTCCTCTGTCACATCCTCTTCCCAATCTTTCAAATATTCCAATGTTATTCTCTCAACTCTTTGTACCCAGTCTCCCATGGTCGGGGCCTCTTCCTTTTGCCAAAATAACGGGATTAATCCTTTTGCTGCATTCATCAGGTGGGGTATTAATGTTACTTTAGATTGCCTAACAGAATTTTTAATACCGTGAAATAGGCAATACCAAGGATCTTCCGGGACTTCTATTTTCGTGATTTTTTTAATTAGGCCCAGAATTTCCTTCCAGTACTTTTTAATTTTTGGGAAATCCCACCATAAATGTGCCATTGTACCTACTTCTAGGCAACCCTCCACCCCTCCAGCAGTTTTTTGATTTTTCTTTTTGATAATTATGCGCTTTATCGGGGGTAATGTACCATCTTGCAATGCATTTGTAATTCATTTCAGCTGTGTTTATATCTACTGTGGAACTATGTATTAATTTTAAACTTTTTCCCAAGTGAAAATCTCTATTTCATTTACCCAAATCCCTCTCCCATTTGTCGATGAATGGCGGGACCGCCAGTCCTTTCAAATCCACCAGAATTTTGTATATATTTGATATTTTGTTTTCATATTTCTCTGAGGAGCAGATACGCTCAAAAGGGAGCAAATCTTCTCCCCTTCTCAGCGGTCTCGGCAGGGAAGCTACAAAGTGCCTCACCTGGCAATACCGCCACTCATCGAGCCTCCAATCGTTTTTTTGTTTTAAAACCTCATATGTGTGTATTTTCTCATTGTCCATAATATCCCTCAAACGTGCATCCTCATCTCCTATCCACTTTCCTCCCATTTTTTCTTGTCCTGGTGGGAAATAATTAGTGTCTTTTAAAGGGATTAATGGTGAGTTGTATTGCCATTTATTTCTTTTGTGAGTTAAGTCCCAAATTTTAAGTGCTTGAATTGTGATCGGATGTGTATTAAGGTTCAAATTTCTATATTGTGCAGGTATCCATATAATTTTTCCTAAGTGAGTGTGACTCATTGTGAATTCTATTTTTACCCAGTTTTTTTTTTCGCTTTTTATTTTCCCCCATTCCATCACACGTGAGAGAATAATTGCATCGTAGTATTTTTTGAAATCTGGTACTGCTATGGCCCCCTTGATTTTTGCCCTTAATTAATACTGCATGTTGTATTCTGGGTTTACTTCTTTTCCCAGATAAATCTAGTTATTAAAGATTTCAAAGTTCTAAAATATATCTGAGGGATCGAAATAGGTAACATTTGAAATTTGTAGGTTATTTTTGGTAGAATTGCCATTTTTATTATGTTTATTCTCCCTATCCATGATAGCGGTCTATGTGATATCCTATTAAGCTCTTTTTTAATTTCATTTAATAGCGGGATATACTTTTCTTTATAAAGTCTTTCAGGTTTTCAACCCCATTCTTTTAATGGAACTGTAATTTATCTGCAGATTCTGAAGTTTTCCCTAATAAACATGGATTTTTTAATACACTCATTGAGGATTTTTTCCAGTCACTGTACAGTCCTGGTCATGATCATCAGTGGATCTATTTTCATCCAAGTCTGTCCTTTAGCGCTCTAGTATACTATATTGTTGAAAAAATGGTGAAAAGTGAAAGGTGCGCAAATTATGAGTGATGAAAAGCGGAAAGCAGCACTAAAAAAAATAAATGTGGAAGAATAAATAAATTGGGTAGTGCGCTAACCTAATGTATATTGGAATCAATAAACATGTTGTTTGGTGGTTAACACATATCAAAATAGGTGCCAAACATGTAAAATATGGTGATTGAGTCCGTGTTGATCAAGAGAACAAAAACTTTGAAAAAAACAGAAAAAAACAAGTCTTTCAAACGGTGTCGGGTATGAAGAAAGGTATTCTGTGCCAAATAAACATGCCACTCTGAAGAAAGTGATCGTGTTCCCAAATAAGATCCTTGATATTGGTCAAGGTGGCCCCTTACCGCAGAAAACCTTAAAGGAAAGCTTTCACATAATGGACTTTGTATGTCGTTGGTATGATGACACTTTATGGTAAAGATGGATGCTTACCAGAAATCAGGGAGACTTGAGCATGGACTACTATAAAGCAGGGAATTCCACGAGGAAGCCTGGAGGTTGGTCCGCTTTGCAATGGTGGGATTCCGACGATGTAGAGAGCAGGTTCCACAGATCAGGTACCCAATGTGAAAAAAAGGGGACTGATAGTGTATTACCTTCAATACTTTTATTAAGAAAAAAAGTTGGCTACTTACATCAATCGAGACAAACATGTGCAAAACAAGCTCAAGGCCGCCTGCAGAATGGTACGTCATGTGGGATGTCGCAGCTAGCCCCCTCCGACGCGTTTCCACTTAGGAGTCGTCAACTGGGAATGGAGCTGGAGCTCCATTTTCTGGTAAGCACGGACTCAATCACCATATTTTACATGTTTGGCACCTATTTTGATTTGTGTTAACCACCAAACAACATGTTTATTGATTCCAATATACATTAGGTTAGCGCACTACCCAATTTATTTATTCTTATACTTGCTTTTTGTCATTGTCTCTCCTCCCCATGGAGAATTTTTCCATCTGTCGAACCTGCTCTCTACATCGTCGGAATCCCACCATTGCAAAGCGGACCAACCTCCAGGCTTCCTCGTGGAATTCCCTGCTTTATAGTAGTCCATGCTCAAGTCTCCCTGATTTCTGGTAAGCATCCATCTTTACCATAAAGTGTCATCATACCAACGACATACAAAGTCCATTATGTGAAAGCTTTCCTTTAAGGTTTTCTGCGGTAAGGGGCCACCTTGACCAATATCAAGGATCTTATTTGGGAACACGATCACTTTCTTCAGAGTGGCATGTTTATTTGGCACAGAATACCTTTCTTCATACCCGACACCGTTTGAAAGACTTGTGTTTTTTTCTGTGTTTTTTTCAAAGTTTTGGTTCTCTTGATCAACACGGACTCAATCACCATATTTTACATGTTTGGCACCTATTTTGATTTGTGTTAACCACCAAACAACATGTTTATTGATTCCAATATACATTAGGTTAGCGCACTACCCAATTTATTTATTCTTATACTATATTGTTGCTTTTTGTCATTGTCTCTCCTCCCCATGGAGAATTTTTCCAGAGCAGCTTAGGACATTTTAGGCTACGTTATCCTGCCATCACTTTCAAGCAGGCACCAGATCTTTAATTGTGCATTAACTAACTACCTCTCCATAGTCTATACCCTCTTCAATCTATCATAAATGCTGCTGCCAGACTCTACCTTACCAGCCGCTCAGTGTCTGTCATCCCTCTCTGCCAATCCCTCCACTAGCTTCCAATTGTCTAGCTAATTAAGTTCAAAATACTAACAACAACATACAAAGCCATTCACCAAACATGTATCCAAATATCACCCATACCATTCTCTTTCTTCTCCAAAGACCTTCTGTTTTCAAGCTCCCTTGTCTCCTATGCTCATCTCCAGGACTTCTCCGGAGCGCTCCCACCCCCTGAAACTCCCTACCTCAATCTGTCTGGCCATCTCCTACACTGGCTGCCTTTAGACAATCTCTGAAAAAGAATCTCTTCAGAGAAGCCTATTCTGCCTATGACTAACTGAACGTTTATCACTTCCTTCAGCTCTCCCCCCCAGTTATAACCTTTTGTACCACTTGCCCCACCCTATTAGATTAGAAGCTCTTATGAGCAAGGCCCTTTTAATCCTCTTGTATTTTATAGTATTGTAACTGTGCTGTCTCACTTTATATTACAAACCGCTGCGCAAACTGTTGGCACTATATAAATCCTGTATAATAATATGGTAGTTCACTTTGATGTCAGTTTGGGAACACAGGTGTGAGGGAAGATTGAAAAACCAGAGCACAATTAATTCTCACAAATCTGTCAGTTTTTGAAATCTCTTAAAAGTGCTCTACTAAGTGCATACTGAAAATAAAAGATTACCTTTTGGAAAAAAATATATATTTTGAAGCTAGTTGTAACTGTTGCTATTTGTTTTCTTACATGTATGTGTATTTTTTTTATATGATTTATGATTGTGATTAATGCTCATATCATAGTGAAAACATCCACAAGTACTACATTAAATGTCAAATTCATAACAGTATTGCCTTTTCAGAATAACTTTATTTTTTTTCTCTATTTAGTGGAGTGCTAGCGCAGCATGGAGAATCTTCCAGCAATTTTGCCAGTAGACCAAGCGCAAGAAACATCTATGGTAGGAAATATTTCTACATTTACAAATGTCTTCTTAAATTTTATTTTTTAATTGCTGTAGAGTACATATTTTTTAAGCCACACACATCAAGAGATAATAGCACTGGAATGCATTATTGTACACACTTACATTGTGCCTGTACTGTACTGAGAATTTTCTGGAGTCACTCATACTTTGAAAATATCAATTCATGCTTAAAGCTCAACTCCAGGATCTTGACCACTTTTCTGTCCTAGCTCCCTTTCCACATGCACAGTGAAATACTGAGGAATCTTTTAAATAAATATCTTGCTTTATATTTAAGAAAAAAAAAAAAAAGAGTCATATCAACTCTGCAGGTGCTGCACGTCATATCTGACCTGCTTATAGAGAAATTTCCCATGGTTCAGTAGAAAATGCACTGATGTCTGGCCATGATAAAATGCTGCAGAGAACGTACCCACCCACAGAAAGTAATAGGCCAGGAGCTGAGACACGGGCCTGCATGACTGGGGTTTGGACATACAGGCTAAAAGGAGCTAAAGGGTTAAGTAGGTGAAGGCTTATATAAATATAGGATTTACCTTATTGGTGGAGGTCAGGGTGGGGCAGGGTGTGGTCTCAGGGGGTCTTCTGGGGGGATGTGCTGCTTGGAGCTTCATTACAGCAAAGGGACAGCAAAAGGATAGATTCTACCCTGTAAAGCAAAGCAGAATTGTGTTATGGAGGACATAGAGAGCATGCTGGCCAGTGTTAGGGCTGCTGCAGTGGCTAACTGGCCACAATGGTTACGTGCCCAGATGCCTGGTGTGCTCCAGGGGTCGGGCCTGGCAACTGCTGTGCCTGTGCCTCCGAGAATGCGCGATAGGAGGTCACGGCCTCCTGAGCACTTGAGCCCCGAGATGACCCCTAGAGGTGGCCGCCGACTTGGGAGCTCCATCCGGGACCCTTCAGCCCCATCAGCTAAGAGGATGCCTCCCTCTTCTCCCGGTGGGGCGGGCCCCTGGAGGGAGAGCGCGGTGAGTGTCCCGCTCCCCCTGCTTCACATGGACGTGTGTCTGCGGCCTGCTCTGCGGGTGTCCGGCCTGCTGGGAGCGCAGCTGTGCGTGGGAGAAGATCCGATGTGGGTCGGGACTTCCAGGAGGAGAAGCAGAGGTACCTGTGTGGGAGAGGCCGGCGTCTCGGCTGACGGTCCGGAGCGGAGTGCGGCGTCTGCGGGACCCGATGCAGAGTGCCCCGCGGGGGATGCGGAGCATGCGGACGTCAGGAGGTCAGAGCGCGGCTGTGGCTGACGTCATCAGCCGGCGCCAGGAGCTCCCTCTGCTGGCCGACGGCGGTGATGCTGAGGAAGGGCGTTCAGAGGGGGAGCTGACCGAGTCGGAAGATGGTGAGGTGGCGTCGGGTCAAGACCTCCAGCCTGACGGTGGGAACCTTCTGCAGGGATCCTGAGCAACGGCCTCGGAACAGCCTGGTAAGTCAGCTCTCTCCTTGTCTTCTTCTGTGCAGTGTGGGGTGTCTGCTGTGCTGTCTCATGTGGTGGGGCCTGGTACGTTGGGGGGGGGTTTCCGGGCTGGTTCGGCGGGGGGGAGGGACTTATCGCGAATGTAATTCAGGCTTTTGTTTCAGGGTTCAGTGAGGTGCTGTCGCGCTGTGGTACAAATAGGGGTTTCCCTATTGGTCCGCAAGTCCAAAACCGACCAGCAGGGGGTTGGGATGTGGGTCAACTTGGGCGGGGTGCCCGACTCCCCAGCGTGGCCGGTGCGGGCTGTACGAGAGTGGTTGCTGGTTCGTCCCTTGGGGCCAGGGCCGTTGCTGAGACATGCGGACGGCTCGGCTTTGCCCTGCTTTCAGTTTGAATCAGTTTTTTGGAAGTCCCTGGTGGCTCCCGGATTGCCGTCGCAAAACTACTCCTCACATTCCTTCCATATTGGGGCAGCAACGGAGGCCGCCCGCTGGGGCTTGGATGAGCGGGTGGTTCAGGGGATTGGCAGATGGGAATCTGGGCGTTTTCGGCTGTATGTGTGCCCGCATTTGTTGTAGGCACCTGGGGGGGGGGGGAGAAGTGTTTGTGGGGGGTTGCCGGGCTGAGCCGGCTGGGTTGTCCTGTGTTGTCGTGGCTCATTTGTCCTGTTTCCGTTTTCTGTGCGGTGGTGCCCTGGGCACCTTGCGGTGTCTTCTTCCTGTCTGTCTGTGTTGTTTCAGTGGGGGGGGGGGGGGTTCCCGTAGTGGTTATATCTTGTTTTTCTTGTTTTTCAGGTTCTGAATGTTTGGTGTGGATCCTGGGCCACTCTTATGTGTTCTGGGGGGCAAAGTGGGGGCTGTGCTTCCGGAGGGCCGCCAGTTGGGTTTTTCCCGGCGGGAGGTTAAGGTCAAATGGATTGGATTCCGGGTATGTTGTGGTCCCGGCTGCTGCCCGAAGTGCACCACTACTCCAGGCTGGACAGACCCCCCAATGTGCTCTTTCTTCACGTGGGGAGGAATGACCTTGGGCTCCGCTCTATGCGAGAGCTGATCAGGGACATCAAATTTGACTTTCTTCGCTTGCGGTCCCTCTTTCCTGACATGATCGTGATGTGGTCAGACATAGTGGCCCACACCTCATGGCGTTTGTCCAGGTCGGTGCACAGGCTCAACAAGGCCAGGATCAAAGTTAATAAGGAGGTGGTCAGATTTGTAGTCAAGAACGGGGATTGGCGGTTCGGCACTTGGAGCTGGAAAGGGACTTGGGCTTGTTTTTGCGGGGGGATGGGGTCCACCTGAATGCGGTGGGCATTGATCTGTGGTGTTTACGTTTGCAGGAGGGTATACACAGAGCTGTGCGGGTGTGGGGGGCCGCCCAGGCGTAAGGTTTCACGCTGGGCGTCTGTGGCTGAGGTCGCTGAGTTTTTGAAGGCAGGGCATGGTTACGCTCTTTGGAGAGCGAGGGTCTGGGCCCATCTTCGGTATGGGTGTACCTGCCCTGATAAGTGGTGGATTTAATATTGAAGTGTTGTAAGCTGGCTGTATCGGTTGGAGGAGTTATAAACGTTTGTCCCTGAGTCGGTGTAATTGCGGTTGGGGGCCTATGGTGACACTAATGGGGTGCCAGATACAGCCGGTTGGTCATTTAGTGGGGCCTTCAAAAATCTTAAGACCTATTGGAAGAGCAGGTAGATATATCAGGCTGGTTATGTAGGTTATGTATGTTATGTTTTCAAAAGAATGTGATATGGTGTAATGAAGAAAGTGGTGATTTATGTTTTGTTAATAAAGAGGCTGCTTTGGCCATTTTAAACCCAAATAAAGAGGTTGGTGTGAAGTCATTTATTGGGGTACAGGGAAGGTATGTGGTGGGGTAGGCCCTGGTAGCCTTAATATTGGGCAATACCCCCAGTCAAGAAACAGTGACCTGAGCATGTCACTGCGCTTTCTGTAAACTACATAGTGAATGTTTTGCAACCAGGAACCTCTTCTCCATAAAGAGAAAATAATATTTATACATAACACAATCACTTAATTATTTCATAGAAATAATATTAGAACAAATATTTTAAGGATAAAAGAAAAATGTCATTTTATAAATATTCTATAGTTTGCCTCATATCCTTTCCAATTCTAGTATAATCATTTTTGATTTGTTATGCATGCACTAAAATTAATGCTCCAATATTTAAATAAAATAATTATTGTAGTTATAAATTAACTTACTTCACTATGTTCTGATTGTACTGCAGAGCAAAGGAAACAGTATGCAAAGTCATTATCCAATGAAGTCAGCAATTTTCATCATAGAGTGGAGGTAAGGAGATTTTAACATATATACAGTATATTCTTAGTCTAATTTGAGGATTTTAAGGAAAACCATAATATAGTTTCACTAAGTAAACATTTAAAGGATAACTATCATTTTACATTTTAAATAGTTGTCCATTATATTAACCCATTCCTCCCTCCCCCTGCATTCCCTCAAAGAATTATATTCATCTGTCCATGCTCCTGCTAGATCCACAGGGAATCCTTCACAGGTCAACCTCTCTCTACTTATGCGCATGCACAGAAAAAAATCTATTATTTCTTTGAGGCCCTTGGGACACACATCAAATTCTAACAGGAGCCCAGAGTGTGTGTGTGTGAGTATGCGCGTGTAGAAGTGGTTGGTAACTTTAATGATATAACAGACTACTATTTGATACATTCACCTTCAGATGATTAGGCACTGGCAAACAGAGCTGTAGAAATAATCCCCTATACAACCCTTTCCATTCCCAGCAAGTCTCGGTTTTTTGCTGGTGTCCTTGGGTGAGGGACGTCTTCTGTCTTCCCAGCTGCTCTATAGCCACTACGACTCTCCTTTGGCAGTTTTCTGGATTCGTTTATTACTTGCCTTTGGGGACTATACAGTATCTCACAAAAGTGAGTACACCCCTCACATTTTTGCAAACATATTATTATATCTTTTCATGTGACACTAAAGAAATGACAGAGACATGAAAAAATGCGGAATATTGTTGTACTCCTTGGTAACTTTATTGAAACATTAAAATCACATCACAGGTATTACAGGAACCTAAAAAGTAATGTGTTTCACGCTAAAGTCAGAGCTTACTCAAACCTCGAGGTTTGAGTAAGCTCTGACTTTAGTGTGAAGCGCGTTGCTTTTTATGTTCCTGTCATACATGTGATGTGATTTGAATGCTTTAATAACGTTACCAAGGAGTGTAGCAATATTCCTGATTTTTGCATGTCTCTGAATCTCACAGACGAGCTGTGCAGCACCCTGGTTTCCTGTTTACAACGTGTGATAGTTGGTCACTCACCTAGAGCGGCATTTCTTTGGCTTTAACCACTTAAGCCCCGGAAGATTTTACCCCCATTCCGACCAGGGGGTATTTTGCGATTCGGCACTGCGTGATTTTAACGGCCAATTGCGTGGTCGTGCGACGCTGTACCTAAACAAATTTGGCGTCCTTTTTTTCCCACAAACAGAGCTTTCTTTTGGTGGTATTTGATCACCTGTGCAATTTTTTGATCACGCGCTATAAACAAAAAAAAGAGCGTCAATTTTGCAAAAATAGCAATATTTTTCACATTTTTTTATATGAAATTCCCCCAAAAAAAATGTAAAAATCAAAATTTTTTAACATTTTCGACCAATTTGTTTTATGCTACCTATGTTTGGTAAAAAAAATCGCAAAAAAGCGTATTTTGATTGGTTTGCGCAAAAGTTATCGCGTTTACTAACAAAGGGAAAGATTTTTGTCATTTTTGTTGGTTTTTTTTTAACGCGTAATGGCGGCGATCTGCGATTGTTTTTTGCGGTACTTCGACATTGCGGCGGACAGATCGGACCCTTGACTGACATTTTTGACACTTTTTTGGGTTACCAGTGACATTTCTACAGTAATCAGTGCTATATATATGCACTGTTACTGTAAAAATACACTGGTAGTGAAGGGGTTAACTTTATTTGGGAGGGAGGGGCTGTGTGTGTCCCTAGGGGCGTGCTTTCTACTGTGATTGGCTGTGGCTTGAGCTGTAAGGACACTGATCAACGGATCTACATAGTAGATCCATGTTATCAGTGTCTTTACAGCGAGGAGAATGACAGGTGGCTTGTTTACACAAGCTGCCTGACATTCTCCCTCTCCCCCGCCGATCGCCGAGTGGCCGGCGGACATCGGGTCCGCTGGTCACACGCGCGGGGGGGTCCGTGACCACGCAGGAGCGGGAGCGCGCCTCCGGCGGCGCGCGCTCGCTCCCTAGACCCTCACAAGCAAGCAACGTAGCCCTACGTTAGTTTGCCTGTGAGGGGCTGACCGCCGACGTAGATAGTCGTGCGGCGGTCGGCAAGTGGTTAATGACTAAAGAAATTACACTTAGCTACAATGTAAAGTAGTGAGTGTACAGCTTGTATAACAGTGCAAATCTGCTTTCCCCTCAAAATAACTGAACACACAGCCATTGATATCTAAACCGCTGGCAACAAAAGTGAGTACACCCCTAAGTTAAAATGTCCAAACTGGGCCCAAAGTGTCAATATTTTGTGTGGCCACCATTATTTTCCAGAACTGCCTTAACGCTTTTGGGCATGCACTTCGACATCACGGAGCTGGAGGATGTTAGAGACCTTGCGCTCCTCCACCTTCCGTTTGAGGATGCCCCACAGATGCTCAATAGGGTTTAGGTCTGAAGACATGCTTGGCTGTGAGGGGCTGACCGCCGACGTAGATAGTCGTGCGGCGGTCGGCAAGTGGTTAATGACTAAAGAAATTACACTTAGCTACAATGTAAAGTAGTGAGTGTACAGCTTGTATAACAGTGCAAATCTGCTTTCCCCTCAAAATAACTGAACACACAGCCATTGATATCTAAACCGCTGGCAACAAAAGTGAGTACACCCCTAAGTTAAAATGTCCAAACTGGGCCCAAAGTGTCAATATTTTGTGTGGCCACCATTATTTTCCAGAACTGCCTTAACGCTTTTGGGCATGCACTTCGACATCACGGAGCTGGAGGATGTTAGAGACCTTGCGCTCCTCCACCTTCCGTTTGAGGATGCCCCACAGATGCTCAATAGGGTTTAGGTCTGAAGACATGCTTGGCCTGTCCATCACCTTTACCCTCCACTTCTTTAGCAAGGCATTTGTTGTCTTGGAGGTGTGTTTGGAGTCATTATCATGTTGGAATACTGCCCTGTGGCCCAGTCTCCGAAGGGAGGGAATCATGTTCTTCTTTATTATGTGACAGTACATGTTATCATTCATGGTTCCCTCAATGAACTGCAGCACTTTTGTTGCCAGCAGTTTAGACATTAATGGCTGTGTGTTGAGTTATTTTGAGGGGGACAGAAAATTTACACTGTTATACAAGCTGTACATTCACTACTTTACATTGTAGCAAAGTGTCATTTCTTCAGTGTTGTCACATGAAAAAAATATAATAAAATATTTTTAAAAATGTGGGGGGTGTACTCACTTTTGTGAGATACTGTACTCAGATTCTGTCTAAAGGGAGATGTAAGGGCAGCCTGTGAAGTCACTTCAGGCAATGGACTCTGCATGGGCACTCACCTTGGCACAAGGCACATCATATCAAGTTATCTGCAGGGTACTATACAGGCCCAGGGCTTTAGTGTTCCTGCAGTGGAGTACTGCTCCTGAACCCTGAGACTCATTTAGGGGGGAATGCCCATAATGGAGTGTAAAGCCAGGATGGGGCTGGACCCTTTTAGGGATGAGCCAAATGTACCTGGGTTCAACTCAAAGCAGGTTTGGGGAATATTACAGAATTTCAGGTGGCGAAGCTAAACCCTATTGAAGTAAACAGGAGACCAATGTTAAACTTAGTTCTGTCTTTTTTGAAGGCAAGAGATGGAATGGGGGACTGGGCACTGCTCTGATTAATATGTGCCAAAGCAAAAAAACATTTTAAAAAGTTCAATTTGATGAAGAGCGGCAATTATAATAATGCTTAAAGTGAAGCATTAAAAATGTAGAATTACTTTAAATAACAAACATGGGGGAGTGTCATTTACCTACCAAGGGGAAGATGTCCTTTACTAGCCTGTGAAGTGTCACATCTGTATCTAAATATATATATATATATATATATATATATATATATATATATATATATATATATATATATATACTGTATATATACAGTACGTGATTGTGCCTCTTCCAGGCTAGGAGCATGCAGCGCCCCCCTCTGTTATCTGTAACCAGGTATCGTGATAGTTTACATTCATGAAAAGCTTGCTTACTGTTGTGATCTGTGATTGGCCCACAGCATTCACGTGGTACCTGTACCATGTATATAGCCGCTGCCAGTCACAGACTAGAACCATAAGGAAGCTGTTCATGAATGGGAAACCCATTCATGACAGCTAAAACTATTGCTTCTACACTGATCATCACTGTATAAGCAATAACTCTAGTTAGTTCAACCCTAATTTATGCCTTTCCCCCTCTACAACTCTTCCATCATCTGCTCCACTGGATTGAGTTGGAGGGCAATACAGTGATTCTCATTGCACTGGAATGGCCCATTACATAGTACTTGGACAAACACGGACTCTCTGTGGGTTTTCTTAATTCAACTGGATCGTCTGTCCTAAGGGCTGGTACACCATCCTAATTATTTAATTTGTTACGTTGTCACCAGTCCATCCAGTTCAACCATCCTGCCTCATCCTGCTTCTTGGTCACTGGCTTTAATGGCATGGCTGTTAAAACCCATGTCCTGAGGGACAGAAACTTATCAGATTTATTCATCCCTACAATCCTGAAGACATGCATAGTTATATAGTTAGTCGGTGTGGAGAGTCAGCCTGAAGCAGGTGTAAGTTGGGGCAGGTACTTCCCCTTCAGGCCTGTTTGTTAACCAGCTGATCAGAGAGGGAAGTTGCTGTCAGTTTTGCTGGCTACAGAGAGGAGAGTTGCAACAGCCTGAAAGACTTGATTGTCTGAGATTTACCTGCTTGGTGAGACTGCCTGCTAGTGAGACTTTAATATTATGTGTGTTGTAGCTGAACACGCTGGGACTTATGCATATTGGACTGTGTATTGTACGGATGGGAAGCTTTGCCTGTCTTGCTTGAGCTGAATGTGAAGACAAAGCTTGTTTTTTTCTATTTGCTTACCAATAAAGCAGACTTTAACGTAACTGAAACAATAATCTGTTTACCCCTCTGATTCTCACATTGGGTAGAAAAAAAGGTCATCTAGTTAAAAAAAAATAAAAAAAAAAATAAAAAACCTCTATACACACTTCTTAACCCACAGTTGATTCAGAGGAAAGCATATAAACCCCAAGAAAGCACTGTCCAATTTGTACAAATGTACAAACAAAGGCCAGTGAATCAAGGAGCTTTGATCCAAGCCTATCTTGGTCCAGCCTGCCTAAATACAAGCCCTGTCCCTCTGCAGGGCTGCCCACACATGATGACATCATTGGTTGCTAGGGAGCAGGTTGGCACCTGCGCAGTGTCTTTAAGTTCCACTCACTTGCCTTCGCTGCCCTAGATTGTGAGGTATGGGTCAGGGAAAGGGGGGCAGTTCCTTGTGGCTCTCTACCTTGATTTCACCTTCTCTGTGCCCCTGCAGAGTATAATGGGGCAGGTATGCCGTGGCATTGAGCAGTTTCTCCTTGGTCAGACCAGGGGTGTACCTGCTTCCCTCCTCACTCACGATCCAGCAGCTTAAAATGGGGAAAACCTAGCAAACCTGGAAGTTTTCCATTTCCAGCCCTGTGGTAAGTGGCTGATAGGGAGAAACTTCCCCATCAGGATATCTGTCTGTCTGCTCACCAACTGCCACTATATACTTCTAACACTGACTGCCCTGCTGCTACATACTGCTCACTGACCACCCCACTGCTATTTACTGCTCACTGACCACCCTGCGGCTATGTACTGCTTACTCACTCTCCGGCCACTACATGCTGCTACTACATGTACTGATCACTGACCATGCTGCTGATATGTACTGCTCACAGACTGCTCTGCTCCTACATACTGCTCACTGACCGCACTGGCGCTAACTACTTCTTACCGACCATGCTGCTGCTACCTACTGCTCACTGACCGTGCTGCTGCTACATACTGCTCACTGTACACCCTACGACTACCTACAGCTCACAAACTGCCTTGCCAATACATACTGCTCACTGACCACCCTGCTACTACTGATCACTGAATGCTCTGCCACTATATATTGCTCACCAATTTGAATGTTGTACAAGGCAACTCTGCATCACAAGCTACTGACCACTGAAATCAGTCATAAACTACATTTTAAACTCATTCACAGGGGCAAACTTAAGTGTACACTCATACAAGGGCCATGTTTGTCTGCACAGGGATGCACAGGTGTCCCATGTATCTGTGTGAATGCAGTCCTATTTATGACAGTTGTGACAGAGCAGCTGCATGGACACAGCCTCTTTCCAATTCGATATCCATGTAAGTGCAGGAATAGGTGCATGTCCCCAAACGCAGATAGTGTGAGTTTGGAGAAACGCACCCACACGGATGTCAAATTGGGAGGAGCAGCTGTGTCCATGCAGCCACTGCATACCAGTGGACATGAATAGGACTGCCTGCGCACAGATGTATAGGATAACTGTGCATCTTTGTATGGACAAACATGGCTATCCACAGGTAAACCCAATCTTACCCGAATGTGGGAGCAGGTACCTGGTTTTGACAGGTATCCTCTCCCCCCCTAAAAAGTGCTAAATGTGGCACTGGAGGGGGGGAGGGTGCAAACCATCAGAACTTCCCCTTTTGGGTAAAGCTCCGCTTTAAGTATGAAGCATCTGTTTCTCAGATTTGTAAGGCTGGTCTTCTGTTCACACCTTTAAGTTTTACCCAATGGATGTTCAGGCCTCCTCTGATGCCAATTTCAGATGTAAGGTTCTGCAAGCTTCTGAGTTCTGTCAAACCCCTTCTTGACTTTTTTGTTCTTTCACTCTCTTGGCATTGTTTGCTGCCTATCCTTTATTTATATTGTCTTTGGATGTCTCAAGGTTAAGACTATAATCGCATACCCAAATGGGATTTTTTTACTTTTTACTCACTTCCGGCCCAGTGAGTGAAATGCAAGCCAGGCTCTAGGCAGCGTCCATCTCTCCACACTACCAGAGGGCTGTTTGTATTTATATAGTGACAGTTTTATATTGCGATTTTATACATTGCAAGAAAAAAAAAAACAAAGGATTTTATACTATGGGAGGCTATCCATTTATTTCTCATCTGCCAAATATCCATGTGGGAAAACCCCTTGGATTGCAACAGGGAGGAACACTGTATTCATGGAAACAAGTCATCAGGAATTGTAGGACAGGCCCCCCTAAAGACTTACAGTACAAGCCTTACTGACTTACCTTGCTATAAGGACAGGAAGTCACCGACATCTGGTAAGTGTGGTATGTATATATTATTACACGTGGTGGAATACACAGGAGGAACCTTGGGAACGAGGCACAGAGCACTCAAGATTGCATTAAGGACTGTTTGCACTATGTCACTTTAATTCATAATTATATACTTATTTTGTTTATACAGTATTTGCATTATTTTGCATCATTGTTCAGTATTTATTATCACTGTAGCTGCATTCACAGCATGTCACAATTGTTTGAGTATTTTTAGTTTATGGTATAGCAAGCGCTATCTTATCTAAAATTACAAAAAACGTAACATAGAATAGCAAATCCAGGTGAAACAAGCCAGTCAATGGTACATTGTTTACAAATATGAAAACACTTTTTTATCACTTGCATCTGATTTGTAAAACTACTTTTTTTTATGTCAGCATTTGCTAACATGTGAATTGGATAATAATCTGAGATATGTAGAGGACTGTCTGAAACGCCTCCAATTGCTAAAAGCAGAGGGCAAAATATGGGGCCAGGAAATGATGCTTCAGGTACAAAATGGAGAACTGGTCTTAACTGACCTGGAATCAAAGGTAAGATATTGTTTTTTGCTTCATATTATTTTAGATTTCAATATGTTTATTCATTTTTGTAAGAAAAAAATACACAAAGATGCTTACAATTAACAACTATAGTGTAAGATAACATATAATAATGCTAAACAGTCGACATGGCCCACAGAGGAGCTTAAGGCAGTGACATACACATCTGAAAAACACCTTGCTGGCTGTCTCCGTGGACTGGAGCATTGCCATCCGGGCTGGGCTGGGCCCCACTCCTCCCCCCTCCGGTGCCCCCAGGGGAACACACTGTGCCCCAAGGGGGGAAGCGGCCACCAAGTCCCCAGTCCACTGTACTATTGCTAGTATTGGAGATCTTCACCTCCACCATTGACACAACAGAGCCACTCACATGTCAAGTATAAATAATAGTCGCAGCAGGCAGCAGCAGAGGGTCAACAATGGCCCTAAGACAACCACGTCTTCATAAATAACTTTGTGGTAGAGAAAGGAAGAGGGCATGAAGAAGAGAGAGATGAGAAAAGAAAAGAGCCTGCTGAAGCAAAACTGACGTCAAGAAAAAAATTGCATTTAAATTGCCAGCCATATAATACCATTGCCTGCAATACAAAAATGTTAAACAAAACGACATGAGGTCCCTCCAATCCATACCAGGCCCTTTTCTGAGCATGCAGCCCGGCAGGTCACGAAAGGGGAAAGCAGGTGGCTCTGCTCCTTACCTATTTACCAGGTGGCCCCACTCCTTAACTGTTTATAAACTGTCAGGCATTTGGTGGTTAGCCTTAGTCGCAGGCGGAACGTTTTTTTTTTTTTTCGGGTCTGGCGGTGGTGGCATCAGCATCGTGATTGACGATGAATCGACATCCGTGGACATTGTTTTTTTTATTTTTTTAATAAATGAATTGTCAAAAACTGCTTCCTGTCTTTTAGATTTTTATTTTTGGTAAATGGGTAGCGGTACAGTGTACCCCATACTTCACATAGGGAGGGGGCTTCCAGATTCCGATAAGCCCCCTGCCTGAAGCCCCCTGCCTAAGCCCCCTGCCTGAAGACCCTCACAACCACAGACCAGGTTTGTCTGGAAGAGGCCCACGTCCCCATTTATTAAATTAAAGGAACACTTTGAAAACACATTAGATCTCAATGGGGAATAATATCATACTGGATATCTATACTGATATGGACTGGGTAACGTGTTAGGATGGAAATGAAAATTATGAACCTAAAGAGGGCTGAATTCAAAGACACCCTGAAAATCAAAATGAAAAAATGATGCAGCAGGCTAGATCATTTTGCTGAACCTTCATTGCAGCAACTCAAAATGGTAGTTTGTATGGCCCTCACGTGCTTGTATGCATCGCTTACAACATTGGGGCATGCTTCTAATGCGACGACGGGCAGTGTCCTGGGGCATTTCTTCCAAAATCTGGACCAGGGCATCACTGAGCTCCTCAACAGACAGAGATTCAACCTGGCGGTGTCAGATGGAGTACAACATAATGTCCCAGAGGTGTTCTATTGGATTTAGGTCAGGCTAGCATTGGGGCCATTCAATGGTATCAATTCCTTCATCCTCCAGGAACTGGCTGCATACTCTCGCCACATGAAGCCAGGCATTGTCGTGCACCAGATGGGACCCAGGACCCACTGCACCAGCGTAGGGTCTGACAATGGGTCTTAAGGATTTCATCCTAAAAGTGGCAGTCAGGGTTTGGTCATTGTCTGTAGAAGTCTGTGCACCCCTCCATGGATATGCCATCCTGCTGCCAGTGGTGACACTGACCCTAGCCAAATGCAAAACTAACAGTCAGAAAAAAAATGAGTAGGGAACAAAATGTCAGTGGCGTCCACATGTAAAATCATTCCTGTTTCGGAGGTTGTCTCATTGTTGCCCAACTAGTGGACCTGTTGTTAAAATTAGTTAATTCCAAAGCAGCTGAAACTGATTAACAACCCCCTCTTCTACTTTATTGACCAGATCAATATTCCAGGAGTTTAATTGACTTGATTCTATACTCTGAATAAAAAGTGTTCCTTTAATTTTTTTGCGCAGTATACTGTATATATTAAGGAACAGTCTGGAGGCCTGGGCGTTCCTAGGGAGAATGCATTTGAATGTTGTTTGCTCTAAGTAATGCGTACATGTGCTGCGGGAGTCTCCATACCAGAAATAATTATTGTCCAAGGAATCAAAAGGGGTGGGCCAGTAAAAGTAAGGCTAGGGAGGAAAGGGCTAGTTATATCCTCTGGCCATGAAATGAGGCAGGCTCTATCTGACTTGTTGCAGCTTCTAAGGCACACTTCAAGAAGCCTACAGTGTGCAGTAAAATTTAGAGTAAGCAAATTCAGTACAGGAGAGGAGCCTTTACAGCTGTGCAAGACTAAAGGAAAATTCAGCTTTAATATGACATTCTCATACAAACCTTTCTGTTTTATTCTTGTTTATAAGATAGAAATAAATTCATTTTCTGGGTTATTTTTAAATTCTCAATCCTATTCAGTAGTATAAATTCTAAATACTCTTTAGATTCAAATCTTGTGTCTAGCCCCTTTGGCTTTGCTTTCTCATTCCCTTAATCCTCAACTATTCAAAACCTATGATGGTAAGTTTCCTACTGTCTTGTAAAAAATAAAAAATAAAATAAAAATAAAAATTGTGATCCACACCAAATGAAAAATAAACAGACACAAAATAAAGCTGCAGTTACTGGAATAAGAAAGATGTATAAAATAGTCTATGTGCAACCCCGCTATATCTACCTAATAACAATATATGTGAAATAATAAACCATCTCAAAACTCACTGAACAGTGTACTCAATGGTGGATATACAGTGACATATTCATAACAAAAATCGTGAAATACAAAATGATAAATAGGTGGCCAAATGCTAAATTTATAAAATTATGAATTACTATGTGCAAATAAAAGCATGAATACATTAAAAATATATATATATATATATATATATATATATATATGTAAATTGCAAAGTGTAAAAAAACATATATGGTATTTCCTCAGAAATGTATAAATGTGCAAAGTTCATATATAATGCCACAATGTGCAGTCCGTGAACTTAAACACCTTTTTGTTATCTTCCAAAGTGCAGTGTAAAAAAAAAAAAAAAAAAAAAAACATATGTTACGTATGCTCAAAAAATGTATAAACAGGCAAAGTTCATGTATAATGACACAATGTGCAGTCTGCGTACTGACACACCTTGTTGTGATCTTCCAAATACTGTGTGGCAAGAAAGTAAAGCAAAAAGTAAACAAAATGAATATAAAGATGAGATGAAACAATGTATCATTCCATGATTACCTTCAGCCTGGGTTCACACTACTGCGATACGGGAATCAGCGCAATTCTAGTGCGCATCAGCTCCCCTGCAGGCGGTTCACACTGCCCTCTGCGAACCGCTGCGAGTTTCAATACAAATGACAGGAATCATATTGCATGGGTGTGAACACCCATGCAATTTGATTCCAGTGCTTGAAAAAAAGGTTCCTGCAGCATTTTCATGCGAATGGGATGCGGGTTCAGCCTTACAAGCTGTATGGCTGAATTTGCATCGCACAGACATTGCATGAGGCAGATGCACAGCAATGCGTTGCGAATCACATGCGAGGTCTGTGTTCACAGTGTTAACCCGGGCTCAAACACATCACGTACTTACCCCACAGCAAGTCCTCAATCTGAAAATCAGTTCATATGGTGTAATGTCTCTCAATTAAATGAATGAATCAAGCCGCTTCTCTTAACAAACAGGAAGTCCTCTCCAGCACACAAGAGTTGGTCTTTTATCTGCTATATTTGTTGCATTTCTCATATATACGTGGAGAAAAAAGAGGCATGCATAGTGTAAAAACGTCTCAAGGTTTATTCAGCATAACAGAAAAGTGTTCAACTCACATTTGTTGTGTGTCAACCTGACACTAAGGATAATTGCTCAGATACATAAGTCCTGTCAGCTGCGGTTCTCTCACTGAAGCCGCGAGCCACACAGACTTTGCGGAATGACGTCACACTTCCAGCCACAACTTACGCGTTTCAGTGTCAAGCTGTCATTGGAGGTCACCTCCGATGACGGCTTGACGCTGAAGCATGTAAGCTGTGGCTGGAAGTGTGACGTCATTTTTCTCTATCCAAAATGAAAAAAAAAGTTTTGCCTATAATTCTACTTTGGGGAACTGATGCTATTGATTCACCTTTATGGCAGGTAAATCTGATGTTAACTGAGGAAAATTTCTTAGTAAGAATACTTTAGTTGACTGGACCTTCAGTGGCTACCATCTAGAGAAATCACAGAAAAGAACAGTAGTAAAGCCACTGAGAAAGAGAGCAATGTGATTATTACTAGAGTGGACATTGGCATATCAGACATCTGCAATACATATTTATCACACTGTGCATAAAATAGTATGTCTTTTTTTCATAGAATTTGTGTATATGCAAATCATTTGACTCTGTGCCACTGATTCATTACAGGACAGTCTTGAAAATATTCCCCTGCAAAATATAGAAAGCTGCTGTTCAAAGATCGGGTATGCCTCCTATAATTCTGTTCTTGCAGTTACCATCCAGAACCAGGGAAAATCAAGCATAATGCTGTTCCATTGTGAGGAAAAACCAGTAAGTCAGTTCAGATCATTTCATTTTTTTTTTATTGTCAACTGGTTGTGCACATCAGTGTAATGATTCTTTCACTTTTCAGGCTCCCACTGTACAAAAAAATTTGGAGAAAGCTTTGACCCAAGTCAAAGGAAACCAACAGTACAAAGATAACACAAGGTATATCTGTCATCCTTCTGCTCTACACGGCACTCTGCACAATAACTTTGACTCTTCATTTCAATATATTACTCCATACCTAAAGTGATTGTAAAGGTTACATTTTTTTTTTCAACAAAACAATAAACCTGTTATAACTTACCTGCTCTGTGCAATGGTGTTGCGCATAATGTCCCCAGACCCCCTCTGCTGGCACTCTGGGCTCCTCCTTCCTCCCGAGTACCCCCATTGCAAGCCGTACAATATGGGGACATTTGTGTGGGCTCAATCCCGAGCTAGGATAGGATGTGTGTGTCTATAGACAAACGCAGCCTGGCTGAGCCCTGCCCCCCCCCCCGCTCCCTCCCCACAGTATTTGACTGCTGTCTCTGAGCCTCTGATCTTGATCCAGCTCTGGGACCCAGAGCAGAGGCTTCTCAGACTCAGACAAGCATTTGGGGGGCGGGGAGCAGAATATGACAGTATTTTTTTTATTTTAATAAAGAGAATGCATTATAGTAAACTTTAGAAAAACTTTAAACAATGTGTCTTTAAGTACATCTAAGCCCAAGAAAAAAAAACGAGAAAAAATTTACAGTATAATAGATTGCAGATTACCAGTCCTTAAACATACTGGCTGCATTCATTTTGGCATAGCCACCCTAGGACAGGAAGTCTTTCATCTGCAGGATCACCACGTGAAACGAAAAGAAAGATCAAAAAAAGAAACAAATGCAGGCATCACATTTAAGGACTGGAAAGCTGCAATATACAATATTACATTTTTGTTTCTGGATGTACTTTAATCTCTTGGTGTTAGGCTGCATTCACATATTTTACATATTTGGATGCAGAAGAGACATCCTTATAAAGATGCCTTTCCTGCTGTTGAACTGAAATTGCAAATCCTCTCAATGCCATACAGGGAGTCCCGGAGTAAAAAAAAAAATAAGCATAGGGACAACATGGCAGGGTGAATAGTGAGGGTCAGCGGGGAAAGGGTTAAAGGTTAGTGAAGTTTAGTGTGGCCTTACCTTATTGGTAGTGGTCTGTGGCTGGGAGGGGTCCCAAGAGGTTTAGGGGGAGTGGTGAGCTGCAAGGGTCCAGCACAGGAGAGAGGAAACTTCCCACCTGTTGAGGTGTTCTTGCTATGTGGTTGTCATGGCAGCCTGGCAGTGGTGGGTCTTTGGAGGAGGAGAAAATTCTGGATAAGAATGGCTTGGACCTATCAGTGGTATGGGGTTTCTCAGGTACATTCCTGTTAACAAGGGGTTAACTCAGAATATGTAAATGGATGTCACTGCGGATAATGAGGATTGTCTCTGAGCCAGTGTGTTGCGGCTGGGGGACTACATTTAGGCAAAGGTTTTCGCAGTGAATAGGTTGTGTGTTGTTGCCCTTAAAGCGGAGTTCCGGCCTCAAAAACAACTTTGGCCCATCCGCTTGCTGTAAATCACCTAAAAAACAATTGGATAATCCCATTTTTTTTGCTTTACTTACATTGTTTTTGAAGAAAATATACTTACCTTCCTTCCACTTCCTCCCTCTGCAGCCACGGCCCGCGCCGTCATTTCCTGCTTGCGTTGACTCCTGGGAGCTGAATGTCATTGCTCCCAGGAGTCAATGCGCCTGCACTGGCCCCACTCGTCACTTCCGGTGCAGGCGCAGACAGACAGTTCAGAGGCTATCATTGCTGCAATGCACTAGCCCTGACTATCCCGGGGGTATTTTTATATAAAAAAAATTTTTGAGGCTGGAACTCTGCTTTAAAGACCACCAAGCTTCATTTCTCAGTTTCTGTTCTTAGGAAAGTTAGGTTATTTAAGTTGAAGTTATTTATCTTCTTAATAAAAGGCTGCGATGTCCATTTTACTCCAAAAACCTTGTTGTGTCTTTTATTGCATAGTTTGGGGTTGGAGGGGATGGTCTAGCAGGCTTGGGTCAGTGCTGCAGGTTATCTATTCTACACTTGTCAAGTTATGTACAGAGATACCTCAGCTTTCACCAACAAGATATTGCTGCTTTTTTTTCTGGAGCAGTTTTTCTGATTCAGGGAGTGATGCCCTACCTTAAAGTCACCCTCCCACTAGTTATCTCTGTCAATCTAAGGGCTCCTTTAGACTTGCGGTGAAGAGGCAGTAATATTGATAATAATAATACACCACATCATCCAGCTCTCTGTGCTGCAATAAGCAGAGAGAACTCTGTGGGGCTCCACACTGTGCCTGTGGTATGCATACAAAAGGTAAAAAAGGCCGCACTTTGGTCACAAGCATAAATGTATGCAGAAGCCTAGTTGCCTTCAGCTAAATGGAATTGAATAAATAAGGCTGCCAGCACAAATGATATGATAAATCACTAAAACACATAAATAAATAGATAAAGTGCAGCACCAAAACATTGAGCAGATCTAGAACAAAGATAGTTGCCTGTAGATCCAGAAACAATATGTCTTAACAGATATAAACAAAATGAGACATAAGCCATTAAACGTTCAGAAGAGCCATATGTGTTTGGACATATCCATCCAAAGTTAAAGGAATGTGAGACCAATAAGGGTAATGATGTTAATAAGTCCCTTAGTGCCACAAAAGGTAGGTTGAAAATAAAGGAAAGATCCCAGCTGCCAAGGATGAGACCTAATTCCACCGCTGTGCCAAAAATGGATGTGCTCTTACCGGAAGATGTGGACCCCCCAAATAAAAGAGTGGTCAGATAAGCCTGTGTGTTATTAAACAGGCATCATCCGCAATTCATATAGGTAAAAACAGCATTCCTCAATCTTGTCCAATACACATATAGATAATCCCCCTCCAAGGAGAGCCCCCACTGGTCAGGGTAAGCCTCTGGTAAACCTCAGAGGAAGAAAAGACTCCAAATGGTATAGTACATAAGGGATGTTTATTGATAAAACAGCACAAACTACTCACATGTCTGTAGATGAATATCGGCATGTAAACAAACAAAACGTTTCGTCATTGGTGACGTTATCAAAGGCTATTTATAACATCACCGATGATGAAATGCGTCAGAAACTTCCACGTCGACGCAAGCACGCACACGCCGCTGCCATTTTGTTTGTTTAAATGCCGCTATTCATCCACAGACATGTGAGTAGTTTGTGCTGTTTTATCAATAAACATATCTTACGTACTATACTATTTGGAGTCTTTTCTTCCTCTGAGGTTTACCTGAGGCTTACCCTGACCAGTGGGGGCTCTCCTTGGAGGGGGATTATCTATATGTGTATTGGATGAGATTGAGGAACGCTGTTTTTACCTATATGGATTGCGGCTGATGGCTGTTTAATAACACACAGGCTTATCTGACCACTCATTTATTTGGTGGGTCCACATCTTCCGGTAAGAGCACATCCATTTTTGGCACAGCGGTGGAATTAGGTCTCATCCTTGGCAGCTGGGATCTTGCCTTTATTTTCAACCTACATTTTTGTGGCACAGTGGTGGAATTAGGTCTCATCCTTGGCAGCTGGGATCTTTCCTTTATTTTCAACCTTCCTTTTTGTGGCACTAAGGGACTTATTAACATCATTACCCTTATTGGTCTCACATTCCTTTAACTTTGGATGGACTGTCCATACACATATGGCTCTTCTGAATGTTTAATGGCTTATGTCTCATTTTGTTTATATCTGTTAAGACATATTGTTTCTAGATCTACAGGCAACTATCTTTGTTCTAGATCTGCTCAATGTTTTGGCGCTGCACTTTATCTATTTATTTATATGGTATGCATAGCCCTGTCAAGGGTTATAGCCGCTCTACGTTATAAATGGGCCACTGTGTCTTGTTCCTAAACCATATGCCTGATTTAGGCATGTCTTGTGATAACTAAGATAGGTTATGGTGTGCAGCATAATTGGTTCTTACTGCAGGATTGATTGAGATTCTGCGCTGTGCCAAAATACTTTTTTTTTTACTTTAGTGAAGCTACTTAATATGAAGATGTTAAGTCATAAGTATGTTTAAAATTTTTTAGTTCAATTTTCTAATCACATGTTCTTTTGTCAGAAATAGATTTCAGGGCCACCTGCTTCAGAGTGACGTAAATGAACGTGGTTACTCCTCCCAATCCAGTTTAGGTGCGGATAGCCCTAGATTAGCACGTAGTGGCAGAGAATCCGCACAAGGTTGGTATTACTTTTATATGACTACAATTTGAAGCATTTAATTTATATGCTTTACATGTAGGTAAAAATTCAATTTATTCAAACGGAGGAAAACAACAGTGTAAATAATGTCGCTACTAAACAATTGTGATACCAATTAAAAACAAAGTGGCTGTTTGAGTGGGGAGGACGGTGATCCATGCGGGATGATCGGATTGGTTCTAGAGATCGTATATAGAAGGATCATTCATGCATTTTTGACCATTTATAATTTAATGGTCCTGGAAATCTGGTAAAAGGTTTTTATATCAGTGGTTGGTGGCGGCAGCATTTATTTCTCACTGGAGAATTTAAGGTATTTAGATAAGAGCACGAGATCCTGCAGAGGTTATATTTACATGTTGTTTTTGTACCATAAATGGTGGTGAACTGTTTTTATCAACTTTGCACATCTTTAAAGAGTATGTATTTATTTTTTGCACTTTCTATATTTGCCTTATGAGTATTTTGGTTACATGTAGTTTGCACATATTTATTGCACTGTATCTGTTTGCATTGTGACATTATTTATTGAGGAATTGTCATGCTTTTAATAAACATATATATATATATATATATATATTTATATATATATATATACAGTATCTCACAAAAGTGAGTACACCCCTCACATTTTTGTAAATATTTTGTAGTGAGTGTACAGCTTGTATAACAGTGTATATTTGCTGTCCCCTCAAAATAATTCAACACACAGCCATTAATGTCTAAATTGCTGGCAACAAAAGTGAGTGCACCCTAAGTGACAATGTCCAAATTGGACCCAAAGTGTCAATATTTTGTGTGGCCACCAATATTTCCAGCATTACCTTAACCCTCTTGGGCATGGAGTTCATCAGAGCTTCACAGACTGCCACTGGAGTCCTCTTCCACTCCTTCATGACGAAATCACAGAGCTGGTGGATGTTAGAGACCTTGCGCTCCTCCACCTTCTGTTTGAGGATTCCCCACAGATGCTCAATAGGGTTTAGATCTGGAGACATGATGTGCCAGTCCATCACCTTTACCCTCACCTTCTTTATCAAGGCCGTGGCCATCTTGGAGGTGTGTTTGGGGTCGTTATCATGTTGGAATACTGCCCTGCGGCCCAGTCTCCGATGGGAGGTGATCATGTTTAGCTTTAGTATGTCACAGTACATGTTGGCATTCATAGTTCTCTCAAAGAACTGCAGCTCCCCTGTGCCAGCAGCACTCATGCAGTCCCAGACCATGACACTCCCACCACCATGCTTGACTGTAGGCAAGACAAACTTGTCTTTGTACTCCTCACCTGGTTGCCATTACACACGCTTGACACCATCTGAACCAAATAAGTTTATCTTGGTCTCATCAGACCACAGGACATGTCTCCAGTAATCCATGTCCTTAGTCTGCTTGTCTTAAGCAAACTGTTTGCAGGCCTTCTTTTGCATCATCTTTAGAAGAGGCTTCCTTCTGCGACGACAGCCATGCAGACCAATTTGATGGAGTGTGAGGCGTATGGTATGATCACTGACAGGCTGACCACCCACTCCTTCAACCTCTGCAGCAATGCTGGCAGCCCTCATACGTCTATTTTCCATAGACAACCTCTGAATATGACCCTGAGCACATGCATTCAACTTCTTTGGTCGACCATGAGTGGAACCTGTCCTGTTAAACTGCTGTATGTTCTTGACCACCGTGTTGCAGCTCAGTTTCAGGGTCTTGGCAATCTTCCTATAGCCTAGGCCATCTTTATGTAGAGCAACAATTCTTTTTTTCAGATCCTTAGAGAGTTCTTTGCCATGAGGTGCCATGTTGAACTTCCAGGTGACCAGTATGAGAGAGTGAGGGTGATAACACCAAATTTAACACACCTGCTGACCATTCACACCTGAGACCTTGTAACACTAACGAGTCACATGACACCGGGAGGGAAAATAGCTAATTTGGCCCAATTTGGACATTGTCACTTGGGGGGTGTAGTCACTTTTGTTGCCAGTGGTTTAGACAGTAATGGCTGTGTGTTGAGGTATTTTGAGGGTACAGCAAATTTACACTGTTATACAAGCTGTACACTCACTACTTTACATTGTAGCAAAGTGTCATTTCTTCAGTGTTGTCACATGAAAAGATATAAAATATTTACAAAAATGTGAGTGGTATACTCACTTTTGTGAGATACTGTGTATATGTATATATATATATATATATATATATATATATATATATATATATATATATATATATATATATATATATATTGTCTTATGAATTGACCATTGGTTATTTCACCTATACATGTAGGCAGCTCTTTTTTTCTCAGAGAATAGGTGCAGGAACTCAACCCTGCCCTCACTATGAGCCCCCGCAGGGGGAGAGTACACTGCATCAAAGGACCTTATAAAGCCTTTGTTCAATATCATAAGTGCATCATGCACATATTTCAGATGTACACTACATGGAGAGTGCAAGGTTCAGGAGTGCACTACATACAGAGTGCAGGGTTCGGAAGTGCACTATGTACAGGGAGCGGGACTCAGGAGTGTGCTATATACAGGGTGCAGGATTCAGGAGTGCGCTACATACAGGGTGCAGGCTTCAGGAGTGCGCTACATACAGTGTGCAGGGTTCAGAAGTGCACTATGTACAGGGTGCAAGGCTCAGGAGGGTGCTATGTACAGAGTGTAGAGTTCAGAAGTGTACTATGTACATAGTGCAGGGTTCAGGAGTGTGCTTTGTACAGGGTGCAAGACTCAGGAGTGCGCTACATAAAGAGTGCAGGGTTCAGGAGTGCGCCATATACAGGGCACAAGGCTCAGGTGTGCCCTATGAACAGAGTTCAGGAGTGCAATATGTACAGGGTGCAGGATTTGCGAGTATGCTTTGTACAGTGTGCAGGGCCCAGGAGTGTGTTATGTGCAGTGCACAAGGTGCAGGAGTGCACTACATAGAGGGTGCGGGGCTTAGCAGTGCTCATGTACAGGGTGCAAGGTTAAGGAGTGCGCATTGTACGAGGGCAAGTCTCAGAAGTAAGCCATGTACAGGGTAAGGGCAGGGCCGTCTTTATTATTGATTGGACCCTGGGCAAAAATTTTCCTGGGGCCCCCCCGCTAGACTCAAAATTCGTTTTTACTGCAGAAGATCAGGCAGTGATTGTGATTGGCTGCCAGAGGTTACAGCACATCATTACCACTCACTGATTAGTTGCCAGAGGTTACTGCACATCATTAATGCTTACTGATTAGTTGCTAGAGGTTATTGCACAGCATTACCACTAACTGACTGGTTTGAAGAGGTTACAGACAATCGTTACTGCTCACTAATTGGTTTCTAGAGGTTACTGCAAATCATTATTGCTCCCTGATTGGTTGCTGGAGGTTACGGCACATCATAACCTCTGCATCAAATTATGGGTGTGGCCAAACTGCACTAGCACTGAGGGGTATACTATGTACAGGGTGCAGAGTTGAGGGGTGCACTACATAAAGAGTGCATAGTTGAAAGGTGTGCTACACACAGAGTTGAAGGGTGCACTATGTACAGAATGCAGGGTTCAGGGGTACGCTAGGTACAGAGTGCAGGGATGTGCTATGTACAGAGTGCAGGGTTGGGGGTTGCGCTACGTGCAGATTGCAAAGTTAAGGGATGCGCTATGTGCAGAGTGCAGGATTGAGGGGTGCACTACATGCAGAGTGCAGGATTGAGGGGTGCGATATGTACAGAGTGCAGGGTTCAGGGGTGCGCTAGGTACAGAGTGCAGGGTTCAGGGGTGTGCTACATGCAGGGATGCGCTGTGTGCAGATTGCAGAGGTATGCTAGATGCAGGGGTGCGCTATGTGCACAGCGCAGAGGTGAGCAAGGTGCAAAATGCAGGGGTGCGCTAGGTGCAGAGTGCAGGGGGTGAAGTAGGTGCAGAGTGGAGGTAGGTGCAGAGTGCAGGGGTGAGGTAGGTACAGGGTGGAGAGGTGAGGTAGGTGCAGGGTGCAGAGGTGAGGTAGGTACAGAGTGCAGAGGTGAGGTAGGTACAGAGTGCAGAGGTGAGGTAGGTACAGAGTGCAGGGGTGAGGTAGGTGCAGGGGTGAGGTAGGTGCAGAGTGCAGAGGTGAGGTAGGTGCAGGGGTGAGGTAGGTGCAGGGTGCAGGGGTGAGGTAGGTGCAGGGTGCAGGGGTGAGGTAGGGGCAGGGTGCAGGGGTGAGGTAGGTGCAGGGGTGAGGTAGGTGCAGGGTGCAGGGGTGAGGTAGGTGCAGGGGTGAGGTAGGTGCAGGGTGCAGAGGTGAGGTAGGTGCAGGGGTGAGGAAGATGCAGGGCGCAGAGGTGAGGTAGGTGCAGAGGTGAGGTAGGTACAGAGTGCAGGGGTGAGGTGGGTGCAGAGTGCAGAGGTGAGGTGGGTGCAGGGGTGAGGTGGGTGCAGACGTGAGGTGGGTGCAGGGTGCAGGGGTGAGGTGGGTGCAGGGGTGAGGTGGGTGCAGAGGTGAGGTGGGTTCAGGGTGCAGAGGTGAGGTAGGTGCAGGGGTGAGGTAGGTGCAGGGTGCAGAGGTGAGGTAGGTGCAGGGGTGAGGTAGGTACAGAGTGCAGAGGGGAGGTGGGTGCAGGGTGCAGAGGTGAGGTGGGTGCAGAAGTAAAGTGGGTGCAGGGGTGAGGTGGGTGCCGAGGTGAGGTGGGTGCAAGGTGCAGAGGTGATGTGGGTGCAGGGTGCAGAGGTGAGGTGGGTGCAGGGTGCAGGGGTGAGGTGGGTGCTGGGTGCAGGGGTGAGGTGGGTGCAGGATGCAGAGGTGAGGTGGGTGCAGGGTGCAGGGGTGAGGTGGGTGCAGAGTGCAGGGATGAGGTGGATGCAGGGATGAGGTGGATGCAGGGATGAGGTGGGTGCAGGTATAAGGTGGGTGCAGGGATGAGGTGGGAGCAGGGTGCAGGGATGAGGTGGGAGCAGGGATGAGGTGGGAGCAGGGTGCAGAGGGGAGGTGGATGCAGGGATGAGGTGGGTGCAGGGATGAGGTGTATGCAAAGATGAGGTGGGAGCAGGGTGCAGGGATGAGGTGGGTGCAGGGATGAGGTGGGAGCAGGGTGCAGGGATGAGGTGGGTGCCGGGTGCAGGGGTGAGGTGGGTGCCGGGTGCAGGGGTGAGGTGGGTGCAGGATGCAGAGGTGAGGTGGGTGCAGGGTGCAGGGGTGAGGTGGGTGCAGAGTGCAGGGATGAGGTGGATGCAGGGATGAGGTGGATGCAGGGATGAAGTGGGAGCAGGGATGAGGTGGATGCAGGGATGAGGTGGATGCAGGGATGAGGTGGGTGCAGGGATAAGGTGGGTGCAGGGATGAGGTGGGAGCAGGGTGCAGGGACGAGGTGGGAGCAGGGATGAGGTTGGAGCAGGGTGCAGGGATGAGGTGGGAGCAGGGATGAGGTGGGAGCAGGGTGCAGAGGGGAGGTGGATGCAGGGATGAGGTGGGTGCAGGGATGAGGTGTATGCAAAGATGAGGTGGGAGCAGGGTGCAGGGATGAGGTGGGTGCAGGGATGAGGTGGGAGCAGGGTGCAGGGATGAGGTGGGAGCAAGGATGAGGTGGGAGCAGGGTGCAGAGGTGAGGTGGGTGCAGGGATGAGGTGGATGCAGGGATGAGGTGGGAGCAGGGTGCAGAGGTGAGGTGGGTGCAGGGATGAGGTGGATGCAGGGATGAGGTGGGTGCAGGGAGGAGGTGGGTGCAGGGATGAGGTGGGTGCAGGGTGCAGGGATGAGGTGGGAGCAGGGATGAGGTGGGAGCAGGGATGAGGTGGGAGCAGGGATGAGGTGGATGCAGGGATGAGGTGGGTGCAGGGATGAGGTGGGTGTAGGGATGAGGTGGGAGCAGGGTGCAGGGATGAGGTGGGAGCAGGGTGCAGGGATGAGGTGGGTGCAGGGATGAGGTGGGAACAGGGATGAGGTGGGAGCAGGGTGCAGGGATGAGGTGGGAGCAAGGTGCAGGGATGAGGTGGGAGCAGGGTGCAGGGATGAGGTGGGAGCAGGATGCAGAGGTGAGGTGGGTGCAGGGTGCAGGGGTGAGGTGGGTGCAGAGTGCAGGGATGAGGTGGATGCAGGGATGAGGTGGATGCAGGGATGAGGTGGGAGCAGGGATGAGGTGGATGCAGGGATGAGGTGGATGCAGGGATGAGGTGGGAGCAGGGTGCAGGGATGAGGTGGGTGCAGGGATGAGGTGGGAGCAGGGTGCAGGGATGAGGTGGGTGCCGGGTGCAGGGGTGAGGTGGGTGCCGGGTGCAGGGGTGAGGTGGGTGCAGGATGCAGAGGTGAGGTGGGTGCAGGGTGCAGGGGTGAGGTGGGTGCAGAGTGCAGGGATGAGGTGGATGCAGGGATGAGGTGGATGCAGGGATGAGGTGGGAGCAGGGATGAGGTGGATGCAGGGATGAGGTGGATGCAGGGATGAGGTGGGTGCAGGGATAAGGTGGGTGCAGGGATGAGGTGGGAGCAGGGTGCAGGGACGAGGTGGGAGCAGGGATGAGGTTGGAGCAGGGTGCAGGGATGAGGTGGGAGCAGGGATGAGGTGGGAGCAGGGTGCAGAGGGGAGGTGGATGCAGGGATGAGGTGGGTGCAGGGATGAGGTGTATGCAAAGATGAGGTGGGAGCAGGGTGCAGGGATGAGGTGGGTGCAGGGATGAGGTGGGAGCAGGGTGCAGGGATGAGGTGGGAGCAAGGATGAGGTGGGAGCAGGGTGCAGAGGTGAGGTGGGTGCAGGGATGAGGTGGATGCAGGGATGAGGTGGGAGCAGGGTGCAGAGGTGAGGTGGGTGCAGGGATGAGGTGGATGCAGGGATGAGGTGGGTGCAGGGAGGAGGTGGGTGCAGGGATGAGGTGGGTGCAGGGTGCAGGGATGAGGTGGGAGCAGGGATGAGGTGGGAGCAGGGATGAGGTGGGAGCAGGGATGAGGTGGATGCAGGGATGAGGTGGGTGCAGGGATGAGGTGGGTGTAGGGATGAGGTGGGAGCAGGGTGCAGGGATGAGGTGGGAGCAGGGTGCAGGGATGAGGTGGGTGCAGGGATGAGGTGGGAACAGGGATGAGGTGGGAGCAGGGTGCAGGGATGAGGTGGGAGCAAGGTGCAGGGATGAGGTGGGAGCAGGGTGCAGGGATGAGGTGGGAGCAGGAATGAGGTGGGAGCAGGGATGAGGTGGGAGCAGGGTGCAGGGATGAGGTAGGAGCAGGGTTCAGGGATGAGGTGGGTGCAGGGATGAGGTGGGAGCAGGGTGCAGGGATGAGGTGGGAGCAGGGATGAGGTGGGAGCAGGGTGCAGGGATGAGGTGGGAGCAGGGATGAGGTGGGAGCAGGGATGAGGTGGGAGCAGGGTGCAGGGATGAGGTGGGAGCAGGGTGCAGGGATGAGGTGGGAGCAGGGATGAGGTGGGAGCAGGGTGCAGGGATGAGGTGGGAGCAGGGATGAGGTGGGAGCAGGGTGCAGGGATGAGGTGGGAGCAGGGATGAGGTGGGAGCAGGGATGAGGTGGGAGCAGGGTGCAGGGATGAGGTGGGAGCAGGGATGAGGTGGGAGCAGGGTGCAGAGATGAGGTGGGAGCAGGGATGAGGTGGGAGCAGGGTGCAGAGGTGAGGTGGGTGCAGGGATGAGGTGGGTGCAGGGATGAGGTGGGAGCAGGGATGAGGTGGGAGCAGGGTGCAGGGATGAGGTGGGAGCAGGGTGCAGAGGTGAGGTGGGTGCAGGGGTGAGGTGGGTGCAGGGATGAGGTGGATGCAGGGATGAGGTGGGTGCAGGGATGAGAAGGATGCAGGGATGAGGTGGGTGCAGGGAAAAGGTGGGTGCAGGGATGAGGTGGATGCAGGGATGAGGTGGGTGCAGGGATGAGGTGGATGCAGGGATGAGGTGGGTGCAGGGATGAGGTGGGTGCAGGGATGAGGTGGATGCAGGGATGAGGTGGGTGCAGGGATGAGGTGGGTGCAGGGATGAGGTGGGTGCAGGGCTCTCTTTCCACCCCTGGTTCGAGTACAGAGCTCCACTCCCCTCAAGTACAAGGCTCTCCGCTCCTCCCTCCTAATTCCAGTGCAGACTTTTCTTTTCCTCTCTCCCAAATGTTACTCACACAGCATGTTGTCTGATGTCCCTGCAGACTTCCTGTTCCAGACGCAGCTGCCCCGCCCCCTTCTTCCTCTGCTCTCATCATAGATCAGTGTGAGTGTGTGTGTACTCGAGAGGGATCAGAGCAGCCGCCGGGATGGGAGAGCTGTCACATGTAAATTACAGAAGCAGCGCTCCTGTATTTACAAGTGATAGTAGCGAGCAGCCAGCATGTGACCAGCACCAGAGGTGGCCAAACTTTTTGCAGGCTCAAGGGCCCCCCTAACAATGACTGGACCCTGGGCAGGTGCCCCTTTTGCCCTGCGTTAAAGACGGCCCTGGGTAAGGGACTTGGAAGAGTGCTACATACAGGGTAAAGGATATAGGAGTGTGCTATGTTCAGGGTACAGGACTCAGGAGTGAAAACACAAAAGTAGTCTCGTACTAAATCCTAGGACTTGCACCCCCTCTGTGTTGGGAAATATGTACATAAGGTTCATGGAGCAGCTAGGACTCAGGAGTGTGCTATAGACAGGGTTCAGGAGTGAGATACATACAGGATGCAGGGTTAAGGAGTGTGTTACGTACAGGGTGCAGGGTTAAGGAGTGCACTGCATACAGGGTAAAGGACTCAGAAGTGCAGTATATACAGGGATCAGAGTTTAGGAGTGTGTTTTGTATAGGGTGCAGGTCTCAGGAGTGAGCTACGTACAGTGTGCCAGACGCAGGAGTGTGCTATGCATAGAGTGCAGGTTTTAGAGTGTGCTACATGCAGGGTGCAGAGTTCACAATGTGATTTGTACAAGCTGCAAGGCTTAGGAGTGCACTATGTAATGGGTGAAGAGTTAGCTAGTGCAAATTTCACAGGCCAATTTACCCCAAATTCTCAGCAACCCCCTTAACCCAAGTACAGAGCCCCAAACACACCTTTCCAGTAGAAAACTACCCTCTCACTCAAATCCTCTTTCCTCCATAGAGAGTACCATAAAGAAGAGCGAGCCGCAGCTTCAACTTACAGTGTTATACATTGTACAGGCTACGTGCGGGAGCTTCAGAGCAGCTGCTGCCGATGCTCTGCCAAAAACTCCAACTCGCCAAGATCTCCAACCAAGTCACTTCCAGTGACTCTACAGCAGGAATAATTGCAGATTTCGACGAGTTGCTGTTTTCACAGACCACCAGCAGCCAATACAGTACGGTACATGCTATAATGACTGCTCATTGTTAGTAACCAACAATATGGCCGCCTCTAGGGCGGTGACAACTTTTTTTCTTCTTACCGGGTGTTCTGTGTAAAGAGGCAAATGGTCATGTACAATAATGTATTGGCTCCTGGTGGTCTGTGGAAACAGCCACTCATCGAATCGAAATCTCCAATTATTTCAGCTGTAGAGTCACCGGAAGTGACGTGGTTGGAGATTTTGGCGAGTTGGAGTTTTCGGCAGAACACCGGGACACTAGAGTGGCTGTGCAAATCCCCTGGCCCCTCCCTCCTCTGCTATCATAGGGATCTTGCAGGGAGAGGTGCGCACCAACGGGAAAAGAGCTTGTGAAACACAGGCAGAGAAGCCTGTCATCTGTACACACAGAAGCTAGGCTTCTGTGTGTAGAAGTGACAGCAGTGAGTAGTGCACAAGGGGCTTAGCGCTGAAGGTGGCAGAACTCCGTTCCGGCACGTTCCTGCTGAAAAAAGCCCTGCATGTAGGTGTTGACTCAGTTCAGTTTTTAGCGTGTGACGGTGTGTCCTAAAATACATTTTTCATTTGAGAAATATATGAGCACTGTTCATGATGACTTCTGAAAATTCCAGTTATCTGATGGTTTTGTTGACCCTCTTGCTATAAGCAGCCTCAGAAATACTAACAAAAAAAAGTCATTGACAATTTAGAAGTTACCTGCATATACTGTATATTCAGGTTCAGTATTTTTCTTTACTGGAGCAAGATTGCTAGATAATTAGCATTTATACAAAATAGTAACATTTATGTTTCACCTCAATTGAGCTAAATACCTTACCAGCCTGTCTTTAGAGTGTGGAACGAAACTGAAGCAAGCACAGTGAAAAAATGAAAACTCCATGCAAATAGTGTACTGTTCGGGAATTGAACTGTAACCAATACTGCTTACTTAAGCCACTGTGCTATTTTATCACAGTTCATACAAGCTTAACTATAATTTAACAGAAAAAAAAAAAAAACAGAAGAGGTGAAAATGGAAACTCCTGTAATGTGCAAGTGTGGTGACAGCAGGGACATTGAAAATAATCATTTTTATTGTATATGGCAATAAAAAAGTGTTTAAATAATCTTATCCCTATGGAAACAGACTTCACCCCTACAATTAAACAGTGTTTTACAAGAGTAATTGTTATGCAGAAAATGGATATTCAATACCCCCCTTCCTCCATCTTATCATTTATTACACTTATATGCAAAACATAAAAGCATGTGCTATGTGACAGTAGCTCATTATCTCTTCAGTTGTAAATATGATCATTGTGCTTTGTGTGATATGTTCCCTGTGAAATCTAAACAAAAATAAAGTTAAAGAAAAAACAAAACAAGGAATTCAGTGTTGGGGCCAGGCATAGTGTCTGGAATATTTTTAGCTTCTTTGTAGAAGTACAGTATATCAGATGTATTCATAACCAGTTTTATAACTAACATATTTGAAACCTGGGATGGATTGTTTTTAACAACCACCCCCTTTCCCATGCTCCTCTATATATCAAAATTATTTCAGTTGTAGTCATGAAAATTAAATGATTACTAATAATGGGCAGAGTAATGGGAGACAGTCGATATTTTCTTTAACTGAATGAAGTATATTTTTATGTTTGCTAAAAAAGAAAATACAAAGTTTTAAAAGTGGCAAAATTTAAGAGGAATAATAGCTTGTTAAAAAAAATAATAAAATTCAAGAGTTAATAGTGGTGCATGTAGCACACCATGTTAAAACATTAGGATATTAGTGGGGTGCTTTGAAAGAGACAGACCTACAGAAGACTAAATGATACTAATATGGTAATCTAAATAGAGATCACTTTACAATACATAGGCAAGCAATTGAAATCCTAACAATACATGGGCCACAAATGGGAATAACATATAGCAGTGATGGCGAAGCTTGGCCTACCAGATGTTTTGGAACTACATTTCCCATGATGCTCAACCAAACTTCAGAGTACATGAACATCATGGGAAATGTAGTTCCAAAACATCTGGGGTGCCAAGGTTCGCCATCCCTGACATATAGTATATACAGGCAACAAACTGTCAACTCTTACAATATATCCCAGCAGCAAATGAGCAATATTTACAATATGTAAAGGAAGAAAAAAAGCCAATTTTTAGAATATGTAGGCAACAAAGGGGTAAATGTGA
Source organism: Pelophylax lessonae (assembly GCF_965119305.1). Lineage (NCBI taxonomy): Eukaryota > Metazoa > Chordata > Amphibia > Anura > Ranidae > Pelophylax > Pelophylax lessonae. The sequence goes on from NC_138769.1 coordinate 288,334,846, forward strand.
CAATATGTGGGTAATCAGCAGAAAGGCATAACAATATGTGGACAACAAACAGGCAATTGTAACTATGCAGAAACCGTCATGATTATATACAGGCTACAGGCAATAGTGACAATGCATAGGCAACAAAACTGCAATTGTGACAATATGCAAGCAACAAACAAGCAATCCTGACAAAAATTCCTTCTCCCTTCTCTTTAAGAAAAAATACAACCTTTCTCCCCACAAGCAAAAATCCTCCCTCCTCCAGAAGGTTGTAGGGACTTTTAAACTAGAAAGGGGGGCGAGGATCACAGAGCAGTGAGCACAAATCAGAGTGTACCGATGAGGGCCAAGTCAGTAGTTGAAAGGGACCTCAAACCAGATAATAGTTTCCAGGGCTAGCAGGCATGCTAAACCTAAAGGGGATCAGCAGATGCTAAACCTAAAGGGGATCAGCAGTTGTGCATGGATAAAATCTGTGTGCAAAATTAAAAGGTATTTACACAAATTCTAGAAGTCTGGTTAACAAAACAGCAGAACTCAAAGGGGGAGAAGCCTACATGGAGCGCATGTGGAGTGCTCGCTAGGAGCTCCGAAATGCCATCCTGACATGCAGCAGCGGCAGGTCTCTATCCCTTAGCCATCCTGACTCCCCTCCCAGCCCCGCGAGGCCCTCTTTTTTCCAAGGCTGGAGAAGGACAGAAGGACCGGAGTCACTGGCCGTGACCAGCCAAGACAGCTAGAGCAGTGAGGCACAGACTCGATCCACGGGAGCTGGCTAGTACTCCCGAGCAGAGTTGTATGAAGTACTCGAAACCGATACTTGAGTAAAAGTACAAGTGCTCGATCAAAAAGTGACTTGAGTAGAAGTGGAAGTGCTTGATCAAAACGTGACTTGAGTAGAAGTACTAAAGTATTTAACATTTTTTGTACTTAAGTATTGCAAGTAGTTTTTTTAAAAATGTTTCTACTCATTAAAAGTACCAGTAGTTTTGAAAAAAAAATTGCTACTCAAGTACTGAAAGTAAAAGTACAAGTACTGTGTTATGTAGTTATTAAAGAAAGAAGTCAAAAGTTTGAACATCATATTGTTTTTTATTATTTCAAATGCAGCTTTTATTTATACATACAGTAGTATTTATTTTCCGTATGCACTGATAATACACATGTTTTGAGCTTCGTGAAACCTGCCATCTACTGTTCTGGCAGTGCTAAGTTTTATAATTGTAACGAGTAACTATGCAGCACAAAAAAAAAATATTGGAGTAGAAGTATTGAAATCATTGAAAAAATGTAGTGAAGTAAAAGTGGAAGTAGAAGAAAAAAATTCTACTCTAGGAAAGTACAGATACCACCTTTCGGTACTTAAGTACATTAGTAAAGTAGTTCTACTTAGTATATATATAATATATATATACATCTATACCTATACATCTCTGCTCCCGAGCGACTCCAGGCTCAGCCATTCAGCGTCCTACGGAGCGCGAGTCCTGCGTAGAGACATGGTCCAAGGTGCGGGGTGACCTGAGCGGGGGCCGCCAGTGTCCGGAGGTTGCTGGGGAGCTCTGAGAGTCACAGGCTGGCTGTAAGATTCTGGTACCTCTGGTACCCTTAATAATTTATTTCCTTCCAAATATGCGTCCCACCTTTCTTACTAGGTGGTACGCAAAGACCTTTAAGACAGATGATGTCATCGTTGAGCGCCGCAGAGCGGCTATTTCAACCGCCGGCGTTCTCACTCACATCGTTCGTTCAACCTGCCATCAGTGAAGCAGCATACCAGATGTTACTCGCTCCTGTATCTCGCTACCTGAACTTGTTTCATATCTGATCCTGTATCTCGCTACCCGATCACTCTCGGCATGCTGTTTCCACCCTTCACTCAACCTGCCTTGTTTATCCACATGCTTTCAAGCCTGTCTTGCTGTCGGAACCTCCAGCTAATTACTTCTACCTGGAGCAGACCGGAACCTCGCTACTGATCCCTGTATCTCGCTACCGGATCTTTCCCTCTCTACTGGACCCCTCTACTACTAACATTTACTAGTGATAAGTACCCCACAGGGGAATCCTCCATAACCTTACTTACACTATCTATCATCTGCACTGTTGCATAGATTGCTAGCTCTTGAGTCTACTACCATCTACCATCTGCACTGTTACATAGATTGCTAGCTCTTGAGTCTACTATCATCTATCATCTGCACTGTTACATAGATTGATTGCTCTTAAGTCTACTACCATCTATCATCTGCACTGCTACATAGATTGCTAGCTCTTAAGTCTACTACCATCTATCATCTGCACTGCTACATAGATTGCTAGCTCTTGAGTCTACTACCATCTATCCTTGCACTGGGTTAGTCTATCCTGTAATTGTCATCTGCTGTCCTTACCACCTGTTACCATACTCGATTACTAACCTATCTGCACTCTACCTAATACCATCTAGTACTCTCCTGAACAAACCTATCAAGTGCTTACCATCTCTATCACTGTTCACACCTGTCCCTTCAGCACATCACCTTCATACTGTCATATACATTCTACCACTCCAGGAACATCTTATTGAGTGTGTATATATCTGTATGTTGAAGCTGACAGGCCCACAGTGATGAGTCTGAAGAGTTGGATCTGGTTATTCAACACATCTCTACATGACTACTGAGTGGAGATTTTGCAGCTGCATATCCAGCCTACTACAAAAACGCAGGAGCGTTACAGATTGAACGAACCAGAAAAAAAAATGGATTCAGCAGAATTACCCACTCAAGTGACACAATTAACACAACAAGTAAATGCGTTAATACTTGCTCTTACTGAAGTAAAAGAAGAGAATCAGACTCTGACCCAGCAGGTAACACGTCTCTCACGGCTTACTACTGTTCAGCCCCCTGAACCTAAAATAAACCCTCCCCTAGTGTTTACAGGTGATCGGAAAAAATTTCGTGAATTCAAAAACGCATGTCAACTGCTTTTTTTGTTAAAACCTCGTACATACTCTACTGATCAGATTAAAGTCTGTACCGTTATTTCATACTTAACGGGTGATCCCCGGGCCTGGGCAGACTCTCTCTTTGAGAAAAATGATCAGATTCTCAACTCCTATTCCTTATTTCTAGCAGAACTCGCTAGTTTATATGAAGACCCCAATAGGCAGAGTACTGCTGATATTCAATTAAGGGCTTTAAAACAAGGAAGGAGACCTGTAGAAGACTTTGTAGCAGAGTTCAAAAGATGGACCCTTGATTCAGGGTGGAATGATACATCTCTGCGAACTCAATTCAGACTCGGGTTATCAGAAGCTGTTAAAGACGAGCTCGCCCGAGCGGATTTACCTGGCACCTTGGATGCCTTGATACAACTTAGTATCAACATCGACAGACGACTACGAGAAAGAAGGGCTGAAAAAATGGGAATGCCATTATCTAGTCCTTCTCGGATTGCGGCCGTTGACCCTACTCCCATGGAGGTAGGAACTATACGCCCACCTTTATCAACTACTGAACGAGCCAGAAGGAGATCCAGAAATCTCTGCATGTACTGCGTTACCCGGATCATTTGATAAGCGTCTGTCCCCTTGTCCGCAAAAAAGAGGGTGAGTGTTCACATGTCTTGCTAGGAGGATTAACGACTTCCTTTTCTAACCCCTATCTTTTTGTTCATTTAACATTACAGTGGGACCAGACTAGGATCACCACCAAGGCTATGATCGACACTGGATCTTGTGGAAACTATATTGATACACGTTTTGTTACCTTAAATAAAATACCTATTATTTCAAAACTTAAACCTGTTGCTGTTAGTTTCATTAACGGTATTCCATTGTCTTCTGGTCCAATCACCAACCAGACACAGGCACTCCTTGCCACTGCCAACGAGTCTCATGTGGAGACCATCACCTTTGATATACTATCCTCACCCCATTTTTCCATTATTTTGGGACTTCCCTGGTTACACACACACACCAACCAATCATAGATTGGAAAAGACGAACTTTGGCTTTCCCTTCTCACTATTGTGAGATTACGTGTAACCTCCCATCTTATGGAAAGATCCTGTCTGTGGTGTCAGATGAGATTGCACCACTATGCTATCAGGATCTGTCCGAAGTATTCCTTGAGAAAAATGCTCAAGTGTTGCCTCCCCATAGGGATTATGATTGCACTATCGATCTACTCCCTAACAGCAAATTGCCTTTCGGTCATGTTTATCCCCTTTCACAGGATGAACTTTCTCATCTCAAGGAATACTTGGATGAGAATTTGACAAAAGGGTTCATTAGACCCTCTACTTCTTCCACTGCTGCAGGACTTTTCTTTGTCCGCAATAAGGATTACAGTCTTAGGCCTATTATCGATTATAGGCAATTAAACACGATTACGATAAAGGATCGCTATCCTTTGCCGCTCATCCCTGAACTCATTGAACAAGTGCGTGGGGCTACTTACTTCTCTAAATTAGACCTGAAAGGGGCATACAACCTAATCCGAATCCGTGACGGAGATGAGTGGAAAACAGCATTCAGAACCAGATACGGATTATTCGAATATCTTGTGATGCCATTCGGGTTGTGTAATGCTCCCGCAGCCTTCCAAAGGTTCATAAACAACATCTTTAGAGACTTACTTGATGTCTGTGTCGTAGTATACCTGGACGATATACTTATCTATTCGCGATCTATGCCTGAACATATAAAACATGTAAGACTTGTGTTGTCCAGATTACTCTCACACAATCTATACGTGAAATTAAAAAAATGCTTATTTCATAAGGAAGAAATATTATTTCTAGGATACATCATATCCAAAACTGGATTTAAGATGGATATGAGCAAGATATCCTGTATTCTGGACTGGCCTATACCAACAACTCGTAAGGCATTACAGCGATTCCTTGGATTCTCAAACTTCTATAGGAAGTTCATCAAGAACTTTTCCGCTATTGTGAGACCTCTCACACAACTGACAAGTATAAAGAAACCATTCAAATGGTCAGAAGAAGCGAATCAAGCTTTCCGCTTGTTAAAATCAAGCTTTACTTCTGCTCCCATACTTCGCCATCCAGACCCATCCCTCCAATATATTCTGGAGGTAGATGCGTCAAATATGGCAGTAGGAGCAGTTCTCTCCCAACGACCAACAAATACTTCACCACTCCACCCAGTTGCTTTCTTTTCAAAATCACTAAGCAGCCCAGAGGTGAACTACCCAGTGGGGGAAAAGGAGTTGCTTGCCATAAAACTGGCACTGGAGAATTGGCGACATCTACTCAAAGGTACCCAGTTACCAATACTCATATATACAGATCATAAAAACCTTCAATACCTCCAGACTAACAAAACTCTCTCCCACCGACAGGTACGATGGTCATTATTCTCAACTTCCTAGTGACCTACACGCCTGCAGACAAAAATAAAAAAGCGGATGCGCTATCACGATTAATCGAAGATAACTGCGCCGAAATCCCTTCCATTCCCATAATACCCTATAAACGTATTATTGGTGTTGTCCGTTCCTTGAAGGAAGAGATTTTGCACAGTATAGGATTGGATTCACCTCCACCACAACTGAGTACTGATGCAGAAGGCTTCCTCTATTACAACGACAAACTTTACATACCCCCTACTATGCGCACCAAGATCTTGGAGTTGTCACATGATGTGCCCATGGCAGGACATATGGGTATGACGAAAACCCTTAATTTGCTTACCAGGCAGTTTTGGTGGCCTGATATGAAGACGTCTGTACAAAAATTTGTTTCTTCATGTGAAATCTGTGCAAGGTCCAAGATTGACACTACAAAACCATCTGGTCTACTCTGCAGTCTACCAATACCCCAGGTTCCATGGGAAGTTGTGTCCTTAGACTTTATAGTAGAACTACCACCTTCTAAAGGATTTAATACCATTCTAGTGTCAGTGGACCACTTGACAAAGATGGCACATTTCATTGCTATCCGTAGACTACCTTCCTCTAAACAAACAGCGGAACTACTGATGAAACGTGTTCAAGTTGCATGGAATTCCAAAGACTCTTTTGTCCGACTGTGGTTCACAGTTCATCTCTAAATTTTGGCAAGCACTTTGTCAAATATTACGGATTGAGCGAAAGCTCACTTCTCCCTACCATCCTCAGACCAACGGACAGACTGAAAGAGTCAACCAGTGCATTGAGCAATATCTACGTTGCTATACATCATACCTACAGGATGATTGGGTGGATCTCCTCCCTCTGGCGGAATTTGCTTACAACAATGCAACCCACAGTACTACTAAGCAAAGTCTGTTCTACTTGAATTATGGGTTTCATCCCACTCTTCTTCCACCACGCATCCTGCCATCAAGTAACCCAGTAGCCTCGGATTATCTTACCCAAATAAAAGACTCTCTGGGTTTACTCAATACCACTATATCACACGCTCATAGTCAACAAAAAAGGTACTACGACCTTCGTAGAAGACCTTCTCCTCAGTATGCTATTGGGGACCTTGTTTGGCTATCAACAAGAAACTTAAGATTAAAGATCCCTAGCAAAAAACTTGGACCTCTATTTTTGGGACCCTTCCCAATTAAGAAACTTATTGGAAAAGCTGCAGTACAGCTCACCTTACCAGCAGATCTTAAGATCCATCCCATCTTCCATGTGTCGCTACTGAAGCCCCATGTTCCTAACCAAGGAATAAGGCCTACCATCTTGCCTCCACCTCCAATACAAGTTGAAGGCGGAGAAGAATATGAGATCAAAGAGATTTTGGATTCTCGCATCCATAGAGGAAGACTCCAGTATCTCATAAGATGGAAGAACTATGGACCCCAAGACGACACCTGGTTGGATACCTCTGATGTTCATGCACCTAGGCTTATACGAAGGTTTCACTCGAAATACCCAGAGAAACCAGTGCTATAGGCCTTCCGGAGCCGGCCTTAAGTGGGGGGTACTGTAAGATTCTGGTACCTCTGGTACCCTTAAAATTTATTTCCTTCCAAATATGCGTCCCACCTTTCTTACTAGGTGGTACGCATACACCTTTAAGACAGATGATGTCATCGCCGAGCGCCGCAGAGCGGCTATTTCAACCGCCGGCGTTCTCACTCACATCGTTCGTTCAACCTGCCATCAGTGAAGCAGCATACCAGATGTTACTCGCTCCTGTATCTCGCTACCTGAACTTGTTTCATATCTGATCCTGTATCTCGCTACCCGATCACTCTCGGCATGCTGTTTCCACCCTTCACTCAACCTGCCTTGTGTATCCACATGCTTTCAAGCCTGTCTTGCTGTCGGAACCTCCAGCTAATTACTTCTACCTGGAGCAGACCGGAACCTCGCTACTGATCCCTGTATCTCGCTACCGGATCTTTCCCTCTCTACTGGACCCCTCTACTACTAACATTTACTAGTGATAAGTACCCCACAGGGGAATCCTCCATAACCTTACTTACACTATCTATCATCTGCACTGTTGCATAGATTGCTAGCTCTTGAGTCTACTACCATCTACCATCTTCAATGTTACATAGATTGCTAGCTCTTGAGTCTACTATCATCTATCATCTGCACTGTTACATAGATTGCTTGCTCTTAAGTCTACTACCATCTATCATCTGCACTGCTACATAGATTGCTAGCTGTTAAGTCTACTACCATCTATCATCTGCACTGCTACATAGATTTCTAGCTCTTGAGTCTACTACCATCTATCCTTGCACTGGGTTAGTCTATCCTGTAATTGTCATCTGCTGTCCTTACCACCTGTTACCATACTCGATTACTAACCTATCTGCACTCTACCTAATACCATCTAGTACTCTCCTGAACAAACCTATCAAGTGCTTACCATCTCTATCACTGTTCACACCTGTCCCTTCAGCACATCACCTTCATACTGTCATATACATTCTACCACTCCAGGAACATCTTATTGAGTGTGTATATATCTGTATGTTGAAGCTGACAGGCCCACAGTGATGAGTCTGGAGAGTTGGATCTGGTTATTCAACACATCTCTACATGACTACTGAGTGGAGATTTTGCAGCTGCATATCCAGCCTACTACAAAAACGCAGGAGCGTTACACTGGCTGGAGTTGAAGCTGAAGGAATGAGAGACAGGGGGCAAGATCAATCTGAACATATACAGATGCCAGCTTTTTTTGGGGAAGGAGTCCAAGTCGGGAATGCAGAATATCAACCATATCCTCGCAGACCCCTTCAGCAGAGTGGTGAGGCAAATTTACTTCTTTTTTTTTCCTTCGCTTATTATGGCTGTTGACCCTGTTGTACATTGACTGAATGCCTGTTGACCCTGACCATTTGCACGGGAGATATAGAAGCATCACAGGGGTTGGATAGTAAAGTATAAAACATCGGTAAAACAGCAAGAGGTGGAGTGTCCGCAGTAAGTAAGCTCAAGCCTGGAGGGGGAAGGGAAAGGAAGGTCTTGGGGATTTCAGGATGGTAACTTACCTGGGCCCTGATTCTCTTCACCCTTGTTAGGGGGAATACGTTTAATGAGTGCACTAGTAGAGCATCACCCAAAGGGGGAATAAGGTTAACGAGTGCACTAGTAGAGCATCACCCAAAGGTAAAGGAGTAGATGGGCAAGGAGTGCTCAAGAGGGAAATACAACTACTCCAGGACCTTGAAATGGTCAAATTTACATCAAGCCAAGTGTAGTGGGGGGAAGGTGGGGGGAGGGGGGAAGTAAGGGGGGCATGGAGAGGGTACTTGGGAGGTCATGGGGTAGGGGAGGGGAAAAAGGGGGGGAGGATTATGGAAACATAATGTGACATACAGTATAGCCTTTTAATCTGCTATTTAAAAATCACCAATTTAAAAGGGAATTTTTTTTTTCGGTTTTTCCTTTATATGTTACTGTGAGATAAAGCCATTAGACACTGCTGTGTTCTAATCTGCTCTTCAAAAATCACCAATTAAAGGGAAAAATAAAAAATGTTCATTCATACCTTACTGTGAGATACACCCTTTGGATACTGTTGTTCTATTCCGCTATTCAATAAACACCCATTTAGGGAAAAAAAATTTAATTGTGGCCTAGTCTGCATATGTTACTGTGAGATACACCCTTTGGACACTGTTGTTCTATTCCGCTATTCAATAAACACCCATTTAGGGAAAAAAATTAAATTGCGGCCTAGTCTGCATATTTTACTGTGAGATACACCCTTTGGACACTGTTGTTCTATTCCGCTATTCAATAAACACCCATTTAGGGAAAAAAAATTTAATTGCGGTCTAGTCTGCATATGTTACTGTGAGATACACCCTTTGGATACGGTTGTTCTATTCCGCTATTCAATAAACAACCATTTAGGGGAAGATCCTAAATTAGAGAAATATGAGGAGAACGTCAAATAAGGGATGTGGCCTGGGTCGTGGTGCTGCTGGTGGAGCTTCTGTTGCAAGGAGAGGACGTGGTCGATCTGTGCCAGCTACACGCACAAGTGAAAAACCTTCCTCAGGTGTGAGTAGGCGACAGAACCTGCAGCAGTATTTGGCAGGGCCCAATGTGCCTCTAGAAATGTTGAGGCCAGAACAAGTACAGGCGATAGTAGATTGGGTTGCTGACAGTGCCTCCAGTTCCTTCACATTGTCTCCCACCCAGTCCACTGCTGAAAGGTCAGAGTTGGCACCTGCAGCCGATGTCCATCAATCTTTCACCTCACCCCCTTGTAAATCAGCCAAGCAGTCTGAGCCCCAAGTCATGCAGCAGTCTCTTCTTCTTTTTGATAACTCTGTTAGCAGGGTTTCCCAGGGACATCCATCTAGCCCTACCCCAGAAGTGGAAGGGATTGAGTGCACGATGCCCAACCGCTTATGTCTCTAGATGAGTACATGGGAGGACCATCGCAGCACGTCTCGGATGATGACGAAACACAGGTGCCAACTGCTGCGGCATCCCGAATTGTGGAGACCGACAAGGAGGGCAGGGGTGAAGACTGGGTGGAAGATGATGTGGAGGACGATGAAGTCCTCGACCCCACATGGAATAAACGTCATGCAGGTGACCTGAGTGGTTTGGAGGAAAAGGCAGTAGTCGCACAGAGCCACCAGCACAGCAGAAGAGGGAGCAGGGTGCAAAAGCGGAGCGGCCGTGCCCTAGACACTACGCCTGCTACTGCCCAATGCAGCAAGGGACTGAGCACACCAAAGCCAGCTCAAAGGAGTTCCCTAGCGTGGCAGTTCTTCAGACAATGTGCTGATGACAGGATCACGAGTGGTTTGCACGCTGTGTAATCAGAGCCTGAAGCGAGGCATAAACCTTCTCAACCTGAGCACAACCTGCATGACCAGGCATCTAAGTGCCAAGCACGAGCTGCAGTGGAGAAGACACCTCAAAAACCAAGAAAGGTCTATGGCTCCTCCTGCTTCCTCTTCTGCTGCAGTCTCGGCCTCTTCATCCACCTCTGTAGTGAGACTGGCACCTGCCACCCCGCAAACAGAGGATCTGCCAGCAACACCACCACCTGGGTCACCAACCATCTGCACAATGTCCCGTGGAAGCGTTCAGCTTTCTATCTCCCAAACACTGGAGCGAAAGAGGAAGTACCCCCCTACCCACCCGCGATCCCTGGCCCTGAATGCCAGCATTTCCAAATTCCTGGCCTTTAAAATGCTGTCATTCCGTCTGGTGGAGACGCAGAGTTTTGAAAGCCTTATGGCGGTGGCTGTCCCACAGTACGTCGTGCCCAGCCGCCACTACTTTTCCAGGCAAGCCATCCCTTCCCTGCACAACCAAGTGGGTGGCAAAATCAAGTGTGCACTGCGCAACGCCATCTGTGGCAAGGTCCACCTAACTACAGAAACGTGGACCAGTAAGCACGGTCAGGGACGTTATATCTCCCTAACAGCACAGTTGTTGCCCTGTTTCAAGTACTCCACCAACATGTCCAGTGCCGATGACGCCGTTCTCAGCTTAACTATCCCACTTATATGCCTCCTTGAAAAAAACGCTTCGGGCGATGATGGAAGAGGATGTGGCACAGGAGGAGGAGAAGGAGGAAGAGGGATCATTTCCAAGGCTTTCAGGGCAGTCATTCACAAGTGGCTCCGAGAGTGGGTCCCTGCACCCACAAACGCCAGGTACACAATTGTCCAGCAGGGGCACAGTTCTGGAGGATGAGGAGGAGGAGATGGAGGAGGAGATGGAACCATGTTCACAGCAGGGTGGAACCCAGGCCAGCTCATGGCCATCACTGGAGCATTGCTGGGGAGGATACAGAGGACAGACGATACACCTCCCACAGAGGACAGCTTTTCGTTGCCTCTGGGCAGCCTGGCACACATGAGCGATTACATGCTGCAGTGTCTCTGCAACGACAGCCGAGTTGCCCACATTGTAACTTGTGCTGATTACTGGGTGGTCACGCTGCTGGATCCCCGTTACAAGGACAACGTACCATCCTTAATTCCCTTACTGGAGCGTGATCTGAGGATGTGGGAGTACAAGCGCACGCTGGTAGACGCGCTGATGGTGGCATTCCCACCTCACAGCGGAGGCACAGTGGAAGCACAAGGCCAAGGCAGAGGAGAAGGAAGAGATCGCCAACTCAGCCAGGGCACCCCCAGCACCTCAGAAGGCAGGGTTAGCATGGCCAAAATGTGGAAATAGTTTGTCAGCATGCCACAACAAGCAGCAGCACCACCAGCTGATATGGAATGTCTTAGTAGGAGGCAGCATTTTACCAACATGGTGGAGCAGTATGTGTGCACACGCCTAGACGTACTGAATGACGGGTCTGCCCCCTTCAACTTCTGGGTCTCCAAATTGGGCACATGGCCTTAGCTTGCCCTTTACGTCTTGGAGGTGCTGGCCTGCCCTGAAGCCAGTGTATTATCTTTTTTTTTTTCAAATATAATTTTATTAAATCATTTCCTGTTTTATATAACATACAAGAACCGAAAAGACAAAAAAAATAAAACAAGTTCCCAAAACATAGACACAATGGCAACAGTGCATCCTCATAAGTAACTCTCAGCTATATCTCAAGATGGTATTTCAGACCTTCATATATTAGCCCAACTGACACCTGATCCTGATGCTGTTGCCCAGTCTATTATACCCCCCCCTCCCCCCCAAAAAAAAAAAAAAAAAATTACTTAAAGAACACAATTACCAAACAAACATTTCCCCCTCCCAGTCCCCTCAATCCCCCCCTCCCGAAGATGAGCGACGCAATCCCCCCCCCTACCTCCAGTCCTCTATCGGCCCCTCTCAGCTAGCAAAAGTGCAAAAAGTAGTTTGCCTTCCTCTGATGACATAAACAAGATCCATTTATCCCAGATACTATTATATTTTTCCTGCTTATGTTGTGAGGACAAGATCAAGTCTTCCATTCTACTAATATTTTCTACCTTCCGAACCCAGTCTGAGATTGACGGCGCTCGTGTTTTTTTCCACAATAAAGGGATACATGCCTTTGCAGCATCTAATAGAAAAGGTATTATTGATCTCTCATATTTTCCAATTGGAATTTCAGAAAGATGGAATAGGAAAAAGCCTGGGTCCTCCTCAATCTTATAGTCTGTAAAAGTTTGGGTCAAGGTCCTTACCCCCGACCAAAAGGGCCTTATTACCTCGCATGACCAAAAGATATGTAAAATTGTGCCCTTCTCCTTCTTACACCTCCAACATTTATCTGTCTCTTGTGGGTACCATTTGTGTACTTTATCCGGTGTGTTGTACCACCTGGTAAGTATCTTGAAGTTTGTTTCTTGGGATTTAACACATCTTGCAGGTTTAAAAGTAAATCTAAGAATCCTTTCTATTTGTTACATAGTTACATAGTTACATAGTAGGTGAGGTTGAATAAAGACCATAGTCCATCCAGTTCAACCTGTGTAGGTGTGTGTGGCTGTAATCATCTCACATACCCCTGAATGTTCTGATCCTTGAGATGTAAGTCTAAGAGTCTTTTGAAAGCCACCATACTACCCGCAGAAACCACCTCTTGTGGTAGAGAATTCCACAATCTTGTAGCCCTAACAGTAAAGAACCCCCCACGTTGCCTGAGGTTAAAACGCTTCTCCTCTAATCGCATTGTATGCCCTCGAGTCCTCATGCAATCCCTTCGAATGAACAGCTTTTTTTCTAAGCTGGGATCCCCATTAAGATATTTATAAATTGCTATCATGTCCCCCCTCAGACGTCTCTTCTCCAGGGAGAATAAATCGAGCGATTGTAGACGCTCTTCATAGTCAAGGTCCTCCAATCCCCTAATTAGTTTAGTTGCCCTTCTCTGGACTCTCTCCAGCTCCAACACATCCCTCCTGAGGACTGGCGACCAGAACTGGACAGAATACTCCAGATGCGGTCGGACCAGAGTTTTATAAAGTGGAAGGATTATAGTCTTATCTCTGGAATACATCCCTTTCTTTATGCATGCCAATATTCTGCTGGCTTTGGCAGCTGCCGCTTGACATTGCATGCTGTTGCCTAATCTATCATCAACCAAGACTCCCAGATCCTTCTCCATTTTTGATTCCCCCAAGGGTTCCCCTCCTAACGTGTATTGTGTTTTTATGTTTTTAGTCCCCAAGTGCAAAACCTTACACTTCTCCGCGTTAAACCTCATTTGCCATGTCCGTGCCCACTCTGTAATTTTGTCCAGGTCATTCTGTAGGATATCTGCTTCATGCTGTGCAGTTATTGCTCTGGCCAATTTTGTGTCATCTGCAAAAACTGATATCGAACTACTGATCCCGACCTCAATGTTGTTTATGAATAAATTGAACAAGGTTGGTCCCAGGACTGAGCCCTGGGGCACCCCGCTTACTACCTCAGACCAGTCTGAGTATGCGCTGTTTATTACCACTCTTTGGACACGCCCTTTAAGCCAATTCCGTATCCAAGAGCAAACCCTGCTGTCGATACCTGCAGATCTTATTTTATAAATTAAGCGCTTGTGGGGAACTGTATCAAACGCCTTAGCGAAATCCAAGTACACCACATCCACTGGTCTCCCCCTATCTAGCTCACAGCTCACCTCCTCGTAAAATGTTAATAGATTGGTTTGACAAGAACGCCCATTTGTAAACCCGTGCTGATTACTGCTGATGATGTTGTTGTCTTTAGCAAACTCTACGATATAGTCCCTTATCATCCCCTCCAGAAGTTTACATACTATTGATGTCAAACTGACAGGCCTATAATTTCCCGGGATATGCCTCTGGCCCTTTTTGAATATCGGAATCACGTTAGCTTTCTTCCAATCCCCTGGTACATCTCCTGTCCTAATACTGTCAGCAAAGATCAGGAACAGTGGTCTGGATATAACCTTACTGAGTTCCTTGAGTACTCTCGGATGTACGCCATCCGGGCCTGGTGATTTGTTTGTGTTGAGTTTATCCAGCCTTTCCCTGATTTCACCCTCTGTTAGCCATAGTGGCAAGTCCTGTGTATTACTACTAACCAAACAGTCATGGTCAGTGTACCCCTCCATTTCCTGTGTAAAGACTGACGAGAAAAAAGCATTCAGCACGGTTGCTTTTTCAGTGTCCTCTGTAACCATCCTCCCATCATTGTTAATTATGTGTGCAATATGCTCTGCCCTAGTTTTTTTGCTGTTGATATATTTAAAGAATTTCTTTGGGTTTTTTTTACTATCCTCCGCTATTTGTCTCTCAAAGTTGATTTTAGCCATCTTGATTTCTTGTTTACTTTTCTTATTTGCCTCCTTGTATTGCTCGAAAGCCGATACTGTGCCCTCTGATTTATACTTCTTGAAGGCCAATTTTTTTCCCCTAATACGTTTTTTGACGCTACGGTTTAGCCAGCCAGGTTTGGCTTTGTCTCTTCTAAATTTATTTCCCATAGGAATGCACTGCAAGATTCCTGAGTGAACTCTCGGTTTAGCTCACTTCTCCATTTCTCTACCCATGGCCAATTCATCAATTCTTTTGGTGTGGTTAATAATTTATATGAGGTTGATAGAGTACGCAAAATACTCTCTCGTCCTTCACATAATCTCTCAAACTCCGTCAGTGGTCTATCAAATCGATCTGGATTCGGTATCGATAATAGAAAGTGGTGTAACTGATTAGCCTGCCAAAAGGGTAGGCCAAATGGTCCCCCTTCCACTTTTAATTTTGCAATCGAAGGCCACTTTTTCTCTATCAAAAAAGCTGATACTTGTTCCTGCCCTTTTTCTTTCAATTTTATATACTCTTTCCCCTCCATGCCCGGGATGAATTTGGGATTTCCCATTATTGGGAATAAGGGTGAATCCAAAGTTGTTAATTTTTGTTGAATACCCTGATAGTGACTTATACGCAACGTATTACCTATTATTGGGTGGGATTTCAGATTTCCAGGTAGGCTTGGGTAACACCAGAGTGCCCTCTTTAAATGTTGCGCCTGTTCAATTTGCGTCCAAAGTTTTGTACTGGACTGGTGCCACCAATCCAATACTCTACTTAGATGTATACCGTGGTAAAACTTGCGTACGTCTGGCAGTGCCAGAACCCCGTACTGTTTTGACACCACCAAGGTACTACGGGCTAAACGAGGCTTTTTCCCTGCCCATATATATTTAATAAATAATGCGTGTACACTCTTAAAAAAGTTATTTGGTATTTTTACCGGCAATGCTCGCATAAGGTATAAATATTTAGGGAGGATATTCATTTTCAATAAGTTACATCTCCCAAACCAGGATTGCAGCCCTCCTTGCCACTGTCCTAACATCTTCCTCGTCTCTGCTAACAATGGTGGGAAATTCAATTCAAAGACCTTAGATAGATTTGTGGGCACATACGTCACTGCCGAATCCTTCCATTTAAATTTAAAACTAACTTTTAATATAGACAGTTTCAACTTTGGGATACCCACCCCCATTGCCTCCGATTTCCCATAATTTATTTTGAAATTGGAAAATATTCCATACTGCTCAATTTCCTTCAGTAAATTCGGCAGCGAGATCTCCAGGTTTGTTATCGTAAACAATAGGTCGTCAGCGTATGCGGCGATTTTATATTGTGTTTGTTTCAGCTTTATCCCCCCTATGTCCGGATTTGCTCTAATTCTACACAATAGGGGTTCCAGCGATAAAGCGAACAGGAGGGGGGACAACGGGCAGCCCTGCCTTGTGCCATTTTTTATTACAAAGGAGTCTGAAAGAATTCCGTTTGCTTTTACTCTTGCTGTAGGATTTGAGTAGACTTTAGCTATTTTCCGTAACAGTAAATCTCCTACTCCTATGTGTTTTAGGACTGAGAACATATAAGACCATTTCACACGGTCAAATGCTTTCTCCGCATCTGTGCTCAATATGATGCAGGGGGTCCCAGACGAGCTGGCCACCTGCATCGGATTGAGCACCCTGGTTGTGTTGTCCCTTGCCTCCCTGTCTGCCATGAACCCTACCTGGTCTAGATGTACTATGTTTGGCATGCATTTTGTTAATCTTGTTGCAAGTATCTTAGTATATATTTTTAGATCCACATTTAGGAGGGATATCGGTCTATAGCTACCACACTGCGATGGATCTTTCCCTTCCTTTAAGATCAATGAGATATGGGCTGTCAGGGTATCTCTAGCCCAGATCTCATTTGCATCGACCCCATTGTATAATTTTCCCAGATATGGACCTAATATGTGAAATAACGTATGGTAATATTGGTTTGATAACCCATCCGGACCAGGCACTTTCCCCTGTCTCATTGATCTCAAAGCTTGTTGGATTTCTTCCTGCGAGATATCTGTCTCCATAGCTAAACATGCCTCCTGAGATAATACTGGGAGACCCGATTGTGACAGGTAGTTTTCTATCTCTTGCTCGGTATTCACTTCTTCCGTCAGATTGTATAGGGCCGAGAAGAAAGATTCAAATTCCCCTGCTATCTGTCCCGGGAGTGCTTTCCTTTCCCCCCCTGGCGCCACTATATAAGGTATATATGACCTCCCCTTCTGGTCCCGCACTGTCTTTGCTAGTATTTTCCCACATTTATTTGCCGATTCATATGAGAATCTTTGTGACACTTGTAGTGCTGCTTTTGCCTTATATTGGAGTAAATCTGTTATCTGTTTTCTGACTAGTATTAATTCTGCTAGTAAAGGTGTTGATGTTTTCTGCTTATGATTCTTCTCTAAACTCTTTAATTTCTCTAGTAGTGCCGTTAGGTTACTATTTCTTTCTCTTTTGATTCTAGCCCCATGCTTTATTAATACCCCTCTTACTACCGATTTGTGTGCTTCCCAGAGAGTTCCTATCGTACATTCTGCTTGGTCATTAATCTCGAAATAACTTTGCAGTTCCTTTACTACGTCCGTTTAAACCTCCTGATTTTGTAAAAGGCTTTCGTTTATTAACTCACATAAACAACGTTTCTGGAGACTAGAGGTCAAGCTATAGATCATTGAGATTGGGGCATGGTCTGACCAACTGATGTTATCTATCCCTGTATTCTTAACTGCTTGGAGTTGGGCGTGGGGGATTAGGAAGAAGTCAATCCTAGAGTAGCTTTTATGAGGGTTTGAGTAGAATGAAAATTCTTTCTCAGAGGGATGTTGAAGTCGCCAGATGTCTATTAGCTGTTCTCTATGTAAGATTTTTACCACTCTTCTTCCTATCCCCTGTGGAGTTGCTGATAACCCATTAGAGGTATCCACTACTGGTGTCAGGGGGATATTAAAGTCCCCCCCCCAAAAGTAGTTGGCCTTCCGCAAATTCCCTCAGATCCGATAGTGTTCTGGAAATAAACTTATCCTGCTGGGTGTTTGGTACATATAATGTTGCCAGTGTAACTTGTATACCCTTTTACCCTTTAGAAATAAGAATCTACCATTTATATCAATTTTACTTTCTTGATATGTCCATGGAATATTGTTAGCGATTAGTATCGATACACCCAGAGATTTACTTTGCATATTGGTTGAATGATATACATACGGGAAGGCTCCACTATTGAGATATGGTAATTTATTTGTCTTAAAGTGCGTTTCTTGAATGAAGGCTATACTTGTTTTGAGACGTTTTAATTCCATCAATAGAATTCGTCTCTTTTCTGGGATGTTTAATCCCTTCACATTAACGGAGATGAGTTTTACGTCGTCCATCTCCAGGAGGGAGGGAGGAGAGGAGGAGAGCAAGGAAAACACACAAGAGAAAGAGAGAGAAAAAAAAAAAAAAACACAGATACCCAGATATATTCCTCTTCCCCTAACTAATCCCCCTGAGTCAACAGCAAGGTCCAAGCTACGTCCCCGCTGGTCCCTCAGTGGGAAGAATATCTATTCTTTTTTACACACGGCATTTTAATGCCATTTGTGTGTTTACCTAAATGGGGAAGTGAGCGGAAGAGGCCAGTAAGTAAATCCCCCCGCCGCTTCTCCCCCCCGCCCTTAAATTTAATTTTCCGCCCCTTTTATCTGTCATACCCCCGTTGTGCTCCTAGGATCTTAATTGCTCATACTAATCCACTTTTCCTCGAGTTTCTCTCCTCCTCTTCCTTTCCGCTCGCCCCCAAAGAAAGAAAAAAAAAAAAAAAAAAACCCCATATCCCTCCTATCCACTCCTCTAGTATATTCAAGTACATCCACAATAAAACTCAAATTTACACTGTTGAATTTATACTTTTATACAACAATACCCCATACCCCCTCTCTCCTGTTCCCCCTAAAAAAAGAGGGAGGAGCGGGATATTGACTCTTTAGTTTCAATAGTCCCCACATAAAAAAAAAAAAAAACCCGCTTATACAATAATACCTAACCCTCCACTCTCTCTCACTCTTCTCCCCTTCTTCCTCTTCACACTGGGAGAGTGTAGAGAGAGAGGGGAGTTGATTTTTAAGAGGAGAGAAAAAAAAAAAAAAAAAAAGCCCTCAACCCGTGAGTATATAGGTCAACAACACCTTCCTTGCTTATTATTATGAGTGCCAAAAAGAGAAAAAAAAAAAAAAAAAAAGGGAAGGGAACCCGTATCCCTCCTATCCATCCTTCTAGTATATTCAAGTACATCTACAATAAAACTCAAATTTACATTGTTAAATTTATACTTTTATACAACAATACCCCATCAATCGCTCCCATCTCTATATGGTGTTCACCCCCTCTCTCCCATTCCCCTTAAAAAAAAAAAAGGGAGGAGCGGGATACTGGCTCTTTAGTTTCAATGGTCCCCACATAAAAAAGAGAGAAAGAGAGAAAAAAAAAAAAAAAAACCCGCCCGTGAGTATATAGGTCAACAACACCTTCCTTGCTTATTATTGTGAGTGCCAGAACAAAAGAAAAAAAAAAAAAAACCCAGAACCCGTGTCTATTACCACCCCTTATTCCTTAACTCTCCCCATAACCTCTCTACTCCCACCCAACATGTGCAGGTATAGGCTCTTCCACCAGCTACAATACACCATATGTCCACCTCTAAAAAAAAAAAATTAATTACGAAAAATAAAAAGTTTTTCCTTTCTTTGTCCGTGCGCCACAAGGACAGAGGAGAAAAAAAAAAAAGGGGGGGAATCCTCTAGTCCCCCTCCTCTCCTCGCTTCCACTTCTCATTTATTTTCCTCATTTTCTTCCTAAAGACTGGGTTTCTATATGACGGTGATCACCTCCTCTGTTAATCCCCCCCGAGGGGTCCCATCCAATTAGGGATATCTATGGGTTCCGTGCCCAAAAATGTAAACAGTGCATATTTCTCCTGTATTCTCCGCAGGGTAAAATAATGTCCACTCCTACAAAATGTTATGGAGAAGGGGAATCCCCATCTATAAGTACAGCCTTGCCTCCTGGCAAGGTCTAATAGCGGCCTTAACATAGCTCGTCGTTGTAAAGTCGCTTTAGCGATATCCGAGAAAATTTTTATGGGTGTCCCTTCATAATTCAGTTCTTTCATACCCCAAGCCAGTCTCAGAATGGATTCTTTGTGTACATAACTATACATCTTACATATCACATCCCTCGGGTTGTCTTCCAATCTTCTAGGGCCGGACACCCTATGTATTCTCTCTACCTCCAACTGTGCAGGGAATTTATCCCCCATAATTTTTTTAAACACCTGCTTAGACACATCTATGAGCTGCTCCTGGTTTACCGTCTCGGGTAAACCCCGAATCCTCAAATTATTTAGGCGACTACGATTTTCAAGGTCTTCAAGTTGTATATAGGAGGAGGAGCCTGCGGTTCGTCGTGCTGAGGCCAGCAAGGAGACACGGCGGCCATTTTATTGGTTGGAAACAAAGGTTCTGAGAGTATAGCTCCGAGACATGCTGTGATTTCTTCATGCAAACGTGAGTTGCCACTCTGCTTTTACTGAATAAACCTGTGAACGTACTTCACTATTGGAGTTGTCCCTCTTTTCCTTATGTTCACTTGTTCCGGTCGGAGCTGCTGAGGGAACACTGGGAATCGATACATGTCGATCTGGGCACTGATTTGATCACACAGGCTGTCTTTGATCCTTGTAATGGGGGTCATTGCAATTTGGTAAGAGGCCATTTATTATCTTGGTGGCGGTTCCTGCACTCGGGGCTTTTTCCAAGTTTGAAGTGGTGGACAGTTTCCCTTCTTTATTGGAGCACTCTCTGATGAACTTTTGTTTACTGCACTTTTGTATTTGATCCATTTGAACATTTGTATGGACTGTGGATTCAATTGTGTTAGCGCTGCACCAATCCCATTCTATATTGTATATAAATAGCTCCTTCACTTTCTTCCTGTAAATCTCTTGTGCGTTCCAGTGCCGTTACCCGGTCTTTGATTAAAGCTATTGTTGTTTCGTCCTCTGATACCCGGTTAGCCAACACCTGTATCTCCTTTCTCACCAACTGCATCTCTCTGCGGTGCGTTTCCTCCACTCGCTCAATAATTTGTTCCATATCCAATTTAGTCTGTCTGTATTTCCTCCCTCCTCTCTGCCATCTTAACTTCCCTGGTTGTTTTTTTTGATAAGAATCGTCTTATCTCTCCCTCTGCTTTATTGTTTACCGGCTCTTTTCCCAAGCTTTTTCTTCCCTTGCGCCTTTTCGATAATGTCATATTATCTATGAAACGCTGATGGGTTTCCCTTAAATGCAATCTAAACCGCACATTTAGCAGGCTTCTCTTCCTTACCCTGCTGTCGGGTAAGGTCGTAACTGCTAGTAAACCTCCAGCAGTTTTTATTTATAGGAAAAGTATCTGCTCACCTCTTCCAAGGTTTACCCCCTCGGTGCTCCTACCATACAGCGTCTCGGCGTTGTCTTCTATATCCTCCCTGGAGGTTAGCCCACTTTGCTCCGTCTTTACAATTGGTTCCCGTATGTCTCTATCCAGGTTCCACAGAGCGATAGATGAGCGATCTCCTTAGCGGTCCGTCACTGACCCCGCCGGTCCTGCTGCATGCGGTGCTCTCTCTCTCAAGAGCGGTAGATGAGCGATCTCCTTGGCGGTCCGTCACTGACCCCGCCGGTCCTGCTGCATGCGGTGCTCTCTCTCTCAAGAGCGGTAGATGAGCGATCTCCTTGGCGGTCCGTCACTGACCCCGCCGGTCCTGCTGCATGCAGTGCTCTCTCTCTCCAGGCAAGTGGTTAAGGGCTGTTCCGACCGCGTCACCGTCAATTCCCGTGCTCCACGTGTAGAGCGGCTCTAAGCTACTTAACGCTGGTGCTCATTCGGGCGGGGGAGAGAGCGCGAAGCTAGGGAGTTCACGGAGCTCTCACTCCCATGACCGCTTCCGACCACGCCCCTCCAGTGTATTATCTTAATGTGTGTTTAGCACGGCTGGTGACGTTATCACAGACAAGCGCAGCCGCCTGTCCAGAGACAATGTGGACAAGCTCACGTTCATTAAAATGAACCAGGCATGGATCTCACAGGACTTGTCCGTACCTTGTGCAGAATAGACATGTATACCGGCCTTACCCATCCATTGTTGTATTTTTGATCTTTCTCACTCTTTTAGGGTGTACCCTAATTTAAAAAGAAATACAATTAAAAACAAAACCAGTGTTGGCTACCTCGTCCTCCTCCACCGTCGCTTCCACCTACACCGCCACATCTACTGCCACCTCAACCTCCTACTCCATATGGGCCTCGTATTCCTAGATCAAGATGATTCTTTTTTATTTTTATGTTTTTTATGTTATTTTAAGTTATTTCCCTATCCACATTTGTTTGCAGAGCACTTGCCATGCTCTTAACATGATTTTGCTGCCATTTGCAGCCCTCTAGCCCTTTCCATGTTTTTTTTTTTTAGAGCCATTTTAGTGCTTAAATGTTCGGGTCACCATTGACCTCAATGGGGTTCGGGATTGGGGTCAAGTTCGGGTTAAGTCCAGGTCACGAACCCGGACTTTTTTTTCAAATTCGGCCGAATCCGGACATCCAGGTGTTGGCTCAACTCTACTGGTAACCCCACCCGCTGTCACTAAGCCAGTTCTGTGTTCATGTCCCTTAGCCATACACCCATCAGTGGGAGGGAGAAAGAGGACCTGTAATGGGGGAAAGGGGTCCAGAAGATAAGGCTAAACTACAAGTCCCAGAAGAGGGGGAGCAGCAGAGAAGCCCATGAGGGGCAACAAAGTATTAATCACACTGAATCACCTACTATGACTGACCTCCGGGGGGGGGGGGGGGGCGAGCTGTATTGTGGATAGGAGGGGCGGTGGCAGCAGCATGTAGAGGAACCAATGCATTCCATTTTCCTTCTGCAGCCACTGAAAGCCTGCATCCCCTTCTCTCCCTCCTGCAGGAATTCAGCAGCTGAAGAAGGAAAATAGAGGGCATTAGTTCCTCTATATGCCACCCCCAATGCCCCTCCTATCTAGATCCTGCTGCCCCCTAGCTAAAATAAGAAAAATAAAAACTGATACCAGTGGCGGAACTACCAGAGTCACAAAGATCACACTTAGTACCGGGCCCTGAGTTTCCTAAGATGGCAGGAAGAGATCCCACAGCAGAAAATGTCAAAGGGTCCCACTGCAGGACTGTAACAAAGGGCCCCCTGACAGGAGTAAAGGGCCTCAGTATCAGTATGAAGGGCCCCGGCTAGGGGTCAGGGGGGCCCTTCATGGTTTCTTGCAGTGGGACCCTGAAGGTGCTAGTTATGCCTCTGCATTTGTGTTTACATTCTCTGTCACTGTGTACTGCTATGGAGTGCTGTGTAGACTGTCCTGAACCTAGGCGTGGGCTCACTAGAGAAAGTTAGGTCTTGGGGTTCACTTGGGCAACCCATCAAATTCTTCAATACAACACAACTGCAATTCCTGAATGCAGGAGTTTTGGTGTGCTTTCAGAAAGTGCACCACAGGGACTGACTTACATTCGGACTGTGTGAACAGCTGCCGCCCTCCCTGTTGGGCAGGTTGATAGCTGCAGGAGCCATTGGCTCCTGCTCCTGTCAATCAACTCCAGTGGCAAGGGAGAAGGGGGTGGGGCTGAGTCCTGCTGTCTGCACATGTGCCCCTATCAGAATAAGTTTCCTATTTGGCGCACCAGCAAGAGCATGTTTGTTATTTAAAAAAATAATAATCTTTTACAACCACTTTAAGTAAACCTGCAATGGCAAGACAAGATTTCACTGCATGGTAAGGTCAGTTCAGCTTTAAAAAAAATAATTATCTATGCCATTATGCTGCCAAAATAGGAGTTATAGTAGTAGGGCTCTCGCTTTATTCTCATTCAACCTGCCAGAGTAATCGCCAAACCTATGCAAGGTGTGGAGAATGTTCAGGATAGACATTAGTGGTGACATAACGAACAATAGCAGATCATCAGCAAAGAGAGCATAATTGACCCCTTTAATGTCGGGGCTGTCCTGAATCATCATTGATAAGGTTTCAATCGCTAAAGCAACCTTGCCTGGTAACCTAAGCAATCAGGATAGGGTCAGAAAGAAACCCTTGAATTCTAACTCTAGCACAAGGTTTGAAATATAAAGCCTGCAAAATATATAGAATATATAGGGCCATAATAATAAATCAAAGACCTTACAGAGGTCATTTAACAGAAAAGACCTTCCTGTGAAGAGGACTTATCCCAACAAGATCTTAAAATGAAGACAATGTCTACTGTTCATCTCATTTAATCAGGGCCCTGTCCAGGGGAGGGCTGGCAGCCTTAAGCCTGGGGGGCAAGTCCGGTCAAGTGGCCCGTTGAACTACCGAATCAACTCACCATCCATGCCCAGCTTTTTAGTGGGACTGCGACATTGCGACGGACAAATCTGACACAAAGTGACACTTTTTGGGGACCAGTGACACTAATATAGTGATCAGTGCTAAAAAATGCACTGCTACTGTATAAATGACAATGGCAGGAAAGGGGTTAACACTAGGGGTGATCAAGGGGTTAAGTTTGCTCCTAGGGAATGCTTTCTTACTGTGTGGGGGATGGATGTACTAGAGAAAATAAAAAGATCTGTGTTTCAGCTCAGCTGAAACACAGATCTCCATCTTCCTGTGACAGAACAGTTGTCTGCCTTGTTTACAAAGGCAGACCGCCGTTCTGTCATTCTCCTGCATGATCGCAGGTGACCTGCTGATTGGCTCCCGCTGTGTCGCGTCCCCTAGAACCTGTGCACAAAATCACGCATCGGTATGTGATTTTGCACAGCCAGGCCGCCCTGCCACACTATATATGCGGTGGGCGGTCTGGAAGTGGTTAAGCTGGATGAGTGGGTCCTGTAGTCCTTCATTTGGGGGATCGGGGGTGGGTGACACATGCTGAGCTCTGAGGGGCTTATGCTGGGACCTGTAGTCCTTCACTTTTGGGGGGATTACATCCCCAAAAGCAAAGGACTGCAAGTCCCAGCATTAACCCTGGCTGAGATCTACACATGTGACCTCCTCTTTTGCGGCCAGCTTACGCTCCCATGACACAAGGGGGAGCCCTAGGGGACCTCAGGGACCCAATACCTTTAAAGAGGTTGTAAACCCATGAAACTATTTTTTTTTTTTTTTTTTTTTGCTGCAACCTGAAAGAGAAACCCATAATGAGCTAGTATGCATCGCATACTAGCTCATTATGAAATACTTACCTTAGAACGAGCCCCCGCCGTGCTGCCCGCTTACCTGTATGACGGGCGACATGTCCAGTCACCCGTCTTCCGGGATTGCGGCATCTGGCCATCTGATTGGCCGGAGCCGCGGGAGCCGACGGTCACGGCACCGGACTCTGAAGGAACGGCACCAGCAGCCGTTCCTTCAGAGCGCATGCGCCAATGACGTCACTGGCTGCATGTCAGGTAAATATCTCCTAAACGGTACATGTTTAGGAGATATTTACAGTACCTATAGGTAAGCCTTATCATAGGATCACCTATAGGTACAAGTGTCAGAGGAGAGCTCCTGGGAAACTGGAAGTTCATGTGGGTAAGCGTCCCTCCCTCACATTTTACTTTTGTTTTAGTTCAATAGCGAAAACGGAATTGATTTTCGTCATAGTTTTCGTCAGTGGAGGAAAATGTGCTGTACTTTTCGTTTTGTTTTTGTCACTGTAAAAAGGCTGCTGACGAAAATTTTGACAAAAATTTTTTCCTCTACAAAATTAACACTGCTGGTCACCTGATATTCTTTTGGTTGTTTTTATATTTTCTTTTGTTGTGATTATTAAGAAGATTACCATCTCATATATGCGTACACCTGTTTGCCCGCATGGGTTGCACAGACATTCTATGCACCTGGGTGCAGGCAGCCCCATTCATGTCTTTAGGCACACAGTGGCTGCACAGACACAGCCGCTACTCCAAATGTAGAAACGCTGCAAGTGTACATGTGTGTTCCCAAAAGCATACTTACAACCTGCATGGCTGTAAATTTCAAAACAGCCAACTTTTCTTTTTTTTTTTTTTTTTCCAAAACATTTTATTGAAATAAAATACAGTAGAATGAAATAACAATTGAACAGCAGTTTGAATGGTACAAAGCGTTACAGAAATATCAACAGTAACATCCAGAATACAATATAAGGGTGGAGGAGCAAACCACGACACAATCGTACATTGGAGCACATGGGTGTACAAGACTGAAACTGAGCATGTAGTATATACCTTAAGTAGTGCGGGAACAGTCCTGCTTCCCATACTCTGGTGTGGGGCCACAGGGAGAACGTACAGTCAGAGGCCGTGTGGACCTCCAGAGGTGCGGGATGTGTTACGGAGAAGGCACAATTAGGGGCATAGATGGTGCCTCCCATGGTCGGACACCCCCAAGGGGGAACTCACTGTATCCGGACACAGGGGGCCACCACCAAATGTGTTTGGTCCGTCTCGGGGTGTGGAATTCCAAGGAAACCCACAGGAGGGAAGCAATGGAGGCAATCGTGTAAGCCCGTGGGGGGGGTCGGGTCCGTATCCAGGGAATGATCGGAGGAACGTCGGGATGGGAAGGGGGGGGGGGAGTTAAGGGGAAGAACAGGAGGGAGGAGGCTAGGGATGAGAAACAAACAGAAGAAAAAAGGGCAGAGAAGGAAGGGGGTGGGGAAGCGCCAAAAGCGGGTTTGAGGTCCACTGTGTTGGTGTGAGGTACTCGGATGAAATCTCAATATCTGGTGTAAGGGGGAAGATATCAGAAACACTTAGAGTCCGGTCAGTCTTATACAGCATTTAAGATATAGTGGTCAGAGTCAGAAAGTCAGGAAGTCAGCCAACTTTTCTAAACTGCACTTCATACCAAAAGATATTAAATGGGATCAAATTCTTGACTCATTGAACACTGAGGAGTGCTTTAAGATCATATTAAATAAAGGTATCAGCTAGTGCATTCTAATGGGCAACACATATAAAAGAGCTAAGGTTAAACATGGGTGGTTAAACTTTAAAGAGGTTGTAAACCCCCAAAAAATGTTTTTTTCTTTTTGCAACCTGAAAGAGAAACACATAATGAGCTAGTATGCACCGCATACTAGCTCATTATGAAATACTTACCTAAGAACGAGCCCCCGCCGTGCCGTCTGCTTACCTGTACGACGGGCGACATGTCCAGTCACCCATCTTCCGGGATCACGGCATCCGGCCATCTGATTGGCTGGAGACCCGCAGTGACGTCACTCCCGCGCACGCGCATGGAACAGACGGTCACGGCACGGGGCTCTGAAGAAACGGCACCAGCGGCCGTTCCTTCAGAGCGCATGCGCCAGTGACGTCACTGGCTGCATGTCAGGTAAATATCTCTTTAAAGAGGAAGTAAACCCTCCTCTGACACTTTTACCTATAGGTAAGCCTTTATTAAGGCTTACCTATAGGTAGTGTAAATATCTCCTAAAAATGCACCGTTTAGGAGATATTTACCTGACATGCAGCCAGTGACGTTACTGGCGCATGTGCTCTGAAGGAACGGCCGCTGGTGCCATTTCTTCAGAGTCCGGTGACGTCACTGCGGCTTCGGCCAATCAGATGGCCGGATGCCGCGATCCCGGAAGACAGGCGACTGGACATGTCGCCCGTCATACAGCTAAACGGGCGGCACGGCGGGGGCTCATTCTAAGGTAAGTATTACCTTATATAAGCTCATTATGTGTTTCTCTTGCAGGGTCAAAAAGAAAAAAAAAAAGGGTTTACAACCTCTTTAACTGGACTGTATACAGCCTGTATATTGATGTATAGCTGCTCCTGGCTCTAAATACCTGTCTCATACCTGTATAATACAGGTATGAGACAGGTATATAGTGCCAGGAACAGCTAGACATCAATATACAGGCTGTATACAGTGCCAGGGGGAAGGTACAGGGAAAAAATGTCCACATCATGTCACTTTTTTTTTTTGTCACTCACTGGCTGGCTGCTCTTCTCCGAGTGACAGTGCCAGGGGGAAAGTACAGGGAAAAAATGTCCACATGTCACTTTTTTTTTTTTGTCACTCACTGGCTGCCGCTGCTCTTCTCCGAGTCCCGACCACCTCACAGACACTGTCCACCGCACCGCAGCAGGTAACTTCACTTAGAATCTCAATCTGGATTGCCGGCGTTGCCGTTGCAGATTGCAGTTTACCAGGCCAGGCCAGCCCCCACTTCTGCATCGGCCCCACGTTGATGGGATGGAGGGAGGAGCCGGAGGTGGGAGGAGCCGGGCGGCTGGGGCCAGTGATCGGCGCGGAGGACGGCCGACGGCGGTTTGCATGATGGGTCCTCCTCTTCTCTGGAGACCGCTACATCACTGGTTGCTAGACGCTAAGCGGCCGGTGATCTAGCAACCAGGTCTCCAGGGCAGGGCAGGAAGTGACAGCGTGTCTGTGACTGTGACTCACTGACTCCATTTTCAATGCATCGGCATTCGAGTACCGACTAGCGACATACCGTACCGACGGACTGACCCCAAACTGAGCGGCCTTTTCTGAGGGGGATTAGACCGGCCCAGGGGGAAATTGCCACCTTGCCCCCCGGCCCAGCCCGCCTCTGGAGGAGCCGGAGGTGGGAGGGGCCGGGCGGCTGGGGCCAGTGATCGGCGCGGAGGACGGCCGACGGCGCTTTGCATGATGGGTCCTCCTCTCCTCTGGAGACCGCTACATCACTGGTTGCTAGACGCTAAGCGGCCGGTGATCTAGCAACCAGGTCTCCAGGGCAGGGCAGGAAGTGACAGCGTGTCTGTGACTGTGACTCACTGACTCCATTTTCAATGCATCGGCATTCGAGTACCGACTAGCGACATACCGTACCGACGGACTGACCCCAAACTGAGCGGCCTTTTCTGAGGGGGATTAGACCGGCCCGGGGGGAAATTGCCACCTTGCCCCCCGGCCCAGCCCGCCTCTGGCCCTGTCATCCAACAATAAACTCCACCTAGTCCTTGTGGATATTTTTGTTAATGAAAGAGGATAATCTATTAGCTCAGACCTTTGTAAGCACTTTCGGTCGTTGTTAATTAGAGAGATGGCTCTAATGTTCTGCTTCCCCTGGGCTTTTGTGGGGTTTTTGAATGATAAAAATGGGTATATTGTAGCCCCAGATTTAGATTTAGCATATATTTCAAAGAGAGTACATTGTATTGGGGATGGAGAGGCATGACTCTAGCTGG
The DNA here is from genome assembly GCF_965119305.1 of Pelophylax lessonae. Classification (NCBI taxonomy): domain Eukaryota; kingdom Metazoa; phylum Chordata; class Amphibia; order Anura; family Ranidae; genus Pelophylax; species Pelophylax lessonae. The sequence goes on from NC_138769.1 coordinate 288,363,773, forward strand.
CAGGTGTTTATTTGTTTAATTGCTGATCTTTTTCTTTTTGTCCACGTAGGATGGTTATTGTCCCAAAGCCATCTATGTTGTATCAAATAAACCCCCCTTCGATCTGCTGGGGACTGTGTGCAATAGGGATGATCGAACGGTTCGGGTCGACCATCGGTTCGGCCCGAACATTGGGTGTTCGAGGTTCGGCCAAATTTAGAACTTTTTGCCCAAAAAGTTCGGAATTCGGCAACCAGAACCGACCAAAATGCAATGCTTCAGGAAATGGGCTTTAAAAGCCCGTGATTGGACCAGAACCATTAGCAAAAGCCAATTGAGGGGGCAGGAGAATGCTAGGAATGTGATTGGAGTGACTAGGGGGTCCCTAGACCAATCATTAGTGAATACGCCCCCCAGTATATAAGATCGCCCCCGCCATATTCCTAGCATTGTTATACTGGACATGGAAGAGAGTGGAAGCAGTTCTGTTAATTTTACTTTAAAAGTGTCATTTAGCATTTATTAGTGTGAGGAAAGGGATATCTAGTGTAGTTAGAGTGCTCCTTTACACTTAAGTTAGCTTCAAAAAATTAGTTTCTGTAGGGAAAGTGTTAAGTGTAAGGGGACCGTAGTGTAGTGTAGGGTTAACTGGCAGTGACTGCTATGGAAGGGTGACAAAACCCTTCCATAGCAAGGTGACCGCTATAGAGAAATGATCATTTCTCTGAATTGCTTCGGGACAGGCATATGGCTTCTCACCAGCCAAGCATTTTTTATGCTGCAGGGGCTGCCACTGCCAGTGCTTTTTTGAGGACATGTTTGATGTCAGACATGACATCTGAACATGTGTATAGGGGGTATATATATACACATATATGTCTGTATATATACCCCTAGACATATATAGGTGTGATAGTAGCAGAAATAAATCCTTGCGCTAATGAAATCATTTACAGTAATATATTTCTGCTACTATCACACCTATATATGGCTAGGTGTCTATATACATATAATTATGTGTGTATATATACCACTATACACAAGTTCAGATGTTTTGCCTGCCTCAAAAGAACCCAAAAAATGCCAAAAAAACGCTAGCGTCAAAAAAAAATGCCCAGGTGTGTTTTTTGCTGGCATTTTTTGGGGGTTTTTGGAGGCAGGCAAAACATCAGAACTTGTGCACAGTACCACTATACACAAGTTCAGATGTTTTTCCTGACTGCAAAGAACCCAAAAAATGCCTTCTATTAAACCGGCAAGGTGTTACAGCAGCGAAGCCAACCCCCTGAGCTGAAAGTTTTCTAATACAAATGATCTTTTTTTTTATAGTTCTGGACATGCTACAGAGCTGAAACTTCACATGTTCACTTTTTGGACCCCCCAGATCTGAAATCCAAAGTAAAAATCAAAAAATCTCTTTTTTTTTTTTTTTTTTAATTTTTTCAATAATTGGCTTTTTTTATCAAAAATGTCAATTTTTAAGAACTTTTTTTGTGTGATTTTGTGTCTGGGGGGTCTAAAAGGTGTACCTGTGAAGTTTCAGCTCTGTAGCATGTCCAGAACCAGAAAAAAAAAAGGATTGTATGTATCAGAAAACTTTCAGCTCAGGGGGTTAGCTTCTCTCCTCGGTTTTCACACCTTGCCGGTTTCAAAGCAGGCATTTTTTTGGGTTCTTTGCAGTCAGGAAAAACATCTGAACTTGTGTATAGTGGTACTGTGCACAAGTTCTGATGTTTTGCCTGCCTCCAAAAACTCCCAAAAAATGCCAGCAAAAACACACCTGGGCATTTTTTTTTTTTTGACGCTAGCGTTTTTTTGGCATTTTTTGGGGTTCTTTTGAGGCAGGCAAAACATCTGAACTTGTGTATAGTGGTATATATACACACATAATTATATGTATATAGACACCTAGCCATATATAGGTGTGATAGTAGCAGAAATATATTACTGTAAATGATTTCATTAGTGTAGAGACACTGGAGACCCTCAAAAAACAGTATCGTAAGTACAGGGTATCGTGTCTAGGGGCCTGACCCGAGGGGGGCCACCCCAGTGTAGGATAGTCAGAGGACAGGTGTCAGCAGGTCAAGTGAAAGGGGATACTAGGTTTGTATCCCGAAGATAATTCATCCTAACAAGTCATCTACATAGAGGTTTCTTCAATATAATATAAATCGGCACTAAAATCACAATATTGAAAAACAAAAACCACATAAATCATAACAAGTGTAATAATATGTGCAAATACCCACTCCAAAATTGGATAAGTGAAAGTGCATAAATAATCAAAAATACTAAAGGTGTAATATATAAAACATCAAAATGTGCACTTTTCATAAACAAATGCACTCAGTGTAAAACATAATAGTCCAGAGGTTCCAATGAGAAACCAAGAAATATGTGTAAGTTTGTAAATAAATAAAGTCCAATAAAAAGTCTTTAAAGGTGCTAAATAAATATAGTCCAATAAAAAGTCTTTAAAGGTGCAAAATAAATATGATTCCTCCGTATGCAAGGTGAATACCTAACAATCACCAAGTGTAAAACAACACCCTGTGAATGCAATGGCCGCTCACCTCACTGAGGATGGATAACACTTTAAAATCAATCCAACAGGAACACAGATCGAATCCTCCTTATTGATGATAGTATGCTTATGGTAGGGATAATAACCCGCATACAATCACTTCCCCAGTATTATTGGATGATCCACAGCAGCTCATAAAGAAAGCACAATAGGGGCTCCAAATTGAAGTAAGTATTAAAATAGTAACTTTAATAATATATCACTTACATAAAAATTCACAGTTGTATGCAGAGAAAAGACCAGCAGGGTCTCCGAACGAGGTCTAGCTTCTAGGTTAGATACTTCTGGTTTCGGCCGTAAAACTGGAAGTGACATCACCCGACTCCTCCCTACGCGTTGTTTCACAAATAACGTGACTTTATCAAGGGTAATGAAGCATGGGGACGATGCCGGGACTTAAGTAGCGGGCGATCTCCATAGAAACCGCTCGTATATGCAGCTGACTTAACCTTAACCCCCGAATACAGATTAACGGACTGATGATATGTGTAAGGGGGAAGGTAAAAGAAGAAACAAAGAATGATGAATGCAGAAGAGAGCAGGATCTGTGAGTTAGGACTGCTCATGGTGCTCACTGTGTGATCCATCTGGTCTAGGGAGTGTTTCACACTGGTCCAATAGGGAGGCATATTGGACAGTGGAAGAAATCTGACCAATGGGTACATAGGCTTTGATACAGCCCCAGTGATTGGCATAGACTTATTGTCTCGATGCATTCTGGGGTGTAGTATAAAAGCCAGGAGCACATGTGCTGCGGGGTCTTTGGCTGGTGAGCAGAGACCTCCTCCTCTGTAGCAATGGCATGTGGTCACAGGCAGTCGGCCTGGGGACCAGAAGGAAGGAGCTGAACTCAGAGGTCCATGAGAGCTGACTGGAGGAGTAGAGATACAGGAGAGGCTCAAAAAACAGTATAGTGAGTACAGGGGATCGTGTCTAGGGGCCTGACCTGATGGGGGCCACCCCGGTGTAGGATAGTCAGAGGACGAGTGTCAGCAGGTCGAGTGAAAGGGGGTACTAAGTGTGTATCCCGAAGATAATTCATCCTAACAAGTCATCTACATAGAGGCTTAACCCTAAATTCATCTAAATGGCAAGGTGAATCAGCAGCCTGGCTGCATCTCCGGAAAAGGAGTCCTCATTTACTGTAATTAGTTCAAGTTGGAGAATCCCACTCTTCCCTTCTCCCACCCCTAATTTAAATAAAATCAAAAAAAACAACTACATCCTCTAGACTGTTCATTGACTGAGCCAGAGAGTAGAGTTAAATTGTGTATGCGGCAGTTGCTAAAGGTAACCCAGGGGGGTTAAGTGCTATTATACTTAAGCGCTACACTTACAGTGTAATATATATCCGAGAAGCCATTGGGACCTGGGGCAGAACCCTGTCTCGTCTGTTTAATTGGCTCACAAATTTATTCTGCTGATATCGGGGCATCCATTTTGGAGAGATGGTCCACTGATAATTTGGGAAGATTTAAATCCTGCTAAAAAGGAAAAAATGTTTCCCTGATTATTGGCCTTTTGAGGTTTAAATTTTGGAACAGCATATAGTCTAGTTTTGGGCATTCGTTTTTTTTGCAGGCATAGTGCTGATTTTGTCCCTAAAGAAATAGAATTTAGTGGCATTTAAGTGTTGCACATATGCTGAAAGTATGGTCAATAATTCCAATGTGCGAAGGGATCGGACCGGGTGAAATCAGAATTATTTTTATTGAGAAGTTTCTGCAAATACAAGGACATCAGTGAGGTGACTTTTTATTCTGAAGGACAGGAACTGCTATTCTGTCCATACATACTACAGTATTACATAACTATATATATATTAATATCAACATTCTGATATACAGGAATAACGTCCTCATAGAAAATAACAACCAATTAAACATGTGCTGAAATGTTGTTACTCCTTCTGCATCACAGGGGTCTCATAAAACAATCTAATATCAGATATAAACACATAACACTATCATAACCCCATTCCTGGTACACTGTAGTCATGTTGCGACAGTGTGACCCACTAACATTTGTGCAGTCTGTTATTCAATCACACAGTAGTGACAGGAGCCTCTACTGATCACAGGGATGTAAATTAAATCGACTTTGCCCTGTTTATAACCCTAAATATACTCCCTCTTACCTGCAAATACAAGGACATCAGTGAGGTGACTTTTTATTCTGAAGGACAGGAACTGCTATTCTGTTCCCCCAGGAACAAAACGTCGAACTTTTTAGTTCCTCCCATGCCTTGCTTGCAGTTGTGCTTTGTGCTGCCATCTACTGGTAAATTAATAGAAATGCCATAAAACAGAAATGTATTATTTTTTAATGGGGTACCTGACATCCCTTACACTCTCCCCCACAAAATTTGATGTCGTCCCAGACATATGCAGATTTAGTATTAGAACCATTCCATTCCCCATCTCACAATAGCCATTGGGAGCCAAGGTTAAGTAGTAATCCCATTAATGGAGGAACCATCCTCCCTGCGACATCTACTCCCAGTTATGTCACAGTTTCCCACCTGGTCCAGAGCGCTCATGTACCTGGTGAGATATTGTTGCATATAGCCAACTAATTAGTAAACCTCTACAACACAGGTTTGTGTAGGCTATTGAGAAGATGGTTTGATGGAGAACTAGGGAACATCTTATTACTTCTGTCCATTATTTAAGGTGGAATACCCATGGTACGTTATCAATACAATACAGCATAACCACCTAATACTCTCAATCCATTTTGTTGTCGGCCGACTTTACCTTAACTACCTAGTTCCATCACGTGAAGCTATTTTTGCTTGACCTGGAAAATCTGCTGTGAGAGTGCAAAAATTGTCCTTTTGTTAACTACAGAAAATAAGAGCTAACATCTTCAAAATATGTAAACAACTGTAACCTAGTGATAATTAATAGACTGTATCAATATATATGTCACTGTTTTTACCAGTTTTTAGAGTCCTCAGCAAAACATTCTGGACTTAAATACCAGCTAGGGCAAATGGGTAGTGTATGAATACAGTCTATGACCTGTACAGCTGCATTTCTGGCAGTACTACTGGGTTGACCCAAAGTGTCATAAGTCAGAACTTTTGGTTGTTTCCTATTCCTGCTGGGTTGTATCCTGCGTAGAGGAAGGGCATTCGAAGTGTCCTCATATTCGCCTTCGTCACAGTCAACTGTCTCTGTTGGCTTTCCTGGTGAAGGATTTTCTTCTTCTATATCTCCTGGTAAACATGCAGTTTGTTCAGGTTGACCCACAGGCTTGTCCTCTGTAGTTTCCTCTGTAACTTCCGCTGTAGCTTCCTCTGTACTTTCTTCTTGAACTTCCGCTGTACTTTCTTCTGTAACTTCCCCACTCGTTTCAAACTCACAGGGGTAGAACTCTGCTGCTTCTGGATTCAACTCTGTGTCTTCTCTTGTGTGATCTCTCTGAGTTACAGGGATGAAAGATCTCCATTGCTCTTGTTCATGATCGGATTCATCTTCTGATACTTCCTCAGATATCTGTGTAGGCAGTTGAGTAGTCTTTGGAACTTTACCTTGTTTTCTGGCACTGGGTCTGTCAGGTATCTTCTGATCTCTGTCGACGGGTAGGTAATCGCATGGTAATAACAAATTGCGGTGTAGAATCCTTGTTCGGCCCTTTCCAATTTCTGGCTTGACCTCATACACTGGACTATCTTCACACTTTTTCCTAAGGACAACATGTACGGCATCTTCCCAGAACGATCTCAGTTTTCCTGGTCCTCCTCTTTCAGTAAGATTTCTTACAAGAACTCTGCTGCCAGGTGCAAGTTCAACTCCATGAGTCTTCTTGTCATAGTATTCTTTTCCTCTTTGTGCAGCTTGAGTAGCTACCTTTGAAGCAACTTGGTAGGCCTCAGTCATCCTATCTGTCCACGTTTTCACATACTCAGAGTGAGTCTTGTATTTTTCTGTTACTGGAGTGTCAAAAATGCTATCTATGGGTAATCTCGGAGACCTCCCAAACAGTAGAAAGAATGGAGAATACCCTGTAGCTTCACTCTTGGTGCAATTGTATGCATGTACGACCTGTGCAAGTGAACTTTTCCAGTCTTTCTTGGAATCTGGTGACAGGGTTCGAAGCATAGACAACAGGGTACGATTAAATCTTTCACATTGTCCATTGCCTTCTGGATGATATGGAGTTGTGTGAGAGTTCTGGATATGGCAGTGTTTCCCTAATGCCAAGAACAATTGATTTTCAAATTCTTTACCCATGTCATGGTGAATTCTGGTAGGAAATCCAAACTTCAAGACAAAGTCACTGAATATCTTGTCGGCAACAGTCTTTGCAGACTTGTTTTTGGTTGCGTAGGCTTGAGCAAACCTGGTGAAATGGTCGATTACCACTAATATGTACTCATAACCTCCTTTACAAGTCTCGAGATGGAGAAAGTCAATGGAGACCAGCTCAAAAGGATAAGTGGTGGCAATACTGTTCAATGGAGCTCTAGTAGGCTTATGTGGGCGTTTGTCTTTCAGACAAGTGCACTGGTGGCTGATGTATTGCTCAGCGTCTCTCTGCATATGTGGCCAAAAGAATCTTTCTCTGATCAGGTTTACAGTCCTTTCGACTCCTAAGTGTCCCATATCTTCATGTAATTCTTTCAATACCAATTGATGATACAACTTGGGCAACACTAGTTGAGAACCTGATGATGTTTTCCGTCTCAAGATTCCATCTTCATCAAGGTATAGCTTGGTCCACTGTTTCATTAGTATGAAGAGATCAAGTGGTCCACCTTGTTGTTCCTGTTTTGATGGGAACCGGTTTTGGCTCTTGTACTTCCACACTGGGCCAATCACGGAGTCTTCTTTTTGGGCTGTCCTAATGGTCCCTTTGGGTATTTGAGCTACCTTCGTTTGGGTACCATCTATTGTTGATGTCATATGGGCAATGGTTACTGGACACAGCCAAGGCATTTCTTCCTTCTGACGTACTTGAAGTGCTTGTGTTATGCATCCGACGATTTTGGGGTCCACTTCTTGCGAACACTGTTGCATGTATTGTTCAGGACTTAATGGCATACGGGAAAGTACATCAGCATCCGCATTCCTTTTTCCTGGACGATACTTGATGGTGAAATTGAAGTCAGCTAATTCTGCAACCCATCGATGGCCTGTTGCATTTAGTTTAGCCGTAGTGAGGACATAAGTTAGGGGATTATTGTCAGTATATACTACAAAGGATGGACAGTAGTATAGGTAGTCTCTGAACCTATCACATATGGCCCACTTCATTGCTAGGAACTCTAGTTTTCCCGAATGCATGTGATAGTTCTTCTCGGCAGGTGTGAGAGTTCTAGACCCGTAAGCAATTACCTTTAACTTTTCCTCTTGCTCTTGGTACAGCACAGCTCCTAGTCCTTCTTGCGAGGCATCACAGTGTAGAACAAAGGATTTGCTGTAGTCAGGGTAACCCATCACTGGAGGATTAGTTAACACCTCAATAAGCCGGTTAAGCACTACCTGGTGGTGGTCAGTCCAGACTATAGACTGATGAGAGGGTAGTTGACCTCTTAGCTTTGGTGATGGCTTCTTCTTCTTCCTGGACTGGCTAGTTGGTGCTGATGATGCAGCAGGTGTTGTATCCGCTGACAGTAATTCATAGAGAGGTTTTGCAATTCTGGAAAAGTTTTGGACGTAAGGGCGATAGTAGGAAATGAATCCTAGTAGTTTTCTGAGTTCTCCAACAGTCTTTGGCTGGTTGTTCTTCAATGCCAGCACAGGCGCAGTGTCTGCTGGATCCACGGAATGACCATCTTTGGACACGATCTTGCCCAAGAATCTGACTTTGTTTCGGAAGAGTTCACACTTCCTAGCTGTTAACTTGACTCCATGTTGCTGATATCGTTGCAGTACCAACCTGACATGCTCCACATGTTCTTGGAATGATCTGCTGTGAACAAGGTTGTCATCTAGGTACGGCAGACAGATCTCATCCCTCAGTCCCATTAAACAGGTTTCCATGCTGCGTTGAAACTCAGCTGGTGCAGAGCTAAGGCCAAAGGGTATTCGGATCCACTCATACAGACCCCAAGGTGTGATAAATGCAGTCAGTGGTCGACTGGATTCTTCCACAAATCCTTGATGGTAGGCTTTCCCTTGGTCTAGCACCGAAAACCATGAACTTCCTCCTAGGCTGTCCAGCATGTCTTGGATCCTAGGGATTGGATGGCGGTCAGGGATGGACTTCTGGTTCAATTCTCTGTAGTCACAACACAGTCTTAAACTACCGTCCTTCTTCCTTACGCACACAATGGGTGATGAGTATGGAGATTTTGACTCCGCAATCCATCCACGGTTCAGTAGATCCTGCAGGTACTCTTTCACTTCCCGGTGCAGTGGTTTCGGTATGGACATGTAAGTCCTCCTAACTGGTGTGTAGTCTTTGAGGCGAAGTTGCAATTGTAGGGAAGGGATACATCCTACATCAGAGTCATCTTTGGCGAAAGCATTGCATTCCTCCCTTAACATCGTCTTCACTACCTGTTGATCCTCCTCCGGTAGGTGTTCGATAGCCACTGGTGGATCCCAGTGTTCTCGATTAGCATCGCTTACCGGTGATGGACTCGTGTTTAGGTTTTCCACTCGACCTTCTGGCCCTTGTCTCGATGTCGGTGGCCGATGAGTTACTGTGTGAGTGGCCACACTCACTGATTGTTTCAGTTTCACCTGAGCTGGGTACGTTGTCTTTATGGGTTCGAGGCACCCCATCCTAGTCTGACCTGATAAAATAATGTCCCGCTTAGTTGTGTTCCAAACCGGGATGGATAGTTTGGAAAATTGTCCCTTTTGAAGTGATACTAATGTCTCACCTACATGCAGTCCATCAGGCCAATGATGGGCCTCATCAGGTGTAAATAAAACTGTCTGATCTTGCAGTGCTGGTTTGGCGTGAGCCCTACACCTGAGATACGTCCCAGTGTTTGCTGGAATTCTTTGGCTCTTAGTACCAGTCTTTAGTGTAGCACCATCAGTTTCCCTGTGACTGGCTTGTAGTAGACTTACAAGGATCTCTGTTTTGGTGGTCGACAGTTCCAATGCTGTTCCTAGTACATCTACAAAACCTGGAATGGCTTTCTTTCCCTTGGCAGATGTCTCCTTGAAGAGTTCTTCAATGACATTATAACCGATGATGGGTTTTTCAGCTACTTTCTCATCCTCCGATACCACAAGGGGCACTATTAACTGTTGGCAGGTGTTAATTCCCGATGTTAGCTGAAAAACTACCTCAATCCACCCGGAGAAGGGAATCTCAGTTTCATTAGCTGCTTTTCCTAGGAGGACTCCGGGCCCAAGCAATTCTTCAAAAGATCGGAGCACTGTATGTGGCAGAACCCGCTGTCTCCAGCTCTCATTGATAATGCTAACCTGAGAGCCAGTATCCCATAGGGCCTGGACAGGAGTATCATCTATTTCACAGTTCACAAGGCACTTTTTCCCAATGAGACTCAGTAACTTGCTGTTTTGTCTCATGGTAACACCGTCTACGTGAGTTGGCACTTCCTCAGCCATCTGGTAGAGTCTTTGGTTACTGCGGGTGGGTACCCTTTGCAAGGGGTCTTGGCTCACCCTTCCAGCCATGGCACTGATGGTGGTTTGAGAGCTTATTGCTTTGCTACCGACAGGAGTTGCACTTTGGGACACAGGGTTGGTTCTCGCACAGGTTACTGTCGGTCCCTTGACAGCAACCCTCTCCCGTTTAACTGGTTGGGACTGGTCATTTTACAGTACCTCGCTATATGTCCAGATTGACCACAATGAAAGCAATGGTCACAAGCAGTTCTCCGACCAGTTCTTTTACAAGATTGGCAACCTCTATTGCTCATGTCCATTGTTACCTGAGGCCCTCTAAATTCACAATCTCGCAGAGTTCTCGAACCTTGGAAAAGTGTTTTCATCTCTATCATCTCTTTTTGCATCTGGAGTATCAGCTTTTCCAGTTCAGCGTTGCTCTTTGAAAGCTGTTGGATGGTTGGGCTACTTGATCTTGTGTCAGCAGTCATTGTCAGGACATCTGGTTCCTGAGGACACTGTAAGACATTGGACTGACACTCTTTCCCTTTCATTGAATTGCTGGGCTGAGTTTTCTTTTGCTTCTGTTCCCTTTCCATCTCCATATTAGTGGCTTCATTTGTTTTCTCTATGAGCACCTCATCTGGAATTGACAGATCATCTAAATACTGCTTTAACTGGAACTTGATGTGGTCACTTCTCAGTCCAGTACCCACTGACCGTAGGAATTTCTTTTGTATCAGCTCAGCGCTGAAGTGTTCATCCGAACCTTCTCCTTGTGAGACAAACAACAGGCGGTCCTTCAATTCGATAGCTCTGAACAGGAAATTTTGAGGAGTTTCCTTACTATTCTGTGAGATGTTTATCAGTTGTTGGTACAGTTCGGAGGCATTTTCCTCCTTGTAATGGCTTTTTAGGATTCTCCTAAGTTGCACTAGGGTCAGTCCATTCTTCATTTCCAGCATACCTCTGAGACTTAGGCCGGGACTAATGGCTTTTACCACAGCTTCCACAATCTCGGACTCAGGATACCCTTTTTGTAGTCCCATGTCGATCTGGTGCATAAGGTTTGTATAGGACAACTTGTCTTTCTGTTCCTTTTCACCTATCTGACCAGCAATCTTAAAGTCCTTCCTGATTGTCACCTCTGGCAAGTTACCATGGTGAAGTCTCTGAGTAACTGGTATAGGTTCTTGTTTTGAATGGCTGTCATTTGAGTCCTGGCTTTTAGTACTCAGCTCTTTTATCTGATCCTCGATCATTCTGGACGTTTCCTGGAACTTCTCCTGCATAGTGTGGTATTGTCGTTTCAGATTGGCCAATTGCTGTTCTGGTTGGGGGTCTTTCTTACTGGTGTTTGGTGCTTCAGCATTGTCCCTCTTCTTCTCTAGCTCACTGACGAATATCTTAGTTGCTTGGAGAAATTGTGTCACCGCTTCTTCACTTTCAGTCTCGACCAGTTCATCTATTACCCCATTGACTATCCGCATGTAGTGGCGCCGGGTTTTTCCTTTCGCCATACTTGCTTCGGAGGCCTTGATAAACTGGCAAGTCTCTATGAGATCACTGACTGTCATGTGAATCAGATGCCCACTGATTTCGTCTTGCAACTTTTCTATATCCATCTGTGTGCGATTCCTGTGCAGCAACGGTTAATAATCAAATCTTCTCTCAGCTTCGCCACGGACAGCGTAACCGCTCTCTTCCACTTCCGTGACCTTTGCGTTTCCTTCACCCGGTCCCTGTTCGGGCGCCAATTTTGTTGCACATATGCTGAAAGTATGGTCAATAATTCCAATGTGCGAAGGGATCGGACCGGGTGAAATTAGAATTATTTTTATTGAGAAGTTTCTGCAAATACAAGGACATCAGTGAGGTGACTTTTTATTCTGAAGGACAGGAACTGCTATTCTGTCCATACATACTACAGTATTACATAACTATATATATATTAATATCAACATTCTGATATACAGGAATAACGTCCTCATAGAAAATAACAACCAATTAAACATGTGCTGAAATGTTGTTACTCCTTCTGCATCACAGGGGTCTCATAAAACAATCTAATATCAGATATAAACACATAACACTATAATAACCCCATTCCTGGTACACTGTAGTCATGTTGCGACAGTGTGACCCACTAACATTTGTGCAGTCTGTTATTCAATCACACAGTAGTGACAGGAGCCTTTACTGATCACAGGGATGTAAATTAAATCGACTTTGCCCTGTTTATAACCCTAAATATACTCCCTCTTACCTGCAAATACAAGGACATCAGTGAGGTGACTTTTTATTCTGAAGGACAGGAACTGCTATTCTGTTCCCCCAGGAACAAAACGTCGAACTTTTTAGTTCCTCCCATGCCTTGCTTGCAGTTGTGCTTTGTGCTGCCATCTACTGGTAAATTAATAGAAATGCCATAAAACAGAAATGTATTATTTTTTAATGGGGTACCTGACATCCCTTACACAAGCAAATGCTTTTTTCAGCTTTTGTAGAAAGAGCCATGTTGAGATCTAGTCTGGTCCTTTCAATTCAGCAAAAAAGCGTTAGATCAGGTTTACGCTTGTGTGTTTTGACGAAGTCTTGGAAGGTGAGGTCGAGTCTATTAATACCGACTTGGTGTTCACTTTTTTTTCTGGGTGGGGATTTGACTCAATTTGCCCAATATGGTGTAGCCTGGATAAATAATCCATTCCAGCCTGTTTGGCGCTGTTCTATCTCTTTAATGTTGGGGTTTCTGTGAAGTGATGGTACAATGGATTGTGGGAAATATAGTCCTGAAGGAAGTGGAAGCTAAGGATGACTCGATGGATTGGACTATCCTCCCAGGGAGCACTGGGTTCTGCAGAGACAGATGGGAATTTCTATAAATAGGGCGCTGTGTGGAGGGGAAGAGCTGCTGTGGTGAGCAGAAGAGACGAGGCCGGAAGCCTAGCGGGCAGACGTCAGAGAGAGAGAGAGCAGCTTATGTGACAGAGCTCGGTGGCAGACTGAGGGGAAAGAAATTCGGAGAGACTGCGGGTGCTTCCGAGGAGTGTTGGGTCCCAGTGCGGAGGACAACGGGACGTGGATCCCCATCACATCGGGTGAGAGAGATCCAAGTTGAAGTAAATACAGTGATTCACTAGACGGAGTTAGGAAAGGCCTGTGACGCAGTTTAGTTCAGACAGAGAGCTGCATCTACATATAACGGTTGCCATAGGACACTGTAGTGCCGAGTGGTACGTGGCCTCACTTTATGATTTCAGTAGTATCTTCTCTATTGCATTGAATACATATTTCTGTGGTCACTAAAACCTCTCCTATCATTGCATAATACGCATGTTTACTTGCCTTTTTTTCCATATCAGATCCTGAGTGCTGAACCCTATATGATTTTTGGTTTGAGTCAGGATCTCTCTTTTATTCTTGGTCCTTTATACTACCTGTTATATTGAAGACAGTAAAAACTGATCTTCTGTTGAAACTTGGTTGTGTTTATTCAGTCAACATATCCGAACCTATAGTGTCAAGTGGGTTGGAAAATGCTCAGAGCCAAAGAAGTGAGGAGGATGTGAACACACTCAGCCACCCCTCTGGGGGCAGGGCTACATTTGGGGGCTCATCCGGGATCCTCTGTGCCACTTCAGCCCTGAATGTCCTTCCCCAGGGAGCAGTCATGGGAGAAACTATGAGCCTTCCTCTTGCCCGGGCCTGGGCGCGGTCCCAAGGAGCTAATTTGGACCGAAGTATAGTCCTAGAGGTAAACGAGAGTGAATGCCCAGAAGCCGAAATTTGACGGTGGGTGCGAGCTCTAGCCCCAGAACAAGGAGCCTATATACTGGATGCCCAGGCTTATTATGGCCTAGATACTGTCCAAGCACTTGTGGAGTGGTGGGAAAGTGTGCCAGAAATACTTTAAGTAGATGAAGTGATGCTGGATGAGAAGGTTCCAGTGTTTTCCCTCTAAAGAAGAAGGAGAACAAAGAAGGGAGGTCACCCTCACCTCCAGCTAGCCCTAGTCCTGGTCCCAGCCCTATGAGTAAGGAGGGGGATAAAGCAGCCATACCCCCTGCCTCTTTCTATGCTGACATGAGTAGATTGGTGGACAGCTTAGTCCTCATTGGGGCCAGTGGAGCTGGGCAGAATTATCGAAGATTGCGTTTCTTCTCAGGACACTTGCCTACTCCCACAGGAGAAGAGGACTTCAAAAGCTGGATGAGCCAGGCCACTCAGGCGGTGGACGAGTGGAGTGTCTCAGAGGCGGTGAAGAGACAAAGACTGAGTGAGAGGTCCAGCTGCTGAAGTGATTCGGAATCTGAGAATGGGCAATACAAACTGTACTGCTGAAGATTACCTGGAGGCCCTCTTTGATGTGTTTGGATGGGTAGAGAAGACTACGGATCTGCTATATAAATTTAACCATACCCACCAACAGAAGGGGGAGAGATTGTCAGAATATATCTCTTGGGTTGATAAGATGTTGCACCAGATTCTATTGAAGAAGGGCATTGACCCTAAGGAGGCCGACCAAGTGCAGCTGGATCAGGTGTTACAGGGGGCTCGACCCAATCATCCCATTCTCTTGAAGCTGCTGTTGAAAGGAGTTAAGGACACTCCCACATACCCCTAGCTTATGAGGGAGGTCAGGGAGGAGGGAGCCTTGCTGGAAGAAAAGAGCCAAGGGGCAAAGGATTTGTTGAACAATGAAGGGAGAAGAGAAAGAGCTGCAGCTCGACTGGTGAGAGTGGAAAATAGCCTCTCTGAGGACGAAAGTGAGATGGAGTTGGAAGTGATTCGCCAGGAAGACACTGTAGAGAACAAGAAGCCAGATGATAGCTCACATCCGGCCGATTTAATGCTTCAGGTAGCCCAGGCACAGACCCAAATGTTCCAAACCCTTATGCAAGTGATCGAAGCTCAAGGGAAAGTCCCTGAGGTTTGAAAGACTTTTAAAGGATCTAACCTCTTTCCTCCTCGAGAGAAAGGATGCTTTGAATGTGGAGAGATGGGGCATTTACAGGCCCCGTGCCCAAAGAAAGGGTTAAGTCCCAAAATGATGGATGAATTGTTAAAAGCACTGCAGAAGTTTTTCTTCACTAAGAAGGCGGAAAACATCAGGGGACCTCAGTGAAGGAGCCAATTGAGAGTCCCTCCAAAAGCCTGAGCTCCAGTAGTTGTGATAATGGTCACGGGGCGGGGTCTGCTTTCCTGCCCTCCCCCAATACTTCAATACATTTATTGAGGTCACCTGAGTTTGGGAGAGAGACACAGGGTTGATGCCAGCCCAAAAGAAGTCCCAAGACCAAGTCGGTCAAGGTGCAGACTGTAGAATTTCCTCAGGAAGCTGAACCCAGGAGGGTAAGAGACCCTGAAACCAAGGCCCATCGGAAGTTGTTTCAGCCTACTAAAGAAACTGTGCCAAAGAGGTTGGTGGGGCCGTCCCTTATAGTGCCACTCCAAGTAGAAGGCATATACACTAAGGCTTTGTTGGACACAGGTGCCCAAGTGACGTTGCTCTATCGAGATTTCTATCTGAAATTTTTGAAGCATATCCCTCTATGCAAGTTGGAACAATTGGAAATCTGGGGTTTGGGCCCTAAAAAATTCCCTTACAATGGGTATGTTCCTGTGAAGATTTCCTTTCAGCCCACTCCCTATAGGTGAAAGTATCCTCTGACCCTTTCATCTTGTCTCCCTCTTCCTATAGTGCCACTCCAAGTAGAAGGCATATACACTAAGGCTTTGTTGGACACAGGTGCCCAAGTGACGTTGCTCTATCGAGATTTCTATCTAAAATTTTTGAAGCATATCTCTCAATGCAAGTTGGAAGAATTGGAAATCTGGGGTTTGGGCCCTAAAAAAATTCCCTTACAATGGGTATGTTCCTGTGAAGATTTCCTTTCAGCCCACCATGGGGGCAAAGATGGAGGTGTTTGACACACTAGCTGTAGTGTGTCCATGACCTCCTGGTGCCAAGCAAAACTCATTGATCATTGGGACCAATACGGATTTAGTTTGAAGAATGCTCACCCCATTAGCAGTAAAGGGTTTGTCAGAGAAAGAGGTGCATCCTCAATTGAGACAAGCATTTCAGCGAGTTTTGCAAGAACAGAAGACCCCTGTTGAGGGGGTGGGGAAGCTTTGGCGATTGGACACCAGAGAGCGAGTGTTAAAGCCAGGAGAATGGGCTTGTATGAGGGCTATGGTGATGCTGTCTTGGGACCAGCCAGGTCCATTTGTGATGCTGGAAGGGGATCTGCTAGGAGAAGACAGTGGGATTGAGCTAGTCCCAGAGATAGTCCCGACTAAAGTTCTGAGGAAGAATGGTGGGAAGGTTCCTGTTAGTGTTCGAAATGTCACAACACAGCCTGTCAGCTTGAAACCTCGGATGGTATTGGGGCGAGTGAGCGCTGCCTCACCATTAACTCCATCAGAGTTGGAGTAAGAGGAAGACAAGATCAAAGGGTCAGAGGATACTTTCAACCAACGCTCGGCTGCTCCCTTCAAGTGGGGGAAGAGAGTGAAGACCCAGTTATCCAGATGGGAGAAGTTGTTCTCTAAGAATTACTACAATGTGGGATGTGCCAAGAGTGCCCACCATCGAATCCGTCTTAGTGAAGACAAACCTTTTAGAGAAAGAGCTCGGAGAGGGGCACAGATATTCAAAAAGGGGCAGAGGCATATCCCGGGAAATTATAGGCCTGTCTGTCTGACATCGATAGTATGTAAACTTCTGGAGGGGATGATAAAGGACTATATCGTAGAGTTTGATAAAGACAACAACATCATCAGCAGTAATCAGCACGGGTTTACAAATGGGTGTTCTTGTCAAACTAATCTCTTAACATTCTACGAGGAGGTGAGCTGTGAGCTAGATAGGGGCAGACCAGTGGATGTGGTGTACCTGGATTTCGCTAAGGCGTTTGATTTAAGTTATAAAATAAGGTCTGCAGGTATCGACCGCAGGATTTGCTCTTGGATACGGAACTGGCTAAAAGGGCGTGTCCAAAGGGTGGTAATAAACAGCGCATACTGAGACTGGTCTGAGGTGGTAAGCGGGGTCCCCCAAGGCTCAGTCCTGGGACCAACCTTGTTCAATTTATTCATAAACAGCATTGAGGACGGGATCAGTAGTTCGATATCAGTTTTTGCAGATGACACAAAATTGGGCAGGGCAATAACTGCACAGCATGAAGCAGATATCCTACAGAATGACCTGGACAAAATAACAGAGTGGGCAACGACATGGCAAATGAGGTTTAATGTGGAGAAGTGTAAGGTTTTGCCCTTGGGGACTAAAAACATAAAAGCACAATACACATTAGGGGGGGATCCCCTGGGGGAATCAAAAATGGAGAAAGATCTGGGAGTCTTGGTAGATGATAGACTAGGCAATAGCATGCAATGTCAAGCGGCAGCTGCCAAAGCCAGCAGAATATTAGCATGCATAAAGAAAGGGATTTATTCCAGAGATAAGACTATAATCCTTCCACTTTATAAAACTCTGGTCCGACCACATCTGGAGTATTCTGTCCAGTTCTGGTCGCCAGTACTCAGGAGGGATGTGTTGGAGCTGGAGAGAGTCTAGAGAAGGGCAACTAAACTAATTAGGGGATTGAAGGACCTTAATTATGAAGAGCATCTGCAATCGCTTGATTTATTCTCCCTGGAGAAGAGACGCCTGAGAGGGGACATGATAGCAATTTATAAATATCTCAATGGTGATCTCGTCATAGAAAAACAGCTATTCAGTCGAAGGAATTGCATGAGGACTCGAGGGCATACAATGCGATTAGAGGAGAAGCATTTTAACCTCAGGCAACGTGGGGGGTTCTTTACTGTTAGGGCTACAAAATTGTGGAATTCTCTACCACAAGAGGTGGTTTCTGCAGGAAGTATGGTGGCTTTCAAAAGACTCTTAGACATACATCTCAAGGATCAGAACATTTAGGGGTATGTGAGATGATTACGGCCACACACACCTACACAGGTTGAACTGGATGGACTATTGTCTTTATTCAACCTCACCTACTATGTAACTATTGTGGAGGTGCCCGAAACTGCACCGCTACTGGTCAGTAGTGACCTCTACGATTAACCGGGTCCTGGGATTGGAGATCCCACCGGATCCTAGGCAATGTCTATTAGGTATACTTGATCATATTGTACAGGACAAATATTTGCGAGAGGCTGCTGCAAGGGCCCTCTTTCAGGCCCGTCTACTTATCCTTAGACATTGGATCGCAAGGGATCCTCCCTCATATAAAATGTGGTTGGAGCAGCTGGGTGGCACCCTTCGCATGGAAAAACGGATATATCAACATAGGGGTTCCCCCTCCAAGTTCTTTAAGGTGTGGGGTGTATGGTTAAGTTCCCCGGGTATGGCCCCAACAGATTTGGTACTGGATCATTTACTGATTTAGATGCCGGGGGTGGACAGATGGGTCATTTTCCTGGCAGTGGGGATTTTGTCAATACTGTCCCGTTTATTGTTATTATTGTTCATACTGCATTACGGTTCTGTATGTCACTGTTGGCTTCGGACTGGAGCCAGGTTTCTGATGTCAGGCTGTGACCTGTTTTGCTTTGTACTGTTTTATGTATATTGATGACTGTGAATACCATGTGTGTATTTGTGTGCATTTTCTCAATAAGCATTTCTTTTGATTAAAAAAAAAAAGAAAGTGCTAATAGTGAAAATAAATAGTCCCAAAATTAGCATGTGCAAACTCCGGTGTTTTCCATCATATTGTGCATACAAAGTTCCAAAAGTGAAAAAGGTACTCCACTCTGTCACCAGCAGTGACAGACAGTTGAAATGAAATGGCATGGCATGTAAGGTAGCTAATCCTGTCTCACCAGTCAATCCTCAGCATTCCTAGGCAACAGTATCGCTCAGTATCAACAGCCCACACCATGGAGCTCAGAAATTAAATAGATAGTGTAGTATTTTATTGAAGTTAAAATGGCCAATACAAATAAATACCGCATGGAATGTAATAAAACAAACAATCCAGACTTACTCTGATGGTCGCTGATCTAACTAGGAGTCCATGGTATGATTTTTCTCATTTAGGAGATCGATACTGTTGCATGTTGCTGAGGATTGCCTGGTGAGACAGGATTAGCTACCTTACATGCCTTTACATTTCAGCCATCTGGTAAGTAGGGATGATCAAACGGTTCGGGTCGACCATCGGTTCAACCCGAACATTGACTGTTCGAGGTTCGGCCGAATTCCGAACTTTTTGCTGAAAAAGTTCGGAATTCGGCAACCAGAACCGACCAAAATGCAATGGGACAGGAAATGGGCTTTAAAAGCCTGTGATTGGACCAGAAACATCAGTAAAAGCCAATTGAGGGGACAGGAGAATGCTAGGAATGTGATTGGAGTGACTAGGGGGTCCAGAGGCCAATCATTAGTGAATACGCCCCCCAGTATATAAGATAGCCCTGCCAAATTCCTAGCATTGTAATACAGGGATGTGGAAGAGAGTGGAAGCAGTTCTGTTACTTCTGCTTCAAAGTGTCATTTAGCAATTATTAGTGTGAGGAAAAGGATATCTAGTGTAGTTAGGGTACTATTTTCCACTATAGTTAGATTTAATAATCTAGTTTCTGTAGGGAAAGTGTGAAGTGTAAGGGGACCGTAGTGTAGTGTAGGGTTAACTGACTCTGACTGCTATGTCAGGGTGACAAAACCCTTCCATTTCAGGGTGACCGCTATAGAGAAAAGATTGTTTCTCTTAGAACACTTATAGAACAGGGATATGGCTTCGCCCCTGTCACCCTGCTTTTTGCTGCAGGCGTTTATAGGGCTTTTTTGAGGACATGTTTGGAGTCAGGCATGACATCTGAACTTCTGTGTAGGGGTATATATACACACACACATGTATATATATATACACATACACATATATAGGTGTGAAAGTAGCAGAACCCTATGGCTGTGCTAATGAAATAATTAACACCCATATGGCTTCTCTGCTATAACACCTATATGTGTGTATGTGTATAAATACATATAAGTGTGTGTGTATATATACCCCTATACAGAATTTCAGATGTTTTGCCTGCCTCCAAAGACCCCCAAAAAATGCCCAAAAAAACGCCTGCTGCAAAAACACACCTGGGCGTTTTTGTAGCTGGCGTTTTTTTGGGCGTCTTTGGAGGCAGGCATAACATCAGAACTTCTGTGTAGGGGTATATATACACACACACATGTATGTATATATACACATACACATATATAGGTGTGAAAGTAGCAGAACACTATGCTTGCGCTAATGAAATAATTAACACCCATATGGCTTCTCTGCTATAACACCTATATGTGTGTATGTGTATAAATACATAAAAGTGTGTGTATATATACCCCTATACAGAATTTCAGATGTTTTGCCTGCCTCCAAAGACCCCAAAAAAATGCCCCAAAAAAACGCCTGCTGCAAAAACACACCTGGGCGTTTTTGTAGCTGGCGTTTTTATGGGCATTTTTTTGGGGTCTTTGGAGGCAGGCAAAACATCTGAACTTCTGTATAGGGGTATATATAAACACACACTTATATGTATTTATACACATATAGGTGTTATAGCAGAGAAGCCATATGGGTGTTAATTATTTCATTAGCGCAAGCATAGTGTTCTGCTACTTTCACACCTATATATGTGTATGTGTATATATACATACATGTGTGTGTGTGTGTATATATACCCATACACAGAAGTTCTGATGTTATGCCTGCCTCCAAAGACGCCAGAAAAATGCCCAAAAAAACGCCAGCTACAAAAACGCCCAGGTATGTTTTTGCAGCAGCCGTTTTTTTTGGGCATTTTTTTGGGGTCTTTGGAGGCAGGCAAAACATCTGAACTTCTGTATAGGGGTATATATACACACATACTTATATGTATTTATACACATACACACATATAGGTGTTATAGCAGAGAAGCCATATGGGTGTTAATTATTTCATTAGCGCAAGCATAGTGTTCTGCTACTTTCACACCTATATATGTGTATGTGTATATATACATACATGTGTGTGTGTGTGTGTATATACCCCTACACAGAAGTTCTGATGTTATGCCTGCCTCCAAAGACGCCCAAAAAATGCCCAAAAAAACGCCAGCTACAAAAACGCCCAGGTGTGTTTTTGCAGCAGGCGTTTTTTTGGGGTCTTTGGAGGCAGGCAAAACATCTGAACCTCTGTATAGGGGTATATATACACACACACTTATATGTATTTATACACATATATAGGTGTTATAGCAGAGAAGCCATATGGGTGTTAATTATTTCATTAGTGCAAGCATAGTGTTCTGCTACTTTCACACCTATATATGTGTATGTGTATATATACATACATATGTGTATATACCCCTACACAGAAGTTCTGATGTTATGCCTGCCTCCAAAGACCCCCAAAAAATGCCCAAAAAAACACTTGCCACAAAACCGGCAAGGTGTGAAAATAGCGGAGCCATATCCCTGTTCTATATTAATTCTAATACAAACAAACTTTTTTTCTGGTTCTGGACATGCTACAGAGCTGAAACTTCACAGGTACACTTTTTAGACCCCCCAGACACTAAATCCAAAGAAATCTCATTTTTTTTTTTTCAATAATTTTTTCAATAATTGGCTCTCTATCAAAAATGACAATTTTTAAGAACTTTTTTTTTGTGTGATTAATAGTCCCTGGGGCATGACCCAGAACCCTAGGCACTTTTTAGGGGCATTTATTGGGTTTTAGGGCTTCAAAATGGTGTTTTTTGATTACCAAAGTTCGGGTCCCATTGATTTCAACGGGGTTCTGAAATCCGGGCCGAACTTTCGGGAAGTTCGGGTGTTCTGGTTGAACCGAACTTTTGAAAAGTTTGATCATCCCTACTGGTAAGTGCATAAAGGAGGTGAAGGCTTTACACACTGCTGGTGACAGAGTGGAGTATCTATTTCACTTTGGGAACTTTGTATGCACAATATGATGGAGAAAACCAGAGTTTGCACATGCTGATTTTGGGACTATTTATTTGCACTATTAGCACTTTATTCATTGGGTACAGTAGAACCTTAATATATGAAATATTATTTTTCATGATATTGGTTGCACATATACAGTATTTTGACACTTTATAAGTCATTATAATATACTTGTATTGCTTTGAGCCTGCACTATCACTTTTTTGCAATTTGAACATCTGATCAATAAAAAATTGATCTTTATGGTCATGTTTTCATTATTTTTTAAAATATTTTATAAGACTAGATTTCAAATTGATAAACATTTTATTTTATTTGATCAATTGACGTATGCAATAAAAAGAATTAAAATTTATGACAAAAATGATCATTCTTTCTATGGTAAGATTGTTATAGGCCAGGGAACACCATAGGAGAGGCTGCT